>NC_091063.1:16563138-17781972 GCF_000393655.2 Nicotiana sylvestris
GAGGAGATGATCAGAAAGGTCAAAATCCTGGAGCAATCATTACGAGACATGAGGGGGTTAGGGGGCCAAGTAAGTGTGGCCTATAAAGATTTATGTCTGTTCCCAGATGTTCAGTTACCGGCCGGGTTCAAGATGCCTAAGTTTGATTTGTACGATGGGCATGGCAACCCAATAGCACATTTAAGGGGATTTTGTAGCAAGATGAGAGGAGTAGGGGGAGAGATGAATTGCTGATGGCATATTTCAGCCAAAGTGTGAGCAGATCGGCGTTGGAATGGTACACTAGACAAGACCATAGCAGGTGGTACACCTGGGACGACTTGGCCCAAGCCTTCGCTTGTCAGTTTCAATACAATCTTGAAATCATCCCAGATCGGCTGTCATTGACAAAGATCGAGAAGAAGACCGGTGAGAGCTTTTGAGAATATGGGCTCCGTTGGAGAGAGCAAGCGGTGAGGGTTGACCCCCCGATGAAAGAGAGTGAAATGGTTGATTATTTCTTGCAGGCTTTGGAGCCCACCTATTTTGGTCATTTGGTGTCAGTAGTGGGCAAGTCCTTTAATGAAGTCATGAAAATGGGAGGCATGGTTGAGTAGGGACTCAAATCCAATAAGATCATGAGTTATTTAGCAATCAAAGCAACCACCCAAGCCATTCAAAATGGCACTGGGGGTGTGCTTGGGAAGAAGAAGAAAGAAGAGGTTGCAACTGTCGAATCCGGAGCATGGTCCAGGTCTGGAAGCCTTTCACCCTATTACAACCAACCCAGACCCCACTACCCAAATTATTCGTATACCCCATATGGCCCTCCTCAACACTACTATCCACCACCAGAGCCACATTTTTCCGTCCACCATGCCCAGACTTATACCCAGCCTCCAGCTCACGCACAATGGCGTGCACCGGCTACCCAAAACACATACCCAACTCCACAAAACACATATCCACACCCGAGGGCTTATAGGCCAGGATCCGTCTTCCGCCCAAACTAGGTTTTCAGAAACGAGAGAATGCAGAAACAGAAAACATTCACTCCGCTGGGAGAATCCTATACCACTCTTTTCCACAAACTGAGGCAGTTAGGCTTGTTGAACTCGGTTGAGGCCAAAATGCCAAATCCCCTTCCAAAAAATCTGGACCATTCAGTGAGCTGTGAGTATTGTTCAGGGGCTCCCGGACATGATACTGAGAAATGTTGGAAATTGAAAATTGTTGTGCAAGAACTTATTGACACAAACAGGATCGAGGTTCAGGCCCCGGAAGCACCCAATATTAACCAGAACCCATTGCCAGTGCATCATGAGGCCAATATGATTGAACTGATACATAAAGAAGCAGAGCTTAAGAAGCCCTCATAGACAGTCATGATGATCCGTTCTAGTGAAGCCAAAGTGAATGAAAAGTCAGCTAGTGTGAAACCAGTGGTTCAGTTGAAAAGAATAGACAACAAGCCAGTCGTGGTGATGGGAAAAGGATCGTCCATTGTTGCGAAGAAACCAGAGTTGATCAAGGTAGTGGTTCGGGGAGTATCAAGCACACCTACGACAGTCGTGAAGGGGGCTCACATAGAACCAGTTGTGGAAGTATGAGCAGGTAGTTTTGACCTACAAGGGGAAGGAAATCAAAGAGGAAGTTTGTGATACACAAGGTTTAACTCGCTCGGGACGTTGTTTTACCCCCGAAGAGTTGAGAAAGACCAGGGCCCCCAAGGAAAATTCGGTGCCAGTTAAGAAAGCTATTACGGAGGAAGAGGCAGAAGAGTTTTTGAAAAAGATGAAAGTGCAAGATTATTCTATTGTCGAGCAGCTAAGGAAAACGCCCGCCCAAATCTCGTTGCTTTCATTGCTTATCCACTCGGATGAACATCGCCGGGCTTTGATGAAGATATTGAACGAAGCTCATGTCCCTGATAAAATTTCAGTGAATCATTTGGAGAAAATCGCGAACAAAATCTTTGAGGTAAACAGAGTGACATTTTCTGATGATGAATTGCACGTGGAGGGTACAGAACATAATAGAGCTCTTTATTTGACCGTGAAATGTGAAGACTCGATAGTCACTCGAGTACTAATTGATAATGGGTCCAGTGCCAATATCTGTCCTTTTTCTACATTGAATAAGTTGAAGGTTGATGATGACAGAATTCATAAGAATAGCATCTGCGTTTAGGGGTTTGATGGTGGTGGTACAGACACAGTGGGTGACATCACACTTGAATTGACAATTGGTTCGGTCAAGTTCACCATGGAGTTTCAGGTGTTAGACGTGGCGGTGCCTTATAATCTTCTGTTAGGGAGACCATGGATCCATGCTGCCAAAGCGGTGCCTTCTACACTACATCAGATGGTCAAATTCGAGTGGGATAGACAAGAAATCGTAGTACATGGGGAAGAAAACATGAGCATTGTAAGTGATGCCATAGTACCCTTCATAGAGATTGATGATGATAAGGGGCCGTGGGTTTACCAGATTTTCGATACAGTCTCGGTAGAAAAGGTTCCTGAAGGGAAAAGCGTCCCGGTCCCCAGAATAACAACTGCAACTGTCATGGTAGCCTCTGAAATGTTGAAAAACGGGTTTGTAACAGGCAAAAGGTTGGGTGCTGATTTGCAAGGTATTGTTCAGCCAGTTTATTTGACAAAGAATCTAGATACCTTTGGACTGGGGTTCAAGCCTACGGCGGCGGATGTGATACGAGCCCGCAAGATGAAGAAAAGAGTCTAGGTTCTTCCCAAACCAATTCCACGTCTGTCCAGGTCCTTCGTCAGGCCAAGTATCGGGAAGAAATTATTGGCAAAGGTGTCTGGTCCACTGATTGGGGCATATGGGAACTTGGAGAAAGGGCTTGAGAGGGTATTTGCTGAGGTATACATGGTTGAGGCCGGGGAAGGTTCGTGCAAAGAAGAAATATAGTACATCGGGCCACGTTCTAATGTCAACAAATGGGAAGCCAGTCCTCTTCCATCTCGGAGGGAGTCATGGTAGTGGGTATTGTTTTCCTTTTGCTCACCTAGATTATTCCAGGGTTTGTAATTTAGTTACTATGTTCCGTCCATTTGGATGAGTTAAAACCCTATTATCTTTACATTCAATGAAATGCAATTCCTTTTCTTTCTTAATTCCTAACTTTGTTTCCGTTTTTTTCTTTTCTTTTCTGTACAGTTCTTTTTATGCTGATATCAATGACATGACATGCATGAGGAATCTTCGGCCCAGTTTTAAAAGTCAATCTAACTCAGAAATAATAGTGCAAGAAATCGAGTGGGACGATGAGGTGGAATATGATGATGACGAGGCCTATGAGGAAGTTAGTAAAGAATTAAGTCACTTTGAATAAAAACCCAAACCTAACTTAAATGACACCGAAGCAGTTAATCTAGGGGACCAAGACAATGTTCGTGAAACTAAAATAAGTGTTCATCTGGAGCCACAACTCAAGGAGGGGATAGTCAAAGCGTTGTTTGAGTATAGGGATATTTTTGCATGGTCGTATGATGATATGCCGGGGCTAAGTACTGATTTAATGGTTCATAAATTGCCCACTAACCCGGCATTCCCTCCTGTCAAGCAGAAGCTAAGAAAGTTCAAAACGGACATAAGTGTAAAGATCAAAGAAGAGATCACCAAGCAGTTCGATGCGAAGGTCATTCGGGTTACACGGTATCCCACCTGGTTAGCTAATGTTGTGCCTATGCCGAAGAAAAATGGCAAGACCGGGGTGTGTGTCGATTATCGGGATCTTAACAAGGCAAGTCCAAAAGACAATTTTCCGCTGCCGAACATCCACACATTGATTGATAATTGTGCCAAACATGAAATTGGTTCTTTTGTGGATTGTTACGCGGGTTATCACCAGATTTTAATGGACGAGGAGGATGTATAAAAGACGGCATTCATCATGCCATGGGGAACATACTGTTATCGGGTCATGCCATTTGGTTTGAAAAATGCTGGGGCAACTTATATGAGGGCAATGACAACAATATTCCATGATATGATACACAAGGAAATCGAGGTGTATGTGGACGATGTGATTGTAAAGTCTAGACAGCAATCTGACCATGTCAGGGATCTGAGAAAGTTCTTCCAAAGGCTTCGCATGTACAATCTCAAGCTTAATCCTGCAAAATGTGCGTTCGGGGTGCTGTCTGTAAAGTTGTTAGGGTTTGTAGTCAGCCGCCGGGGTATTGAACTGGATCCATTAAAAATCAAGGCCATCTACAAATTACCACCTCCGAGGAACAAGACCGAGGTGATGAGTTTGCTGGGGAGATTGAATTATATCAGCACGTTCATCTCCCAGCTCACGACAACTTGTGAGCCCATCTTTAAGCTATTAAAGAAAGATGTTGTGGTCACGTGGACAAACGAATGTCAGGAGGTATTTGATAAGATAAAGGGGTATTTGTCAAATCCACCCGTGTTGGTTCCGCAAGAACCAGGGCGACCTTTGATTATATATTTAACGGTATTGGACAATTCGTTCGGCTGTGTGTTGGGTCAACATGATATTACTGGAAGGAAGGAGCAGGCCATCTATTACCTCAGCAAGAAGTTCACATCCTACAAGGTTAAGTATACTCATCTTGAAAGGACATGTTGCGCCCTAACTTGGGTGGCACAGAAGCTAAAACACTATTTGTCATCTTATGCTACTTACCTCATATCTCGTTTGGATCCATTAAAGCATATCTTTCAGAAGCCTATGCCCACAGGGAGGCTTGAAAAGTGGCAGATCCTGCTCACAGAGTTTGACATTGTCAACGTGACTCGGACTGCGATGAAAGCACAGGCCTTGGCGGACCATCTGGCCGAGAATCCGGTTGATGAAAGTTATGAACCTTTGAAGACTTATTTCCCTAATGAAGAGGTGATGCATGTTGAAGAGTTGGAACAAGTCGAGAAGCCAGGATGGAAACTTTTCTTTGACGGGGCTGCAAACATGAAAGGCGTGGGAATAGGAGCGGTGCTTATTTCTGAAACAGGGCAACATTACCCTGTTACAGCTCAGCTTCGTTTTTATTGTACGAACAACATGGCAGAATATGAGGCATGTATCTTGGGGTTGATATTAGCTGTAGGTATGGGTGTCCAGGAAGTCTGGGTCATGGGTGACTCGGACCTACTGGTACACCAAATTCAAGGAAAATAGGAAACACGGGACTTAAAGCTTATACCATACCAACAATGTTTGCATGAGCTTTGTTAGCGGTTTCAGTCAATAGAATTCAAGCACATTCCAAGGATTCATAATGAAGTGGCCGATGCGTTGGCTACTCTGGCATCGATGTTACACCATCCAGATAAGGCTTACGTGGACCCTTTGCAGATTCAGGTCCGCGATCAGCACACTTATTGTAATGTGGTGGAAGAAGAACTGGATGGTGAGCCGTGGTTTCATGATATCAAGGAATATATCAGGATGGGTGTGTATCCGATACAGGCCACAGGTGATCAGAAACAAACAATTCGATGGTTGGCTAGCGGGTTTTTCCTTAGTGGAGGAGTGTTGTACAAAAGAATTCCAGACCTCGGGTTGTTGAGATGCATTGATGCGAGACAGGCCACATCTATCATGGCTAAGGTCCATTCCGGAGTTTGTGGACCGCATATGAGCAGGTACGTTCTAGCAAAAAAGATTCTCAGAGCAGGTTATTACTGGCTCACTATGGAGTGGGATTGCATCAGTTTTGTGCGTAAATGTCATCAGTGCAAAGTGCATGGAGATTTGATTCATTCTCCACCATCCGAGTTACATACAATGTCTGCGCCATGGCCCTTTGTTGCTTGGGGCATGGATGTCATTGGTCCAATTGAGCCAGCAACATCAAATGGACACAGGTTTATTCTGGTGGCCATTGATTATTTCACCAAGTGGGTTAAAGCGAAAACTTTCAAATCCGTAACCAAGAAAGCAGTGGTTGATTTTGTGCACTCAAATATCATCTGTCGGTTTGGGATTCCGAAGGTAATCATCACGGACAATGGCGCTAATCTCAATAGTCATCTGATGAAGGAAGACATGTGAGCAGTTCAAGATTACTCATCGTCATTCTACTCCATACCGCCCTAAGGCAAATGGTGCGGTTGAGGCAGCCAATAAGAATATAAAGAAAATACTCCGAAAAATGGTGGAAGGATCTAGACAGTGGCATGAAAAGCTGCCTTTCGCATTGTTGGGATACCGCACCACTGTTCGTACTTCGGTGGGGGCGACTCCTTACTCTTTGGTGTATGGTACGGCAGCAGTGATACCCGCAGAAGTGGAAATCCCGTCTCTTCGAATCATTGCGGAGGCTGAGATCGGTGATGATGAATGGGTGAAAAGCCGCCTTGAGCAGTTGAGTTTGATTGACGAAAAGAGATTGGCATCAGTGAGTCATAGTCAGTTATACCAGCAAAGAATGGTAAGAGCGTACAACAAGAAAGTGCATCCGAGTAAGTTTGAAGTAGGACAGTTAGTGCTGAGACGTATTTTGCCTCATTGGGCTGAAGCAAAGGGAAAGTTCGCCCCGAACTGGTAGGGGCTATTTGTCGTAACTAGAGTGTTGTCTAATGGTGCATTATATCCGACAGATGTTGAAGTAAAATGTGTAGAAATGGCCATCAATTCCGATGCGGTCAAGAGATACTATGTATGATTTCTTTATTTTGATTGTACTTGTTTGTATTTGGCATATTTTAAAGATTGAAATGACGAAGGCATTTTGTTCTGCTATCTAAATACTTTTACCCCTTGTCATCCCCTTTGAACCTTACTTATTTTCTTTCATATCCCTATTTCGGAATCAATGTCACCATTAAGAAATGCGAGTGCGGAAGAAATAAAATGAAAAGAAAAGGAAAAGAAAGAAAAGTGAAAAAAGAAGGAAGGAAAGAAGGAAAAGAAAAGAAGAGGAAAATTGAAAGTGAAAAGAAGAAAGAAAAGAAAGGGAAAAGAAAAGAAAATGAAGAAAAGAAAGGAAAAGAAGAGCGGAAAGAAAAAAACAACAACAACGTAGTCTCTATGATGTGAACTACGTTTGACTTGATCCTGCAAGGGTACGCAGGCAGCCTCGCTGAGGTTCAGTCATACCAAAATAAAATCCAAAAGTCCCCAAGCAAGAAACCGGGGCAGAAGTCGTGGTTGTTGTGAGAAATCTGATTTCGAAAGTTGTAATTTTAACCCATTTTGAAATTATTTTGAGCCTTTCATACCCCTTATTTCTAGCCCCGTCCAAAGCTCACATTACGGTCCAAAGAAAGACCTTCTGATCAATCTCTGAGAAATGCCAAGTCAAGAAGGTAAAGATAATTCATGTCTGGGGCAACACTCTGGTTCAAGCAAGAAAAGCAACAAGATAAAAATGAGAGAGTCTTATTGGTGAAATCCTGCACAGGTACCGTAAGGCGACGGGAGTTGAGAGAAAGAGTAAAATGGGAGAGTCTTATTGGTGAAAACTCTCGCGGGCACCTTGAGGCGAAAGTGAGTTGAGAAATGATTAATGGAGAAAGGTCTGTTGGTGGAAAATTATTTTGAGGCACCACAGGATGAACAAGGCTAAGTTTTGGATAAAGTAATCAAGTGATGGAAATTCTGGGGCAACAAAGGGTGGCGACCAAGAGTTGGTTAGTTGGACAGATTGGGCCAATTAGTCCGAAATGCATGTCACAACGATTGGTACCGGTTGTTCCTGTCAGATAAGTTTCGTTCCCCTTTTCTTTTTAGCAGCCATCCAGTGTTGGATTCTTCTTATCCTTAACTCGTAAACTCATTGCATTTCATGTTCTTTGGGGGTTTTATCTGTCTAAAATGTTTCAATGTCAGTTTTGTTCAAAGCAAGTAGAAAGGTATTTCAAAACTCACTACCAGATTCCGAAAAGTGTAAAGCGAGATGTGGTCAGAGCATGTCAAAAACAATGTGATGAAAGGTGGAATACAGGGAATCACCGGAAGTGTCATCGGTGGAATAATTGGGAAATGACGTGGGAAGTGCAAAAGTTCAGAAAAAGGGCCAGAGGTGTGAGACAACAATATGGGTACAGAACACTCGGTTTGTCAGAGTTAGGAGTTTGAAATTCAGGAAGAAAGGCAAGCGATTCAAGGCCAGTTCGGGAAGCCAGTCGGAACAAAACAATGCAGCAGAAAGATCTCCAGCAAGAATGCCACCAACTTACCACCATTTTTGAACTGATAAATATTCTTTGATTAAAACAGGGGCAGAAAAGTTCGTTTGTTTCAGAGGAACCCTTCGTGGAGAAAGGCAGTCAACAAACAAGTTTGATTTTTGATTTTCAGGACCCTAGTTTAAAGTTCAAAAATAGCATAATCTAGCATAAATGTATCCTAAAGGAGTACAAGTTGGCTTAGAAGTGTGCATGTTCGAAATAGGATTCAATTAGGAGTTTTCAGGACCCTCCTGAATAATGGGACTTAGCTTTAAGATTTCAATTAGATAACAACATTTAGTGTAAACTCTGGGGTAGGGTAGTATAATTCAGACATGAAAGTTGTCACCCTTAAGATAAAATTTGACCTTTGATTTTTAGGACCCTCATGGATAATGAGGAGTAGTTTAAAGATCCTCCCAGATAGCAAGATTTAGCAAAAGTCACACTTGTAGAAGATATAACTTAGATTTTCAACCGTTGTTTAGTCAAGAGTTATCAGGACCCCTCTGAATAACGGGACCTAGCTTTCAAATCCTTAGTAATACTTGGTAATATGGTTTAGTTTTACAATCACATCTGTCCTCAGCCACCAAACTGGGGCAGAAAATTTTCTTTGTTTTGTCTATTCGAAGTCAGGAGCCCGCCTGGATAGCATGGGAACATATTTTGAGATTCAGAAGTCAGGAGCCCGCCTGGAGAGCAGGGAATACATTGCAAGTCAACAGTCAGGAGCCCGCCTGAAGAAAAGCAGGGAATACATTCAAGTGTGGAAGACAGGAGCCCGCCTGGATAGCATGGGAATACATTCAAGTTTGGAAGTCAGGAGCCTTCCTGGATAACAGAGGAATACATTCAAGTTCAAGTTCAGCAGTCAGGAGCCCGCCTGGATAACAGAGGAATACATTCAATTTCAAGATTCAGAAGTCAGGAGTCCGCCTGGAGAACAGAGACATACAGTTCAAGTTTCAGTAATCGGGAGCCCGCCCGTACAACAAGGGAATACATTCAAGTTCAGCAATTTGAAGAAAGGAACAACACCTCAGTTTGTAGTTTGCAATGGCAACAAGGGATTTTACCAAGAAAACACAAGACAGCAAGGCAACAAGGAAGTACAACAACAAGTTTGAAGAATTTAGATAGGATTTTGTAATTCATAGGTCATAGTTTAATTTAGCTTCTTTTATTTTGACATGGTGTAATAAGGAAGGTCGGCAAGCAGTAGCAGCAGCAATCACAGTGAAATCACAGCTCTTGGTGGTCCCAGCTACCGGACATTCCCGAACTACACTGACCTGATTCCTGTTTAGCCCAGGATATGTAGGCAACCTCTGAAGCAAGGTGCGGTCAGCTCTTTTTTTAAAAAATGCTTCACACGGAATATTCAAACGGGCAAAAATCGCTCATTTTCGCTCACTTATCTTTGCACGAAAACTCTTCGTGTTTCTGGGCAAAGAGGGGCAGTTGTGAGCACGTGATTTTTTTCCCAAAGTAAATTATTCCCATAAATTCAAACAAAACAATTTCTTTATTATTTTACAATTTTTGTGACTTTTGGTGTCATTTTCTGTTAATTGTTGCATTTTATCTGTGCATATTAATTCATATGAAAGATACAAAAATATGCATTTGCATTTAGGATTTAATTTCATATTTTAGTATTAATTAGGGGTTAATTTGTTTTAGAACAAATATGAAGAAAATAACAAAATTAGTTCACTTTTGTATTTTTAATTGTTTAATTGTGAATTCGTCCCGAAATAGTTTTTAAAATAATTTTAGAAATCAATTAGTTTAATTGTAAAATATATTAGGACTTTATTTTAATTGTTGCAATTTTATAAAATCAGAAAAATACAAAAAAATATACAAGATGAAATACAAAAAATAGATAAAAGAAACAAATGAAAAGGAAAAAAGAAAACAAAAAGAATAGAGAAAGGGCTGCCCACGATTTGGGCCATGCCCAATTGATTCACCCCAGGCCCAACATTTTTTTTTCTTTCCACGACCAGCCCAATCCCCAGAACCCAACCTGCCCCCCACCCGGTCCAAACGACCCATCTTCAGAGACGCCCAAACGACGGCGTTTCATAGCAAATCAATCCCAACCCTTCATTCTCCATAATCCAACGGCTGTGGTGCTTTCTTGTTGACTTAATAAATATGTCCGAAATATTCCCAAACCCTAAAACATAACTCACCTTCCTCGAACCCCTCGTTACCTCGCCGGAACCCCACCGCCGGCGAACCCACTTATGCCATCGACCACCAGATTAACACCACACACCCACCTTGCTCTCCTCTTCCCATTCCCACCCTTAGTTTCCTTAAAATCTCACCAGAAACCTTTGAATATCTCGTGGAAGATTTTCCGGCCATGACGCCGGTTACGCCAAACGCCCAAAAATTAACACCCCAACATCCTCTCTTCCTCCTCTACCCAACCCCCATGGTCTGTTGTCTCGAATGTAGCCGGACAGGCTCGAATATTAGTTTTTATTTCTCCGGCCAAAACCCTAAAACGACCAAAGCACATGCAATTGACATCAAAGGATCCCTAGGCCTTCCTCGTGAGGATTTGAGTGTCGTTAGAGCCAAGCGTCATCAGAATTGGCCGAGGTTTGGGAAATGTCAACTGGCCGGAGTTTTTCTTTTCATCAGTGAGTTGTATTTCTTTTGTTTCATTTTTTGTTGTGGTAACATCTTAGTTTTACTTTGCTAGCAATAATCAGTAATATGAAAATCAATAAACTCTTTTAATTCTGTTTTCAGTCGCCCCCTTTCTCCTTTTGGTTTAGCTTTAATTTGTTGATTAGTTTAAATTCGCCAATTAGTTTAGCAATTTTATTTGAATGAAGCTAGGAACTCAGTTAGTTTAATTTTTTGTTTTGCATGCTTTTTGATTTTGTGCTTTGATAGTTTAAGTTTGTTAATCCTGATTTGGTAATTTAGTGTGGTCAGCTAAATGTGGTCAGATAATCGCTTAATCACAGGGGCAATTAGGGTATTATCAGGGTAAGGCTTCTTTGGCATGTGATCTAGGATCCCTTAGAAGCTTCTAGGTTGGGGTCATAGTGGAATATCAATAAACATGTGTGTTAGCTTGCTAAGTAAGTAAAAGAACTAAGGGACTAGGGTGAAATTACATAAGGGACTAAAAGGAAAATAAGGAGCTATTTGTTTGCCTATAAAGAGGGTCACATTTGCCTTGTGAAAGGGGTCAGCTCTTCACCAAAAAATTCCCCCAAAAAGCATTCTCTCAACTCTTCAGATCTGAAATAGATTTTCAAAAGTCAAAAATCCAAAAAAAAATAGAAAATGATAAAAAAAACTGTGCTGCTCAAGTCCTCTTAGTTTAATTTTGAGTCTTGGAGTTCATTTTGGTCATTACTGGATGCTGAATTGCTGAGATGCTTTCCTGATTTCTGTGAAACTATTTTGGTTCAAAATCACTCGATTGTTGTTGTGTTTGACCGGTTGAATTCCAGTAATTATTGGTTGCTGCTGATTTCTCCTTGTTTCTGTCTGATTCAATTCCAGGTACACTTTCAAGCCTGTTTTGATGTAATCTCACCAAACGAAAATGGAAACGAAATCACCACTTGATACTTGTCGGAGTTTGTTGTGTGTTGTTAGTTCAATTTGCTACAATTAGTTTAGGATTTCGTTTTGGACAAACTCCTTATTTTAGCTTATTTGTAGTGGACTGTTAAGTTATTCATGTATAATGGACTGATCGAACTATCAGATTTGTAATTATTCATTAGCCCTATCAGATTAATTTCACTTCGAATAGACATGATTTGAAATCAAAAGATAATTGAAGCAGGAGAAAGGATGTTGAGATTTGTAGGCCTCGTTTGTTCTATTAACTGGAGACAGGAGAAAGGACTAATTTGGACTATTGTGATCATCAGTTGGCATTAGTCCATTAACTAGCTTAGGGATTTTGTGTTTTGATAGTTATAGTTATTTTAGTTCATGTGTTTGAGCTAGCCTCAATAGTTTATTGTTGAGATTTGGTTTGGAAATTTGAGTTGGTAATTGAATTGCCATTACTGTTGCTAAGGTCGAATTTATAGGATACTCATAATTGGAAATTTCAAACTGAGTAGTAACGTTGATTAGAACCACTTGAATCAATCTGAGAGTGTTTCGTTGCCTTTGTGCTATTGTGCCCAATTTGTTCACCTCTGGTAATGAATCCACTAGTAATGTATAAAGTAATTGTCCAGTGCTTCATTAAATCAAGTAAACATGGGCTATTCTTGCTTTAAATGGTTGAACACTTCGACTAATTGGAGGGCTTTCGGTGAGTGTTACTCAACTCGCATTACGACTGGGTTTGGGCCTCTGTGCCTTCATGGACAACCTTCATTGGTCCAGATTGGAGGACCTAAATAACTGAAAATAGCTACTTCTATTCATTTACAATACTATTTTGAATATTTTATGTTACAGATTAGGGCCCTTTTCTTCATTTTTAGAGACAAATAAAGTAGAAAATGTAGTCATTTTAGGATTGCCTTGTAAATAAAATATGAGATGAGCCTCGCCAAATGTAATGCAGATTGCGGGGCCCTCAATAAATTTTATATTAAAACCCTTAGAACTCGGGATGGGCTGTTTAGTGAATTTCATGACCTTCCCCAAAATAATAACGCGTTAGCCTCTTTAGGCGTGATTTTAATTCAACTACCTTCCTAAACTCGGGTGCGCATTGATGCGGCCCAAATCCAAATCTCAACGGAGTCGAAATGTGTTGAAAATCACGGGTGCATTGATTGTGACATGGTTCGAAACGCGTTTTCACGACGTTGCAATTATTTTAAAATAATGATAAAAGCGGTTTTCGAATAAAAGGCACATAAGCTAGCATGTATTAAAATCAGATAAAATCAAATACAATAGTTGAGCGATCGTGCTAGAAACACGGAGCCCGGGAATTCCTAACACCTTCTCCCGGGTTAACAGAATTCCTTATCCGGATTTCTTGTTCGCAAACTGTAATACAGAGTCATACTTTTCCTCGGTTTGGGATTCAACCGGTGACTTGGGACACCATTAATCTCCCAAGTGGCGACTCTGAAATCTTAATAATAAATCCCGTTCCGGTTGTCCTTTAATTGGAAAAACTCCTTTATGCCCTTGCGCGTGTATTAAAAAAGGAGGTGTGATAGCCAGTACCAACCCCTCCACAATATCATCACCATTCGACACAGTATCCACAAACCACCACCTACCACACTCCTCAGAACGCACCATAACCTACCCCTGATCCCCAAAACTCAACCAACGACCGCCACTACACCCAAATTCATGGAGTCCATCAAAGCAACCCTATATATGTGGAAATCTTACCCCCACAGTCCACAACAGACCCTGTACACAACGAAATCCGCCGAGAAGGACTTGCTCATCAAGAACATGGCAGAGGACCTCAAGAAACGTACTAGTCGAGTCCAAGGTGTTGAAGGCAGTAAAAGCATCAAAGGTTTGAATTATAAGGATTTGTGTATTCAGCCAGACGTAGAACTGCCAGAGGGTTACAAATATCCTAAGTTCAAAATGTTCGACGGAACAGGTGATCCGAAGGTACACTTGAGAATATATTGTGACAAGCTCGTAAGGGTTGATAAAGGTGAAAGAATACGCATGAAGTTGTTCATGAGGAGCCTCACTGGAGATACCTTGTCCTTGTACATCAGTCAAAACCAGAAGAAATGGGTTAACTGGGTAAGCATGGCATTAGATTTTATGGATCGGTTGAGGTTCAATACAGAAAATGCGCCAGACGTCTTCTACACTCAGAATCGTAAGAAGAAGCCAATAGAAAATTTCTACGAGTATGATACTTGGTGGAGGTCTAAAGCTACGAAAGTAAGGCCAGCACTGGAAGAAGAAAAGATGAATACGTTCTTTGTCCGAGCTCAGGATCTGTAGTATTATAAGAGACTGATGGTTATTGAGAAACATAAATTTTCTGACATCATCAAGTTAGGAGAAAGAATAGAAGAGGGGATTAAGAGCGGAATGGTGAAAATATTTGAGGCACTCCGGGCTACAAACAAAGCCTTGCAATGGGGCGGTATTTCTAAAAAGCAGGAAGTAGGGGAAGTGATGGTGGCCCAAGGTCTAAAGTCTCCTCTCACATACCAAACAACCCCACCCACATATCAGTCTTCGCCTCTCAGATACCAACAACCTGCTGCTGCTTACCATGCTTATAACATCTAGCTAGCATACTACCACTACCGCCAAAATTACCAAAAACCAAGACCAAATTCCGACCATAGACCGCCCAGACAATACAACCCGACTGTTGAACCCATCGACCAATTGTATGAAAGATTAAAGGTTGTCGGTTATATCACTCCTATTCCCTCTGTTGCCATGGAAAACTCCTCTCAGTGGGTCAATCCAAACAAGACATGTGCATACCACTCGGCCATGAAGGGTCATACTACTGATAAATGTCGCACTTTGAAGGATAAGATCCAGATGTTGATTGACACCAAGGTTATACAAGCAAAAGAGGCTGCACCTAATGTCAGTAACAATCCCCTCCAGGATCACAGGGGCGAGGGGTAAATGTGATCGAATCTGATGGAGAATGGGATCCAGAAGGATCAATCGGGCTCATTTGTGAAGGGGATGAACCTAAAATACCTCCAGTCATTCTCATACCTATTGTGGTGCAGATTCAATCACCAATTGAGGTTGAAGTAACCACACCGACCACGTTTGAGGTTGAAGTAACAACGCCTTCAGCTACGCCAACTCCGTTTGAGGTGGAAGTGACCACACCCTTCACCGTGACAGTAGAACCTACACTGTCATTTAAGTCCAATGCCATACCTTGGGACTACAATGCGGAAGCATAAAGGAAAGGAAATGGGAAAATGGAAGAAATCAATACAGTACAAGGTATGACTAGGACTGGTAGGGTTTACATGCCCGAGCATTTGGGAGGAACAAGTAAAGAAGTTGCTCCCAAGCAGCCTATCATTGAAATTGGCCCGGATGATCTTTGGAGAAAGGTGCAAGAAAGAGAGTATTCTATGGTTGATCATCTGAACAAAACCCCTGCTCAGATATCCATACTATCACTACAAAATTCTGAGGCGCATAGGAATGCATTGATGAAAGTGTTGAACGAAGCTAATGTACCCAATAACATCACTGGGGGAGAAATGACCAACACGGTGGGACAAGTGTTGGAAAGCCACAATATCACTTTTCACGAAGACAGGCTGCCACCGGTGTGAGCACGTGATTTTTGCCTCACATGAATTACTCCAACAGAACTCAAAAGAATTAGATTTTTCTTTTAGTTATTTGTTATTTTAGGAATTATTGTAGAATTTATATGATTATTTGCATTTTTGTGTGCATGTTTAATTTTTATTTAATTCATAAAAAATACAAAATTACATTGCATTTGTATTTAGGACTTAATTTTATATTTTAGATTAATTAGTAAATTAGTTGTTTTACAAATATAGAAAAAATCACAAAAATATTTCATTTTGCATTTTTAACTCTTTAATTTTCGAATTGTTATAGTTTTTCTCTTAATTTAGGACTTAATTAATTTTCGTAATTACTATGAAGAGTAATTAGTTTATTTTGGTAGATTAATTTAGTTCTTAGAAGATAATTTAGTTTTTTTTAATTTGAAAAAAAAGAAAATTGAAAAATGAAAAGAAAAAGAAAAGAAATAAAGAGATCTGATTTTAGGGCTCTTTTAATAAAATTTCGCCCAAGCCCAATTAATTTCACCCATTACCCATCCAATTTCAGGCCCAATTCTACCTCATACCCGGTCCGCCCGTTTAAATGACCAAACGACCCCATTTTCAGTTCCCCCGATCTGAGCCGTTGGTCTCACTTGATTGAACAGCCCGGAACTGGCCTATTTAAGTGTATATAACAGTCCGAAGGGCTACACCCCCGGTTCATCTCTTCACTTCATCTCCCTCACCAGAGACCAAAACCCTAAGCGCCGCCCTAATATTCTCATCATCTCCGGTGGCGGCACTGCCTCAAATCGACCCCAAATTAACACCACAAAACCCCCATGGCCTCCTCTTCCCCTAATCCCTAACTAGCGTCCCTCGAATCCCTCTACACTGGTTGGAATCTTGAATCTAAGGTTGAAGTCCTAAGCCCCAAAATCAACTTCCCTCGGATCTGTGGCATGCAAGACCTAGACCTCCGTACTTTCGAGTTTCAAAGCCTGATTTAACACAAAATTAATGATGTTTGCTTGTTATTCATAAAGAACAAGCGATTAGCATTGATTTTAGTTAAATCGGAGATTCCAGTGTTGTTTCAAGCGTTAACTGGGTAAGTTTTCATTTATTTTTCTATCCGTTTATGTATTTCACCTTCTATTCCCTTTCTTTTCATCTCCTTTTCTCTAAATAGTCTTCCTCTGATTCGAAATTAGTAAAGACCCAAATTTTGAACCTAGGTTTTCCCTTTGTTTGTTCTGTGTTTACATTCGTCTCGTGTGTTTCCCAATTATTTTCCAATTTTAAAAGTCTGTTCGTTGAGTTTTCCTTGGATTATTCATTCGCCTGTTCGGTTTTTAGTCTAGTCATGTTAAGCTTCTGATTTTGTGTTAGTCTTATATTCAGCTTAATTAGATTTTGTGGCTAGTTTAATTATAACTCATTTGGTTTAGTTTAAGATTTAGTCATTTAGACAAGTTTTTGGTTTTGAAATCATTCAAGTTGTTTTCTCTTCTGCTTTTCATGGATCACTAAAATAATTTGCTATTTTGGTTTGGTTCATTTTTGACCCAGTTTCAAGGAAAGCCCACCCATTTTGGTTTGGGGCCTTGGGTCAGGCTTGACCCATTTGGTTTGCTGGGGTAAATAACAAGGTTTTAGAGGGTAGTCTGGGAAGTTTGGGTATGAGAATCTTGTGTAACTGATTTAGGAAGATGCTTAGAAGGTGGGTTTTGGGACTAGTTTAAAAAATAGATTTTAAAACTAAGGATTAAAGGGCAAAAACTGAAATCATTTCTGCTTCCCTAAAGCTTCTCTATAAAGGGCTATTTTCTTCACTCCCAAGGGGAGATTTTTTTCATAGATTAAAAACCCTGAAAAGTAGAAATGACTGAGTTGAAACATACATAAAATCCTTTGCATTTTTAGTGGAAATTGGTCTAGTTCTGCTGTCATTCTTCACAGTTTGAAATCTTTCAAGAATTTCTGATCATTTTGGGTTTAAAAGTGGTTTAAAGAGACTGGGTTTGCTGTTTTTGTTGAGCTGATTCTGCTATTGCTGTTGCTAACTCTTCATTTTCCTTCTTTCTCTTCCAATTTCCAGGTACTCTTTTGAACCATGAGTGGATATGAAGTCTGAATATGTTGTTGCATGAAAGACATGTCTTCCTGTTGATGTCAATAAGAATCATGTTGTTTTAGGGCCTTATTTTTACATTTTCCTTAGGCTATTCAATTTTTTGTCCATTTCATCATATTTTAAGTTTATCGTGATATATTCTTTTTGCGAATGGATCTGTTCTGTAGTATATGGTCAAAATCCATGTTGAGAATAACAAGTTTGCATAGTAGTCTTATTTAAAGTTGTAGTACAATAAGTTCAATATTTATTATTCTTTGAAAAGAGGATCTGAAGATTTCATGTTGTGTGTATTTTGGAAGAAGATTTCATGTTATTGCAGAAATATTGTCCAAATTGATTAATATTAGAAGTAAAATGTTGTTATGGGTAGTAGAATGTATGCATTTAGAAATTAACTATTAGTTTAAGGTCATTTGGAATGAGATTCAATGTCTCGAATGGGAAAGAGTTGAGCTTATACTAGTAGATGTATTCTTTATTTGGAATCATGCTAGTGTTTGGTTCGAATTCATGAATTCTATTAGATTGTAAATGATTGTGTTGTTATGACATTAAGGAATACATTTATCATAGAATGTGGTTGAACATCAAGAACATGCTTTGTATTTGTCTACATTTGCAAGAACTTGACAGTAGCTGTTTTAATTCCAAGTTCTCATGAAGAATTGTAATTTTGCTTAATTGACTGTGCCGGATCATACAACTGGGCCTTTAGCGTTGGCCCGGTGCTTTCTCAATGTCCTAGTATGCGTTTGGATTTCACTCAAGCCTGGTTCCGCTGTGGTTTTCGACATGTAAGCTTACAAAAGCAAATTGGGCCCGTTGCCAATTGGGCCCTTCACACAACCAAATGCCCAATTGTTCTTCAACACCAACCCTTTAATTGTTAGTTTCAATTCGAGTTTTAGCTTAAAAATAATTTTAAACCCCCTAAAGCCTTCTTTAATTAATTAACCTCTTTTGAAATTAGATTTGAGGCGTGCCATAAGCCAAAGTAGATAACCCATGACCCTCGTATAATTAGTAATAACTCTTTAAGATCGAGGTGCGCCATTATTAAACTTTTCAAGACCCTCACAAACTTCTTATTAGTTCAAACCATCGTAGTTTGATTTATACCCGATTTAGATTAGTATTGCAATTATATACACGTTCGCGTAATATGATTGCAATTGTAATTGTAAAAGTAACTCGAGGGATGCGTTCGCGCAACTTCAACCAAACTTTCTTAATAAATCAACGAAAGCGTTATTAATCGTGGACACGTTCCCGTGACATAATTTTGACGCACCAAAAGAAAAGAGTATACGTACGTGTAGCTCAATTCTTTAATTCCGCACAATTCAAGTGATTAAAAGTGGTTAAAAATGTAAATGCATATAGGTCCTAAAATGAGTAGTTAAACAATTTAAGCCAAGTATAAATCATTAAGAGACCGTGCTAGAACCACGGAACCCAGAAATGCCTAACACTTTCTCCCGGGTTAACAGAATTCCTTACTTAGAATTTCTGGTTTGCAGACTTCAAAAGGAAAGTCGAAATTTCCTCGATTTGGGATTTAAAATAAACCGGTGACTTTAGACACCAATTAAAATATTTCAAGTGGCGACTCTAAGAATTAAATAAATAATCCCATATCGAATAATGTCACTTAAATTGGAAAAAACTCTCGTATACCCCCTCAGGGTGTAAAAAAGGAGGTGTCACAGCTCTGACGACTCCGCTGGGGATCGAACCCAGAATCTCTGGTTCAAGGTTCAAGAATTCGAGCTTGTTAATGTGATTTTATATGGATTTATTGTTGATATTACTATATTTTGTGGACTTAATGTGCTAATTGTCATTTACCGCTTTGATATTACTTAAATGTCTTCTTACGCCACCCCTATGAGTCTTTTGAAAATGGTGCACACATCCGCGTGGCCCGCTTTTTCTGTAGAAATTATACCAAATAGATCGAGGCTGGGCCAGCAACAAGGCCGGGTAGAATCTAGTGCTCCCGGTATGTTGCCCCTTCTTCAGCCCTAGTTGTCCGCTCGGGCAACCCAAGTCTAGAACACAAACTCCAGATTTTAAACCTAGAATAACGCAACCTTATGCCGGATCCTAGTAGGAACGATTATTTGCATCACATGCATTTGATCTTGGGGACTCAACACAGGGGTTGTGCCTGTCTAGCACAGGTGTACCCAAAATAAAGATCATCCTGATGCATCATACGTGCTATGTGAATATTTATTTTTTTCAGCTTGCATGTTGACCGGCTAGGAAAAGGAAATAAAGAGAAAAACCAAGAGTGAGGTAGGATAAAAAATTTACCCGATTTTGAAAATCCCGGTATTTGAAAATGCCTCGAAACTCTGACAAATTTTTGAAATAAAAAAGAAAAATGTATTTCAAAAGAGTGAGTCAAATATCATGTTTTTTATGTCAAAACTGACCGAACTATGCAGGTTTAATTCTTACCGGATGTGGGATACGTAGGCAACCCACATAAGGTCCGGCCTCATTTTTACAAATAATAAAATAAAGGGTGTTTAAGGGCTTTGGTCAAAATAATAAGCCGACCCAGCTTCGGTTGTATTTTAAGTCGTTTCTTACCGGAATAGCCTTATATTACATTTCAATTGTCGAAAGGCTATTTTTGGGAGGAACATGCAAGTCTATTTAAAAGGTGTCTTTTCCAATTAAATACTTACCCTCGGCCTCAAAATTTATTTGGAATTGTGAAGGGGCAACATTTGCAAAAATGACCATTTTTGCTAAAGTAGCAATGAAAGGGGTATTCGTCCATTGATTTTCTTTAGAAAACTTGTTCTGCAAAAGAGTCCACAAGAGTCAACCCTAACCTTAACCCTATGCAGGTACAAATGAATACTGTCCAAGACCCATCGCAATCTGTCATAGAACGGGATCGGTTGCAGCTTCGCAGGTGGTGGGATGATTTAGATGAAGATGACCGAGATTGGGTGAAAGAACAGTTGGGTTCCCTGATAGACATCATGCACATCAAACCCCGGGAGGATTTAATCAAAGCCTTGGTAACCTTCAGGGATCCTGTCCACAATGTGTTCCGTTTCTCGGATTTTGAGCTCACCCCCACTCTGGAAGAAATGGCCGGGTATATTGATTTTGGCCAAGGGTTAAGAAAGCAACAACTCATATTTCCAAGGGCTCCCTCTAAACACAAGTTCTTCGATCTTCTGAATATTAGCAAACAAATGAATAAGGCCCACGTGAGCAAAGGATGTTGTTCTTTCTACTTCTTGTATTTTAGGTTCGGGCACTCAGCCGGGTTTGAAACACATGAAAGGGATTGAATAACAAACAAGACAAGAGCATATGGAGAATTCATCATTAGTTTGCCTTCATCGTGGCATTTCTAGGGTTATGGTCTTTCCAAATGTGGAGGTCACAATAGACACTCGTATGGCCAGAATCGCACAGATCCTCATCACCAAAAAAGATCACACACTGTTCCCATTAGTGCTGGCAGACATATACCGGGCATTAACTTTGTGCAATCTGGGGCTCAATTCTTCGAGGGTTGCAATGTTCTTCTTCAAATGTGGATGATCGAACACCTTCACCATCATCCTAAGTTCATGATATATGCTTCGGACGGGAACAATTTCATCAAAAAATATGAGGAAATGGTGGAAGACTACAAACCACCAGAAGGGGTCGAAGCTTGGGTTTCCTATCTAAGAAAACTGAGAGCGAATCAAATTGAATGGACCATAGGATGGCTCCCGGTAATAGAAGTCACGGCTTCAAAAGGCTACTTAATGATGATGGGAGTGAGAAGTATAGAACCATATGCACCACAAAGAGTTCTGAGACAACTGGGAAGATATCAGGTGTTACCCAAAGATGCATATCTAAGCACCCAATTCATTGAATTACACCCAGAAGCAATGCTACCCGAGGCTTTAGTTCAACGGGATTGGAATGGTTATCGGTATCTAAAAAGTGACTCCCAGGTATCAGACCTTGCTAGGGGCGAAATTGATCCCAATTATTATGCCTGGTTGAAAGAAGTTTTTATGTGAACAATGAGCCAGAGCCCGAGCCCGAACCCGAGAAGCTTGCTAAAAGGCCCCATGTTCAAGCTTTTGATGACAAAATTCAAGAAAGGTTGGCCTGGGGAGAAAAGGAAAAGAAATATCAAGCCAGCATTCACGTTTTGCGAGAAGAGTTGAGAAATGTCACCTTCAACAATGATCTACAGGCACGAGAAGCCGAGGGTGAGAAGAAAAGGCTAGTTCAAGAAAAAAAAGCTCTTAGAGCCCAGGTTCGACAACTGATAATAGCATCCGAGAACCCGGACAAAAGCAGAAAAGATGAAAGGCTCATCTACAACCTTACACAAAAGGTACATGACTGTGAAGATGATCTGTAGAAAACTGAGTCTGAGCTAGAAAAAGTACGAGCAAAGTTGGCTAAAAATGTAGAAAGATGGGCTGCTTTCATTCAACAGATGAAAGAAAGATGTGAAAGAGGGGTCACAGGTTGGGAAAAGGAGATTAGCAACCTCGAAAGTAAAATGGCTAAACAAGCCAAGAGTTTCGAAGCCGAGAGAGAACATTGCTACGCTTTGATGGCACAGTTAGAGGGAGACTTACAGCATTTGCAAGAGAAGAATCATACCGCCACCTAGGTCTTAGAGGCTAGATCCCAATAGATTGGGCATTTGTTGCAAGAAAAGGACATCATAAGGGAAAGCGTCAGAACGATCGCCGACTACATCACGATGAAATGCAGTGAGTGTGAGGACATGACCAGATCCATGTTCTTATCCACTGTAATGATCTTTATCCACCAGATAATAGAGGATCTCTATCGCCTCCAAGATGACATGGCGCGTAGGCCCGCAGTAAGACCAGTTGGTGTTCTGAGGATAGGGTTGGAGGCACTGATGTACTCTTGATTGCATTTTCTTTTTCGAGTCTGTAGTTTCATTTTTAAATTATGTTTTGTGTTTGTTTGAAGTTTTAAATTCCTAGAAAAAGTATGTCTCGAGTCTGTTTGAAGTTTTAAATTTCTAGAAAAAATATGTTTCGAGTCTTTTGTAATTCAGTAAAGTAGAAGTTTTATTAATGAAAATTTGGAAAACCCCAAAAAATTTGTTTCTTTATTTTTCGCATTACCTGAACTACGAGATGATCTGATTCACGCAGCGTCGTGATACGTAGGCAATCCTTATCGGATCCGGTCATGATTTTGTAAATAACTCCAATGAAAGAAAAACCAAAAAAATAGGAGAGAAAAGAGAGCCAAAGAAAAACCAAAAGAAGAGCGAGAAGAGAAAAAAAGATGAAAAGAGAGAAAAATAGGAATAAAAGGAGAAGAATTAAAAAGCCAAAGTGGAAAGAAAGGAAAAGTGGAGAGATAAACAAAAGCCGGGATGAAACAGGCAACCGTTGCAAAACATGTTGAAACACACTTAACTGTATAGGTGCATCACACCCACAACGTGCGATTACCTATGTGTTAATTGTCTCACACTAACCGGTTTGTTGTGTTGGCTATCATTTATGTTCTATATTAAGGTGGTTGGTTTTTGTGGTAATCTGGCTTTACATTCGTATTTCACCAGATCAAAAGGAAGTGTTGAAATGTCGTTGGAAAGTCACTTACAAACAGTTCCTATCCTAGAGGATAGCCCGATCTCGGCCATCCCAACTTCAGAATCTGTAGTTGTAGAGGAAAACAGAATTTTTTGTCTCCGCATGATGGAAATGTGGGATGCCTGGTCCAATGGCAGAGAACCACCGAGTGCGATACCTGGATTCCCCGAGCTACTTCCCAGGGCAGGTGGGACTTCCAACATCCCCATAAGTTATCCAAATACCCCACTGGGATATCCTACAATCTCAACCCACTTTGCTGGAACACCTTCTGAAGCTCACCCCCAGGTGTTAACTTCAGGTGCGACCTCAAACATATTCACCGTGCCACCTTGTTCAGCTACGGCACAACATACTCTACCCGGGCCTAGCTTTGATCCATCATCCTTCACCTTTCAAACACTATCTTTCCCAATGGAACCAACCCAGTTTACTAACAATGCTTACCTTCAGCCACCCCAATACGAGTTTACCGTGGGGTAGGAGAAAACCACAAAAAATCCTGAACAAGAGGAGATTACCAGAAAGATGAGGAGCATGGAGCAGAGTCTCAAAAATATACAGGGTTTGAGCGGGCAAAAAAGAATGTCCTACACCAATTTGTGTATGTTCCCACACGTGCACTTACCCTTGGGTTTCAAAACCCCGAAATTTGAAAAAAATGACGGGCATGGGGATCCCATAGCCCATATCAAAAGGTACTGCAACCAATTGCGAGGAGCAGGTGGAAAAGAGGAGCTTCTCATGGCTTATTTTGGAGAGAGCCTGGTCGGCATTGCTTCTGAATGGTACATGGATCAGGATATATCTCATTGGCATATCTGGGATGACCTAGCTCAAGACATTGCTAGGCAGTTCTAGTATAACATCGACATTTCCCTAATAGGAATTCATTGTCAAATCTAAATAAGAAGTCCTCGGAAAGCTTCCGAGAGTATGCTGTCAAATAGTGCGAACAAGCGGCCAGAGTCAAGCCTCCAATGGATGAAACGGAGATGGTTAGTGTTTTTCTTCAAGGCCAAGAGGATGTTATTATCATAACATGATGTCTGCGATGGGGAAACCGTTTGCCGAGGCCATCAAAATTGGTGAATGATTGAGAATGGTTTAAAAATAGGGCGTATCTTGAGTCAGTTTGCTATAAGGGCTACCTCCTAAGCACTTCAAGCCGGGTCTGGAGGTGTAGCAAACCGAAAGAAGAAGGAAGAAAAGGCAATGGCAACTTCAAGTGTAAGAAAGTCCCATCCACCCAGACCTTACTTCCTTGCAAGAACCCCACAACATTACTATCCCCATCAGGATGTGGCCTATGATATGGTTCCTCCGCCATACGCAATGATGAATGCCCAGCCTACGTTGAGCCACAACAATAATTCAATCAAAACCGAGCTCCATTTCCCAAAAATCAACCACCTCATCAAGCTCAATATAATCCCCGACCTCCACAGAACAACTTCCAATATAATGCCCGTGCTCGGGAACCACCTAAGATGGAAAACTTCACACCTATTGGTGAGTCATATTCCAGCCTTTTCCCCAAACTTGTCCAGATGGGTTTATTGCAGAATGTACCCCAAACCAGGCAGAACCTAGTGTCGCCCGCTTACAGAGCAGATACTCGATGTGCTTACCACTTGGGGGCGGAAGGGCATGATACAGATGACTGTTGGACTCTAAAAAGTGCTATGGAAAATCTAATAGAACATAAGAGAATAGTGCTAAAGGACAAAGATGTTCCTAATGTAACCAACAATCCATTACCGACTCATAACAACGGGCCGATTATCAGAATAATTTGTGAAGATAGAGAGTTTGACCCAGCTATAAAAGCCATCATTTTCATAGCCGATATGAAAAGGAAACCAAAAGCTGTCACAAAACAAGACAAGGGGGAGAAGAAGAGAAAACCCACCCCACAGAATACAGAAAAGAAAGTAGAAGCCGAAACTGGGGCAGCGTGTTCAAAAGATGTTGTTCTCTATGTTCCCCAGGCCAAAAGAAAGAACAGATGTCATTGTTCCCTCCAAGAACGTTTGAGCTAAACAAGGGATCTAAAATGTATGTGCCTAAAGGGACCTACGTGGTACAGGGGCCAGTAATTCCACCAAGACTGAATGAGCCCGTGGTTATTGGCCGCGCACCACAGAAGCCCATAATAGACCCCACTACCGTTCCATGGAATTACAACAAGGCGGTAGTAACTTACAAGGGTAAAGAGATCTTGGGAGTAGTTAAGGAAAATAACCAAGCTGAGCAATACCTCAATCTGGAGGAAGTGAATAATTCCACAAAGAAGCATTTCCCACTCAAAAAACCAGTAAGTGCTGAAGAAGCAGAAGAATTCTTCCGAAAAATGAAAATGGCGGACTACGAGATAATTGACCAACTCCCGAAGTCTCTGCTCAAGTCTCTCTGTTGTCTCTACTAATGAATTCAACTGAACATCAAAAAGTGTTGATCAAAACTCTCAATGAAGCATATGTATCCATTGAAACCACTGTGGAACAGTTGGAGAGGATGGCGGAAAGGTTTTTTGCAGTCAATCAAATCTCTTTCAGCAAGAATGATTTCCCCCAGGGGCCACCCATAGCAAAGCCCTTCATCCGACAGTTAAATGCGAGGGATATTATGTGAAAAGGGTCATGCTAGATGGTGGTTATGGAGTAGATATTTGCCCTCTCTCAACTCTTCAACGAATGGAGATTGGTACTGAGAGAATCAGGCCCAACAACGTTTGTGTGCGTGCATTTGATGGTATCAAAAGAGACAACCATATGTGAGATTGAGCTGATTTTGACTATTGGTCTGGCGGATTTCGAGGTGACTTTTCAAGTCCTGGACATGGATACTTCCTATAATTTCCTCTTGGGAAGACCTTAGATTCACATAGCAGGGGTTGTACCTTCCACTCTCCACCAGATGGTGAAATTCGAACATGAAGATCAGGAGATTGTAGTCCATTGAGAGGATGAGCAATTGATTTACCGAGACCCGTCAGTACCATGTCTCGAGGCTAGGAAAGGAAGTGAACATATAGTTTATCAAGCTTTCGAGGTTGTGGTCGCAGACCAATGTGAAGAAGGAAACCCTTGTCCTCAACCTTTTCTCTCAAATGCGTCTATTATGGTTGCCAAGGAAATGATCAGGCATTGTTATAAACTCGAGAAGGGGATCGGGATGTTATTGCAAGGAATCACCGAATCTATCACTCTTGCTGCAAGTGAAAAGTTCTTTGGAGTAGGTTTCCAACCCACTCCAGCTAATGAAAAATGGGCAGATAAATGAAAGAACAATGTTTGGGTCTTGCCTCAGCCGGTTCCGCATCTTTATAGAACTTTCGTCAGGCCCAGGTATAATGAAGAAGAGGAAAATGAGGCCTTCACGACCAAGGAAATTGAAGAAATCTGTGGGGCTATGAGGTAGATGTTGTATGAAACTCACATGTTCCAACCGGGGGAAGGCTAAAGCACCGCTGAGGTGCTATACATGGGACTCAATGCCAAGCTGCAAAATTAGAAGGCAACTCCATTCCCAATCAGGCGGGAATCCCGGTAGTCCAGTACTGCCACTTTTTCTACATCACGGGTTATTTCAGGGTGTAACTCGGATGTTTTCTTTAGTTTCCTATTTTTAATTGCCAATATAAACCTTGTTATCTTCAAAATTCAATGAAATGTAATCAATATTTCATCGTTCATCTCTCTTTATTCTTTTTTATTTTGTTACTTTTTCTTATTTCTTCTTTCAGTTTAATAATACGACTTTAAATAACATGACATGCTTGTGGATTTCATGCCCATATCCAAACATGCTGTCACTAAGTGTCAATTTGGAGGTCCACAGGTTGCCGACCTACACTGATTATCCTCCTGTCTAGCAAAAGTAAAGAAAGTTCAAAACCGATATCAGTGACAAGATTAAAGAAGAGGTCACAAAACAGTTAAAAGCGGGGATGATCTGAGTGGTTCGATACACCACATGGTTAGATAATGTAGTTCCAGTGCTAAAGAAAGACGGGAAACTCGAATGTGTGTGGACTACAGAGATCTGAACAAAGCAAGTCCCAAGGATAATTTCTCTTTGCCGAACATCCACATCATTGTGGATAACTGTGGCAAATATGAGATACAGTCTTTTGTGGATTGTTATGTTGGGTATCATTAGGTCTTAATGGATGAAAAGGATGCGGAAAAGACAGCTTTAACAATACCCTGGGGCACCTACTATCACAGGGTCATGCCTTTTGGTCAGAAGAACGCCGGGGAAACATATATGAGGGCCATGACTGCCATTTTCATGACATGATGCACCAAGAGATAAAGGTGTATGTGGACGATGTGATCATCAAGTCCAAAACTCAGGATGACCATGTTTGGGACTTGAGAAAATTCTTTGAGCGGTTACGCAAATATGATTTGAAGCTAAACCCTGCCAAGTGCGCATTTGGAGTCCCATTTGGCAAACTCTTGGGTTTCGTAGTCAGCCGAAGGGGAATTGAGTTAGACCCAACAAAGATAAAGTCCATTCGGGATTTGCCTCCTCCGAAAACCAAGAAGGATGTTATGAGTTTATTGGGTAGATTGAACTACATCATCCGGTTCATTGCCCAGTTGACCTCCACGTGTGGACCCATATTCAAGCTGTTAAAGAAAGATGTAGGGATTAAATGGACAGATTAGTGTCAAGAATCCTTTAACAAAATCAAAGAATATCTGTCGAACCCACCAGTTTTGGTCCCACCAGAATATGGGAGGCCTCTGTTCTTGTATCTGACAGTCTTGGAAAATTATTTTGGTTGTGTCCTCGGGCAACACGATGTGACTGGAAAGAGAGAGCAAGTCATCTACTATCTGAGCAAGAAGTTTACCAATTATGAAGCCAAGTACACTTTATTGGAAAGAACTTGTTGCGCTTTAACTTAGGTCGCTCAGAAGCTGCGGCATTATTTGCTAGCCTACACCACTTACCTCACGACCAGGTTGAATCCTCTAAAGTACATATTCCAGAAGCTGATGCCCACGGGGAGCTTAGCAAAATGGCAGATATTACTCACTGAATTTGACATAGTCTATGTCACATGCACGACAATGAAAGCCCAAGCTTTAGCAGATCACCTTGCTGAAAACCCCGTTGATGATGAATACCAGCCTTTGAGCACCTATTTCCCGGATGAAGAGTTAAATTCAATTGAGGTACTATCTGAAGACACCAATGCTTGGAAAATGTTCTTCGATGAGGATGTGAACGCAAAAGGTATTAGAGTTGGGGCAATCTTGATTTCACCCACTGGTCAGCATTATCCAGCCACAACCCAGCTTCGGTTTTTCTGCACAAACAACACTGCTAAGTATGAAGCCTACATTATGGGTATGAACATGGCAATCGACCAAGATGTCGAAGAATTGTTGATTATGGGAGATTCAGATCTAATTATCCGACAAGCTCAAGGAGAATGGGAAACTCGAGATATCAAACTTATTCCCTACAGGCAACATGTGGAAGATCTTGGCAGGCGGTTCAAGTTAGTTGAGTTCAGGTACATTCCTCGTTTTCATAATGAGTTAGCTGATGCGCTCGCTACTTTGGCCTCGATGCTGCCATACCCAGGCAATGCCCACATTGACCAATTAGAAATTCAAATCTGGGAAAGGCACGGTAACTGCAATACGGTTGAGACAGAACCAAATATTCAGCCATGGTATCATGATATAAAGAGGTTTCTGGAAACTAAAGAATATCTCGAGCAAGCCAGTAGAGACCAAAAGAGAACCATTAGACGGCTCGCAAGTGGTTTCTTTTTGAGCAGCGAGGTCTTGTACAAAAGGAATCTGGATCTCAACTTGTTAAGATGTGTTGACGCCGAAGAGGCCGGAAGAATCATGTATGAAGTGCACGTAGGAGTGTGCGGACCCCACATGAATGGGTATGTTTTGGCAAAGAAAATCTTCCGAGCAGGCTATTATTGAATGACTATGGAAAACAACTGCTTCAGTTTCGTCCGGAAATGTCATCAATGTCAGGTGCACGGTGATTTGATTCATGCACCGCCTATAGAACTGCATCCCATGTCAGCACCTTGGCCATTTGTTGCTTAGGGCATGGACGTCATTGGGCCGATTGAGTCAAAAGCTTCAAATGGGCATAGATTCATATTTGTCGTTATCGACTACTTCACAAAGTGGGTTGAAGCAATTACTCTCAAATCTATCACCACGAAAGCTGTGGTAAACTTCATGCATTCTAATCTCATCTGCCATTTTGGTATTCGTGCACATTACGGATAATGCTGCAAATTTGAATAGCCACTTGATGAGGGAGATATGTGATAAGCTTAAGATCACGCATCGAAATTCTACTCCTTATTGGTCCAAAGACAATGGTGTCGTCGAAGCAGCAAACAAGAACATCAAAAAGATTTTGAGAAAGATGATTCAAAGTTCCAGGCAGGGCATGAAAAGTTGTCGTTTGCATTGTTGGGATATCACACTACTATGCGCACATCAGTTGGAGCAACCCCATATCTTTTGGTTTATGGCACTGAAGCCGTAATACCCGCAGAAGTTGAAATCCCTTCTCTTCGGATCATTGTTGAAGCTGAAATTGAAGACAGTGAGTGGGTCAAAACCTGTCTGGAACAGTTAACCCTGATCGATGAAAAGCGAATGGCCGCAGTCTGCCACGAGCAATTGTATCAACAAAGAATGGCCCGTGCCCACAACAAGAAAGTGCGGCCTAGAAACTTTGAAGTGGGGCAACTCGTTTTAAGGCGTATTCTTCCCCATCATCAGGAAGCAAAAGGAAAGTTTGCTCCTAATTGGAAGGGACCATACATTATCAGAAAATTGTTGCCAATAGGGGCATTATACCTAGGAGACATCGAAGGAAATGACCCCGAAACAGCTGTAAATGCAGATGCAGTCAAAAGCTACTATGTTTAATCCTTCTGTAGCAATAACATTATCCGATTGGGATGATGAAAGATTTCATTTTCGCTACCCCAAACACTTTAATCCTTTGATAACCCTTTCTTTCGTTACCCTCTTTGGAACTTGAAGACGTTTGTAAAAAAAAGCAACAAAATAAAAGAAAAAGAAAAAGAAAAAACAACAAAACAACAAAAACAAAATGTTTTTCTGAACTACGTTCGACTTGATTCCGAAAGGATACGTAGGTAGCCTCTCTCTAGGGTTCAGTCACACCAAAACAAAAATCTAGTTTCCCCCAAAAAGGGAAACTGGGGCAGATGTTATAATGGTTCGACGATGATTCTGCCTGAACCATTCCAAAGTTGTAATTCGATCCAAGTTCTTTTTACCCAAACCTTGTTCAAGTCCTTCCAATCAATCGATGCAATCAAGATGAGAGAAATAAAATGAGAGAGTCTTATTGGTTACCTACGGGCACCGTAAGGCGATAGTGAGCAGAGAAACTGAAAAACGAGAGAGTCTTGTTAGTGAAAACTCGTAAAGAGCACTATAAGGCAACGGTGAGAACAGAAATGAGAGAGGTCGATTGGCGAAAACCCACAAAGGGTGCCGTTGATTGAAAAGAAAAAATCACCCACCACCATTGGCACCAGAAGAGTCCTGGCAAGGTTTCTCAATTTTAAAACATGGGTCGCAATGGGTTTATGAGAGGTTGGATAGTTGTGCAGATCAGGTATCCAGTCCAAGAAGCATGTCATATCTATTAAAGTCTGCGTGCACTCCAGATAAGTCCTTCTTTCCTCTCCGAAAGAGACACTTCTCCTTAAATTCACTTTCTTGTCCTATGTTTACTTTCCTTTGAACCCCTTTCGGTCTAACTCTGTTCCGAAACTAATACAAATAAAAGGCGGCAAGATTGGTTTTACAGGTTTCTTCTTAATAAAAGCCAAGTCCAACGACAAGTACCCAGCCTCAGTGGATGCATCAAGTCGATCTTGGCTGACCATGATGGCTGATGCTCTGAAATCAAAGTTATTGAAAATGAAAAGAAATCCAAAGTCAAAAGCCCCTAGAGGCAGAATAAGGTGAAAGGACGAAAGCCCCACAAGGGTGAACCGTCATCTGGAAAGTCTGGAAATATGAGTTCCTCGGTTTAGGAGAGAGATCAATCTTCAGAAAAGCCAACAAGCAGCAGAGGTTCTCACCAAAAGAGTTGGGCCAAGATAGAGTGATCAAAAACAATCAAGGCCACAAAACCAACCACCGTTTCAAACTAACAATTGTTCTTTGTTTGAAAATTTGAAGCAGGCCAATCCAAAGCAACTGCGCAAGAAACAGGTGCAACCAAAAAGGAAAAAGAAATGTGCAAACGCTAGAAACAGCCTAGCAACAACAACCGATAAAAAGGGAAGTCCACTCCAATTTTTCTTTCCCGCATTTACTCATTCCTTGAAATAAAAAAAAAGAAAGGAAAACAATTTGAAAAAAAAAAGAAAGGCAAGAAGAAAATTCAAAAAATGGTAGTTTAGAATCCCCAATCTCAATCTTTTATGCTTTTCCAACATAGGGTCCCCACCCCCTAGTTGAGATTTTTAGACATAGGGTGTCCATCCCCTAGTCACCTTTTGCCAACATAGGATCTCCAACCCCTAGTTCAGATTTTTTTAGAAATAGGGTCTCCATTCCCTAGTCGCCATTTGCCAACAAAGGATCTCCAACCCCTAGTTGAGATTTTTTTAGACATAGGTTCTCCATCCCCTAGTCTCCTTTTGCCAACATAGGGTCTCCAACACCTAGTTGAGATTTTTAGACATAGGGTCTCCATCCCCTAGTCGCCTTTTGCCAACATAGGGTCTCCAACCCCTAGTAGAGATTTTTTAGACATAAGGTCTACATCCCCTAGTCGCCTTTTGCGAGTATAGGGTATCCAACCCCTAGTTGAGATTTTTAGACATAGGGTCTCCATTCCCTAGTCGCCTTTTGCCAACATAGCGTCTCCAACCCCTAGTTGTGATTTTTAGACATAGGGTCTCCATCCACTAATTGCCTTTTGCCAACATAGGGTCTCCAACCCCTAGTTGAGATTTTTAGACATAGGGTCTCCATCCCCTAGTCGCCTTATGCCAACATAGGGTCTCCAACCCCTAGTTGAGATTTTAGACATAGGGTCTCCATCCCTTAGTCGTCTTTCTCCAACATAGGGTCTCTAACCCCTAGTTCAGATTTTAGAAATAGGGGCTCCATCCCCTAGTTGCCTTTTGCCAAAATAGGGTCTCCAACCGCTAGTTGAGATTTTTAGACATAGGATCTCCATCCCCTAGTCGCCTTTTGCCAACGTAGGGTCTCCAACCCCTAGTTGAGATTTTAGACATAGGGTCTCCATCCCCTAGTCGCCTTTTGCCAACATAGGGTCTCCAACACCTAGTTGAGATTTTAGACATAGGGTCTCCATCCCCTAGTCGCCTTTTGCCAACATAGGGTCTCCAACCCCTAGTTGAGATTTTTAGACATATGTTCTCCATCCTCTAGTCGCCTTTTGCCAACATAGGGTCTCCAACCCTTAGTTGAGATTTTTAGACATAGGTTCTCCATCCCTTAGTCTCCTTTTGCCAATGTATGATCTCCAACCCCTAGTTGAGATTTTAGACATAAGGTCTTCATCCCCTAGCCGCCTTTTGCCAACATAGGGTCTCCAAGCCCTAGTTGAGATTTTAGACATAGGGTCTCCATCCCCTAGTGGCCTTTTGCCAACATAGGGTCTCCAACCCCTAATTGAGATTTTTAGACATAGGGTCTCCATCCCCTAGTCGTCTTTTGCCAACATAGGGTCTCCAACTCCTAGTTGAGATTTTAGACATAGGATCTCAATCCCCTTGTCGCCTTTTGCCAACATAAGGTCTCCAATCCCTAGTTGAGATTTTTAGACATAGGGTCTCCATCCCCTAGTCGCCTTTTGGCAACGTAGGGTCTCCAAACCCTAGTTGAGATTTTAGACATAGTGTTTCCACCGCCTTTTGCCAACATAGGGTCTCCAATACCTAGTTGAGATTTTAGACATAGGGTCTCCACCGACTTTTGCCAACATAGGGTCTCCAACCCCTAGTTGAGATTTTTAGACATAGGGTTTCCATCCCCTAGTCGCCTTTTACCAACATAGGGTCTCCAACCCCTAGTTGAGATTTTAGAGACATAGGGTCTTCATCCCCTAGTCGTCTTTTGCCAACATAGGGTCTCCAACCCCTAGTTGAGATTTTAGACATAGGGTCTCCATCCCCTAGTCGTCTTTTGCCAACATAGGGTCTCCAATCCCTAGTTAAAGTTTTTTAGATATAGGGTCTCCATCCCCTGGTCACATTTTGTCAACATAGGGTCTCCAACCCCTAGTTGAGATTTTAGACATAGGGTCTCCATCCCCTAGTCGCCTTTTGCCAACGTAGGGTCTCCAACCCCTAGTTGAGATTTTTAGACTTAGGGTCTCCATCCCCTAGTTGCCTTTTACCAATATAGGGTCTCTAATCCCTAGTTGAGATTTTTAGACATAGGGCCTCCACTCCCTAGTCACATTTTCCAACACAGGGTCTCCACTCCCTGGTTGAGTTTTATAGTTATAGGTCTCCATTCCCTAATCCCTTTCTCTTAAAGATACATGATCCTTATTTTTTTTTTCAGTAGAGAAATAGTGTAGGGTTTTGTTATTATAACTCACGAAATTTTCCTAGTGAAAACTGGGGCAGAAAAATTTCGTTCGCTTATTTGTTTTGGTGTCTGAGCAGGTTTGACCTCGAGGCACAGGATTCAAGACGACCAAAAAAATGAGTCTCAATCCAAAATAAAGAAAAGAAGAAGAAAAAGAGTAAAAATAAATGAACTCAAAGTGCTGAAGTGGAGAAGGATGCGGACTGCTCAAGGTATAATTGAAGTCACAGGCTTCGCGTGTTCCACCTTGATCCAAAGATGAAGAATGAACCAGCGGCTGCAGTTGACGAGCATCATGATTCAGATCGGAGTCTACGGCAAGAGCCAGCCAAGACCTGAGATCAAGCTTTAAAGGATTTATAGATAGGAATCTTGTAACTCATAGTTGATAGACTTAGCTAGTTTAGCTTTTTATTTTTTTATTTTGGTGTAATAAGGAGTTCAGCAAGCAGTAGCCGCAGCAGCAACAATGAAATCACAGCTTCCCAATAGTCCCAGCTACCGAAACTTCCAGAACTATACTGATCTGATTCCTTTATAGCCAAGGATATGTAGGCAACCTCTGAAGCAAGGTTCGGTCAGGCTCTTTCAAAAATTCTTCTCATGGAGTTTCAAACGGGCAAAAATCCCTCATAATTGCTCATTTTATCTTTTCCCGAAAACACTCCGTGTCTCCGAGCAAAGAGGGGTAGCTGTGAGCACGTGATTTTTGCCTCACATGAATTACTCCTATAGAATTCCAAAGAATTAGATTTTTCTTTTAATTATTTGTTATTTTATGATTATTGTAGAATTTTTATGATTATTTGCATTTTTGTGTGCATGTTTAATTTTTATTTAATTCATAAAAAATACAAAAATACATTGCATTTTCATTTAGGACTTAATTTTATATTTTATATTAATTAGTAAATTAGTTGTTTTACAAAATTAGAAAAAATCATAAAAATAGTTCATTTTGCATTTTTAACTCTTTAATTTTCGAATTGTTATAGTTTTCTCTTAATTTAGGACTTAATTAATTTTTGTAATTACTATAAAGAGTAATTTGGTAGATTAATTTAGTTCTTAGAAGATAATTTAGGTTTATTTTAATTTGAAAAAGAAAGAAAATTGGAAAATGAAAAGAAATAAAGAGAACTGATTTTTTGGGCTCCTTTAATTATGTTCCCCCCAAGCCCAATTAATTTCACTCATTACCCGTCTAATTTCAGGCCCAATTCTTCCCCATACCCGGTCCACCCCTTCAAATGACCAAACGACCCCGTTTTCAGTTCCCCCGATCTGAACCGTTGATCTCACTTGATCGAACGACCCGGAAGTAGCCTGTCTAGGTGTATATAACTGTCTGAAGGGCTACACCCCCCAGTTCATCTCTTCACTTCATCTCCCTCACCAGAGACCAAAACCCTAAGCGCCGCCCTAATATTCTCACCCTCTCCGGTGGCGCTGCCGCCTCAAATCGGCCCCAAATTAACACCACAAAACCCCCATGGCCTCCTCTTTCCTAATCCCTAACTAGCATCTCTCGAATCCTCTACACTGGTTTGAATCTTGAATCTAAGGTTGAAGCCCTAAGCCCCAAAATCAACTTACATCGGATCTGTGGCATGCAAGACCCAGACCTCCGCACTTTCGAGTTTCAAAGCCTTATTTAACACAAAATTAATGATTTTTGCTTGTTATTCACAAAAAACAAGTGATTAGCACTGACTTTGGTTAAATCGGAGATTCCAATGTTGTTTCAAGCATTAACTGGGTAAGTTTTCATTCATTTTTCTATCCGTTTATGTATTTCACCTTCTATTCCCTTTCTTTTCTTCTCCTTTTCTCTAAATAGTTTTCCTCTGATTCGAAATTAGTAAAGGTTCAAATTCTAAACCTAGATTTTCCCTTTGTTTGTTCTGTGTTTACATTCGTACCGTGTGTTTCCCAATTCTTTTCCAATTTTAAAAGGTTGTTCGTTGAGTTTTGCTTGGATTATTCATTCGCCTGTTCAGGTTTTATTCTAGTCATGTTAAGCTTCTGATTTTGTGTTAGTCTTATATTCAGCTTAATTAGATTTTGTGGCTAGTTTAATTATAGCTCATTTGTGTTAGTTTAAGATTTAGTCATTTAGATAAGTTTTTGGTTTTGAAATCATTCAAGTTGTTTTCTCTTCTGCTTTTCATGGATCACTAAAATAATTTGCTGATTTGGTTTGGGTTTTGGGGTTCATTTCTGACCTAGTTTCAAGGAAATCCCACTCATTTTGCTTTGGGCCTTGGGTCAGGCTTGACCCATTTGATTTGCTGGGGGTAAATAACAAGGTTTTAAAGGGTAGTCTGGGAAGTTTGGGTATGGAAATGTTGTGTAACTGATTTAGAAAGCTGCCTATAAGGTGGGTTTGGGACTAGTTTAAAAACCAGATTTTAAGACTAAGGATTCAATAGCAAAAATGAAAATTGGAGAAGGATTAAAGGGCAAAAATTGAAATCATTTCTGCTGCCCTAAAGCTTCTCTATAAAGGGCTATTTTCTTCACTCCCAAGGGGAGATTTTTTTTCATAGATTCAAAACCCTAAAAAGTAGAAAAGGGTGAGTTGAAATATACATAAAATCCTTTGCATTTTAATGGAAATTGGTCTAGTTCTACTGTCATTCTTTAGAGTTTGAAATCTTTCAAGAATTTCTGGTCATTTTGGGTTTAAAAATGGTTTAAAGAGGCTGAGTTTGCTGTTTTTGCTGAGTTGATTCTGCTATTGCTGTTGCTAACTCTTCATTTTCCTTCTTTCTCTTCCAATTTCCAGGTACTCTTTTGAACCATGAGTGGATATGAAGTTTGAATATGTTGTTGCATGAAAGACATGTCTTCTTGTTGATGTCAATAATAATCATGTTGTTTTAGGGCCTTATTTTTTACATTGCCCTTAGGCTATTCATTTCTGATTCCATTCTTCTTGTCCATTTCATCATGTTTTAAGTTTATCGTGATATGTTCTTGTTGCGAATGGATTTGTTCTATAGTATATGGTCAAAATCCATGTTGAGAATAGCAATTTGCATAGTAGCCTTATTTAAAGTTGTAGTACAATCAGTTCAGTGTTTATTATTCTTTGAAAAGAGGATTTGAACCGTTGCAATGGTTTTGAGGTTTGGTTTGTTGTTGTGAAGGATGAGTTGAGGCCCATGTTGTGTGTATTTTGGGAGAAGATTTCATGTTACTGCATAAACACTGTCCAAATTGATTAATATTAGAAGTCAAATGTTGCTATGGGTAGTAGAATGTATGCATTTGGAAATTAACTATTTGTTTAAGGTCATTTGGAATGGGATTCAATGTGTGGAACGGGATAGAGTTGAGCTTATACTGGTAGATGTATTCTTTATTTTGAATCATGCTAGTTTTTGGTTCGAATTCATAAATTCTATTAGATTGTAAATGATTGTGTTGTTATGACATTAAGGAATACATTTATCATAGAATGTGGTTGAACATCAAGAACATGCTTTGTATTTGTCTACATTTGCAAGAGCTTGACAGTAGCTGTTTTAATTTCAAGTTCTCATGAAGAATTGTAATTTTGCTTAATTGACTGTGCTGGATCATACAATTGGGCCTTTAGCGTTGGCCCAGTGCTTTCTCGATATCCTAGTGTGCTTTTGGATTTCACTCAAGCCTGGTTCCCCTGTGATTTTTGACATGTAAGCTTACAAAAGCCAATTGGGCCCTTCACACAACCAAATGCCCAATTGTTCTTCAATACCCGCCCTTTTATTGTTAGTTTCAATTCGAGTTTTAGCTTAAAAATAATTTTAAACCCCCTAAAGCCTTCTTTAATTAATTAACTCCTTTAAAAATTAGTTTTGAGGCGTGCCATAAGCCAAAGTAGATAACCCATGACCCTTGTATAATTAATAATAATTCTTTAAGATCGAGGTGCGCCATTTTTAAACTTTCCATGGCCCTCGCAAACTTCTTATTAGTTCAAACCATCATAGTTTGCTTTAGGCCCGATTTAGATTAGTATTGCGATTATATATACGTTTGCATAATATGATTGCAATTTTAATTCTAAAAGTAACTCGAGGGATGCGTTCGCGCAACTTCAACCAAACTTTTTTAATAAATCAACAAAAGCGATATTAATCGTGGACATGTTCGCGTGACATGATTTTGACACGCCAAAAGAAAAGAATATACATACGCGTAACTCAATTCTTTAATTACGCATAATTCAAGTGATTAAAAGCGGTTAAAAAGGTAAATGCACATAGGTTCTAAAATGAGTAGTTAAACAATTTAAGCCAAGTATAAATCACTAAGTGACCTTGACCTTGCTAGAACCACGGAACCTGAAAATGCCTAACACCTTCTCTCGGGTTAACAAAATTCCTTACATAGAATTTCTAGTTCGCAAACTTCACAAGGAAAGTCGAAATTTCCTCGATTTGAGATTTAAAATAAACAGGTGACTTGGGACAGCAATTAAAATATTCCAAGTGGCGACTCTAAGAATTAAATAAATAATCTCATAACGAATAATGCCACTTAAATTGGAAAAAACTCTCGTATACCCCCTCGGGGTGTAAAAGCAGGAGGTGTGACAACTGGAAGGACTGAGTCACAACACGGCACTACATATCATAATGCAATTTGAGGAAAATTCATCGCCAGGGTCCTGATAGATGGGGGTTCAAGTCTCAACATTTGTCCATTGACTACTTTGAAGAAATTGGGTAAAGGTTTGCATGAAATACGAGCAGGAATTATGAACGTGAAAGCATTCAATGGGTCCCAAAGGGCCACAATCTGGGAGACCAACCTCTGTTTGCAAATGGGCCCGACTTGGTTTGATGTTGAATTTCAAGTATTGGACATATCTTCCACATACAATTTGTTGTTGGGACAAATGTGGATACATGCTGATGGGGCCGTTGCCTCTTCTCTACACCAGGATGTGAAGTTCGAATGGAATCATCAGGAAGTAATCATCCACGGGGATGGTAGTAATCCCATTTACACCAATCAAACTATTTTGGTTGTCAAGAATAGAAGGAAGTTGGGGGGAGAAACGTACCATTACATCGAGCGCGTCAATGCAATTGAGAAAGACAAATGGTGGAGTAACAAGATTAAAAGCATATTGTTATGGACAGGGTATGAACCCGGCAAGGGTCTCGGCAAGAATCTCCAAGGGATTACCAAGCCGGTACAAATAAAGCGCCATGGTACGACTTTTGGACTTGAATATCAGTACACCTGACAGGAGTACAATGATTGGTCACTGCCATGGCGTGGTCCTTATTACCCTCTTGAACAGCCAATACCGCATTTGCACCAGACATTTCAACAAATTGACATGATATGTGGGTCTGAAGAAAATGAAGCTTTAGCTGGGCTAAGGAACCTATTTCTAGATGACGAAGACATGGATTGGAGTGCAATAGTTGAGGAGGAGGAGGAGGAAGACCTTACAATTCAGACCGTGGGAAAAGGAGCTATTTTTATCCCAAGCCCGTCGAGTTCCTGGGTAGCCTGGAAATTAGCATGATTTATTTTTAAAATAATGTTTGAGCATTTATGACATTTTCAATATTTTGTTTTTGAACATATTTTGTTTAAAATAATTGCTCGAGTCATCGACCCGTACTTGTTTGATGTTTTCAAGATTTATTTAATGCATTGCTATTTTAGTATTTATTATTATCCTTTACATTTCTCTACAATAGTATTATTACTTATCTTGATGAACCGACAACTCTGACATGTAATGAAACAAGGCAACATAAGGATAGTGACTTACAGGAATTAGAAGAAGAAGATATAATACCTGAAGAAATTTCCAGAGAAGTGGAAAATTTTGAGAACAAGCCTAAGTCTAATCTAGACGAAACCGAGATAGTCAATTTGGGAGATTCTGAAACAGTCAAAGAAACTCGCATAAGCATTCACCTGTCACTATCAGAGAAAGAAGAGTACACCCGTTTTCTGAAAGAGTATGAAGACATTTTTTCATGGACTTATGATGATATGAATGGTTTGAGCACATCTATAGTGGCTCATAAACTACCTACCAACCCAATGTGTCCGCCTATAAAGTAGAAGCTCAGAAAGTTCAAGTCAGATATGAGTTTGAAAATAAAATATGAAGTCACCAAGCAGATCAAAGCTAAGGTTCTCAGAGTGGTCGAATATCCTACCTGGTTGGATATCATCGTGCCAGTTCCAAAGAAGGATGGGAAGGTCAGAGTATGTTGTCTATCGAGATTACCCAATATACACACACTAATCGACAACTGTGCCAAGCATGAACTCCAATCCTTTGCAGATTGCTTCGCGGGATATAATCAGATTTGGATGTATGAAGAGGATGCCGAGAAGACATCCTTTATTACGCCATGGGGAGTGTATTTTTGGTTTGAAGAATGCTGGGGCCACTTATATGAGATCCATGACAACCATTTTCCAGGACATGATACACAATGAGATAGAAGTGTACGTGGATGATGTCATCATCAAATCCAAGAAGGATACAAATCATATAGTGGATTTGAGAAAGTTCGTTGATCGACTTCGGAGGTACAATCTGAAACTGAACCCCGCAAAATGTGCTTTTGGGGTCCCTGCCGGGAAGTTGTTAGGATTCATCGTCAGCCACCGAGGAATAGAGCTAAACCCGTCAAAATTCAAAGCTATCCAGGATTTTCCACCTCCAAAGAATAAGAAAGATATGATGAGTTTCTTGGGGCGTCTCAATTATATTAGCCGCTTCATAGCACAATCGACCGTGATCTGTGAGCCAATTTTCCAAATGTTAAAGAAGGATGCCGCAACAAGTTGGACTGAAGACTGCTAGAAAGCTTTTCACAAAATCAAGGAATATTTGTCCACACCACCAGTTGGTCCCGCCAGAACCGGGAGACCTCTGCTACTCTATTTGTCTGTACTAGATGGGGCTTCGGGTTGTGTCTTGGGACATCAAGACGAGACGGGGATAAAAGACCAGGCCATATACTATCTGAGTAAGAAGTTCACACCCTATGAAGCATAGTATTTTTTGCTGGAACGCACCTGTTGTGCCCTGACGTGGATAGCTCAGAAATTGAGGCACTACTTCTGTGCCTACACTACATATCTCATATCAAGGATGGATCATCTGAAATACATTTTCTAGAAACTCATGCCTACAGGGAAACTAGCAAAATGGTAGATATTGTTGAGTCAATTTGATATTGTTTTTGTAACTCAGAAGGAAGTCAAGGGACAGGCATTACCAGATCATCTTGCAGAAAATCCTATAGGAGGAGAATATGAACCACCGAAAATGTATTTTCCCAATAAAGAAGTATCATTTGTAGGAGAAGATATCATCGAAACTTACGACAGTTGGAGAATGTTCTTCAATGGGGCTTCGAACTTCAAAGGAGTGGGTATTGGAGCCATTTTGGTGTCATAGACAGCTCAGCATTACCCGGTATCCGCAAAACTCAGGTTTCCGTACACTAACAATATAGAAGAATATGAGGCTTGCATCTTGGGGCTCAATTTGGCCATTGACATGAATATCTAGGAATTGCTGGTAATTAGTGATTTAGATCTTCTGGTACATCAGGTTCTAGGAGAGTGGGATAAAAAGAATACCAAAATATTACCATATTTATATGATCTGCAAGAGTTGATGAAGAGGTTCATAAAGATAGAGTTCAAACATGTTCCGAGAATCCATAATGAATTCGCAGACGCATTGGCCACTTTGTCTTCCATGATAATGCACCCGGACACATCGACCAGCTTATTGGGCTCATGTTGAAGAAGAAACGGATGGGAATCTGTGGTTCCATGATGTCAAGGAATACTTGGCAAAAGGAGAATACCCGAAGCTTACAAATCATACTCAGAAATGCACACTCTGAAGATTAGCCAACCATTTCTTCCAAAGTGGAGGAATTCTGTACAGAAGGACTAAAGACCTAGGATATTACGGTGCACTAATGTCAAGGAAGCTTCCAAACTGCTCTAAGAGATACATGCCGGAACTTGCGGACCGCATATGAATGATTTCGTTTTAGCCAAGAAAATATTGAAAGCAGGATATTTTTGGATGACTATGGAAACAAACTGCATCAGGTATGTCTAAAGGTATCACCAGTGTCAAATACATGCATATATGATACGGGTACCACCAAATGAACTCAATCCAATAAGTGCACCTTGGCCTTTTGCCGCTTGGGGAATGGATGTCATCGGTCCGATCGAGCCCGCTACTTCGAATGGGCACAGATTCATTTTAGTAGCCATAGACTACTTCATAAAATGGATTGAGGTTGCATCTTATAAGGCTGCAACTAAGAAATTCGTCGCAAATTTTGTGAGGGAACGTATTGTTTGCCGATTCGGGGTACCAAAATCCATCATCACCAACAATGCCGCCAACTTCAATAGTGACTTAATGAAAGCCATGTCTGAAATCTTCAAAATCGAGCATAAGAATTCCACATGCCTCAAATGAGTGGAGTCGTGGAGGCTGCAAATAATATCATCAAGAAAATATTGAGAAATATGGTAGACAATCACAAGCAATGGCACGAGAAATTACCATTTTCCTTATTGGGGTACCGTACCACAGTTTGCACATCAACCGGGGCAAATCCCTACTTGTTGGTATACGGTACTAAATTTGTTATTACCGCCGAAGTTGAAATTCCTTCTTTAAGAATCATACAAGAAGTTGAACTCAGCGACGCAAAATGGATACAAAGCCGCTATGAACAATTGGCTCTTATTGACGTGAAAAGAATGAATGTGGAATGCCATGGTCAACCTCTTCAGAACAGAATGTCCAGAGCTTTCAACAAAAAGGTCAGACCCAGACAGTTCACACCAGGGCAGCTGGTGCTAAACCGGATCTTTCCGCATCAAGATGAATCCAAAGGGAATTTTTCACCCAATTAGCAAGTGCCCTACATGGTTCAAAGAGTACTAACAGGAGGAGCACTCATACTCGCGGAAATGGATGGAGAGATTTGGCCAAAGCCTATCAATTCAAACGCAGTCAAAAGATACTATGTTTAGATTGTTTGCATTTCTTCATCTGATGTAATTGAACAACGTTTGACCTGATTCACATTTAAGAGGGGATACATAGGCAGTCATGTGGGTTCGGTCATATCTTTATAAAATCTTCATTTTCCCCATGGTCAGAAACTGGGGCAGTATTTTGAGAAGGACCCTCAAAATTCTGGAGCATGTTCAGCCAATTTCATCATATACGGAATGACCAAAGAACCGCTTATTAAACTGGGGTAGAATTTTGAAGAGGACCCTCAAAATTCTAATGCAAAGAAGTCGCAATGTCTCTAAAGTGTCACAGTTATTGGTTCATCTAATTTACTTGATATTTCATACTACTATGTTTTTAAATAACTATATTCATCAAATGCACGCATATTTTTTAAAAACTTTATTTCTATGACAGCCAGATGTTACCTAGGGTAACTCAAACAGAATCTCAAGAGAGGTGCATGGGCAAGCTGAAGACAAAAGCACGAACCGACCTTCCCCACAAAACTCACGATTTTTCTTTGGATGCAGGTACAATAAACATAACAGGGGTATTCATACATATCAAAATCACTATCTTCATAATGACAAAATTGCCAAAAGCAAACATGTCTCCAGATAAGAAATACTTGCTATCACTCATTGTCTTTTCTTTGCATGAGACTAAGTGCCCGTTTGGACATAAAATTTGATGGAAGATTTTTCCAAAAAATTTTAACTTTTTTTGAAATCAGCGTTTGTTCATAAAAATTTTAATTTTCACTTGAAGATGCATTTTGAAAATTTTCAAAAATTTGAAAAACTGCAAAAAGTTGTTTTTCAAAATTTTCACTCAAATCACTCACAAAACTTCAAAAAAATCCCAAACTAAAATTTATGTCCAAACACAACTCTAAATTTTAAATACCATTTTCACTTGAAAAAATATTTCACCTTTTTTGGAATTTTACAATTCTTATGTCCAAACGCCTACTAAGTTTGTCTCCTATTTTCCATGAGGCTAAGTATTGCCTCCCTATTTTATATGAGGCTAAGCATTGCCTCCCCGATTGCATGAGACTAAGTATTGTCTCCTATTTCTGCAGGAGGTAGGCCTATTTTTGCATGAGGCTAAGCCCTGCCTCCTCAATTGTATAAGGCTACGCACTGCCTTCTATTGCGTGAGACTAAGCCATGTCTTCTAATTGCATGAGACTAAGAACTGTCTCCTATTTTGCATGAGGCTAAGTCTTGCCTCCCCAACTACATAAGGCTAAGCATTGACTTTCCCTGCATGAGACTAAGCACTGTCTCCTAATTGCATGTGACTAAGCACTGTCTCTGATTTTGCATGAGGCTAAGCCCTACCTTCCCAACTGTATATGGCTAAGAATTGCCTTTCCTTGCATGATACTAAGCACTATCTCCTAATTGCATGAGACTAAGTACTATATCCCTTTCTTACATGAGGCTAAGCCCTGCATCCTCAACTACATAAGGCTAAGCTCTACCTTTCCTTGCATAATACCGAATGCTATGCTTCTTGAAATCTAGCACTATTTTTTGCCTTCTTAGGGCTAAGCTCTGCCCCAATTTTATGCAAGACTAAGCTCTGTCTTGTTTCATTTCTCATATGACCAAGTATCATATCTTTGTATTTCATGGGCGGAAACATCGCCATTTTGTCCAAAGGCGTCATAGTCCGAAGGCATCATCCTCATATCTTGAAGACACCATGTCATGGCCTGAGGATCTCTCAATATTGCACATCATTATTCAAAGGCATAATAGTTTAGAGGCACCATTCTCATGGCCCGAGGACATCATTTCATGGCCTGTGAATCCCTTATCTCACGACTCATGGCCCAGGACGTCATGGTCTAAGGACATCATCCTCACCGTCCAAAGACAACCTTCATGGTCCAAAAGGAATTTGCATCATGTTAAATTCTTACAATAACCCATATATATTACCATGTATTGGTTTTAAGTTTTGCAGGGAATTCAAGAAGTAACCATTCTTCAAATAGGAGAAATCCTCGCTCCAGTTTCCGTTCATAACGTTCACATCTTGCAATTATTTCAAAATGTAAGCGACCATCATCAATTCCCACTTCTTACTCCATGACCGTTCAAATATTTGCTCATTGATATAGCCATAACGTTTCAAATTCATATTCATAACTTCGTATAGATTCGTCCGAAACTATCCTGCCCAAAAGAACCTTTTCCGAAACAAACGACCATTCATATAACAACTCCATCGGTTTCGTTCATCGTTGGATCCAGAACTACACATGACCCAATTCTCGTAACACCAGGGATATGTAAGCAACTAGAAACCATGGTTCGACCCCATTTTTAAAATCATATCATTCCTCACTCGATTCGACCAAAATTGGTCATCATTTTCTTTACCCAACAACTCTTTCATCATTTCCGGGTAAAGAGGGGCAGCCGTTGATACCTACTTTTTTCCTCTTCTTTATCAAATGGTATATATACTTTCAAAACATCATTTTGCATCATTATTTAGTTTACAAAATCTATACAAGCATTTTCTATAATTTTTCATGATTTTTAGAGCTTTTAAATTGATTTTCCTCCATTTAAATTACTTGAATAATTATTAATTACTCCTTCAATTTATTTTGTGGTTATTTAGTTACCTAAAATTATTATTGCATGTATAATATATATTTCAAATATTTTTACCTCATTTTATATAAATACATTAGTATTTTTCTGGCGATTTGCACAATCTTGTAATAATAGCCTGTATTTTACAATTGTATTACATTTGTTATCTTATTCAAAGTCAAAATAATAGCTTATATTTTTATAATCTTCTATTATTACTATTTTAAAGTGTTAATTTTCATAAATAGCATTTTTATATCTTATTTAACTATTTTTATTTTAATTATTATCCCCAATTATCTATTTTAAAATTTGGCCAGAATTTGGGATTAATTTCGGACCATTAAGGTCCAAATAAATCCCTGGACCAACAAACTCATCAGCCCAAATGACCCTATTCCCCAACCCAGTTCAAAGAACTAGACCCCGGCCTGTTTTAATCCCAACCGTTAATCAAAATTGATCAATGGCTCATAACACTTCCCCCCATTCTCCTTATATTCCCTCACCCAAACCCTAATCCCTATTATCTCTTCAGTAGTCGCCCTCAAACATTCCTCCCTCCCCTAGAAACCCTAGCCTCCCTCTCAATCTTCTCCTAATCCGTTTCAATCATGGATCCCTTCCATGATTTTCTTGCCTTTTATGTGTTACCCAGTATTACTTGCAAGACTATATTATCACTTACTAGTTGCCTAAACTTGTCAAGTACCATATCTCAGATTTGGGCCCGTTCTACTTCAATTGCTTGAATCTAGACAAAATCGTGTCCATATGCATTTGTATCATGGCTATATGGGTTCGATTAGAAATGATCTCTGGTTAATTTCTGATTTCTGTCAATTAGGGTTTACTTTTTTTTCCCTAAATCCGATATTTATTGATTATGCATGTTAATACTTAATTATTTATGTTTGATTTTACAGATGTCCTTGTTTACTTATTCAATTTCTGCTACTATATATAAACCCCTCCCCATTCCCCTTTAAGACATACCTTAATCGCTAAATTTTCAAAAAATTTGAAGCTATTGTTCTGTTATTCCTTCATTCTCTTGTTCTGTGCTTTATTTCTTGGCCATCTGGAAGCCAAGGCCATTGGGATCCTATTATTCAACCTCTTCTAAATGCGAGCATTGCTCGGGGTTCTTTTGAAGCACTTGGTAATTTTGACGCATTAAGATTCTGAGTTTTTATGGAACCTTTGTTCTTTCTTACTATCCAGAACTGTTAGGACACTTGGCTTTGCTGTTTTGTTCTAACGTGCCTGTGATTTGCATATATTCTCACTTCTAAAATGCGTCACTTAACGTGTTTCTGGGCTACCTTTTGTGTGCAACTCTGTTTACTTTACACTCATTTAAGTCTCTTTAGCATTTAATTTCACTTAATGTTGCTAGTTCTGAGACATACTTATGCCTAATTTGAATAATTTGGGCTCTCTTAAGTCCGTTTAGCCAATGTGTTCTAGGCTACTTCTGTGTGTCCTTGCCAGTTGCGCACTTGTCATCATCTCTTTGTTGTATATCATTGCTTCAGGCCGTCAATTCTGTTATTTGATCATGCTTTACCTACACAATTTGTACTCTCTTTAGCTAACTATTCAATTGTGTTCAAAACATGAATATTTACATTTACTAGAGGGTACGAGTCTATCTTCTTATTCTGAATTTCTGTGGTGTTATCTTGCTTACACCGTATGTTCTAAATCATATATCAAGAATCTTTTATCAACCATGGCTAGTTTTTTATCAATATGACTTTTAGCGTGTTTTGGCTCCCTTGATTCACAAGTAGTTGTAATAACTTTCTTCCCTATCCTGTCTAAATGTTGTTCTGCTATAGTGTTAACATGGATGTCTTGTGATACTAGGATGTATACTTAGCATAATTTGGACCTTTTAGGTTTTAAACTTGTTTAGATTATGCACCTATGTATGGGAATCTTTGTAAACGTTTTTCTCCCTTTATTCTTTCAATATGTGACTGCCTATATGTTATTTTGTTAAGTGTTGAACCTGCTTCTAAGTCTTGCTGAGCCTGCTTCTAAGTCTTGTTGAGCCTGCTTCTAAGCCTTGTGACTTGTTTGCTTAGTTGCTATGTGTTCTCAACTTTGCTATGTCTACTTTAAGCTATGAGTCTATTTCCTCAACTTCTGTCCCTTAATCATTGTCCACTCTCTTTCATTTGTAACCTATGCTATTCTGAACCTATCATTCTTGGCCGGCTGAAAGCCAAGGCCACCAAGGCTCTTACTACTGACCTCCCTAGTGTGAGCACTGCTCGAGGTCCACTTGAGACCCTTGTAAACTCTTACACACTAGAATTTGGGGTCTTTTAGTCATTCCTTCTACTACTGAGACCTGCACTATTCCTGACACTCAACTCTTTCTTCCTATGGTCTACTGAATATGTAAATTTGTTGGTCAATTGTTGTGTGATCTAGATTAAGCTCTTCTATGGATTCTAGGTTGTGATGATGAATATGGTTCTTGGGTATGTTGCGTAAGAGTTATTAAAGGCACAGGAAATGCTGGGTATTTTTTGGGCATGCTATGGGGATACTGTCATTATTTGTACAGTACTTGTAATTATATTTATTATTGGACCTGTAATAAATTTGTAATGAACAACTAAGTGTTAGTAAAAAATGAGGAACAGGTAGATCCTTAATGTTTGCATGAAAAGGGGTAGATAATATGCCTATAGGACTCGTTGATTCACTTGCTATATGTGTCGTTCGATCTATATGTGCACTGTAGAAATCATGTCATTAGGGGAAGCACACACATATATACTGCCTGTTAGCAAACATGAATTTAAATGCTGCAATTGTTCTTATTGTTATGTGTTGCTAGAAAACCTGCCTATAGGAACAAATGTCTATGAACTATTTTTCAATGTGCCTCAACATATTCACTAGCAATCATGCCTATAGGATTTTGATCACTTCATTTGTTATTGTCTTGCAGTGTTCACTAGTAATCATGCCTATAGGATTTTGATCACTTCATTTGATATTATATTGCGTTGATCATTAGCATCATACCTATAGAATTTTGATCACTCCATTTGTTATTGTCTTGAAGTGTTCACTAGAAATCATGCCAATAGGACTAAGTATAACAATAAAATAGGTCCCAAGTCTTAATTGTTAGAGATCCTGTCTACAAGATACCATCATCTGCGTTAGTAATTGTTAATAATGCACATCTCAACTTTGTTTATTATTTTACTTGGGTTCGTAATGTAGCATTCATGGTTGGCGAGCGGGTGTTGCTTCGGGTGTCACCTATGAAGGGCGTGATGATATTTGGGAAGAGGGTCAAGCTTAGCCCTAGATTCATTGGCCCATTTGAGATTCTTGATCGAGTGGGAGAGGTGGCTTACGGACTTGCGTTGCCGTCGAGTTTATCATCCATGCATATAGTGTTTCATGTGTCCATGCTTCGGAAGTATCATGGCGATCCATTCCACGTGTTAGATTCAGTACTGTCCAATTGGACAAGGACTTGTCCTATGAGGAAGAGTCGGTAGCTATTCTAGACCGGCAGGTTCGTTAGTTGAAATCGAAGAGTTTCCCTTCTGTTCATGTTTAGTGGAGAGGCCAGTCTATTGAGGCAGCGACCTGGGAGTCCGAGTTTGATATGCGAAGCCGATATTCCCATCTTTACTCCGACTCAGGTACTTCCTTCTTATGTCCGTTTGAGGACGAACGGTTGTTTTAGAGGTGGAGAATGTGATGACCTAATAGCTCATCACTCGTTTTGAAAGTAAATTCTGTGATTCGATGCCTTAAAAACCTCTTTTCTATCTCACCTCGTATTGTGTGCGCAGTCCGGTGCGCTTCCAGAAAGCTTCTATATGAAATCTAAGTAAAATATGGAAATTGGCTTTTAAAATTTGATTAAAGTTGACTTTGGTCAACATTCTTGGTAAACGGACCCGGACCCATGATCCCACTATCTCGTAGGATCCTTAGTAAAATTTATAACTTGGGCGTATGCCCGAAACTGAATTCTGAGGTCTTAATCCCGAGAAATGAATTTTTGAAGAAAATTGTTTAACTGAAATTATAAGAGTTTTCAGAAATTTAAATATGTTTGAATTTGATGGTATCGGGGCCGTATTTTTTGTTCCTGAGCCCGGTACAGGTCTTATATAGGATTTAAGTTGAGCCTATAAAATTTGGTAAGAAACGGACTTGAAATGACGTGAATTGGACCGTCGGTTGTCAAAAATGGAACTTAAGAGTTCATGAGATATTTTCTTTGATTTTGATGCTTAATTCGTTGTTAAAGGTGTTAATTTGGCGATTTGATTACACGAGTAAGTCCATACGATTTCCTTGAGTTAGTATGCATGTTTGGATTTGAGCCCCGAGGGCTCGGGTGAGTTTCGGATACATTTCGGGATGTTTTTACACTTAGAAAAGTTGCAGGTTTAGAGAAGTTGCAGGTCTCTGAAGCCAGGTCTCGTGGTCCACGGTGCAGCCTTCGCGGCCATGATGGGTTCTTCGCGACCGCAGTAGGATTCATGCGGTGAGCAAGGCTGAGCCTTCACAGCCGAGCTCTATATTTCGCGGTCCCCGGAGGAGCTCCACGACCGTAGTCCTTTTTATGCAATCCACGGTGAGGGTCTGAGAGGGGTATATAAACGGGACTTTTTAGTTATTTTTCAATTTTTAAAACCCTAAAACATAAGAAGCGATTTTTCAAGGCACTCTTTCTTCCCCAAAACACATGTAAGTGATTTTTAACTTATTTCTTTCACTCCTTAACTTCTTTTTACAAGACTTAATCCTAGAATCTAGGGTTTTCATGGTGGATGGGAATTTTGGGTAGAACTTAGAAATATCAAAATTTGAGGATTTAGACCTTAAATTAAGGTCGGATTCCAAAACCAATTGTATATCTGGGCTCGGGGGTGAATGGGTAATCGGGTTTTGGTCCGAATTTCAGGTGACCAAACGGGCCTGGGGTCGATTTTTGACTTTTTGGGAAAAACATTAGAAAACCTATTTTCATGTAGTAGAATTGATTCATTTAGCATTTATTGATATAGTTAAGTAACTTATGGCAAGATACGAGCGAATTGGTGGTGGAATCAAAAGGTAAAGCAGTAGTTGAGGCTTGAATTCTGTTCATGGCATCGAGGTAAGTGTTTGGTCTAACCTTAGCTTGAGGGATTAGGAGTTGTGTCATATTTTCTATGTGTTAGTTGTTGAGTACGACATATAGACATGGTGACGAATATCTATACGTTGGTGTCAAGCATGCCCGTGAGTCCTATACTATGATTAATGTGACTCTATTTGTATTGTTCATGCCTTATGTGATGATTTCTATTATTGAGCAAGGCTTGTAGAAGTAATATTGGTATTTGAACATTGAAGAGCATTGGCTCAAGTTGTAAAACGATTTGTGGAAGTATAATTGGCTCAAATTGTGAATTGAGTTGTGACGTAAATGTGAAAAAGAAAAGAGGATTACAATATTGTTTTTCACCCTCGGGAGTCGTGATGGCGCTAATAGTGAAAATTTTCAACCATTTTCATTTTTAGTCCCCTAGCAATTCCAAACAACATAACCAATCAACAAAAATAATAATAACAAAATAGTGCGGAAGATGAAATGTGATAATTTAAATTAATACAAACTGCGGAAGTCTAAGTACAACTCACCCAGAATTTGGTGTCACAATGTCACGGACCATCTATGAATACTATAAATAAAGTCTGAATTGAAATACACGAATCTATCTCTGAATAAGTAAAAACAAAAAGGAAATGATCGGAGGAGATGCCAAGGCCTGTGGACGCATGCAGGACTACCTCGGGTCGCCTGAATGGACTGAAGACAACACCCTCACTACGGTCCAAAATTTGCTGCAAAGGGATCTGCACACAGTGTAGAGTGTAGTATTAGCACAACCGACCCCATGTGCTGGTAAGTGTCTAGCCTAACCTCAGCGAAGTAGTGACGAGGCTAGGACTAGACTACCAAATAAACCTGTGAAGTTAAATCATATACATCGGAAAATAAAGGCAGAAATGTACAGTTAAAGATAGGAGGGGGAAACATGCTGCGGGGAGCATCACGTAATAACAGAAGAACAACAGATAAATATAAGGAACACCAAAGTTCAGTTATCAACAAGAATTAGAAATAAAAGTGTAACAAACCGGCCAGTTGTTTTAAGAAATTATGCCCCGATCCCCTATTAAGTGTTTTTCCTGTGTTTGGTTCTGCTATTTTGATTTGCCGGGATGTTTGGTTTTGAGTTTCGGAGTGTTTTGGGACACTTAATCTCTAAATGAGAGCTTAAGTTTTAGAAGTTGTACCGTAGTCGAAGCAGTGTGAAGACGGACTCGAAATGGAATTCCGTCGGTTCTGTTAGCTCCATTGGCTGATTTCGAGCTTAGAGGCGTGTTCGGAATGTGCTTTGGAGGTCTGTAGCTTATTTAGGCTTGAAATGCCGAAAGTTGAATTTTTGATGTTTCCGGTTTGATAGTGAGATTTTGATATCGGGGTCGAAATGGAATTCTGGAAGTTGGAGTAGCTCCGTAATGTTGAATATGATGTGCTTGCAAAATTTCAGGTCAGTCGGATGAGGCGTGATAGGCTTTTTGATAGAAATCATAATTTAAGAGTTTTTGGAGTTCTTAAGCTTGAATCAGATTTTAAATTGGTGTTTTGATGTTGTTTTGAGCGTTCCAAAGTTTGGAACAAGTTTGAATGATGTTTTAGGTTTTGTTGAGGTCCCGGGGGCCTCGAGTGTGTTTCGGATGCTCAACGGGTCAATTTCGGACTTGGAAAGATTGCAGATTTTCTGTTGTTGTGTTGCAGAGAAAACATTCATCGCGTTGGCGAGAGGGTCTCGCGTTCGCGATGATATCCCACGTTCGTGAAGGTATGGACCCTTTGTTCTTCGCGTTCGCGACATGGTCCTCACGTTCGCGTAGGGTCCGCCAGTGTAAGCTACGCATTCGTGAGCAGACCTCGCGTTCGCTAGACAGGAAGTTATCCAGTAGGATTTTTGTGCACCGCGTTCGCGATGTAGTCTCGCGTTCGCGAAGAAGAATGCGTCTGGGTAAAATATAAATTTCTAAGTCGAGGGTTTAGCCATTTTTGTGAAAACAAAAGCTTGGTCGGATTTGAGTAAGGTTTTTAGGGATTTTCAAAGATATCGATTGTTTAATGATTCTTAACCCCTTTTTGCTTATAACCCATTAATCTAATCATGAAGTCATCATCTAATTTCGGATTTAGGGTGAGAAATTGGGGAAAATTTGGAAAAAGTTCTTAGACCAAAATTTTGAGTTTTGATTGGGAATTTGAAATTGGATTGAACTAAATATTCTTTCTTGTTGTTGCTGTGTGTTTACTATGGGACTATAGGACGGTATCCCGGTAGATCCCCCATGCATGTTTACTTTGGGACTACGGATTTGTATTCCGGTAGATCCCCCTGCACATTTATATTGGAACTACGGGACTGCACCTGGTAGATTCCCCCAATACTGGGTATTTACATCTGGGGACTACGGATCGGGTTTCCGGTAGATCTCTGGCGCACTATGAGTTGGACTACGGGACGACACCTGGGAGATCCACAAGACATTTACATTTGGGGGATACAAGACGGTATCCTGGTAGATCCCCAGTTTGCTGGATATTTACATTTGGGGGCTACAAGACGGTATCCTGGTAGATCCCCAGTTGCTATCTCTATGTTGAGTTGTATTCCTTTCTGTGATTAATTTGTCTCTGTTGTAGTTGTTGTTGTTCTTTCTATTCTGTGTTACGTCTTGCTGTTGCACTTAAGTATACTGTCTTACCCTATACTATTATATCTTTTTTTTATTTAAACTCAATAGGGCCCTAACCTTCCTCATCACTACCCGACCGATGTTAGGGTTGGCACTTACTGAGTGCCGCTGTGGTGTACTCACTCCCTTTCTGCGTATGTTTTTCATGTGCAGATCCAGGTACTTCGACCCAGCCCTATCACCTTTGAGGTGAGACCCTTCCATAGAGACTTCGAGGTATGTCTGCTGCATCCACAGACCGAAGAGTCCCTCACTACAAGAAACAAGGTTTTAAGTGGCAACTTTCAGTGTCGACCACTTCAATTGCCACTATTGTTATGGTTTTAGCTGCGACTGAAAAAAGTCGCCACAAATAATTATTGCCACTATTAAAGTCGCTTCTAATATACTACTTTTTAAATTCCTACAATATAATTTTTTTGCTGAAGAGGCATGTGTAGTGACCAATCAACAGTTGCCACAAAAGGTCTATTGAGGTGATTGAGTCGCCTCAGATTCTTTGGTAGTAAAATTGAAATATCATATTTTTCACCTAAGTAAATGTTTTATTTCTCTCATTTACCCAAATCATTCTCCTCTCACTGACTTCCAAAACCCTAGAACTGTGATGGCCATTTAAAACCCTCTATTTTCCCAAATCCCTTTTACCCCTTCTTTGAAACTCGTATTGGTTGTTGTGAGTGCCATTCAAAAGCCACCTTCTCTCTATATAACTCATATCGGAGCTGTTGAAGATGATTCCGTGTTGAGCTATGAAAGTTGAAGATGGAAGCATAAAATTTATCTTTGGAGAGGAACTTACTCATCTTCAGTGTGCCAAGAACTTAGGTATTTCCCTCATTTACTCTGAGGATTCGCAACTTGGATAATTTTTTGTTGTTGTTGTTGTATTTTCACTTTCTATTTTATTTCTCGTCGTTCCTCCTTATTTATGCCTGTGTTAATTTCAATTTTTAGACCGTGTTAAGAAACTTTTGTAGTTGAAACTTGATGTTTAACACTGTATACCTTGTATAGACTTCCTTTTCGAATCTGGTAAATATTGTATTATTGAACAGAGAAGTTGAATTTATTTGAAGATTCTTGAAAACTTCTGCTCTTGAGCTTTAGGTTTAATGTAGTATAGCCCTTCTGTATTTTTCTTGTTGATAGATATTTCTGGAGTTAGAACTTTTATGTAAACTTTTAGCTTTTGATTCATGAGGTTCCGGATCTTGGGAGTGTTAGGTTGAGATTTTGTACTGTTACATGCCAGGCGGCACCTTAAACACTGTAATATTTTGTAATCTCAGATTTTAATTATTTTCTTTCCGTATTTGTTTTTTTTTCGCTTTTGTTAGGCTTACCTAGTCATAGAGACTAGGTGCCATCACGATAGTTCACAGAGGGCGAACCGGGGCTGTGAAAAATTGGTATCAGAGCTCTAGGGTCATGAATCACAAGCCGGTTTATTAGAGTCTCGCGGATCGGTACGGAGACGTCTGTACTTATCTGCGAGAGGCTATGTAACTTTTAGGAAAATTCCACTTCATTTGAATTCCCTGTCGTGCGAGATTTTGACATCACAATCCTAAACTTCTGTCTTTCATTCCCTCACATATGGTGAGAACACGTGCTACCAAAGATGACCAGGCACCCCCACCCCGTGCAAGAGCCTTCAGAAGTCAGGGCTGGGGTAGAGGCCGAGGACACGTACATGGTGCAGCCAGAGCACCCACGCGAGCTGCCCTCGAAGTGCCACCAGCAGTTCCAGCCGGAGTCTAGGCACCTGATACGCCTACTCCTACTACTACTCCAGCACTTCAGGAGGCCTTAACATATTTCCTAAGGATATTTGGTACATTGGTTCAGGCGGGATTGATTCAGGTCGTACCAACTACTTCACTGATCGGGGAAATGACCCAGACTTCCACCACCCCCACTCCAGAGCAGCGCATTCCCATTGTTCAAGTTCTAGGTGTCATGGCGACACAGCCGGTGGTCCCAGTTTAGCGAATGGTGAGGACCTCTCACCGAGTAGAGGGCAGGTGGGTCCAGGAGAAAAAGGACAGACGAGGTTGAGAGAGAAAGTATAGGGAAGCGAGGTGACCTCGTAGACTAGAGAGGCCTACTGGTCATTATTTTGGAGGAAGAGTACGACATGGTAGAGGTTTTGTGGCTAAACCAGCTAAGTTTACATCTCAAATTCCACACAGTGTTTTAGGTGTTCAGGGGTCTCAGAGTACTCGTACCACACAGTTCCCACTAACACATCAGCCGCGAGGTTTTTTTGAGTGTGGTGACATCCGCCATGTGGTGAGTTATTTCCCTAGGCTAGGAAGGGGTGCACCTCCATAGACTTCTCAACCACAGCTTGCCCCGCAGAGTTCTCAGGCTATGGTTACAGCTCCAGTTGCTACCCACCTACTCAGCCAGTTAGAGGTGGAGGTCAGGGAGGTAGAGGTGGCTCTAGAGGGGGAGGCTAGGCCAGATACTATGCCTTTCCTGCCCGTACCGAGGTTGTTGCCTCCGATTTTGTCATCACAGGTATTGTCTTGGTTTGTCACAGAGGTGCATCGGTTCTATTCGATCCAGGCTCCACTTATTCTTATGTGTCTTCTTATTTTGCTCCGCATTTGGGTGTATCTCGGGATTCTTTGAGTTCCCCTATTTATGTTTCTACTCCTATGGGAGATTCTCTTGTTGTGGACCGCATTTATCGGTCGTGTATGGTTGCACTTAGTGGTTTTGAGACTAGAGCCGATTTATTGTTGCTCAGCATGGTAGATTTTGATATTATCTTAGGCATGGACTGGTTGTCACCCCATTGTGTTATTCTTGATTATCACGCCAAAACCGTGACGCTGGGTATGCCAGGTGTACCGCATGTTAAGTGGAGGGGTTCTTTAGATCACACTCCTAGTAGAGTTATTTCTTTCTTTAAGGCTCAACGAATGGTTGAGAAGGGGTGTGACGCGTGTCTAGTTTATGTGAGAAATGTCAGTATTGATACCCCTTTAGTTGATTCAGTCCTTGTAGTATGGGATTTTCTTGATGAGTTTCCAATTGACCTTCGGGGCATGCCGCTCGATAGAGATATTGATTTTGGCATTGATCTGTTGTCGGGCACTCAGCCCATTTCTATTCCTCCATATCATATGGCCCCTCCTGAGTTGAAGGAGTTGAAGGATCAGTTATAGGAATTTCTTGATAAGGGTTTTATTAGACCCAGTGTATCACCTTGGGGTGCTTCTGTCTTGTTTGTAAAGAAAAAGGATAGTTCTATGCATATGTGCATTGATTATCGCTAAAGTTGAACAAAGTTACTGTGAAGAACTGTTATCCTTTGCCTCGTATTGATGATTTGTTTGACCAGCTTCTGGGTGCCCGAGTGTTTTCTAAGATTGAGTTGCGCTCAGGTTACCATCAGTTGAAGATTCGGGAGCTAGTTATCCTTTATGCATTTGATGCACAGTGTGTTCCGACCATATCTTGACTCTTTGCCGTTGTCTTTATTGATGATATTCTGGTGTATTCCCGGAGTCAGGAAGATCATAAGCAGCACCTGAGGACAGTGCTCCAGACTTTGAGAGGGAAGAAGTTATATGCTAAGTTATCGAAATGTGAGTTTTGGTTGGATTCTGTGGCATTCTTGGGGTCACGTGGTTTCTAGTGAGGGGATAAATGTGGATCCGAAGAAAGTGGAAGCAGTGCAAAGTTGGCCCAGACCATCCTCAGCTAAAGAGATCCGTAGTTTTCTTGGCTTGGCGGGTTATTACCATCATTTTGTTGAGGGGTTTGCATCTATTGCAGCGCCTATGACCAGGTTGACCTAGAAGGGTGCTCTGTTCCAATGGATGGAAGAGTGTTAGTTGAGCTTTTAGAAGCTCAAGGCAGCTTTGACTACCGCCCCAGTTTTGATATTGCCTATAGGTTCGGGGTCTTATACTGGCTATTGTGATGCCTCGAGGATTGACCTTGGAGCGGTATTTATGTAGGACGGTATGGTGATTGCCTACGCATCTAGGCAATTGAAGGTACATGAGAAGAATTATCCTGTCCATGATCTCGAGTTAGCTACTATTGTTCATGCCTTGAAGATATGGCGTCATTATTTGTACGGTGTGCCTTGTGAGATTAATACTGATCACCGGAGTTTGCAGCATCTGTTTAAGAAGAAGGATATTAATTTGCGCTAGAGGAGGTGGTTAGAGCTGCTGAAGGACTATGATATCACTATTTTGTATCACCCGGGCAAGGCCAATGTGGTGACCTATGCTTTGAGCCATCGGGCAGAGAGTTTGGGGAGTTTGGCTTATTTACCAACAGCGGAGGGGCCCATGGCAATGGATGTTCAAGCCTTAGCCAGCCAGTTTGTGAGATTGGATCTTTTGGAGCCTAGTCGAGTTCTAGCTTGCGTGGTTTCTCGGTCTTCCTTATTTGATCGTATCAGGGAGCGTCAGTTTGATGACCCTCATTTGATTGTCCTCAAGGATAAGGTTCAGCACGGAGATACCAGAGATGTGACTATTGGTGATGACGGGGTATTAAGAATGCATGGTCGGATATGTGTACCCAATGTTGATGGGCTTTGGGAGTTAATTTTAGAGGAGGCCCACAATTTGCGATATTCCATTCATCCGGGTGCCACGAAGATGTACCAGGATTTGAGGCAGCACTATTGGTAGAGGCGGATGAAGAAAGATATAGTTGGGTTTGTATCTCGGTGCCTCAATTATCAGTAGGTGAAGTATGAGCACCAGAGAATGGGTGGGTTGCTTCAGCAGATAGAGATTTTGGAGTGAAAGTGGGAGCGGATCACCATGAACATTGTAGTTGGGCTCCCACGGACCTTGAGGAAGTTCAATGCCATTTGGGTGATTGTCGATTGGTTGACCAAGTTCGTGCATTTCATTCCTATGTGTACTACCTATTCTTAGGAGCATCTAGCGTAGATCTATATCCGGGAGATTGTTCGTTTGCATGGTAATCCAGTTTCCATCATTTCAGATAGAGGTACTCAGTTCACATCACGGTTTTGGAGGGCCGTACAACATGAGTTGGGTACTCGGGTGGAGTTGAGTACAGCATTTCACCCTCAGACAGATGGATAGTCTGAGCGCACTATTCAGATTCTTGAGGATATGCTCCGTGCGTGTGTGATTGAGTTTGGAGGGTCTTGGGATCAGTTCTTGCCATTGGTGGAGTTTGCTTATAACAACAGCTATCAGTCCAACATTCAGATGGCACCGTATGAGGCTTTATATGGTAGGCGGTGTAGATTCCCGGTGGGTTGGTTTGAGCCAGGTGAGGCTAGATTATTGGGCACAGACTTGGTTGAGGATGCCTGGGAGAAGGTTAAGGTGATTCAGGATAGGCTCCATACAGCCTAGTCTAGGTGATGTTTCCTATATGGTTGGAGAGCGGGTTCTGCTTCGGGTTTCGCCTATGAAGGGCTTTATGAGATTTGGTAACAAAGAGAAGTTGAGTCCGAGGTTTATTGGCCCTTTTGAGATATTGCGGCGTGTTGAGGAGGTTGCTTATGAGCTTGCCTTACCTCCCAGTTTCGCAGGAGTTTATCCAGTATTTCATGTTTCGATGCTCCAGAGGTATCACGGTGATCCGTTGCACGTGTTGGATTTCAGTTCAGTTTAGTTGGACAAGGATCTATCTTATGTTGAGGAGCCAGTGGAAATATTAGACATGTTGGTTCGAAAGCTTAGGTCAAAGAACATCGCATCAGTGAATGTTCAATAGCGGGGTCAGCCGGTCGAGGAGGCGACCTGGGAGACCGAGCACGATATGCGCAGCTGGTACCCTCATCTTTTCACTACTTCAGGTATGTCCCTATGCTCGTTCGAGGACGAACGAATGTTTAAGTGTAGGAGGATGTAACGACCCGTCCGGTCGTTTTAAGAATTATGCCCCAATCCCCTATTAATAGCTTTCCCCGTGTTTGTTTATGCTATTTTGATTCGCTGGGATGTTTGGATTTGAGTTTCAGAGTATTTTGGGACACCTAGTCGCTAAATGAGAGCTTAAGTTTTAGAAGTTGGACCGTAGTCAGAGTAGTGTGAAGATAGCCACGGAATGGAATTCCGGCAGTTCCGTTAGCTCTGTTGGGTGATTTCGGGCTTAGGGGCATGTTCGGATTGTGCTTTGGAGATATATAGCTTATTTAGGCTTGAAATGCCGAAAGTTGAATTTTTGAAGTTTTCGGTTCGATAGTGAGATTTTGATATCGGGGTCGGAATGGAATTCCGAAAGTTGGAGTAGCTCTGTAGTGTTGAATGTTACGTGCTTGAAAATTTCAGGACATTCGAGCGAGGTGTGATAGATTTTTTGATCGAAAGCGTAATTTGAGAGTTTTTGGAGTTCTTAGGCTTGAATCAGATGTTAAATTGGTGTTTTGATATTGTTTTGAGCGTTACGAAGATTGGAACAAGTTTGAATGATGTTTTAGGATTGGTTGGCATGTTTGGTTGAGGTCTCGGGGGCCTCGGGTGTGTTTCGGATGCTCAACGGGTCATTTTTGGACTTGGAAAGATTGCAGATTTTCTGCTATTGTGTTGCGGAGAAAATATTCATCACGTTCGCGAGAGGGTCTCGCGTTCGCATAGAGCATCTAGGTGAAGCAGCTAAAGCGTGCTTTGCGTTCTAGATGATGTGCCGCGTTCGCGAAGGTATGGACCCTTTGGTCTTTGCGTTCACGACATGCTCCTCGCGTTCGCGTAGGGTCCGCTAGTGTAAGCTATGCGTTCGCGAAAGAGGAAGTTGGCTAGTAGGATTTTTTTGCATCGCGTTCGTGATAGTAGTCTCGCGTTCGCGAAGAACAACGCGTCTGGGCAAAATATAAAATTTCAAAGTCGAGGGTTAAGCCATTTTTGTGAAAACTAAAGCTTGGGAGCTCGGATTTGAGCGAGGTTTTGAGAGATTTTCAGAGATATTGATAGGGTAATGATTCTTAACTCCTTTTTTCTTATAACCCATTAATCTAAACATGATGTCATCATCTAATTTCGGATTTGGGGTGAGAAATTGGGGAAAATTTGGAAAAAGTTCTTAGACCAAAATTTCGAGTTTTGATTGGGAATTTGAAATTGGATTAAATAATTTTGGTATGGTTAGACTCGTGAGAGTATGAGAATTCTAAAAATATAAATTTTACCCGATTCCGAGACGTGGGCCCAGAGGGCATTTTGGTCATTTTACCTAATTTTGCATATTAGCTTAGAATTTATTAGTGGAATCAGTTACTTGAAGTGTTATTTACATTATGCAATTGATTTGAATAGATTTGGGTCATTTAGAGTCGAGTACTCGTGGCAAGAACGTGGTCACGGGTTGATTTTGAGCCTGTTCGAGGTAAGTGACTTGCCTAACCTTGTGTGGAGGAAACTCCATTTAGGATTTGGTATTGGTGATATTTGAAAGGCCTTGTACGTGAGGTGACAAGTGTATACTTGTGCTAATTGTTGAAAATCTGTTTTCATTAAGTAACTATAATTGTGTTTCCTTTCTTGTTTATACTACTTGAAATTTGAGCCTACTATTAGCTTAGGAAAGCATGTCTAATTGACTTAATTGTTTTACTTGCTCAAACAGTTTTATTTAAATTATGTGTGACATGCTAGGTTAGAAATACTTGTCTTACTTTGTTATGAAATTTGGATTGAACTGAATATTCTTTCTTGTTGTTGCTGTGTGTTTACTATGGGACTATAGGACGGTATCCCGGTAGATCCCCCATGCATGTTTACTTTGGGACTACGGATTTGTATTCCGGTAGATCCCCCTGCACATTTATATTGGAACTACGGGACTGCACCTGGTAGATTCCCCCAGTACTAGGTATTTACATTTGGGGACTACGGAGCGGGTTTCCGGTAGATCTCTGGCGCACTATGAGTTGGACTACGGGACGACACCTGGGAGATCCACAGGACATTTACATTTGGGGGATACAAGACGGTATCTTGGTAGATCCCCAGTTTGCTGGATATTTACATTTGGGGGCTACAAGACGGTATCCTGGTAGATCCCCAGTTGCTATCTCTATGTTGAGTTGTATTCCTTTATGTGATTAATTTGTCTCTGTTGTAGTTGTTGTTGTTCTTTCTATTCTGTGTTACGTCTTACTGTTGCACTTAAGTATACTGTCTTATCCTATATTGTTATATCTTATTTTTTATTTAAACTTAGTAGGGCCCTAACCTTCCTCGTCACTACCCGACCGACGTTAGGGTTGGCACTTACTGAGTACCGCTGTGGTGTACTCACTCCCTTTCTGCGCATGTTTTTCATGTTAAGATCCAGGTACTTCGACACAGCCCTATCATCCTTGAGGCGAGGCCCTTCCATAGAGACTTCGAGGTATATCTGCTGCATCCACAGACCGAAGAGTCCCTAACTACAAGAAACAAAGTTTTTAGTGGCAACTTTCGGTGTCGACCACTTAAATTGCCACTATTGTTATGGTTTTAGCTGCGACTGAAAAAGTCACCACAAATAATTATTTATTTACCGGCGACAACTATAGTCGTTACAGAAAGTAAACTTTTAGTGGAGACTTTATTAAAGTCGCTTCTAATATACTACTTTTTTAATTCCTACAAAATAATTTTTTTTGCTGAAGAGGCATGTGTAGTGACCAATCAACAGTTGCCACAAAAGGTCTATTGAGGTGATTGAGTCGCCTCAGATTCTTTGGTAGTAAAATTGAAATATCATATTTTTCACCTAAGTAAATGTTTTATTTCTCTCATTCTCCTCTGATTGACTGCCAAAACCCTAGAACTGTGATGGCCATTTAAAACCCTCTATTTTCCCAAATCCCTTTTACCCCTTCTCTTGAAACTCGTATTGGTTGTTGTGAGTGCCATTCAAAGCCCACCTTCTCTCTATATAACTCATATCGGAGCTGTTGAAGACGATTCCGTGTTGAGATATGAATGTTGAAGATGGAAGCATAAAATTTATCTTTGGAGAGGAACTTACTCATCTTCAGTGTGCCAAAAACTTAGGTATTTCTCTCATTTCCTCTGAGGATTCACAACTTGGATAATTTTTTTTTTTTGTTGTATTTTCACTATCTATTTTATTTCTCGTCGTTACTCCTTATTTATGCCTGTGTTAATTTCAATTTTTAGACCGTGTTAAGAAACCTTTGTAGTTGAAACTTGATGTTAACACTGTATACTTTGTATAGACTTCCTTTTCAAATCTGGTAAATATTGTATTATTGAACATAGAAGTTGAATTTATTTGAAGATTCTTGAAAACTTCTGCTCTTGAACTTTAGGTTTAATGTAGTATAGCCCTTCTATATTTTTCTTATTGATAGATATTTCTGGAGTTAGAACTTTTATGTAAACTCTTAGCTTGTGATTCATGAGGTTCCGGATCTTGGGAGTGTTAGGTTGAGATTTTGTACTGTTACATGCCAGGCGGCACCTTAAACACTGTAATATTTTGTTATCTCAGTTTTTAATTATTTTCTTTCCGCAATTGTTTTCTTTTCCGCTTTTGTTAGGCTTACCTAGTCGTAGAGACTAGGTGTCGTCACGATAGTTCACAGAGGGCGAACTGAGGCCGTGAAAAATTGGTATCAAAGCTCTAGAGTCATGAATCATAAGCCGGTTTATTAGAGTCTCGCGGATCGGTATGGAGACGTCTGTACTTATATGCGAGAGGCTATGTAATTGTTAGGAAAATTCCACTTCATTTGAATTCTCTGTTGTGTGAGATTTTGACATCACAATCCTAAATCTTTATCTTTCATTCCCTCACATAAGGTGAGAACACGTGCTACCAGAGATGACCAGGCACCCGCACCCCCTACAAGAGCCGTTAGAAGTCGGGGCCAGGGTAGAGGCCGAGGACACGTAAGTGGTGCAGCCAGAGCACCCGCGCGAGCTGCCCTCGAAGTGCCACCAGTAGTTCCAGCCGGAGTCCAGGTACATGATACGCCTACTCCTACTACTACTCCAGCACTTCAGGAGGCCTTAAAATAGTTCCTGAGGATATTTGATACATTTGTTCAGGCGGGATTGATTCAGGTTGTACTGACTACTTCACTGATCAGGGAAAGAACCCAGACTTCCACCACCCCCACTCCAGAGCAGCGCGTTCCCATTGTTCAAGTTCTAGGTGTCATGGCGACACAGCCGGTGGTCCCAGTTTAGCGGGTGGTGAGGACCTCTCGCCGAGTAGATGGCAGGTGGGTCCAAGAGAGAAAGGACAGACGAGGTCGACAAAGAGAGTATAGGGAAGCGAGGTGACCTCGTAGATTGGAGAGGCCTACTGGTCCTTATTTTGGAGGAATATTACAGCATGGTAGAGGTTTTGTGGCTCAACCAGCTCAGTTTACGTCTCAAATTTCACATAGTGTTTTAGGTGTTCAGGGGTCTTAGTGTACCCGTACCACACAGTTCCCACTAACACGTCAGCCGCGAGGTTGTTTTGAGTGTGGTGACACCCTCCATATGGTGAGTTATTTCCCTAGCTAGGAAGGGGTGCACCTCTATAGACTTCTCAGCCACAACGTGCCCCGCAGAGTTCTCAGGCTATGGTTATAGCTCCAGTTGCTACCCCACCTACTCAGCCAGCTAGAGGTGGAGGTCAGGGAGGTAGAGGTCGCTCTATAGGAGGAGGCCAGGCCAGATACTATGCCCTTCCTACCCGTACCGAGGTTGTTGCCTCCGATTTTGTCATCACAGGTATTGTCTTGGTTTGTGAAAAAGGTGCATCGGTTCTATTCGAGCCATAATCCACTTATTCTTATGTGTCTTCTTATTTTGCTCCGCATTTGGGTGTATCTCGGGATTCTTTGAGTTCCCCTATTTATGTTTCTACTCCTATTGGAGATTCTCTTGTTGTGGACTGCGTTTATCGGTCGTGTTTGGTTGCACTTAGTGGTTTTGAGACTAGAGCCGATTTATTGTTACTCAGCATGTCAGATTTTGACATTATCTTAGGCATGGACTGGTTGTCATCCCATTATGCCATTCTTGATTATCACGCCAAAACCATGACGTTGGGTATGTCAGGTGTACCGCATGTTAAGTGGAGGGGTGCTTTAGATCACACTCCCAGTAGAGTTATTTCTTTCTTTAAGGCTCAGTGAATGGTTGAGAAGGGGTGTGACGCGTATCTAGTTTATGAGAGAAATATCATATTGATACCACTTTAGTTGATTCAGTCCTTGTAGTATGGGATTTTCTTGATGAGTTTCCAGTTGACCTTTGGGGCATGCCGCTCGATAGAGATATTGATTTTGGCATTGATCTGTTGTTGAGCACTCAGCCCATTTCTATTCCTCCATATCATATGGCCCCTCCTGAGTTGAAGGAGTTGAAGGATCAGTTATAGGAATTTCTTGATAAGGGTTTTATTAGACCCAGTGTATCACCTTGGGGTGCTCCTGTCTTGTTTGTAAAGAAGAAGTATGGTTCTATGCATATGTGCATTGATTATCACCAGTTGAACAAAGTTATAGTGAAGAACTGTTATCCTTTTCCTCGTATTGATGATTTGTTTGACCAGCTTCAGGGTGTCCGAGTGTTTTCTAAGATTGACTTACGCTGAGGTTACCATCAAACTACGGGACTGCACCCAGTAGATTCCCCCAATACTGGGTATTTACATTTGGGGACTACGGATCGGGTTTCCAGTAGATCTCTAGCGCACTATGAGTTGGACTTCGGGACGACACCTGGGAGATCCATAGGACATTTACATATGGGTGATACAGGACAATATCCTGGAAGATCCCCGGTTTGCTGGATATTTACATTTTGGGGACTACAGGATGGTATTCTGGTAGATCCCCAGTTGCTATCTTTGTGTTGAGCTGTATTCCTAATTTGTCTCTGTTATAATTGTTGTTGTTCTTTCTATTCTGTGTTACTTCTTACTGTTGCACTTAAATATACTATCTTATCCTATACTGTTATATCTTGTTTTTCATTTAAACTCAGTATGGCCCTGACCTTCCTCGTCACTACCCGACCGAGATTAGGCTTGGCACTTACTGAGTTCCGCTATGGTGTACTCACGCCCTTTCTGCGCATATTTTTTATGTGCAGATCTAGGTACTTTGACTCAGCCCGATCACCCTTGAGGCGAGGCGCTTCTACAGAGACTTCGAGGTATATTTGCCGCATCCGCAGACCGAAGAGTCCCTTTCTATTCTCAACACTAGTATAACTCTTCTGTATTTTCCTTGTTGATAGATATTTCTGGAGTTAGAGCTTTTATGTAAACTCTTAACTTGTGATTCATGGGGTTCCGGATCTTGGGAGTGTTTGGTTGAGATTTTGTACTGTTATATGCCAGGCGGCACCTTAAACAATGTAATATTTTGTTATCTCAGTTTTTAATTATTTTCTTTCCGCAATTGTTTTCTTTTCCGCTTTTGTTAGGCTTAACTAGTCGAAGATACTAGGTGCCTTCACGATAGTTCACGGAGGGCGAACTGGGGCTGTGACAAAAAGACAAGTACACGGCATCATCCTTCGTGCTTTTACTCTTGTCCTCACCATAAAATCAATAAAATCGGTACGGCATCACCCTTCGTGCTTTTACCTCATATAATTATGGCACGAAATGATCCTTCGTGCATTATCACTCATATAAAGGCACAGAATTGTACATCATTTGGCACGGCATCACCCTTCGTGCATTATCACTCATATAAAGGCACAGAATTGTACATCGTGGGGCATGACATCACCCTTCGTGCATTAACACTCTCTCACAAATATCATACACGACATAATCCTTCGTGCTTTAATACTCTCTCACAAAAAATCATGCACGGCATCACCCTTCGTGCTTTAACACTCTTCCTTACCCAAACAACAATCACAAAGCAATAAGTGCAAGGGAATTCAATAAAATCACAATAAAATCTCGGCAAGGGAATAATAGTACAACAATCATATCCCGGCAAAGGAAACAATATCAAACAATAACATCTCGGCAAAGGAAATAACATTAAAATAACAACATCTCGGCAAGGCATACAATATCATAATCCTCTTTTCTTTTTCACATTTACTTCACGACTCAATTCACAATTTGAGCCAATGTTCTATAATGTTCAATTGCCAATTATACTTCCACAAATCATTATACAACTTGAACCAACGCTCTTCAATGTTCAAATACCAATATTACTTCCACAAGCCTTGTTCAACAATAGAAATCATCACATAATGCATGAAAAATACAAATGGAGTCAGATTAATCATAGTATAGGACTCACGAGCATGCTTGACACCAGCGTATAGATACTCGTCACCATGCCTATACGTCGTACTCAACAACTAACACATAGCAAATAGGACACAACTCCTAATCCCTCAAGCTAAGGTTAGACCAAACACTTACCTCGATGCCACGAACACAATTCAAGCCTCAACTACCGCTTTACCTCTTGATTCCACCACCAATTCGCTAGTATCTAGCCACAAGTTACTTAACTATATCAATAAAAGCTAAATGAATCAATTCTAATGCATGAAAATAGGTTTTCTAAAGTTTTTCCCAAAAAGTCAAAATTTGACCCCGGGCCCGCTTGGTCCAAATCCGAAATTCGAACCAAAACCCGATTGCCCATTCACCCCTGAGCCCGGATATATAACTGGTTTTAGAATCCAACCTCAATTTGAGGTCTAAATTCCCAAATTTCGATATTCCTAAGTTCTACCCAAAATTCCCAATTCCACCATGAAAACCCTAGATTCTAGGATTAAGTCGTGTAAAAAGAAGTTAAGGAGTGAAAGAAATAAGTTAAAAATCACTTACTTGTGTTTTGGGGAAGAAAGAGTTTCTTGAAAAATCGTTTCTTATGTTTTAGGGTTTTAAAATTTGAAAAATAACTGAAAAGTCCCATTTATATACCCCTCTCAGACCCTCACAACGGACCGCATAAAAAGGACTGCAGCCGTGGAGCTCCTATGCAGACCACGAAATATCGAGCGCGGCCGCGAAGGCTCAGCCTTGCTCACCTCTGACCGCATGAATCCCACCGCAGTTACCAAGACCCCACCGCGGCCACGAAGGCTCCACCGCGGACCACGAGACCTGCAACTTCTCTGAACCTGCAACTTTCCTAAGTGTAAAAACATCCTGAAACTCACCTGAGCCCTCGGGGCTCCAAACCAAACATGCATACTAACTCAAGGACATCGTATGGACCTACTCGTGCAATCAAATCGCCAAATTAACACATTTAACAACGAATTTAGTATCAAAATCAAAGAAAAAAACTCATGAACTCTTAAGTTCCATTTTTGACAACCGTGGGTCCGATTCACGTCATTTCAAGTCCGTTTCTTAAATCCCATATAAGACTTGTACCGGGCTCCGGAACCAAAAATACGGGCCCGATACCATCGAATTTAAACATATTTAAATTTCTGAAAACTCTTATAATTTCAGTTAAATAATTTTCTTCAAAAATTCATTTCTCGGGCTTGGGACATCGAAATTCAAATCCGGGCATAAGACCAAGTCCCAAATTTTACTACAGACCCTACGAGACCGTCGGATCACAGGTCTGGGTTCGTTTACCAAGAATGTTGACCAAAGTCAACTTTAATCAAATTTTAACAACCAATTTCCATATTTTACTTGGATTTCATATATAAGCTTTCTGGAAGCGCGCCCGGACTATGCACACAATACGAGATGAGATAGAAGAGAGGTTTTTAAGGCCTCAGACATAAGAAGGAAGTACTTGAGTCGGAAAAAAGATGGGGATATCGGCTTCACATATCGGACTCGGACTCCCAGGTCACTGCCTCAACAGACTGGCCTCTCCACTGAACACGAACAGAAGGGAAACTCTTCGATCTCAACTGACAAACCTGCCAGTCTAGAATAGCCACCGGATCCTCCTCATAGGACAAGTCCTTGTCCAACTAGACAGTGCTAAAATCTAACACGTGGGATGGATCGCCATGATACTTCCGAAGCATGGACACATGAAAACGTGGATGCACGGCTGATAAACCCAGCGGCAATGCAAGTCTGTAAGCCACCTCTCCCACTCGATCAAGAATTTCAAACGGGCTAGTAAATCAAGGGTTAAACTTTCCCCTCTTCCGAAATCTCATCACGCCCTTCATAGGCGATACCTGAATGCCACATCACGAACCTTATAGTCGGCATAACTCTTTTGCCTGGACTGAGTTGCACGAAGCCTGTCCTGAATGATCCTGACCTTGTCCAAGGCATTTACTAGATCCATACCCAACAATCGAGCCTCTCCTGGCTCAAGTCATCCGACCGGTGACCGACACCGCCTACCATATAAAGCCTCATAAAGAGCCATATGGATACTCGATTGGTAGCTCTTGTTGTAGGCAAACTCCGCAAAAGGCAAGAACTGATCCCACGAGCCTCCAAAGTCAATGACACAAGCTCGGAGCATATCCTCCAAAATCTAAATAGTACGCTCGGACTGTCCGTCTGTCTGAGGATGAAATGTTGTGCTCAACTAGACCCGTGTGCTCAACTCACGCTGAACTGCTCTCCAGAAATGTGAGGTAAACTACGTACTTCGGTCTGAAATGATAGACAGAGGCACACCATGAAGACGAACAATCTCCCGGATATAGATCTCAGCTAACCTCTCGGAAGAATAAGAGACTGCCACAAGAATGAAATATGCTGACTTGGTCAGCCTATCAACAATAACCCACACTGCATCACACTTCCTCTGAGTCCGTGGGAGTCCAACAATGAAGTCCATAGTGATACGCTCCCACTTCCACTCAGGAATCTCAATCTTCTAAAACAAACCACCAGGTCTCTGATGCTCGTACTTTACCTGCTGACAATTCGAACACTGAGCCACATATGCAACAATATCCTTCTTCATCCTCCTCTACCAATAATGATGTCGCAAATCCTGATACATCTTAACGGTGCCCGGATGAATAAACTACCAAAAACTATGGGCCTCTTCTAAAATCAACTCTTGAAGCCCAGCCACATTAGGCATACAAACTCGACCCTACAGCCTCAAAACTCCATCATATCCTAATGTAACATGCTTGGCACCACTGTGATGCACTATGTCCCTAAGGACAGACAAAGGAGGATCATCATGCTACCAATCTCGGATACGCTCCAATAAAGAAGAACGAGCGACTGTGAAAGCTAACACATGGCTAGGCTGAGAAACATCCAACCTCACAAACTGATTGGCCAAAGCCCGAACATCCAGGGCAAGCGGTCTCTCACTGACCGGAATATACGCAAGACTGCCCATGCTGGCTGACTTCCTACTCAAAGCATTGGCCACTACATTGGCCTTCCCCGGGTGATATAAGATGGTGATATCATAGTTTTTCAATAGCTCCAACCACCTTCTCTGCCTCAAATTTAGCTCCTTTTGCTTGAACAAGTATTGCAGACTCTTGTGATCCGTGAACACCACACATGATACCCCATATAGATAGCGCCTCCAAATCTTCAATGCGTGAACAATGGCTGTTAACTCCAAATCATGAACTGGGTAATTCTTCTCATGAATCTTCATTTGTCGTGAATCATAAGCAATGACCTTGCTATCTTGCATCAACAACGCACCAAGTCCAATACAAGATGTGTCACAATAAACTGTATATGGACCTGAACCTGTGGGCAAAACCAACACTAGCATCATAGTCAAAGCTGTCTTGAGCCTCTGAAAGCTCTTCTCACACTCTTTCGACCATCTGAACTGGGCACCCTTATGGGTCAACCTGGTCATCGGGGCTGCAATAGATGAAAACCTCTCCACAAACCGACGATAATAGCCTGTCAAACCCAAGAAACTCTGAATCTCTGTAGCTGATGCGGGTCTAGACCAGTTCTTAACTGCCTCTATCTTCTTCGGATCTACCTGAATACCCTCTGCTGATAAACATGACGCAAGAATGAAACCGAACCCAACCATAACACACACTTTGAAAACTTAGCATACAACTAAATATCTCTCAAAGTCTGAAGAACCACTCTCAGATGTTGCTCATGCTCCTCCCGGCTACGGGAATAGATCAAAATATCATCAATGAAGACTATCACGAACGAATGCACCATCACGACTCCTAAGAGTAGGAAAATTCGGGTCGTGATAACTGGAAATCTACAATTTCAAATCAGCATGCAAATCATATAATCATTTAGAGATAAAGAACGCCTGGCTTTTAAAAATGCTTGTACTCTTTGATGTTTCGTCACAAAGAAATCATGTCTATAGGGCTGAAGGTTCTTAATTCTGAAACTACCTCATTACAAACCTGTTAGCATGCATTTGTTATTTACATGTGGAGGCTAACTTGATCCATTTGTTGCCCTTATGTGCAGTCCTACATGTTTTGAATGTCACTTAGATTTGTCAATTTGAGAAACCTAGGTAAAGTCTAGTACCATCAAAAATAGAGGTTCAAAGCCTCCTGGGCCATAGGCATAGGATGGGTAGTGCACGCATAAGGCATGGTTTAGAATCAACTAGTGCGCTTAGGCAAAAGCTTAAAGATAGTAATCGGGTAGCAGGAGATGATAGTCTGTGCATGCTGAATAATACGAGTAACACCCCATCTCGAGGGAGTTATGAAGTATTATTTATGTTGCACGGGGTGGCTCTTTAGGCTAAAAAACTTAGGACCCTCCATCTTGTCTTTAAATCAATCATTTGTGTTTATTCAAAGTCTTTTAACAATGAATTTTCCCAAACTTCTTGTCTTCCTCCCTGTTTATTTGACTAATTAATATAATTCGAATTTGGTCGGGACCTACAGTTGTGGACCTCAAAGGGTATCTAACACCTTCTCTTCAAGGTAATTTGAGCTCTTACCCGATCTTTGGCGATGCAAACTAGTTAAAGCAGAGTTATTTGAAAATAGGTGCCTTAACGCACCCCAGACCCGTTAGGTGGAAACTCTCTCTTTTAACACCTTTCTTAAAAGGGTTGTCACGTGTCGAAACCCGATTTTGTGAGAAAAGGGGGAGCGACAGCTGTCGCGACCCAATATCCATTAAAGGTCATAATGGCGCCTAACACCGCTGTCACGCAAGCCAAAAATAATTGATTAACTTCATTACTCATTTTAGTATGAAATCATAATTTCCTTCAATTGAATAGTAAAAGATAGAATTTACAGAGTAATTTATAGTATTTTCCCAAATCCACAACTAAACAACTCATAAGTACCCCCAAAACCCGGTGTCACAATTGCATGAGCATCAACTAGGAAGATAAAATAAAATACAACATATGTCCGGAATACAAACTAGACAGGATAAATTATAAACAACTCTGAAGGAGACTCTGCGTGTTGCAGACTCATAACATAGGATGCAGCTCACCTAAGTCCCCGCAATAATCGCGCCTCCGCACCCACAAGGCCACTAGACATATATGTGCCTACACAAAAATGTACAGCAAGTGTAGTATGAGTACGTAAATCAACGCGTACCCAGTAAATATCCTGTCTAACCTCGAAGAAGTAGTGACGAGGGGTCGACTCCGACACTTACTATGGGCTAACAATAATATACCGATGTTATAATTAAGCATGAGTTACATAATATGGCTTAAAATTTTATAACCGGAAATAATCAATAATTCTTTTACTAATGGGAATTCCCAAATTCATTTTTTTTAATCATTTAACAATTTATATCTCAAGCCAATAAAGCAATGTCAATTATTATTAGTTCCAAAGAGTTATAATGTGCAATTCATGTCGAGGTCGTATGGTCCGATCCAACATATAACTATAAATTATGCACTGCCGAAGGTCGAATGACACGATCCATAAATGCATCTATTTAACCTGTCGAGGTGATCGGCCCGCTCCCATGAGAGTAATGAAAATTTATCCTACTCGCGGAATATATTTGCAATGCGGTTGAACATAATTGTTTCAATTTTTTTTAATATTCCTTAATTCTTTCCAAAAATACGAAATTCAAATGAAAGCTTTTAAAATCTCAAATTCCTCAATTTCAACTCTTTTCAAGGCAATTTAATAAGCATACTCAATCTCAACTCCTTTCAAGGCAAATAATAAGCATAATCAAATACCAGTATCAACAAGGCATGGTGTAAACCTAAAACTAACCGGACATAGGCATAACTAATAGCTACGTACGGACTCACATCACCGCGTACGTACGTAGCCCCCGCAAATAAGAGCACACATGAATTCGATTTACCAATGGGGTTAATTCTCTATTACAAGGTTAGAAAAGAGACTTAGCTTGCTTCGAAGTTCCATAACCGGCTTCCAACAACTCAAACCGATGCCCAACGCTCCCAAAACTAGTCAATAAATGAACAATTCCATAAATATATACTCTAATACTCATGATAATTCAATTTACAACAATTTCCAACTCCGCTCGAAAAGTCGATAAAAATCACCCAGGGGCCCACATGCCCGGATTTCAAAAAACTTCGAAGATAAACTTTACCTGTAATACTACGAACTCAAATATATAATTTATTCCCAATTCCATGTCCAATTTAGTGGTCAAAATCCAAAAATAAAATTTCTAGATTTTTCTTCAAAATCCCAAATTTCAAAAAATATTCCATGCCTAAATCCATATATAAACCTTGTACTTAACTCACAACTAGTAGAAATCACTTACCTCATGCTTGATGATGAAATTCCCTCTTCAAAAACACCAAAAATTGCCCAAGCCGTGTGAAAAATGGATGAAATGAACCCAAACCCCGCTTTTAAAATATTTTGTCCACTCCAGGTCTGCCCTTCTTCAAGTTCGCGATCAAAGCCTTGCATTCGCGATGGTTCCAAACTCCACTGCTTCACATTCAAGGTTGGAGCTCCACGTTCGCGAAGGCTAAATGGCTCCAAGCCCAGCTTCCCCCTTTCCTTCTAAGCATTCGCGATTGACCCTTCGTGTTCGCGTAGGTTCCTCAGGCATTCCCTCCGCGTTCACAACCTCTACCTCACATTAGCGAAGGCCAAAACCTAGCAGCCGCAAAATTCCTCTTTGCGAACGCGGGACTCTCTTCATGTTCGCGAAGAAGGAAACTAGATACCAGCAACAGTAGTTCCAAAATAGCTCAAATTGATCCGAAACCACCCCGAACACACCCGTGGCACCTGGGACCCCGTCAAAATCACACAAACCAGTCTCATAACATAAAAAGGACCTTATTGAGGCCTCAAATAACATTAAACAATACAAAAATCATGAATCGCACCCCAATTCAAGCTTAATGTACTTTAGGACTTCAAACTTCTACATTCGATGCCAAAACCTATCAAATCACGTCCGATTGACCTCAAATTTTGCACACAAGTCACATTCGACACTATGGACTTGCTCCAACTTCTGGAATCAGAATCTGACCCAGATATCAAAAAGTCCAATCTCGGTCAAACTTCCCAAAACCTTCAAGTTTTTAACTTTTGCCAAAAGACTCCGAAATGACCTACGGACCTCCAAATCCATATCCAGATGTGCTCCCAAGACCATAATCACCGTACAGAGCTATTCCAGACTCGGAATCCCAAACGGATATCGATAACATTGAAATGCACTTCAACCCAAATTTATGAAATTCTTCCAAAATGCCAACTTCCACATTAGGCACCAAAACACTCCCTGGTCATCCAAAACCCGATCCGGACATACGCCCAAGTCCAATATTATCATACGAACATGTTGGAACCTTCAAATCTGGATTCCGAGGTTGTTTACTAAAAATTAAACCTTAGTCAGATTCTTCCAACTTAAAGCTTCCAAAATGAGAATTTTCTTTCCACAACTCTGAACTTCCCAAAATTCAATTCCGACCACACGCACAAGTCATAATACCTGAAGTGATGCTACTAATGGCCTCAAACCACTAAACAACATGCTGGAGTTCAAAATGACCGGTCGGGTCATTACATTCTCTCCTACTTAAACATATGTTCATCCTCGAATGTGCTAAGAACTGCCTGGAGCTATCCGAAATTACTGTTTAACACCTCGTCCACCTACTCGTGCTACCAAAACCTAGTTGAGCACATCAGCTCGAGCAAATCTGAAGATTCTCCCTTTTATTTAGTCAAATTAGCCTTAGAGCCCAATTTTAACATCTGAAATTCTCTTCTAGGCCTGTTTTCATTATTCGAACACTGTATCAATCACTACACGATGCACCAATACATGATTGCATACCTTTGCTGAATCCACACCATGTACCGCATAGTTCGCATGACCATAATAATATCCTCTAATAACAATAGCCGAAATCCCACGAATCCGATTCTCACAACATACCTCATGACACATATAAGTCCTATTCCAACTCTTGTAATGATGTCACGATAGAAGAGATGAGTAGAAATTCATACCAGCTTCAAAGTCAACAAATCATTAAGTTTCTCCTCTCGACAAGAACCATTACCTCATTATGAATCAAATAACGGTATTTGCTCTTTAATACGTGTCATATAAATCTGATTGCACTGATCCCATGTCCAATAATCTTGTATCACCTAGTACAAGCTTCTCGGGCAATAAGCCACCTTAGACATTGCCAAAGGTCTCATGTGATGCCACAATGTGCCAACGGGATAGAAACTCGATTGTGATACCAAAGAAAAATGAACTCTTGAAAGAACTACTCAACCCACGTAACTAATTAAGTAACCGAAAAGTTGTTATGAACCTTCCTCAGAAAATGAGAAAAAAAGCACACAAGAATAGATATGGGAAACTGTACTCAACATCACACTATTGCGGCGTGCAACCCGATCCAAACAACATGTATGTGGCGCTGTGCCACCCGATCCACACATGACAATAAATAGGGCAGTACCCATCAAGCCAAAACGCTTATACCTATGAAATACCCGAAGGTCAACCACAAGCACGTGAAGTGCATAATACAAATCTTGGGGGGACGGATAACGCAATATGCTAAGAGAGCCACCATGCTCTCTCAACACCACACATTTCATGGGATCTCAATACGAGTGCGAATAATCAAATCGCCTCACCACCCACATGCCTCAATATAGATTATGCGGAATGCTGACGATAGAAATAATGTCCAAGGCCCGAAGACTCCTCCGCAAACAATGTTATGCTAAAATGAACATTTCAGGCCTGATATAGAGCCCGCATTCATATTTAGATCCACCCACGGATCTCAAACCGATTCTGATCGTACCAAATTGGTCAATAACCTTTCAAGGGTCCATAGTAACACTTTTTCCCATGACACACAAGAACAGTCATCAACTTTGGAATAGACTTTCACAGTCCACAACCAAATGAACCAAGCGCCCTTCAGGCATAATTTCTCAAATTAGCAACAATACCACAATCTCCATACTTGGTTTCAATCTTTAATCAATTAAGTGACTACAGGTCACACTTATACAATCTTCCCGTGGAATACACTCTCACGACCTTCTGCACCAGGTAACAAGTCTGCACATCCATACCACCTGCCATACTAATGTTGTAAAGCAATCAAGAATCCGCAATCAGTACGCAAAGCCTCTTACACAGAACACCAATCTCAGGTGACTCTAAAGACAATGCCAACTTACTCTAACCATCTAAGTCCTTTTCTGCTCGTCCGAGCTTGTGGCATTCTTGTCAACATCGAACCGCAACCTTGATCCTCAACTTCCAATTCCCAGGCTACTCATTGCACCTAATCATGCCAATACGCAAGAGTACAAGAATTTTATCATAACTCCTGATCCACTAGTAGAATAAACACTCCATGATATAGAAACATTTTGCTTAACTCATTTCAGGAGAACCATTGCAACACGCGACTAAGTTCCCATAACCATAGAAAATACAATCCTCAAGTAGTGGTCTAAACCACCATTACTCTTCCGGGATCCATCTACAAATAACAAGCCATAATACTCTAATGCCTCCAAATAAATCAAATTACAATAACCGTCAAGCGTCGCACATACCGGAAATCACCTGCATGACTTAACACGCTGAAGGAACTGATCATTTCCATCATTAAGCTGATTCGACCATTGTTAACCGATCCAACTTCCTCTAATTTACTCTAGACTTGACTTAGGAATAATAATACCCCATTCAAAATATAACGAACTCAGATTCGCACTCATCCCGAGTGACTTTATTTCATGAGACCATACTATCTCAAAACCCACGAACCATCTCATACACTTCTTGTGGTGTAGATTCGCATCTTCAACTGGTACACTCATTCTGATAATTCATCTATGAACCTGAAGTCATTTTCTCCCGATCCTCCCATGCTACACCGCAGACTGAAGATAACACAGAATACTCCAAACCCCTTTTCATAATCCACTGCAAAAGCTCGATAGTCAACCATACTACGGACTTGAAATCCTTAGGCACTGCACTTTAACTTTTGAATTCACTAGGACCGTTGTTGAGAGTCACCCACTCTGACTTAGTCCCGAATATAATCAACTCCAAGGCTCTGCTAGCACATGAACACCCTCTCAAAGAAGCACACGGCTGAATCACCTTCCTTGCAAATCACTTATACACGAAGCATAAATCCTGATTCTTCCCAAAGCCTGAACATGAATCGATAACGCCAATTATAGCACACATATCTCAAATCATTTGCTCAAATTACCACTGATGTTCTATTTCCTTAGTCATATTAACCCACCAATATGCCGATAACCAGAAACCTCACAAGTAGATAGCCATGCAATCCAATCGTAGGCGGTGGGGATCTCCCACTTAGCTTGAAGCTACCATTGCATAAATCTGGAACCCACCAAGATTCCTTATCCCCCATTGACATGATCTTGCACAACCAACCTGCCAAATTCCTCGAAATCCTTCTGTTAACATTTCATGAACACTCTTAATCACTAGCCACATTTATATATTCGACCTCTTACCGGATAGCTAATAGAATTTTTTCTAGATGCTTCGTCAATACCACACGACCGCTAACCTGCTCACAGGATATAACCCACCTGTGGAAATTATATGCCAACATCTTCCAACATCTCTACACTGGGTACAATTACTACGAAATCAGTAACCCATCTTGAGCCCGTGCTTATTCACCAGCTATACAAGTCCGTTCATACCCCGTTAACCTCCTAAAAAGTGCGATAATACATTCCAACCCGAAGTCATGTTGCATTCCTCTTCATATCAAGCAAACTCATTTCCGTCGTATCCAACCTTCCTCTGTATAGCAGCCAATATTCCAAATTAAGCCCGTATACCTAGTCACTGTCTACCATAAATGCCAAATCACTCTAAACTTTCCTCAAGGCGTGCAGCTATCCTACCATAGAACCCATATGCTACTCAACCACTCTCCCACTTTGGTCAAACCCTCTCCTTAGGCAACTACTTGACTTATGTTTCTCACACTTGGCCTTCTAGAAATTTAGCCACCACAAGACATCTCCCACATGTCCCTCCTATCCTTCGTTGCGCAGTTGTTGCCTTAAATCAAAAGCTATCTCTGTAGCACTTGAACCAATAGATTGCTACCAACTTTAAACCTTTTTGGAGATCATCTTTCTCGAGCTATCAACACTAGGAATGTCAATTCGATCCTGAACAACTGCACACCACGATCTCTGACAGTTGTTTCCTAGTACCATTTCACAATACCCTGCCCTAAAAGCGAATTGAAGAAGACCATAACACTAGCGAACTTAACACATTCAACAAGGATGACGACACCACATCACAGATGACAATTCCACTACGCTCGAAATACCAAGACTCATTACTCCATCAACCCAACTTGAACATTCATAGTGCGGTTGCCTTTCCTCCGCTGGAAATAAAACTATGAACCTCTGAATCATGTACGGAATAAAACCTCCTTTCAAGTCATTCAATGCCCCAACACATAGACAATCATCCTACCATCACATCAATACTGTGCTATTACAACTGGTGAACATCATAGCAATCTATGAATAGCCTCAAAACCATCAGAAATACCGCTACTGAGCTGAAATGATAGAACATCATTCTGCAAGGCGACGACATTAACCCAATCAAATAAGCAGGGAGAAATATCCTGCACCAAATTTATAGTACAATTACAATTCCTCAATTCCCAATTTATAACAAGTGCTTCACGTCTCATAAGATTGAATAGGAAGGAAATGAAGGCACACGCCTCAAAGGAATCAAATCGCACGATGAGGAATCAAGAACGGAAGTTCTCCTATCAGCCCTGTAGCCTCTCGAAGATACGTATAGATGTCTCTGTACTGATTTGCAAGACTCTACTAGACTTGCTCATGACTCGTGAGACCTGAATGAACCTAGTACTCTGATACCATGTTGTCACAACCCAATATCCATTAAAGGTCATGATGGCACCTAACACCGCTGTCAGGCAAGCCAACAATAATTGATTAACTTGATTACTCATTTTAGTATTTTAAAATCATAATTTTCTTCAATAAATAGTTACAGATAGAATTTATAGAGTAATTTATAATATTTTCCCAAATCCACAACTGAACAACTCATAAGTGCTCCCAAAACCCGGAGTCACAAATGCATGAGCATAAACTAGGAAGATAAAATAAAATACACCATTTGTCCGGAATACAAATTAGACAGGAAAAATGTAAACAACTCTGAAGGAGACTCTGAATGTTGTGGACTCGTATCATAGGATGCAGCTCACCTACATCCTCGCAATAACTGCGCCTCCACACCCACAAGGCCACTAGACATATATGTGCATGCACAAAAATGTGTAGCAAGTGTAGTATGAGTACGTAAATCAATGCGTACCCAGTAAGTATCCCGTCTAACCTCGAAGAAGTAGTGATGAGGGGTCGACTCTGACACTTACTATGGGCTGACAATAATATACCGATATTATAATTAAGCATGCATTACATAATATGGCTGAAAATTCAATAACCGGAAATAATCAACAATTCTTTTACTAATGGGAATTCCCAAATTCATTTTTTTCATCATTAATAACTTATATCTCAAGCCAATAAAGCAATGTCAATTATTATTATTAGTTCTAAAGAGTTATCATGTGCAAGTCATGTCGAGGTCGTATGACCCGATCCATCATATAAGTACAAGTTGTGCACTGCCAAGGGTTGAACGACACGAACTATAGATGCATCTATTTAACCTCCCGAGGCGATCAGCCCGATCCCATGAGAGTAGTGGAAATTTACCCCGCTGGCGGAATATATTTGCGACGTGGTTGAACATAGATTTTTTCAAAATTTTATAATATTCCTTAATTCTTTCAAAAATACGAAATTCAAATGAAAGGTTTTAAAATCTCAAATTCCTCAATTTCGACTCTTTTCAAGGAAATTTAATAAGTATACTCAATATCAACTCCTTTCAAGGCAAATAATAAGCATAATCAAAATAACAATATCAACAAGGCATTGTGTAAACCTAAAACTACCTGGACATAGGCATAACTAGTAGCTAAGTACGGACTCTCGTCACCTCGTACGTACGTAGCCCCCGCAAATAAGAGCACACATGAATTCAATTCACCTATTGGGTTAATTCCATCTTACAAGGTTAGAAAAGAGACTTACCTCACCTCGGAGTTCCATAACCGACTCCCGAGCCTTTCCAACTACTCAAACCGATGGCCAACACTCCCAAAACTAGTCAATAAATGAGCAATTCCATAAATATATACTCTAATACTCATTATAATCCAATTTACAATAATTTCCAACTCCGCTCGAAAAGTCGATAAAAATCACCCTCGAGCCCACGTGCCCGAATTTCGAAAATTTTCAAAGATAAACATTACCCATAAAACCACGAACTCAAATATATAATTTATTCCTAATTCCATATCCAATTTCGTGGTCAAAATCAAAAAATATAAATTTCTAGGTTTTCTTCAAAATCCAAATTTTTACAAATTTTTCATGCCTAAATCTATATATAAACCCTGTATTTAACTCACAACTAGTAAAAATCACTTACCTCATGCTTGATGATGAAATCTCCTCTTCAAAAGCTCAAATAATCGCCCAAGCCGTGTGAAAAATGGGTGAAATGTACCCAAACCCCGCTTTTAAAACATTCTGCCACGCCCAGGTCCGCCCTTCTTCGCGTTTGCCTTCGCGAAGGCTCTAGACTCTACTGCTTTGCGTTCGCGGTTGGAGCTTTATGTTCGCGAAGGCTAAAAGGCTCAAGGCCCAGCTTTCCCCCTTTCCTTCTACGCGTTCGCGATTGACCCTTCGCGTTCGCATAGGTTCCTCTGGCAATCCCTCCGCATTCGCGACCTTTACACCGCATTCGCCAAGGCCAACATTCAGCATCCTCAAAATTCCTCTTCGCGAACGCGGGACTCTCTTCGCGTTCACGAAGAATGAAACCAGATACCAACAACAACAGTTCCAAAATAGCTCAAACTGATCCAAAACCACCCCGAAACACACCCGAGGCTGTCGGGACCCTGTCCAAATCACACAGGCCAGTCCTATAACATAACACGGACTTACTCAAGGCCTCAAATCACATCAAACAACACAAAAATCATGAATCGCACCCCAATTCAAGCTTAATGAACTTTAGGACTTCAAACTTCTACATTCGATGTCAAAACCTATCAAATCACGTCCGATTGACCTCAAATTTTGCACACAAGTCACATTCAATACTACAGACCTGCTCCAACTTTCAAAATTGGAACCCGACCCCGATATCAGAAAGACCACTCCCGATCAAACTTCTCAAAACTTTCAAGTTTCTAACTTTTGCCAAAAAGCCCGAAATTACCTACGGACCTCTGAATCCACATCCGAACGCGCCCCCAAGACTAGAATCATCATATGGAGTGTGAGCACGTGATTATTTCCCTATATGAATTACTCTCATAGATTCAAGAAAATAAATTTTTCCCATTGTTTGCAATTTCGTGGATTTTTGTAGCATTTCTCGTTAATTGCTCGCATTTGTCTGTGCATGTTTAATTTTTATTTGACTCATGAAAAAAATACATTGCATTTGCATTTAAAACTTAATTTTACATTTTTCTTGATTAATTAGTAAATTAATTGTTTTTACAAAAATAGAAAAATTACATAAAAATGACTCATTTTGCATTTTTAAACTTTTTTTAGTTAATTAGTTGTTTGTAAATGTTATTTAGTAATTAACCTAATTAGTTGTGATAAGTTGTAGTAGGATTTAATTTAGGTTTTAATTTCTAATTTTGGAAAAAGAAAAGAATTTGGAAAAGAAAAGGGAAAAGAAGAGAAATTGAATGAGAAGCTTGGTTTTGGGCCATTTTGGCTTAAAATTCCATAGGCCCAAACGTTCTTTCCCTGAAACCCACCCAATTTCTGGCCCAGACCCGCCTTCACCCGGTCCAACCCCGTCTAGAGACCAAACGACCCCGTTCTATGTTACTTAGTCTGAGCCGTTGGATCTCCTCTAAATCAACGGTTGGGAACTGAGGTTCCCTTTAATATAAAACTGTCCGAATTCCTTCACCCCCTGTCTCATCTCTCTCAAATCCCACTCGTCTCTAAAGAACCCTAGAGACGCCGCCCCAGTTTCCACCGCCTCGAGCCCGGCGCTGCTGCCTCCAAACCAACCCAAAATAACACCCTACAACCCCCATGACCCCCTCATACTAAATCCGCAACCTTTTTCCTTCGAATCTATCCCAGACTTTTCGAATCTTGAAGTAAAGGCATGAACCCTAAATCCCAAAAATCAGATTGGTGAGGTTTCTAAAGATTTGAGGTTGAAATTGACTCTAATCGTGTATTTTCAGTCGAGAACACACGATTAAAGTCTATCTCGGCCAAAAATCAGGGATTCTTTGAAGATTAGTTCAAAACTTGTGCTCGCCTGGTTTAATAGGTAAGTCCAATGTTCTCCCATTTTATTTCTTCTCTTATCTTCTTCTATTTTTCTTCTCTTTATTCTGTGTTTTCAAAATTATCTCTGCATGTGGTTCTTTTAATTTAGGATTAATATTAGTTTTTAGCTTCTTTAGTCTTGTTTGAATTTGTTAGTTAGTTTGTTTGTTTCCTTTAGTTTTGGGCCGATTGAGAGTATTTGGCTTTAAGGTCCAATGGAAATTTGATCTGCCTTGCTATCTTTCTACCCTCTGAATTGGACCTAGATCCAAAGGGAAGGGATTAGCCCAAGTTTGTTTGTTTTGAAACATTGGGCCAATCCAACCCATGACCCGTTCTATTTTCAGAAGTAAAAACTAGGGTATTAAGGGGTAATTTGGGAATTGTAGGGGGAGGGGAATCTCTAATAACTGAATTGGAAGCTGGGGTGGGGACTTTTGTGAAATTTTGAGTTTTAAGCTAAGGGTATCTAAACTAAAACCAAAATTCCAAAAGGTGTAAAATGAAAAACTGTTTTCAGCATTACCGCCCTAATAGCTTGCCTATAAAGGCATCATTACTTGAGATTGAAGGGAGATTTGGAGAGAGATTAAAAACACTGAAAAGAAAACGACTGAGATATTTGAGTAAAAACTCTGAGATAACACTGAAAATTCTGCATTTTCTTTGTTAAAAATTGCTCAAATTCCACTTGGTTTCAGCTTTCAGATCTTCTTTGTTAGTTTAAAATTCTGAAAAGTCTTTGAGTTTTCGCACCTGGTTATAAAATGCCTTGAATTTGGGGTTTCAAAAGTGGTTTGAGTTGCTGATTTCACTACTGTTCTGTTGCTGGGGTTAAACTGATTCTGTTGATGTTCTAGTTAATTCCTTACTCCTTTTTGGTTCTCTTTCAATTTTCAGGTAACTTTCCAAACTATGGACAACAAAGTTGATTGTGAGCATGTATTTCGAGTAGAAGAATGATTGAATACAAACTGTATTTGAACTTAGTTTCCTCTGTTTCTCTTACTGCTTCAACATTCTATAGTAGATCTGCAATTATAGATGTTATATAAGCTATTACCTGCATATTATAAAGATGTGTTTGGGATTGAAGTTAAATGTCTAGTTTCAATGTTGAATAGCATGTTCAGAAGTTGTATGTTCAAGTCTTGTGGATGAGTAATTGAACATGTATATAGGATTAAATGAGGAACTCTTATTTGGGATCAGTTTGATTCAGTGTATATGTGGTGCTTTACAGTTGTTCTTCTAACGAGTAAAGTTATGTCTATGGCTAACAAGAATATTCTATATTTTGCATTTGCTTTTGATTGAGTGTGAAATGCCCAAGAATTATACTGATAGCTTTAGTGTGATTTCTGGGATTCAGGTAAAATTGGATCCTAATTTGCTGGTTTGGTTACTGTCAGTATTAGGAGGAATTCAATTGAGCTTAAGCTTCTCGAGGAATAATTAATATAAGATTATGTGAAGAGAAAAGGAAGATAATCAAGGTTGCTTTAAGAGTAAAGGCATACATTGATTTCTTTGGGTACACTTGCAGTAACATTTAGGCAAGTGTCGGTTGTCTGCTGTTGTTTGAATGCTATGTGATTAGATTTGATTATTTTAAGATCATGGCTATTTAATCCTACAAGTTCTGTTAGTGTGAGGTCCAGTGGCATGAATCCAAGGTCGACCTAACAGTAGATTGTAGGAAATGGCTACATCCAGCACCTGGAAATCCATGGTGAATTCAACTGGTCCTATTGCCAACTCAAGCACTATATCACCAACTGAATCTTTCCCTCCACCTTCAAATCCTCGAACGCAGATACTATTCTTGTGAATCCTCTCATCATCCACTTTCAACTTGTTTAGAGTAGAGAGAGGGAAAATGTTTGCACTGGAACCATTGTCAACCAATACCCTGGTAACCATAGAATCTTTACATTTTACCGTAAGATAGAGGGCTCTGTTGTGCTGAGTACCTTCCATAGGCAACTCATCCTCAGAAAAAGTGACTCCGTTCACCTCAAATAATTTGTTGTCAATCTTTTCCAGATGGTTCACTGAGATTTTGTCGGGAATGTGAGCCTCATTCAGGATTTTCATCAAGGCCCGACGATGCTCGTCTGAGTGGATTAACAATGACAACAGTGAAATCTGACCAAGCGTCTTTCTCAACTGCTCCACGATGGAATAGTCTTGTACTTTCATTTTTCTTAGAAATTCCTCTGCCTCTTCTTAAGTTACTGCTTTCTTCACTAGAACTGGGTTATCTTTGGAGGTTTTAGCTTTCCTTAACTCTTCCGGGGCAAAGCATCTCCCCGAACAAGTTAATCCATGGGCCTCATTAACTTCTTCTTTAACTTCTTTTCCCTTGTAGGTCACTGTCACCCGTTCATAGTTCTACGGGACAACCTTATTGTTGACTATTAGCAGCTAGGTTACAGTCTTGATGATGACAAGATCCGTACGGGCACCCTCTACAATTACAACAGACTTGTTTGCCACTCCTGGCACAATCACTTTTGGCTTTTCTTGTTTTGCTACAACAGCACTTGGGACCCCTTCTTGACTACCGCAGATGGTTCACCGTTTTTCCCGCTCAACTTGTTCACTGATCTCTCAATTGTTGGTTTTTCAACTGGCTTGACCTCACTGGACCGAATCATCATGATGGTCTGTGAAGGCTTCTTGGGCTCCCCTCCCTTATGCACTATCTCTATCATGTTTTTCTCCTGATAGGTTGGCAACGGGTTCTGGTTGATGTTGGGTGCCTCTAGAGTTTGGAATTCAATCTGGTTGGTATCAATGAGCTCCTGGATGGCATTTTTCAAGTGCCAACACTTCTCTGTATCATGCCACGGAGTACCAGAACAATATTCACAGCTTACAGAGTAATCAAGATTCTTTGGAAGAGGATTTGGCAATTTCTACTCAATTGGCCTCAGCATATCCAATTGCCTCAATCTATGGAACAAACTAGTATAGGACTCTCCCAATGGGGTGAAGGTTTTCTTCCTCTGCAACCTCTCATTCTTAAATGCTTGATTGGGCCGGAAACCCGAGCCGGAAGGGTTTCGGTAGGCTCGTGGGGGTGGGTAGGCATTTTGTGGAGCTGGGTATGTGTTTTGTGGGGTTGGCACATGCCATTTTGCGCGGGCGGGAGGTTGAGTGTATGTTTGTGCGTGGTGGATAGAAAAATGAGGGTCTGGTGATGGGTAGTAATGTTGGTGTGGATTATATGGGGCTTGGGTGTAGTTTGGTGGTGGGGATGTGGCTGATTATAATGGTGGGACGGGCCTCTGGGTCCAAACCATGATCCTGAGTCAATTGTTGCCACATCTTCTTTCTTCTTCTTTCCGATTATCCCCCCAGTACTGTTCTGGATGTCTTGGGTAGTTGCCTTAATAGCCGAGTAACTCATAATTTTGTTTGATTTAAGCCCTTCTTCCACCATGCCACCCATATTTACTACCTCGTTGAAGGACTTGCCTATGGCCGATACTAGATGGCCTGAGTAAGTGGGCTCTAGGGCCTGCAGAAAGTAGTCCACCATTTCGCTCTCTTTCATTGGAGGATTAACCCTTGCCGCTTGTTTTCTCCAACGAAAACCATACTCCTTGAAACTTTCACTAGGCTTCTTCTCAATCTTAGTCAGAGACAAATGATCTGGAACAATCTTGAGGTTGTATTGGAAATGACATGCGAATGCCTAGGACAAATCATCCCACCTGTACTATCTGTTGTGATCCTAACGAGTGTACCACTTTAACGCCGAACCACTCAGACTCAGACTAAAGTATGCCATCAATAGCTCTTCCTTTCCGCCAACTCCTCTCATTTTGCTGCAAAATCCCCTCAAATGAGCTACCGGGTCTCCTTGCCCATAATATAGATCAAATTTGGGCATCTTGAATCCCACTGGCAGTTGAACATCAGGAAATAGACACAGATATTTGTAGGCCATGCTCACCTGACCTCCCAATCCCTGCATGTTTCTGAATGACTGTTCCAAGCTTTTAACCTTCCTGAACATCTCCTCCTGTTCTGAATTTTTAGGTGGTTTCTCAGCCTTAATAGGGAGGTCGAAACGAGGGGTGTAGGAGTAAGGGTCCGGGGCCTTAAAGTAGGCTCTAGGGGATAATATTGGTTATATTGGGTCTGGAATAAAGGCTCACTGGAGGATCGGTGGAGTGTAGCGGGTGGGGGTGCCACAAAAACAGGAGTGACTGGTAGAGGCGGGTATGGAACTGGTTTGGGTGGTGGAGCTTGTGGTGTTTGGGAAGTGGTGCCGTGGTAGTGGTGGTAAATGGGAAAGCCTGGAGATGAATCAACAATATGAGGTTCCTGGGATTGAGCCAACGGCGGGACGAAAGCAGGGTTGGCGGGGTAGGATGGTGGCGGATGCCCTTTCGCCCATGCCTGGTACATCTCTGCCATCTGTTGTTTCAGCTTATACATTTCCTCTTTCAAATTAACATCAGACTCTTCCCCCTCTCTCAACGGATCAATAACACTTGAATCCAGTTCTTGGTTAGTCATGATCAAGTTGTTTTTGGACCTGGTGTTGTATGGATGAGTTGCCAGAATGCCAAACAAACTAACCACCCGCCTGTACTGATTTTAAACAACAGACTTGATAGCGATTAGAGCTTAATAGATAGGCAACAACACTTTGGGGATGCAATGCACCTAAACAGTTAACCTTTCAATTATGCATTTGGTCAGCTGCTTGCGTCATCCCGGCTTTCCTTAATTTCCATTTGGAAACTTTTCTTTTTCCACTCTTGCCTTTCATGGTTCTTTATTCCTCATTTTCTCTCTTGTTTTGCCATTGTTTCCTTCCCACGGTTTCTTGTTTATTTCTCTTTTTCCTTTCTTCTCTCTTTTTTTTCTTTTTGGTTATGATTGAATCCTATGGAGATTGCCTACGTATCATGAACCTGCATGAATCATACCAAGCGTAGTTCTGGGGATAAGCGTAAAAATAAATAGTAAAACATTTTGGAATTTTCAAATTTTCATAAAATAAAAATATTTTGATTACAACGACTCATCATAAAACTAACAGACTCGAAAAGGGAAACTAACAGACTCCAACAGAAAGATGAAAATACAGACTTGAAAACAGACTAACAGACTCCAATAGAAAGATGAAAATACAGACTCGAGTAAACATCATGAATACATTAATGCCTCAACTGCTCCTGGGGCCCGCGGGACATCAGTAGGTCTCGCCATGGGCATGCGCGCCAAATCCCATTAGATATGATAGAGATCTTCCATTATCAGGCGGACAAAGGTCATTACAGTGGCGAAAAACATGGATCTGGTTATGTCTTCACACTTACTGCACTTCATTGAGATGTAGTCGGCGATCCTTCTAACCCTTTCTCTTATGACGCCCTTTTCTTGCAACAAACACCCAATCTGATGGACCCTAGCTTCCAAAGTTTGTTCAGCTGTATGGTTTTATTCTTGAAGTTATTGCAGATCTCTTTCTAACTATGCCATCGCTGCATAACAGTGTTCTCTTTCTGCCTTAAAGTCCTTTGTCTGCTTGATTATTTTGTTCTCAAAGATGATGACCCTTTTCTTCAACCCCACAACCTCATTGTCATATTTCTCTTTCAACTGTTTAACCAAGCGCGCTCGTTACTCCGCATTCCTAGCCAATGTCGTTCGAGCCCTTGTAGTTCACCGTCTGCCTTGTTCAGATCAAAACCATACTCACTCACCTTCCGCCTAAGGTTATCTATAAGCTTTCCATCTTTTACACTTCTGGCAGGATTTTCGGCCGTTATTTTCATTTCCCAAATTTGGGCTCGAAGGGCGTCATTTTCCTTAGCTAGCTTTTTCTTCTCACCCTGATCCGTGGCGGCTTGCAAACCATTCTCAAATTGAAGATCCTTGACTTGCTTTTCCAGCTTGCTTATGGTAGCCCTATACTCATTTTCTTTGGCCAACCAATCCCATTGCGCCTGTGACGCCTCGACAAATTCTTGATGATGGGGTCTTTTGGCTGGTCTCCCAAACTCAACCCTTCTTTGGTACCAGGCGAGACTTCACCATTGGATTGATCATGCACTTGGGTGCTTGTTGTCAAGTACTAACACTCGCTCCAGATCTGGCAAACTGCTGCTTCATGAAACTGACCATTAGACCAATCTCGACCACCTGAGTACTAAGGTCTTCATCCTTTGGAACTATTTGACATCTCCCCAGCTGTCTCAAAACCCGGTATGAGGCATAAGGTTGGATACTTCTGAGACCCATCAAGAGGAAGTGAGGCTCGGTAGCTAGCATGTATATGATTTCATCTACAGGAAGCCACCCGAACGTCCATTCTATTGGTGGCGGAACGGAGACATGATATCCAATCTGTGACCCCTTATAGCATGTTAAACCCATCGACCCTTGTATAAAACTCCTCTATGCAACTTTTCTCTGTCGACCCATAGTTCATGTATTGAGGACGATGACATAGATGTTCAATCATCCACATTTGTAGCAACAAGTTGCATCCTTCAAAAACGTCTCCTCCGGCTTTGTAGGCTGTGAGAGCTCGGAAGATTTCAGACACTATCATGGATGCGAGGGTGCTTTTGGCCTGAGTAAGCAAAGTGCTGACGACCCTAGCTATCTGTATACCGATATTCCCATCTTTCCTAGGAAATACTAGAAGACCCAAAAATACCACCATAAAAGCAAAGCACTTGTGTTCTTCCCATTTGAGGCAATTCCCTTCGCTGCAAATTTTGCTTTCTGGATTGTTAAACCCCCAATGTGTTTGTATCGCTGGTATATAAACTATGGAGTGGAAAAACCAACTGCCAAAATTCTGGGTACTGGACCCCCTGCTTATCTTTAAGAAATCTAGGAACCTGTGTATAGCGATGACTCTTGGAGCGATCAAATACTTGTGTCTCAGAGGAGCTTCAGTGCTCCCAATATATCCGGCTATTTCTTCCAGAGTGGGTGTGAGTTCAAAATCCAAGAAATGAAACACGTTGTGAGCTGGGTCCCAAACGTAACCAGTGCCTTTATTTTGTCTCCTCTAGGCATGATCTTCAATAACCCGGTGAGACCTCCCAAATAGAGATTGACCCTATCTTGTCCTGATTCACCCATATCGTCCCACTACATATACAGCTCCAAAGGAATCTTGGTCATGACTGTTATTGGCAAATTTTGACTCGTGCTCATTCTACACATTTATTAGGGTGATTAAGCAAAATCATGACTCATTTGACTCAAGAAAACGTTAACATTATTTTTTCCAATTTTTCACTTCAAAAATAAAACCTGGCTTTGCAAATATGGCCTTTCAGCACTTCGGGGGAAAAGATTTTAAGGTTGTGCTTGCTAACCGGCCAAAAATTTAAAAAAGAAACCAAAGGTGGTTGTTCTTACAAAAACAGCCTTCCGGTGTCCATTTGGGGACATTCGGCTATTTTTTACAAGAATGGCATCACCTTACTTATTTACAACAAAGCAATAAAATTTTGGTTCTTTTTGGGCTATTTTTTGCAAAAGGGAAGATGGACCCGATGAGGGTTGCCTACGTATCCCACATCTGGTGAGAATCAAACTGACGTAATTTGGGCAGTTTTGACAAAACATGGAGCTTTTCCCAAACTCGGAATCTCAAACGAACATCGATAACTTTGAAATATACTTCAACCCAAATTTATGAAATTCTTCCAAAATGCCAACTTCCACAATAGGCACTGAAACGCTCCCGGGTCATCCAAAACCTCGATTCAAATATACGTCCCAGCCCAAAATCATCATACGAACCCGTTGGAACCTTCAATCCCGATTCCGAGGTAGTTTACTAAAAATCAATCCTTAGTCAGATTCTTCCAACTTAAAGTTTCCGAAATGAGAATTTTCTTTCCAAATCAACTCAAAACTTCCCGAAATTCAATTTTGACCACGCGCACAAGTTATAATACCTGAAATGAAGCTAATTATGGCCTCAAACCGCTGAACAACTTGCTGAAGTTCAAAACAACCGGTCGAATCATTACATAAGCTAAAAAACTTGCCTTAGGAAAATTACGCAATGGGCTGGGGGGATTAGGGGCCATATAAGCATAATTTTAAGATTCAACTATTGAGGCGTCTTTTGTATTAAAGTCCAAAGAAACAAAAATGTTATGCCTAATAGCTCCGTAGTAGCACAAAAAAGTCGAGTCAAATCAGACGATACCTTTATTATTTCGCCTGGGTTGTTACATATATTCAGCTGAATTAAAGTTTTTAAATTGATAAAGTCTTACTTACAGTCAACAATGCCTCAAGCCCTCAACAATAATTAAATGGATTGTCTAATATATGTGGCTTATATCTAGCTAATACAAATTACCTATGGTTTGTTAGATCTAGTTTTAATGATGCAAATAATATATCTATGCAGGAAATCAATTACAGAAGAACAAGGAATCAAGAATATACTACAAGATCACTGAAGTCAATCTTGATACTTAAGGAAAGAAAATAATTAGCAAAGATTATGGATCAATCAACAAATCTGGATGCCTAAAGAAAGAAACAATAAGCAAAGATTGCGGACAACTGCAATGGAAAGAATCAAGCAAGCCTAAACTTAAGGCATTAATCAAGGCCATCATATCCAAAAAATCGAAGATCCTGTAAAGATTGCTAAGCGGCTAATTTTGGTAGGACCAACAATCAAGAAGTAAATCTTCATCATAAACAACTGTTGAAGGAAAGATATCAAGGAAGAGCAACGGCTAGCTATCTTATTCTTGGAAAGAATCAATCTCTTTCGAAGGGTCAAATCTCTTGGGTTGTCAAGCCTCGTTATCAATCAGTCTTCACCAAAGTATTTATACCCAGCTTTAAAACTTAGACAATTATACTTTGATCGAACCAAAAATCCCTCTATTTGTTCTACTGCAAACAAATATTATAGTTCTCTAAGATCTGCTATGTAACAAGCCAGAGAAAAAAGAAGAGTACAACACTGGTGAGGCATTGTATCAAAAAGAAATGAGTATTAGAGGAACTGAGTTATCAAGTCATTTCCAATGTACTCGGAGAAACGCATTTACTAAAGAGAACTCCCTTGCAACTCAAGGGAACTGGACTAGGATTCACATTGAATCCGAACCAGTATAAAATTTCGATGTCTTTAATTCCTACACTTACTTTCTGCATCTTACTTTCTGTTATTATAACTGTTAAGTAATTACATCTAGTCCACTAATTGACAAACTAGTCAACTAATAAAAGATTAAGTTTAAAAATATACAATTTATCCCCTCCCCTTCTTGTACTTTCAATTGGTATCAGAGCAAGGCTCACATTCTACTTTTGCTTAACAGCTTGTGAGAAAAGATCATGGCAAATCAAGTTATCTTAGGAGCTCTCATTCAGGAAGGAACTTCACAAGTTAGAGCATCATACTTCAATGGACAACATTTCTCCCATTGGAAAGTGCGGATGGAGATCTTTGCCAAGGCCTATGACGTCAAAGTTTGGAGAGTCATCAAAAAGGGGAACTACCCCTTACCTGCTGCTACTCCACCACTTGATGATCCTAAAGATATAGATTTATATACAAAAGAGCAAATGGAAGTGGTACAAGTTAACATTAAAGCAAGAAATCTGCTTCATAATGCTATAAGTGGTGAAGAATATGAGAAAATCTCAAGTTGTGACATAGCCAAAGAAATGTGGGACAAGCTTGAGGTCACATATGAAGGAACCATCAAAGTAAAGGAAGTACATATCAACATGTTGGTTAATGATTACGAACTCTTCTCAATGATAAAAGGAGAATCTATTGAAGAGATATTTGTCAGGTTTAGCAAAATAATTAGCGATCTAAAGGCATTTGGCAAGCCTTATACCAGTGGTGATCAAGTTATAAAATTCTCAAAAGTTTGCCAACCACTTGGCAGACCAAAGTAGTCACACTGGAATCTCACGATATAAAAAAATTATCTTATGATGAGCTACGAGGAGAACTCATAGATTTTGAAAAGACGCATCTCAAGAAGACTATTCAAGAAGAAAAAAAAGAAAATAGTTGCATTCAAGACCTCAACTAAAATAGCTGAAAACGAAATTGATGATGATCCTGAAGCTCTACAAGAAGAGATTGCTAAGCTATCAAAAAACATGGATGGATTAATGAAAAGATTCCAGAACACACAGAAAGGAAGAATTCCACCAAGACGATCCAGGCAATACAACGAACAGGACAAGAATGATGGAAAGTGCTATGAGTGTGGAAGATTTGGGCACATTCAAGCTGAGTGCCCAGAACTGAAAAGGAAGATCTCTAGAGGCTTTAACAAGAACAAATCCTTCGGAAGCTGGAGAGATGAGGATAATTCAGACCATGAAGAGATAGCGAATCTCTGCTTCATGACGATTCTAGAAAACAAAATGAACAAGTACTCAGGATGTTGGACAGATGAGGACACTTCAGATGAAGAAAATGAAAATAGTTTCATGGCACGAGGTGAAACAAGTGAGGTAAGATCTTATAACAGTGAAAGCTGCAGTGAATTGCAGGATATTCTTGATTTAACTTTGAAAAAGTCTCAAAAAATAATGAATGAGATTAAGAGACTTACTAAAGAAGTTAAAGATTGGAAACTCAAACATGAAGTGTGTGAAATCGAAAAATAAGTACTTCAAGAAGAGTTTGAGGAATTGCAAATGCAACTTAATGGCATGCGCAAATCCACCAGTCACAGTTCTATTAGATCAAACCAGATGACTTACAAGTCAACTCGAAAAGGGCCAACCAGAACTAAGTCGACTAGTACTAGCACTAATGAAAGACCTAAAGGTGGGTCAGAAGTTACGTGTCATTATTGTAACAAAAGTGGGCATAAATATTCCTTTTGTCATTTTCGTAAAGCAAGCGTTTCAAGATGGGTTTGGAAACCAAAAAACTATTCTGAATCTGGTAACACTAACCCTCCAAGACCCAGGCAAGCTTGGGTACATAAAAGAAAGTAATCACTTTGCTTTGTAGGAACACCACAGAATAAGCCGCAAAGAAAAATGGTATATATACAGTGCGTGTTCCAGTCATATGACAGGCGACAAAAACCTATTCAAAGAAGTTACAAAACTTGATGGAGGAAGTGTTAAGTTTGGGGATGACTCAAAAGGCAAAATAATTGGTACTGGAACAATTCCCTTCAATAACAGATGTAATATCACTGAAGTTTATCCTATCGATGGCCTCAACTACAATCTCTTGAGTATAGTCCTTCCTGGAAAAAGGTATGGAAATGTTTATATTCTTGATGGTTTTGAAAAGATAGATGGTCATATTTGCTTAACTTCTATGTCTGATGATCCATTGTTGTGGCATAGGAAACTTCGTCATGCTAGCATGCATTTGATAGAAAAATTGTTCAAACATGAGTTAGTTGTTGGTCTACCCAAACTGAATTTTTCTAGAACTCATATCTGTGATGCATGCTAAATGGGTAAGCAGACCGGAAACTCTTTCAAAAATAAATATATAGTATCTACTTCCAAATCTTTGCAATTACATCATATGGATTTATTTGGGCCTGCTAGAACTGCTAGTATAGGAGGAAAGAGGTGTGCCTTTGTTATTATTGATGATTATTCACGTTTCACTTGGGTAATTTTCTTATCTCATAAGGATGAAGCATTAAGAAATTTTGAAGTTTTCTACAAAAAGGCTAAAAGAGAAAAGGGATATTTGATCTCAACAATTCAGAGTGACCATGGAAGAGAATTTGAAAGTAGAGCATTTGAAGAATTTTGTAATGATCAGGGATACACACATAGTTTCTCTGCACCACGCTCACCACAACATAATGGGGTTGTAGAAAGAAAGAATAGAACTCTCCAAGATATGGCAAGAACCATGTTACTAGATCATTCACTGCCAAATCACTTCTGGGCAGAAGGTGTAAGTACAATATGTCACATTCTCAACCGATGCCTCATAAGGCCTATTCTGAAGAAGACTCCATATGAATTATGGAAAGGTAAATGTCCCAATATTAGTTACTTCCATCCCTTTGGAAGTAAGTGTTTTGTCCACAATAACGGTAAGGATAATCTTGGAAAATTCGATCCAAGAAGTGATAAAGGTAATTTTTTGGGCTACTCATTAAATAGTAGGTCTTTTAGAGTCTATAATAAACGCACATTATGTGTGGAAGAATCAGTACATGTTATATTCGATGAAAATAATCCTTTGGTCGAGAAAGGAATTACTGCAGGTGATGGAGATCAAGCTCAAGAAATACAGGAGACAAGCAAATCTCAAGAGTCGACTGATATATCTGCTGTGACAGAGTCAACTGGTGAAATCAGTAGTAGTGGTGTACCAGATCAACCAATCGAGTCAACTACTAATGTAGTGCGTCCAAATGAATGGATAAGCAAGCCTGAATATCCTCAAAAATTCATTATAGGGGATCTAAATGAAGGAATGAAAACCATGGGAACTCTCAAAAAGAAATCAAATGTTGCATTAATCTCTCAAGTTCAGCCAAAAAAGATAGAGGAAGCACTAAAAGATTCAAGTTGGGTTCAAGCTATGCAGGAAGAGTTAGATCTGTTCAGTAAGAATCAAGTGTGGAATCTGATACCTAAACCTGAAAATGTTTCTGTAGTCGGAACAAAGTGGGTTTTCAGAAATAAATTGAACGAGGATGGAAAGGTCGTAAGAAATAAAGCTAGACTAGTTTCTCAGGTGTACTCACAACAGGAAGGAGTCGACTATGATGAAACCTTCGCTCCAGTAGCTCGTTTGGAATCCATACGAATTCTTCTGGCCTACGCATCATTTAAAAAATTTAGGTTGTTTCAAATGGATGTTAAAAGTGTCTTTTTGAACGGATTTATTGAGGAAGAAGTATATGTGAAATAACCACCTGTGTTTGTAGATTCAAAGTTCTCATACCATGTATACAAGCTCACTAAAGCATTGTATAGGCTAAAGCAAGCTCTACGTGCTTTGTATGATAGACTTAGTTCCTTTCTTATTGATCATGTCTTTACAATAGGTAAAATAGACACTACCTTATTTATTAAAAGATCATCGCAAGGTAACATCATTATTTAAATTTATGTTGATGATATTATATTTGGTAGTGTTAACCCTCTTATGTGCAAAGAATTTTCAAATCTTATGCAAAGCGAATTCGAAATGAGCATGATGGGAGAGCCAACATTCTTCCTTGGACTACAAATTCAACAATTTGAAGAAGGAACTTTTATATGTCAGACCAAATACACAAAAGAACTGATACAAAAATTTGGTATGAGCAATAAAAAATCCATTGGCACACCAATAAGCCCTTCCACAAATCTAGACAAAGATGAACAGGGAATCCCTGTTGATTAAACTAAATATCGTGGAATGATTGGATCACTACTGTACCTGACAGCAAGTCGACCGGATATTATGTTTAGTGTATGTAAATGTGCCAGGTTTCAGTCAGCTCCTAAGAAATCCCATTTGACCGCAGTAAAAAGAATCATTTGATATCTCATTGGGACTGTATCTCATGGACTATGGTATCCTCGCTCTAACTCTTTTAAATTAGAAGGTTTTTCAGATGTTGACCTTGTAGGTGATAAGGACGATAGAAAAATCACAAGCGGTACATGTCAATTACTAGGAAAGGCATTGATATCCTGGAACAGTAAAAAACAAGCATCAGTTGCATTATCTACTACTGAAGCTAAATACATTGCTATTGGACAATACTGCGCACAACTACTGTGGATGTCTCATCAACTAGGTGACTATGAACTTTTGTTTAAGCCTATACAATTTTTTTATGATAATTCAAGTTCTATTTGTCTTTCCAAAAATCCCATGCATCATTCGAGAGCAAAGCATATAGATATCAAGCATCATTTTATTAGAGATCATGTTCTTAAGGGAAACATAGAAATATGTTTTGTTGGAACTACTGATCAGTTAGCTGATATTTCACTAAGCCTTTATTAGAGGAGAGATTTTGTGATTTACGAAGGTTACTTGGCAATACTTGCTTTACTAATAACCTTTAGGACCTATATGTACTGTTGATTCTTTTACAGGTGTAATAATTGTCCTTTGCTCATGCATTTATTACGCCTCTGTTTTCTCTTTCTTTTCTCTTCTTTCACATCAGTTCGTCGTTCAAAGTTGGAAAGCCAATCATCGCGTCCCTTCAACTGACATCTTTTCCTTTTCTGTACTCAACTGTCAGAAACTCTCTTCTTAAGGCGGAGAACCCTTTTCAGTCACTTTCATCGTCATCCCCTCTCCAAAGCTCCGATCAAACCCCTTCCCTTCAATGGACAAACATCCTAGAAATCTATCTGCCTCCACTAGAAAGAGCACTCGTTCCAAAGCAAAACCCCCATCTATGCCTCCAGAACAAGTAGACTTAGGGTCCGATCACTCTGAGGGTTTCGACTCTTCTCAGGGAGATTTCTCTGAACACTCTCAACTCCTAGGAGAAAAAGCCCTAGGAAAATGACCCATGGAAGAACCCCCTATTTCCTCTACCCCAAAGAAATCCAAGGTTGATTTTTCTGCCTCTCTCGAATCTAACCTAAACTTCTGGGATTCTCCAAATAGGGATCTTTTCATTACTCTTAAGGACAAGGCCATTGCTCATGGAAGGGTTGTCGACCTTGACGACATGGAAGCCCTCAATTGCAAGGTCAAAAACCTCTTTGTTCATCAAGGGTGGGTTAAGTTCCTCTCTATTCCTCTGCCTAAGGTATATGAACCCTTGGTAAAAATGTTCTATGCCAATCTCCGTTCTAGTAAGCCTGATAGGTTGGAATCGTTAGTGTTAGGTAAGCGCATTGTTCTTGATTGTTCCCTGTTTGATTCGCTCTTTCAGTGTCGTTGTTCTGGTTTTCCTATGCTTTTTAAAAACATCTGGCCTGATGAATTTGAAATTTCTTTTGACCAAGACAAACAGTGTATTGCTGAGTGTCCCTCTGACTCCCTTCCCAACCAATTAGGTCCAGTGATATTAGTTTCGAAACTCAGGTTCCGGCCCACATTGTAGCAACTACTTTGCTTCCTCGTACTAGTTCCTTTTCAACCTTCTCTCAAAGAGACACCTTCTTCGTATACTGCCTTGTGACCAAACTCAAAATCATGTTGTCCTCCTGGGTTATTAATTCCATGATTGAGAGTGCTGAAGATCCCAACAGTCTACCCGATGGCATGAGAATCACTCACATTCTGGAAGCTCATCAAATATCCCTGTCCAACTATCCCTTCATCACTGTTTCGAAGTCTTACAATTCTAGAGCCTTTGCTAGTATGGGATATGTGAGTGTAAAGAGATCCTGGTTTAAGAAGCGCGATAGTGAAGCAAAGCATGCTCCTATAGAGCCCAAACCTTCACCCTTTGTTCCTCATTTCAGTCCTGGTAATCCTGATCTTGGTGACAAGCTTCGTGTCATTGACTCTCAACTCTCAGAAATCAAAAATCTTCTCATAGCCACTCAGTATACTGTTGGTGACGTTTAGGCCATCTCCAAGGAAACAGGATCTGATATGTCCAAAATTAGAGTTGTCATTCTTAGAGTTAGGGAGAATGCGGTCAAAGCCTTCAGGGAAATTCATGACAGGTTGAATGGAGTGAGCATCTCAGCCAATGCTAGCTTTGAACAATTGAAGGAGGCCATCTGCAACACTCTTACTTATTTTCTGTGTCGTTAATGTGGTTGTTTAAGACAATTTTTTTTTGCAGTGCTGGTTGTGGGTTGTTTTCTAAGCCATTGGATAATTTATTTTTTACTGTGCTATTTTTTGGGCTGTTTTCTTAGCCATTGGGTAATTTCTATAACTCTACTGTTTAATGATATATATTCTGTTTAGTTCTTGGCTTGTTCCCTCTTTGTTGATGCCAAAAAGGGGAGAAGAGTATATGTTGTATCTGTACAGGTACAGTTGCCCGTTGGCAGGAGTCAACTCTAACCATGGACTAGTCGACTGCATGAATTGAGGGGGAGTAAAACACAGAGTAGTCAACTAGTGTTTACACCTATATATTATTTTGTCATCATCAAAAAGGGGGAGATTGTTAGATCTAGTTTTAATAATGCAAATAATATATCTATGCAGGAAATCAATTACAGAAGAACAAGGAATCAAGAAGATACTACAAGATCGCTGAAGTCAACCTTGATTCTTAAGGAAAGAAAACAATCAGCAAAGATTATGAATCAATCAGCAAATCTGGATGCATAAGGAAAGAAATCAATCAGCAAAGATTGCGGACAGCTGCGATGGAAAGAATCAAGCAAGCGTAAACATAAGGCATTAATCAAGGCCAGCATATCCAGAAGATTTAAGATCCTGTAAAGATTGCTAAGCAGCCAATTTCGGAAGGACCAACAATCAAGGAGCAAATCTTCATCATAAACAACTGTTGAAGGAAGGTTATCAAGGAAGAGCAACAACTAGCTATCTTATTCTTGGAAAGAATCAATCTCTTTCCAAAGATCAAATCTCTTAGGTTATCAAGCCTCATCATCAATCAGTCTTCACCAAAGTATTTATACCCGGATTTTAACCTTAGACAATTATACTTTGATCGAACCAAAAAACCGTCTCTTTGTTCTACTGCAAACAAGCATTGTAGTTCTCTAAGATCTGCTATGTAACAAGTCAGAGAAAAAAGGATAGTACAACACTGGTGAGGCATTGCATCAAAAAGAAACGAGTGTTAGAGGAACTGAGTTATCAAGTCATTTCCACTGTACTCGGAGAAACACATTTACTAAAGAGAACTCCCTTGCAACCCAAGGTGACTGGACTAGGATTTACATTGAATTTGAACCAGTATAAAATTCCGGTGTCTTTAATTCCTGCACTTACTTTCTGTATCTTACTTTCTGTATTATAACTATTAAGTCATTACATCTAGTAGACTAATTGACAAACTAGTCAACTAATAAGAGATTAAGTTTAAAAGATACAATTCACCCCCCCCCTCTTGTACATTCATGGTTCTCCTAACTATTATTGCGATAAATCAACGTGTGTTCATATCAGAAAACCTATTTTTCTTGAGAAAATGTATAGTGTGATTTTTCTTATTCCTCAGACAAGATTAACAAAAGTGTAATATGAGAAAACTAGAGCTCAACTCATGTACGGAAGATGAATGGAGCAGAGATGAGGATGTTGAGATGGATGTGCGGGCACATAAAGTTAGATAGGATCAGGAATGATCAAAGTTATTCGGGACAAGGTGGGTGTGGCTTCTATTGAGGACAAGATACGGGAAGCGAGGCTTAGATAGCTTGGAAATGTGAAGAAGAGGAGCACAAACGCTCCAGTCAGAATGTGTAAGAGGTTATCATTGGAGGTCCTAAGGATAGGTAGAGGTAGGTCGAAGAAGAATTGGGGAGAGGTGATTAGGCAAGACATGATGCAACTTCAGCTGACCGAGGACATGACCCTTGATACAAAGGTGTAGAGATCGGGGATTATGATAGTAGGTTAGTTAGTGTAGCGTTCTCCTTGTTATGCCGGTAGTATTAGTACGTTTCTTTCGTATTCTATTGGTATTAAATTTTATGACTATCTATCGTTTCTTTATTCATTTTGGTCATTTTACTATCTGGTTATTATTTATGCTGCTTTTACATGGCTTCTCACTGATGTGTTTCTTATTTTTCTCTTCATTAATGTGATGCTTATGCTTCTCTGAGCTGAGTACCTATTGAAAATAACCTATCTATTTCTACAAGATAGGGGTAAGACTGTGTACACATTATTTTTTTCAAACCCCATTATATGTGATTATACTAGATTTGTTGTTGTTATTAGAAAACTAGAGCTCGAAATCATTAGCAGTCAACAGAGTAAGAAAACAATGAGGTATATTCCAAAACACAAGGTGACACCAATGTATAAAGACGTATAGTTGAGACATAGTAATGCTGGTTAGTTCCCAGTTTACCTTCGCCTAATATCTCTATATATATTGTCAACCACTAGCCAACAATCAAATCAAAGAGTTTCATAATTTCAGGATAGAATATTCCAAAAGGCCTCACACTATTAAAAGTATACAATTCCTTATAAGTAGAATTCTTTCCCTTTCTTCTTTCCATGTGAGACTTTGCTCATACACACCCAACAATCTCCCCCTTGAACTAAGTTCCACAACCCATCACTATTTACTGGCTAATTTGGAAATTAACTATGTGTCACCCATATGCTCTTGAGTATTTACGGTCGTCGAAGCCCAAAGGTTGTGTATGCATCTTCTAAACCACGGGTAAAGGTCATACACCCTGTAGACGGGCAAAGGCACTAAGTTGTCCCCCACGCCACACTCCACCATCACCATAGTCCTGCCAAATCATTGGCTCTGATACCAGTTGTTAAGATCGAAATATCAAGTGTCATGCGGAAGCTAGTAAAGTAAATCTTGAATGACGATAAATCAGACAACAAAAGAGACACAAACATTTAACGTGGTTTGGTCAATTGACCTACGTCCACGACGGAGATAAGCAATCCACTATATAAAAGAGAGTACAAACTATCGAGAGAACAACCCCACGAAGAGGCAAACACAAGTGACACACTAATACTTGTCCCATAAAGTTCTCCTACTAAACACAACTTTCAAACTCCATAAGGCCACGTTGTGGATGCTACTAAATTAGAAGGAAGGGTTCTCAATTTATAAAAGTCCAAACCTTTTCCCGGACAAGAAAAGGGACATGCCAAATATGGGAAATTTATTTTTCCTTCTAAGAATAGGAAAATCCAATTATAGCGAAAAAGTTGCCCTTTCTTTCAAGAGATAGGAAAACCAAATATGGTAAGAAAATCAGGATAATTCCAAACAATTCTCCCCCTTGGCCTGAATTTTCTGACGAAATAAAAATGATCCATCTTTTTCACATAACCTTCAACAAGTTGCATCTCCAAATCTCCACCACAAAGTTTGTCTCAACGTGAGTTATACTCCAGTAAAATTTCTCATATAAAAACCATGATTAATGTCAAATAGTTTGTGGCTAGAACTAAACCCGACATGATGAACCTGTCTTGAATCTCGCGTTGATACCACTTGTTAGGCTAAAACGGTCGAAAGATACTCTTAACATGGTGTGATATTATCCGCTTTGGGCCAAGTCCACACGAATTTTTCCAAAAGCCCTCATACAATTAAGAGTGTCCAACTCCTTATAAATAGAATTCTTTTCCTCTGTAAATATAGCACGGTATAGCCAGTTTTCGGACTGGTCATTCAAAAATAGCCAGCGTTTACAAAGTCAATGAAAAATAACCACTATTTTACTGCAACAGAGACCGGTCCAGCATAATATACTGGAGTTCGGTGCACCTGTGTATGAACTCCAGCATATTATGTTGGACCGGTATACTTTGCTGACTCCAGTATAATATACTGGAGACTAGAGCACCGGTGCTCCAAACTCCAGTATACTATACTGGACAATTATACTTGCTGGAACTCCATCATATTATGCTGGAGTTCCAGCATACTTATCCTGGAACTCCAGTATAATATGCTGGAGTTCAAGCATACTTATGCTGGAACTTCAGTATAATATACTGGCGTATTTTTCGGGTTTCGAACAGTATTTTCGCTCAGATTTATGTTTACATGAAAAGTGGCTAAATTTTGATTACTTTTGAAACTGGGCTATTTTTGAACGACCAGTTGTAAATCTGGCTATTTTTGAATTCTCCCTTTTCCTCTTTACTTTTTATGTGAGACTTTGTTCACACATACCTAATAAATTTCCTCGTCATAAATTGGTCCAACCTTTAAAAAAAAATATAACAAAACTATTTATAGTTAAAACATTCTTGTTCCCTTTTTTACATTTCAAAGAATCTTATTAGTAAAACACAGAGGGGACTCATCAGGAACTTTTACAGCTTTTGTATTTTAAAGAGGGATTTTAACACAAATAGTTCGGCTGGACATACTGTTTATTTTTTCTAGCTAATATTAGAGGTGTCAAATGGGTAGGTTGGGCTGATTTTGGGCATATTAAAATGGAGTGAATCAATAAATGAACGGGTCATTGACCCGCCCAAAAGTAACATGGGATGAGATGAGTTGGGTCAATTGGTCTAAAATTTGGGTCATAGCCCAACCCCCAAACTCTTATCAAGCTTTAATTAATGTACATTATTTTCTTATGAATTGTTTAATTATCAAATAATTTTATTTTTATTTTGTTATGGTGTAATATCCTGTAATTAAAATAAGGGCATAATTGCCATTTAGCCGAAAATCTTTTAAAAGAAAAGAAAAGAAATATGTATAAAGCATCTTAATGGGCTGAAGCCACTACCTGATACCATGAAGTCTTAAGGGTTTTATAAATATAAGTGTATTAGCCACCAAAACAAAGAAGAATAAAAAAACACAGTTTAATAATTTGGCAATAGACAAGGACTTTGGTCGGCCAAGGAACTGAAAGCAATTGAAATTGAAAACAATGAGGGGCTTCTCTAGCAATTAACCGTGAAGGACAAAAGGATGGTTGATCAAATAGCTTTTGTGGTGGAATCTTATGTCATGGAACACAGAAGCGAAGGCAAATAGTAGAAGCCACATTTCAATCCCAAAGTAATTTTTCTTACTTACGGTTTGCTTGAGTTTACTCTTCGTGTATATGAAAACTTCATTGGGTAAAATATATTAAATACCAATTATATACGTATAGCCAGCAACACTATTAAGTTTGGGCATAATCAAATGTTTATCAGAAAAATATTTTATTAAACAATACCTTGAATAAATAATATGACGGTTTTTTTATTGAAGAATATTGAATTTGTTAAATAACCCGAAGCATGGATAGATATTTATTGGACGAATTGACAATTAAAGATGTAATCTCAAGGGTTCCGTAGTCTAAATTAGTTATGAATAAGCCTAAAGAAAGAAATTAACACGATCATGTGATGTGACTATAGACCGAAGAAAGTCATACGGAGTGTTCGAGGTGACACATTCGATATTTCGGTTACTTTTGGGACTATGAAACGGTATCTTGGGAGATCTCCTACTATTTATCCCTGTGTGTTGTACTGTTATTTGTTGTGAATTCTTTCTTGTTAAATTCCAGTCTTTTATTTCTCTGCCTTAATTATATTATATATATACCGATAGGGCCCAGACCTGACCTCGTCACTACTCGACCGAGGTTAGGCTTGGTACTTACTGTGTACCGTTGTAGGGTACTCATGCTACTCTTTTGCACATGTTATGCAGATCCAAGTACTTCTTATCAGCCACATTATCAGTGAGCAGCGATATTTGGAGACTTCAAGGTATATCTGCCGTGTTCGCAGACCTCGGAGTCCCCCCTCTATTCCCTCCTTTGTTATTTACCTTTCCGTACTCTTTTTATTACACTCTTATGTGTAGAGATACTAGCTTTCTTCTGTAGCTTTTGACTTATGATGTTCCTGGTTTTGGGAATTCTGTGTATATTCGATAGTTAGTTATTGTACATGTCGAGCGGTATTATATCTGTTATTTAAATATCTGTTGCAGTTAGTCGTTAAATTTATGCTTTCATTTTCATTATTCTGCACATGTTATGCTAACATAGTAGTAGAGACTAGGTGTCATCACGACATCTCATGGAGGGAGGATTTGGGTCGCGACAAGTTGGTATCAGAGCTCTAGGTTCATAGGTGCATAAGTCACAAGCAGGTTTAGTAGAGTCTCGCGGATCGATACGGAAACATCTGTACTTATCTTCGGGAGGCTATGGAACTGTTAGGAAAATTTCACTTCTTTTGACTTTTTGTTGTGTGAAATTGTTGACTTCAAAATTCTAAACTTCTGTCTTCTATTCTCTCACATATGGTGAGGACATGTATATCCGGATCAGATGACCAAGCACCCGCGCCCCCTGCTAGTGGCACGAGATGGCGGGGACAGAGTAGAGGCCATGGACGTCTACGTGGTGCAGCTATAGCACCCGCATGAGCTACTACAGAGGAGCCACCAGTAGCACCAGTTGGAGCACAGGCACCTGAGACGCCTGTTACTGCCCCAACTCTTCAAGAGACCCTTGCACAGTTCCTGAGCATGTTCGGTACTCTAGCTCATGTAGGGTTGATTCCCTTTAATCGTGCCACATCTCAAGCCGGGGGAGGAGCACAGGTTCCCGCTGTCCGCACCCCAGAGCAGCGGGTTCAGGTTGATCAGATTCCAGAGGTTATACTGGTATAGCCAGTAGCCCCAGTTCAGCCCGAGGGTAGGGCAGTAGTTTCTGTGTTGAAGCAACATAGGCTCAGAGGTACAAGAAGTACCATCCTCCTACTTTTAGTAGCCTGGCAGCAGAGGATGCCCAAGGTTTTCTTGAAGAGTGCCATTGTATCCTCCGTAATATGGACGTAGCTGATTCGAGTGGGGTTTCTTTCATTACGTTCCAGCTTAGAGGAGCAGCCTATCAGTGGTGGCGTGCTTATGAGTTGGACAGTCCGGCTGAGGCAGATTTGCTTACATGGACTAAGTTCTCGGATATGTTTTTTAGGGAGTATGTTCCCTAGAGACTCAGAGATACATGGCATGCTGAGTTCGAGCAGTTGCGCCAGGGTGTTATGACTGTATTAGAGTATGCAGTTCGTTTTAGTGATTTGGCTAGACATGCACTAGCCTTGGTTGCTACAGTTTGAGAGAGGGTCCGTCGGTTTATCGAGGGGCTCTATCCCAACATCAGGATTAGCATGGCGCGGGAGTTGCAGATAGATATCTCGTACCAGCAGGTTGTGAGTATTGCTAGGAGAGTAGAGGACATGCTTGCTCGGGACAGGGAGGAGAGGGAGGTCAAGAGGTCACAAATTCTGGCTCTTATATTGGTACTCGTGCCCCAGCTACAGTTCGCCATGGTAGGGGCTATGTGAGTCGCCTTGTTCATTCAGCACTTCCAGTTGCCAGTGATATTTCGACTACTCCTAGGCCCTAGGAGCATTATTATGCATCGCCAGTATCTCTGGTCATAGGTGCTGCAATAGATGAGAAACTCTCTACAAATTGACGGTAATACCATAAGGGGATTTCCTACGCGTCTAGATATTTGAAGGTGCATAAAAAGAACTATCTTGTCCACGGCCTTGAGTTAGCAGCTATTGTTCATACGTTGAAGATTTGGCGGCACTATTTGTACTGTGTCCCTTGTGAGATCTACAATTCTGATCACCGGAGTTTACACCATTTATTCAAGTAGAGGATCTTAACTTGCATCAACGGAGGTGGTTAGAGCGGCTTGAGGATTATGATATCACTATTTTATACCATCCTGAGAAGTCTAATGTAGTGGCCGATACCTTGAGTCGTAGGGCGGAGAGTTTGGGGAGCTTAGCATATTTATCAGCAGCAGAGAGGCCATTGGCCTTAGATGTTCAGGTCTTGGCCAACCAGTTTGTTAGATTGGATATTTCTGAGCTGAGTCAAGTTTTGGCTTGTGTGGTCTCTCAATCTTCTCTTTATGATCTTATTAGGGAGCGTCAGTATGATGACCCCCATTTGCTCGTCCTTAAGGACACAGTTCTGCATAGTTCCCTAAGGAGGTCACTATTGGAGATGATGGTACATTGAGGATGCAGGGCAAGCTATGTGTACCCAATGTAAATGGATTGTGTGAGTTGATTCTCTAGGAGGCTCATAGTTCGCGTTACTCCATTCATCCGAATGTCGCAAGGATGTATCAGGACTTGGAGCAGCATTATTGGTAGAGGAGAATGAAGAAGTACATACTAGAATATGTAGCTTGGTGCCTAAATTGCCAGCAGGTAAAGTATGAGCATCAGCGGCGAGGTGGATTGCTTTAGAAGTTAGAAATTCTGGAGTGAAAATGGGAGCAGATCACTATAGATTTCGTTGTTGGACTCCCACGAACTCAGCGGAAGTTTGATGCAGTTTGGGTGATTATGGATAGGCTGACCAAGTCAGCTCATTTCATTCTTGTGATGACTACTTATTATTCCGAGCAACTGGCTTGAGTTTGTATCTGCGAGATTGTTACGCTTCATGGAGTGCCGGTATCTACCATCACTAACTGGAGTATACAGCATGCGTTAGGTACTCGGGTTGAGTTGAGCACAGTATTTCGCCCTCAGACAGATGGACAGTCCAAGCGCACTATTCAGATACTAGAGGATAGGCTTCGTGCGTGTGTCATGGAGTTTGGAGTTTCTTGGAATCAATTCTTGCCACTTGTGGAGTTTGCCTACAATAATAGTTATCAGTCGAGCATTCAGATGGCACAGTGTGAGGTATTTTATGGTAGACGGTGTCGGTCTCCACTGGGTTGGTTCGAGCCTGGTGAGGCTAGGATATTGGGCACAAACTTAGTTCAGGATGCTTTGGAGAAGGTAAAAGTAATTCAAGATCGACTTCTCACAGCCAGTCCAGATAGAAGAGTTATACGGACCGAAAGGTTCGCAATGTTGCATTCATGGTTGGAGAGCGGGTCTTGCTCTGGGTTTCACCTATGAAGGGTTTATGAGATTCGGGAAGAAGGGCAAGCTGAGCCCAAGGTTTATTGGTCCATTCAAGGTGTTGCGGCGAGTTGGGGAGGTTGCTTATAAGATTGACTTGCCTCCCAGTCTAGCAGGAGTTCATCTGGTATTCCATGTTTCTATGCTCCGAAAGTATCAGGATGATCCGTCTCATGTGTTAGATTTCAGCTCAATCTAGTTGGACAAGAATTTATCTTATGTTGAAGAGCCGGTGGCTATTTTTGACAGGCAAGTTAGAAAGTTGAGGTCAAAGAACATTGCTTCAGTGAAGCTTCAGTGGAGGTGTCAGCCGATCGAGGAGGCAACTTGGGGACCGAGCATGATATGCGCAGCCGTTATCCTTATCTTTTCACCACTTTAGGTATGTCTCTATTCTCGTTCGAGAATGAAATATTATTTCAAGATGGGAAGAATGTAACGATCTGGCCGGTCATTTTGAGTGTATTAGCCCTGATCCCTTATTTACTGCTTTCCCCGTATGTTTTTCAGCTTATGTGACTTGTGGGGAGGTTCTGTTTTTGGTTTCGGAGTGTTTTGGAACACTTAGCCCCTAAAACAGAAACTTAAATCTTAGAATTTTGACTGTAGTTAGAACTGTGTGAAGACGACTCCGGAATGAAGTTTCATTGATTTTGTTAGCTCCGTTGGGTGATTTTGGACTTAGGAGCGCATCCGGAATGTGTTTTGGAGGTCTGTAGCTGAATTAGGCTTGAAATGGCAAAAATTAAATTTTTGGAGATTTTGCCGGAAGTGAACCTTTTGATATCATAGTTGGATTTTGATTCCGGAAGTTGGAGTACGTTCGGAATGTCGAATATGACTTGTGTGCAAAATTTAAGGTCGTTCGGATGTGATTTGATAGGTTTCGGCATCGGTTGTAGAAGTTTCAGAGTTCATTAAGTTTGAATTAGAGAATAATTCGTGATTTTACCATTGTTTGATGTGATTTAAGGTCTCGACTAAGTTCGTATGGTGTTTTAGGACTTGTTGGTATGTTTGGTTGAGGTTCCGAGGGACTTGGGTGTATTTCAAATCATTTTCAGATTCATTTTGGACTTGGGAGGACTGCTAAAGCTTTTAAACTTCTGGTGTTTTCGCACTTGCGGCAGGGGAACGCAGGTGCGGGCATGCACATGCGTGAGGTCAGGCGCAGAAGCAGAGTTGGAAGGAGTAGCTAGGGGTCGCAGGTGCGAGGGAAATACAACATTTACGAGCCCGCAGATGCGCTTAAGGGCCACAGGTGCAGAGAGTGAGCTGGATGGGAAGACTGCAGAAGCGGACAAAAGTCCACAGGCGCGCACTCGCAGGTGCGGTCACCTCATTGCAGAAGCGAACCCAGCCCTATTAAGTCATTTCCGCACCTGTGATGGAATTTTCGCAGGTGCGACGTCGCAGGTGTGACTAAAGTCCTGCACGTGCGAAGATCACTGGGCAGAAAAGAGGGATTTCGAGGGTTTGATCTCATTTTCATTTTGGGACCTTGTGAACTCGGATTTGGGCGATTATTTGAAGGATTTTCAGAGAAAGCTTTTGGATAACGATTCTTACCTTCTTTATGGTTATATTCCACTAATCTATAGTTAATTTCATCATTTAATTAAGGAATTTGGTTGAGAAATTTGGCAAAAAACGGGAGAAGTTCTTCAACTAAGTTTTTGAGTTTTGATTTGAATTTTGATATCGGATTTGGATAAATATTGGTACGCTTAACTCGTGAGTGAATGGGTGTTCATATTTTGAGACTTTTACCCGATTCCGAGGCATAGACCTCAGTCGACTTTTTGGGGAGATTTCTAATTTCTTTCTTAATCCTTAATTTTATTAATTAGATTAGTTTCTTATAGTTGTATTTACGGTATGTAATTGATTTTGGCTAGATTTGGGCAAATCGGAGTCAGAAAATCATGGAAAAGGCAACGTTACTGATTGATTGAGCTTGGTTCGAGGTAAGTGGCTTGCCTAACCTTGTGTGGGGAAAATCTCCTTAGGATTTGGTATTTTTGTGTTATGTGAGTGCCGTGTACGCAAGGTGACGAGTGCGTACACGGGCTATTTGTTGAAAAAATTCATTTTTTAATGAGTATTAATTTGTTTTCATCTTAATTGAGTTATACCAACATGTGTAGTTACCCTGTTAGTCTAGTATCGCATGTCTACGTGCTTTAACTGTTTATTTGAACTCTGTGCAGCATGTCTAGTTGATTTCTTGCTTTTTTTCCTTAATCTACATCAGTCTTAACTGTAGAATTCTTGTTGTTAATTGTTGTATTTATCGATTTGGTTGTGTATTTACTTTTGGGACTACGAGGCGGTACCTTGGGAGATCCCGCTGCATATTTACTTTTGAGACTATGAGACGGTACCTCGGGAGATCTTCTTGCACATTTACTTTTGAGACTACGAGGCTGTACCTCGGGAGATCTCCCTGCACATTTGCTTTTGAGACTACGAGACGGTACCTCGGGAGATCCCCTGCTGTTTATACCTGTGTGTTGTAATGTTATTGGCTGTGAATTCTTTTTTGTTAAATTCTAGTCTTTTATTTCACTACAATATTTCTCTGCCTTAATTATTTTATATATATACCGGTAGGGCCCTGACCTGACCTCGTCACTACTCGGCCGAGGTTAGGTTTGGCACTTATTGGGTACCGTTGTGGTATACATGTACAGATCTAGCTACTTCTTATCAGCCATGTCATTTGTGAGCAGCGAGATTTGGAGACTTCAAGGTATATCTATTGCGTCCGCAGACCTAGGAGTCCCCCCTCTATTCTCTCCTTCGTTATTTACTTTTCCGTACTCTTTTTATTAAACTCTGGTGTATAGAGATACTAGCTTGCTTCTGTAGCGTGTGACTTGTGATGTTCCGGTTTTGGAAATTTTTTGTGTATTCGAGAGTTGGTTATTGTATATTCCGAGCGGTATTTATATTTGTTATTTAAATATCTGTTGCAGTTAGTCGTTAAATTTATGCTTTCATTTTTATTATTTTGTAAATGGTAGGCTTACCTAGTTGTAGAGACTAAGTGCCGTCACGACATCTCACAGAGGGAGGATTTGGACCGTGACAATAATGTCTTTTCTTTACGTTTTTACTAAAGCAAGTTCATGGATCTATATTGATGTGAGCCTGTTTATGTCATATACTTATCTTTTAAGTCTCCTGTTTGCTAAGAATTGAAGTATGAGATCTGTGTGGTTAATAAGATTTGCCAAAACTATTTGATTTTGGAATCGAAATTTATATACAGGTGAGTTTTAATGATTGTTATGGATTCCATGTAATTTTGCTGAACTTGGCAATTACTAGACACGCACATGTGACCGTAACGAAACCATGCAATAATCAATTACTGTAATTCCATATATATTGATGTTTTGTTTACTTTCGATCTTATGTAATCGCCAGATCCATGCGATTAAATTTTCAAATTCAGTTTTCGACTTTGTGCTACTTGATTTACGAGCCACTTTTTGTCATGACCCCAAAACCAAGCCGGTCGTGATGGCGCCTATCATGAAACTAGGTCAGCCGACACAATCCAACATAATTCAACATTTCATAATAAAGATGTTTTTAAGCTATTAGTTAATAAAACTTCATGGCATAAGTCTAAATAACAAAGTGCGGAATGAAAAAAAATACGACATCGGGGTGTCACAAGCCACGAGCATCTACTAAAGACTATCTGATAGCAATTAAGACTATTACAGTCTGAAAAATACTAATATAGTCTAAAAACGATAAGAGGGAGAAGAGAAAGGTTGCGACCGCCATGCAGTTACCTTGCTGACTCCTAATATACGCAACGGATGAAAGATCAGCGCTCGCCATCACGTCCACTACTAGAAATTCGGGAAAAAACGACCACAAAAAGCGACCAAAGTTGGTCGCTTATTGGCCAAAAAGCGACCAAAATGAGCTGGTCGATATTAAGCTGGTCCCTTTACCTTAGGGACCAAAGTTGGTCGCTAATTGGTAAAAGGACCAAATATTCCTGCAAAGAAAGTAGCGATCAACGTTGGTCGCTATATTATTTTAATAATATAAATTTGGCGACCAACGTTGGTCTCCAAATGTAAATTACGTTTTTTTTATTTATTATTAATCATAAAAAGCGACCAACTTTGGTCTGTAAAAAATATTATATTTTAAAAATCTGAAAAATAGAGACCAAAGTTGGTCACTTTATTATTAATTTTTATAATTTTTTTTTTAAAAAAGCAACCAAAATTGGTCACCAACTGCAAGAATTAATTTTTTTTAAATTATAAGCGACCAACTTTGGTCGCAATATTTCCAGAAATTATTTTTTTAAAATGGAATGGCGACCAAAGTTGGTCGTTTTTTTGAGAAATCTGGGTTAAGTAGCGACCAAGGTTGGTTGCTATTGCACAGAAAATTATTTTTTTAAGTGAAAAGCGACCAACTGGAGACCAAAGTTGGTCGTTTTTCTTGGTATATTTTTGGCAGAAACTGGCTATTTTGGCAGCTACACCACCTGCCAGCTTACCAAAAATCCTAAACAAGCATTTTATGCCAACAACAACAACAATTAAAAGCAACAAAGTATAAAGTTCAATAGAACTAACACATTAAGCTAACAAAACTAAGTTAACGCTTATTACAATCCCATTCAAAAACTGGTTCTATTGTCTAGTTCAAAGTATATAAAGTACTCAAGGAGTGTTCTTTCAGCATCCTCGTCCGAAAGTTGGATTGCCTTGCCCGACTCATTAGGTGGTTGACTGCGTATGAATTCCCCCACATCAGCTGTGAAGCGAACCTATAAGAAAAATTATATTGAATTAGTATTTCAAAATTTATATAAAAGTAAATCAAAATACTTAATGAAAAGTAAAAAAGCTTACATGTCTAGTCGAGGCTCGACCCTCGACCCACCTTTCTGAATCAGTCTCTTTCTTCTTCTTTACAATACGAGTTTCATTGAATAGCTCATCTTGCTTCATTGGCATCATAAAGCTGTCTGGTGGCTTTGGTGATTATCCTCGTGGTACTATTACTCGGGATGAACTTGGATACAGAGAATAACTTGGATACAGTACCTGACAGGGTGTGTCTTTGATCAATTGTTGTTCTCATTAGCGACAATGATGATGAGAAGGTAATGTCATGTGTTTCAAATAGTAATGGTGTAGGTAGGAATTTAAACATTTCCTAAGTAGATAAAAGAGGTATAGAGGAATTCTCTACTTCATTTTCCAAGAGGAAAAGAAGTTTAATTGAGAGTGACAAGGTTAATGGTGATGGAATATTTTCTGTTGGTCGTGGCAGTTCCCATAAAACAGGGATCATAAGAATCTATGATGACAAAGACGAAAGGAAATTTTATTCTCAACTTTCCAAGTCTGAACCGTACAAGCTTAATGGAATTGGTGATATTTCTTCGGATTCAGACAATGATTTGACTAACAAAAGTATGAAAATGCTAATAAAAAGAATTAAAGGTAAAACGTTTTTCTTGGTAGAGAAGGATGTTGAACTCTGCATGAACGTGAAGCATCCTACTCTTCCAAGAAAAATATTTTACCTTTAATTCTTTTTATTAGCATTTCCATACTTTTGTCACTCAAATCATTGTCTGAATCCGAATAAATATCACCAATTCCATTAAGCTTTTACGGATCAGACTTGGAAGAAAGTTGAGAATAAAATTTCCTTTCGTCTTTGTAATCATAGAGTCTTATGATCCCCATTTTATGGGAACTGCCACGACCAACGAAAAACATTCCATCACCATCAACCTTGTCACTCTCAATTAAACTTCTTTTCCTCTTGGAAAATGAAGTAGAGAATTCCTCTATATCTACTTAGGAAATGCTTCCTACCTACACCATCATTATTTGATACACATGCCATTGCCTTCTCATCATTATTGTCGCTAATGAGAAGAACAATTAAAGGCACACTCTACCGGGTACCGTGTCTTAGTTATTCTTGGTGGAAGTTCCATTGCATGTCTAATAAAGTCATCAACCTCTTCTACAAAATCCTTCTGCAATCTAAAATTCCAATACATAAACCAAAATTTCAATTCATATCCTAAAGGTTTAACTCATATCCACAAAAGTTCAAGTCATATCCTAAAATTTCAATTTATAAACTAAAATTCCAATACACAAACCAAAATTTCAATTCATATCCTAAAGGTTCAACTCATATCCACAAAAGTTCAAGTCATATCCTAAAATTTCAATTTATAAACTAAAATTCCAATACACAAACCAAAATTTCAATTCATATCATAAAGGTTCAACTCATATCCACAAAAGTTCAAGTCATATCCTAAAATTTCAATTTATAAACTAAAATTCCAATACACAAACCAAAATTTCAATTCATATCCTAAAGGTTCAACTCATATCCACAAAAGTTCAAGTCATATCCTAAAATTTCAATTTATAAACTAAAATTCCAATATATAAACCAAAATTTCAATTCATATCCTAAAGGTTCAACTCATATCCACAAAAGTTCAAGTCATATCCTAAAATTTCAATTTATAAACTAAAATTACACAAACCAAAATTTCAATTCATATCCACAAAAATTCAAGTCATATCCTAAAATTTCAATTTATAAACTAAAATTCCAATACATAAACCAAAATTTCAATTCATATCCTAAAGGTTCAACTTATATCCACAAAAGTTCAAGTCAAATCCTAAAATTTCAATTTATAAGCTAAAATTCCAATACATAAACCAAAATTTTAATTCATATCCTAAAGGTTCAACTCATATCCACAAAAGTTCAAGTCATATCCTAAAATTTCAATTTACAAGCTAAAATTCCAATACATAAACCAAAATTTCAATTCATATCCTAAAGGTTCAACTCATATCCACAAAAGTTCAAGTCATATCCTAAAATTTTAATTTATAAGCTAAAATTCCTATACATAAACCAAAATTTAAATTCATATCCTAAAGGTTCAACTCATATCCACAAACGTTCAAGTCAAATCCTAAAATTTTAATTTATAAGCTAAAATTCAAATACATAAACCAAAATTTTAATTCATATCCTAAAGGTTCAACTCATATCCACAAAAGTTCAAGTCAAATCCTAAAATTTCAATTTATAAACTAAAATTCCAATACATAATCCTAAAGGTGCAACTCTTAGGGTTTCTTCTCTTCAAACAATTTCTTCCCCAAATTAGTTGGTACAACTAAATATTTTGGACTAAATGTATTAATAAGAACCCTAAAAATTGCAAATAATATATAACTTTGAACCCTAACATGGTTGAGCTAACTTTGAACCCAAACATGGAGAAATTAACTTTGAAACCTAATATGGAGAAATTAACTTTGAACCCTAACATGGTTGAACAAATAATATATAACTTTGAACCCTAACATGGAGAAATTAAACAAAATCAATGTATTTCGAAAAAAAAAACAAAGAAAGGGGAGAGAGACCTACCTTGGGAATGGAGGTCGCCGGCGGTGGAGCTGCTGCCATCGGTGGTCGTGGGTGGCGTCGCTGTTGCTGGGAGTCGGAGGGGGGGGGGTTTGAGTGTGAGAGAGAAAAGAGAAATTTTGGGGAAATTTTTTGAAAGAATGGGAGGGGAAACCCGATTTTGATACTGGAATTAAAAATAGCGACCAACGTTGGTTGCTAATTTGGTAGCTAAATAAGTTTTGACTTTTTGACCAAAATAGCGACCAAAGTTGGTCGCTATTTTTTGACCGTTTAACCAAAATAGCGACCAAAGTTGGTCACTGTTTCTAAAAAAAATTAAACTACTTTTAATTCAATTTAATATTATGTACATATGTAATATAAATTTAATACTATATACTATATTATACTATATATATCGAATATACCTTGATGTATAATAAACTATACTATATATATAGTATAGTGTAATATATAATACACTTAGTATATATATACCATACTATACTATGCACTAAGTATTAGTGCATTAGCTAATATTATATCGAATATAGCTTATATATATATATATATATATATATATATATATATATATATATATGCATATGAGTGGGTTATAAGTCGATAAATCAATTTACAAGTGTATCAATACCTAAAAGAACCTGTCCCTGTGTTCCGAGCGCTTCATGTTCTTATATATATATATATATATATATATATATATATATTGAGAGAGAGAGAGAGAGGGACAGAGAGAGAGAGCTTATATACTATACTATATATATCGAATATACCTTGATGTATAATAAACTATACTATATATATAGTATAGTGTATTATATAATACACTTAGTATATATATACTACACTATACTATACTATGCACTAAGTATTAGTGCATTAGCTAATATTATATCGAATATAGCTTATATATATATATATATATATATATATATATATATATATATATATATATATATATATATGCATATGAGTGGGTTATAAGTCGATAAATCAATTTACAAGTGTATCAATACCTAAAAGAACTCGTCCCTGTGTTCCGAGCGCTTCATGTTCTTATATATATATATATATATATATATATATATATATATAGAGAGAGAGAGAGAGAGAGCTTATATACTATATACTATATTATACTATATATATCGAATATACCTTGATGTATAATAAACTATACTATATATATAGTATAGTGTATTATATAATACACTTAGTATATATATATACTATACTATACTATGCACTAAGTATTAGTGCATTAGCTAATATTATATCGAATATAGCTTATATATATATATATATATACATATATACATATATTAATTGACGTTTTAATTCATTGTTTATATATATATATGCATATGAGTGGGTTATAAGTCGATAAATCAATTTACAAGTGTATCAATACCTAAAAGAACCCGTCCCTGTGTTCCGAGCGCTTCATGTTCTTATATATATATATATATATATATATATATAGAGAGAGAGAGAGAGAGCGCTTATATACTATATATATATATATATATATATATATATATATATATATATATATATATATAATATTAGCTAATGCACTAATACTTAGTGCATAGTATAGTATAGTATATACATACTAAGTGTATTATATATACTAAGTGTATAGTATAGTGTATTATATTATTATTTAGATAGTAAATATAAAAGTGATTTTTAATTTTGACCATTGTTGACCTGAAAAGAGATCAACTTTGGTCGCTAAATATACATAAATTTAAATTAGCGACCAAAGTTGGTCGCTAAATTTAAATCAGATTTATTTATATTTTATATAATATTTAAAATAATAATATAATTGTTAAACATTAGAACTGGGTCCCAGATTAGCGACCAAAGTTGGTCTCAATTTTTTTAAGCGACCAACTTTGGTCGCTAAATTTGAATTATATTTTTTTATATTTTATAATTTTTTTAATAAAAATATAATTATTAAAATTTTATAACTGGGTCCCATCTTTTGCGACCAAAATTTGTCGCTATCTGCTTACCCCTTAATTGGCGATCAACTTTGGTCTCTAATTTTAAATTATATTTATTTATATTTTATAAATTTTTTTAAATAATTATTATAATTTTATAAGTGGGTCTCCCTATAGCGACCAACGTTGGTCGCTAATCTCAGTATACCTTTGACCAAGCAAGTCTGACCAGTCCGGTCAATATTTTGATGAAATTAGCGACAAAGTAGCGACCAACCTTGGTCGCTAATCTATATCAAATAATTATTTTATTATTTACGCCAATTTAGCGACCAACTTTGGTCGCTAAAGTTTGGTCGTTTTTTACCGGAATTCTAGTAGTGGTCCAGCAACCCCTGGATCTGCACACAAGGTACAGGGAATAATGTGAGTACGTCAACTCAGTAAAAAATAAAGGTAAATAAAAACTGAGCAGTAAGAAACACATAAATCCATGTCACGAAATCTCAGTAAGTACAACATGCTTTCAAATCAGTACATAAGTCCTATCATCTCGTTTAAAATCCAATTTTTGGTACAAAAAAAAAAATTCATTTGAAGATATTTTTCAACAGTTTCAACAGAGGTTCAATGAAATTTAGAGTAAAAGTGATGAAAATCATAAATAGCCCCTCGGGCAAAACATGTATCATAAATCGCCCATCGGGCATAACATTACCCAGAATCATCCCCTCGGGAAACCTCACAATCACTCGTAAGGCACAACATGAATCAAGAACAGCCCCTCGGGCAACATCATATCACTCACTCAAGGTACCCGCGCTCACTAGGGGTGTATAGACTCCAAAAGAGCTCCTACATCCCAAGCGCTATAACAAGCCACCTCGTGGCATAATCAATCAGGCCCTCGACCTCTCATAATCATAAATCAGTAACACTATGTTGCGGCGCGCAACCCGATCCCATAATATCTTCACAATACAGGCCCTCGACCTCACTCAGTCAGAAACCACTCAAGCCACTCGGGCTATCAGTAAAACAGGGTGCTCAGCACAAAATATCATTTTATGCATCAAAACGGAGTTATAAAGACTCAGTTATGAAATCAGTAAAACATAACATAACTGAGTACGTATCTTATTTCAAAATAGTGAGGAAATAGTAAGAAAAGGCCCCTAAGGGTCCAAACAACTTTGGCATGAGTCCCAAACATGGCATTCAGCCCAATTATAGTAGTTCTTTCTAAAACACGTAAGTTTCAAATAGTTTTTAGTCAAATACGTAACTTAATAGTTGCTATAGCATGGACCAAGTCACAATCTCCAACGGTGCACGCCCACACGCTCGTCATCTAGCATGTGTGTCACCTCAAAATAGTAAAACAATGTGAAATCCGGGGCTTCATACCCACAGGACAAGATTTACAATCATTACTTACCTAAACCCGGTTAAGTCTCTACTCCGCGATGCCCTTGCCTCTGGAATCGGCCTCCAAACTCCTCGAATCTAACCAAAAGAGTACAATATGATCAATATAGGCCAAGGGATCAATTCCAAACGAAAAAATAACAATTTATACCAAAATCCCGAAATTCACATAAATTCGGCCCTTAGGACCACGTCTCAGAATCCGATAAAAATTACAAAACTAGAAACTCCTTTCACCCACGAGTCCATACATACAAGATTTATCAAAATCGGACTCCATTTGACCCCTCAAAACCTCAATCAAAACTCTCCAAAACTCAAGCCCTAACCCCTTCAACTTCACTCAAAATTCCCACTAATTCCATGACTAAACATTAGGAAAATCATCACAACCATAAATAATAAAGCCCAAGTAAACTACCCCTCTAATAGCCCTTGATTGCTCTTGAAAATCACTTCCCAAGCTCAAAACCCGTCTTCAAAAATGGAGGAAATATGCAAAATTTCGTGAAGGAACCCTTTTATATATTCTGCCCAGCGTGTCCGCATATGCGATCCTTATCTCGCACTTGTGCCACCGCTTCTGCGGTCCAATAAACGGTATCTGCCCCCAGCCACCGCATCTGCGGTCCCGCAGATGCGTCCAACACACCGAACATGCGGTTCTTCTCCTGATAGTCAAAATCCGTTTCTGCGGTCTCCCTTCCGCATCTGCGACCTCGCACATGCGGTCCCCAAATCCGTAGGTGCAGAAATAATAGAAGCAGCAACTTCAGCTGCACATTCTCAATTCCAAACTTTCCGTTAACCATCTGAATTCCTCTCGAGGCCCTCGGGACCCCAACCTAAAATACGAACAAGTCACATATCACCATTCAAACTTATTCAAACATTCGGAACACTCAAAACAACATCAAAATACCAAATCACCCTCGGATTCAAGCCTAAGAACTTCCAAACTTCCGAATTCCGCAAACGATGCCAAAACCTATCAAACCTCGTCCGATTGACCTGAAATTTTGAACACATGTCACAAATGACACTACGGACATATTCTAATTTCCGGGATTCCATTCTGACCCCGATATCAAGATTTTCCACTGCCGATCAGAAAAGTGCCAAATTTTCAATTTCACCAATTCAAGCCTAAATCTACTAGGGACCTAAAAATTACATTCCGAATACGCTCCTAAGACCAAAATCACCTAATGGAGCTAACCGAACCGTCAGAATTCATATCTGAGGCCTTTTACACATAAGTCAACATCCGGTTGACTTTGCCAACTTAAGCTTCTAAAGAAGAGACTAAGTGTCTCATTCCACTCCAAAACCACTCTGGACCCGAACCAACTAACATGATACGATGAAATACAACTGAAAAATACATGAAGTAGTAGAAATAGGGAAAATGAGGCTATTACACATGAAACGACTGGCCGGATCGTTACATCCTCCCCCTCTTAAACAAACGTTCGTCCTCGAACGAGTCAAGAAATGTACCTGAAGCCTCAAACATGTGTGGGTATCTGCTCCGCATCTCCCGCTCAGTCTCCCAAGTGCTTCCTCTACAGGCCGATCTCTCCACTGCACTTTCACTGAAGCTATATCCTTAGATCTCAACTTTCGGACCTGCCACTCCAAAATAACCACTGGCTCCGCATCATAAGTCAAATCACCATCTAATTAGACCGTGCTAAAATCCAAAACGTGAGACGAATCGCTAATATAATTCCAGAGCATAGAAACATGAAATACCGGATGCACACTCGACAGGCTAGGTGGCAAAACATGCTTATAAGCCACCTCCCCGATCCTCCGAAGCACCTCAAAAAGCCCAATGAACCGAGGGATCAATTTGTGCTTCTTCCCAAATCTCATAACACCATTCATGGGTGAAACCTTCAGTAGAACCTTCTCTCCAACCATATAAGACACATCACCGACCTTCCTGTCAGCATAACTCTTTTGCCTCGACTGAGCTGTATGAAGTCGCTCCTGAATCACCTTCACCTTGTCCAAAGCATCCAACACCAAGTTTGTACCCAAAATCCTAGCCTCACCTGGCACAAACTAACCTACTGGAGATCTACACTGTCTCCTATATAAAGCCTCATATGGAGCCATCTGAATACTCGACTAATAAATGTTGTTATATGCAAACTCCGCGAGCGGTAGAAACTAAACCCATGAACCCCCAAAATCAATGACACAAGCGCGCAACATGTCCTCCAATATCTTAATAGTGCGCTCAAACTGTCCGTCCATCTGAGGGTAAAAAGTAGTGCTCATCTCAACCTGAGTACCCAACCCTCGTTGCACAGCCCTCCAAAACTTTGATGTAAACTGAGTACCTCTATCTGAAATGATGGAAACCGGGACAACATGCAGGCAAACAATCTCTCAAATATAAATCTCAGATAGCCACTCTGAAGAATAGGTAGTACACACAAAATGAAGTGCGCGAACTTGGTCAGCCGATCCACAATCACCCAAATAACATCGAACTTTCTCAAAGTTTGTGTTAGTCTAACTATGAAATCTATGGTGATCCACTCCCACTTCCACTCTGGTATATCCATCTGCTGCAGCAAGCCACCCGGTCTTTGATGCTTATATTTCACCTGCTGACAACTGAGACACCGAGCCACGAATCCCACTATATCTTTCTTCATTCTTCTCCACCAGTAGTGATGTCTCAAATCTTGATACATCTTCGCGGCACTCGGATGGATGGAATACCGCGAGCTATGGGCCTCCTCCAGAATCAACTCCTAAAGCCCATCTACATTGGGCACACATATCCGTCCATGCATCCTCAATACCCCATCATCACCAATAGTTACATCTCTGGCATTGTCGTGCTGAACTCTGTCCTTGAGGACAAGCAAATAAGGATCATCATACTGGAGCTCTCTAATGCGATCAAATAAGGAAGACCGAGAAACCACAAAAGCTAAGATCCGACTGGGCTCCAAAACATCCAACCTCATGAACCGATTGGACAAGGCCTGAACATTAACTGCAGGAAGCCTCTCCCTAATAGGAATAAATGCAAGATTGCCCATACTCACCACCTTCCTACTCAAGGCATCAACCACCACATTGGCCTTTTCTCGGTGGTACAAAATAGTAATATCATGTCAAGCAACCCCTGGATCTACACACAAGGTACAAAGAGTAATGTAATTACACCAACACAGTAAGTAATAAAGATAAATAAAGACTGAGAAGTAAGAAACACATAAATCCACATCACAAAATCTCAGAAAGTACAGCATGCTTTCAAATCAGTATATAAGTCCTATCATCTCATTTAAATCTAATTTTTGGCAAAAATATTATTGAAGATATTTTTCAACAGTTTCAATAGAGGTTCAATGAAATTTAGAGCCAAAGTGATGACAATCATAAATAGCCCCTCGGGCAAAACATGTATCATAAACTGCCCCTCGGGCAACCTCACAATCACTCGTAATCAGTCCTTCGGGCACAACATGAATCAAGAACAACCCCTCGGGCAACATCATATCACTCACTTAGTGTACCCGCGCCCACTGGGGATGTGCAGACTCCGGAGGGGCTCCCACAGCTCAAGCGTTATAATAAGCCACCTCGTGGCATAATCAATCAGGCCCTCGTCCTCTCATAATCACAAATCAGTAATAACATGTTGCGGCGCGCAACCCGATCCCACAATATCCTCACAACACATGCCCTCGGTCTCACTCAGTCATAAACCTCTCAAGCTACTCGGGCTATCAGTAAAATAAGGTGCTCAGCCCAGAATATCATTTTATGCATCAAAACGGAGTTATAAAGACTGAGCTATGAAATCAGTAAAACATAGCATGACTGAGTACGGATCTTATTTCAAAACAGTGAGGAAATAGTTAGAAAAGGCCCCTAAGGGTCCAAACAACTTTGGCACGAGGCCTGAACATGGCATTCAGCCCAATTATAGTAGTTCTTTCTAAAACACGTAAGGATCAAATAGTTTTCAATTAAATATGCAACTTAATAGTTGTTACGGGACAGACCAAGTCACAATACCCAATGATGCACACCCACACGCTCGTCATCTAGCATGTGCGTCACCTCAAAATAGTGAAACGATGTAAAATCCGGGGCTTCATACCCTCAGGACAAGATTTACAATCAGTAATTACCTTGAAACGGTCAAATCCCTACTCCGCGATGCCCTTGCCTCTGGAATTGACCTCCAAACGCCTCAAATCTAACCAAAAGTAGTACAATGCAATCAATATAGGCCAAGGCATCAATTCCAAACGAAAAACTAACAATTTATACCAAAATCCCGAAATTCACCCAAATCCGGCCCCCGGGCCCACGTCTTGGAATTTGACAAAAATCACAAAATTAGAAACTCCTTTCACCCCACGAGTCCATACATACAAGATTTATCAAAACCTGACTCCATTTGACCCCTCAAAACCTCAATCAAAGCTCCCAAAACTCAAGCCCTAACCTCTTCAACTTCACTCCAAATTCCCACTAATTCCAAGACTAAATATTATGAAAATCATCACAAACACAAATAATAAAGCCCAAGTAACTTACCCTACTGATAGCGCTTGATTCCTCTTGAAAATCACTGCCCAAGCTCAAAACCGTCTTCAAAAATGGAGGAAATAGGCAAAATTTCGCGAAGGAACCCTTTTATATATTCTGCCCAGTGTTTTCCGCATATGTGGTCCTTAACTTGCCCCTGCGCCACCGCTTCTGCGGTCCAATAAACCGCACCTGCGCCCTAGGCACCGCACATGCGGTCCCGCAGATGCGTCCAACACACTGCACCTGCGGTTCTTCTCCTGATGGCCAAAATCTACATTTGCGGTCTCCCTTCTGCATCTGCAACCTTGCACTTGTGGTCCCCAAATCTGCAGGTGCGGAAATAAGAGAAGCAGCAACTTCAGCTGCACATTCTCAATTCCAAACTTCCCGTTAACCATCCGAATTCATCTCAAGGCCCTCAGGACCCAATCAAAAAAACCAACATGTCACATATCACCATTCAAACTTATTCAAACCTTCAAAATACTCAAAACAACATCAAAACACTAAATAACCCTCGGATTCAAGCCTAAGAACTTCCAAACATCCGAATTCCGCAAACGATGCCGAAACCTATCAAACCTCGTCCGAATGATATGAAATTTTGCACATACGTCACAAATTATACTACGGACCTATTCCAATTTTCAAAATTCCATTCCGACCCTGATATCAAGATTTCCAATACCGACCGGAAAATGTCAAATTTCCAATTTCGCCAATTGAAGCCTAAATCTACCATGGACCTCCAAATTACATTCCAAACATGTTCCTAAGTCCAAAATCACCTAATGGAAATAAACAACCCATCATAATTCACATTCGAAGCCTTCTACAGATAAGTCAACATCTTGTTGACTTTTCCAACTTAAGCTTCTAAATAAGAGACTAAGTGTCTCATTCCACTCCAAAATCACTCCGGACCCGAACCAACCAGCACGATACGATAAAAATACAGTTGAACAGCAAATGAAGAAGCAGAAATGAAAAAATGGGGCTATAACTCATGAAACGACCGGTTGGGTCATTACACTTTTAAACTAAGTTTATATTCTGATATTTCGTTAGATATGTTTGATTCTATTGAAATAGAATAAAGAAGAATTACCACTAAATCTTTGTTGTTTTTATAACCATGCTTAGCTTTTTCTATGCAGTTTTGTGAGCCATGTTCGTTACCTTTTTATAGAAATTTGGGGTCTCTGTTCCAACTTTGTTTTGGACTAAAGGAATTTTACTAACAGTCTAAGCACTAAGCTGTATTTGAAAGTTTTGTTTCTTCCGGTTCCTTTACAGTTATTTGATTATATGATGAGCGAATTAATTATGAGAATTAACCTTTGGTATAGTGACCAATCAATATTTTGCTTAAGTTGATTGTGAAGGTTAATTATATTGAGATGTCATTTGATTTTTCTTTTATATGATGTATTTAGGAGTGGCCACAGTATCTTGAGTACTTAATATAAAAGAAATTGAGTTATTTAATCACATAAAGTTTAGTGATTGAAAGTTATAATGACATCTATTCAGTCCAGTTATCTTACTAAAATGGTAACCCGACCCTACAAGGAGGTAAGTATTTTGGTGAGATTGATTAGAATGAGATAGTAAACCATTAAGTTGAAAAAAATCTTATGCCCACAGGTACGGATTAATTTTTGTATATCTTGATTTACTAATCTAATAAAGTAAAGTAAATTCTATGCATGAGTTGCAACTTCTGCCCACGGGAAGGTCTAGAATTTACTTAAAATCGGTATTTTACGCGATTCACCTTTGATAGATTGTAATTCATAGCTTACGTATGTTTATCCTTGTTTTGTAGTCTTTACCGTTTATCCTACCGCTATTTTAATAAGAATACTCGAATTCCAATGCTTTCTGGTGACAATTATGATGAATGGAAGGAGAAAGTCCTTCTTACTTTTGGGTGCTAGAATCTGAACCTAGCTCTCCGTGTGAAAGAACCACCCATTCCCACGGAATCAAGTACGCCAGAGGATAAGGCTTATTATGAGCGGTGGGAGTGATCTAATCGCTTAAGTTTAATGCTCATAAAAGCCCACATAAACCAAAGCATTTGGGGTTCTATCCCTAATAGCGATAAGGTCAAAACTTACATGAAGACAATTGTTGAAAAATTCATAAGCTTTGACAAAGCATTGGCCAGCACCCTTATGAAAAGACTCTCAAGTATGACTTTCGATAGCAGTCATACAGTGCATAAGCATATTATGGAGATGAGAGACATTGTTGCTAAACTCAAGTCCCTTGAAGTTAATATGTCTAAACCATTTCTTGTGCATTTCATTCTCAACTCTCTTCCTATGTAATATGGTCCGTACAAAATTTCTTACAATACACATAAGGATAAATGGTCAATCAATGAACTTTTGACCATGTGTGTTCAAGAAGCAGAGAGGTTGAAGCATCAGACACCTGAAAGTATTAATATGGTGAATCATGGTAAGAAAAGTGCAAAGAAGGACAAAAGTGTTCCCATGAATAAGAAAAGCATATTTGACAAAGATGCTTGTCGTTTCTGTAAGAAGAAGGGACACTTGAAGAAGGATTGCCCGAAATACAAGAAATTGGCTTGAAAAGAAAGGTAATTTTACCTTTGTATGTTATGAATCTAATTTTACTAAAGTTTCTGATAATACATGGTGGATTAATTCTGGTGCTACAATTCATATTGCCAAAATCATGCAGGGCTTTCTAACTCAGAGAAAGCCAATAGGAAGTGAATAATACGTCTATTCTGGCATAGGACGTGTTCACGTGTGGAAGGCGTGGAGGCTTATAGGCTCATTTTTAAAGATGGTTTTCACTTAGATTTAGAAAATACCTTTTATGTTCCAAACTATTCCAGAAACTTAATTTCTCTTTCAAGACTATCTATTAGTGGATATGATTTGAATTTTCATTATCCTTCTCTAAAACTTTTGAAAGATAACAAAGTTATTAGGTTTGGAAATTTGAATGAAAATTATATAAACTTGATCTAGACCCCACATTTGAATGCAATGTTTTAACCTTGCATGACAAAGAAATTGGCACTAAGTGATGTATTATCAATGAGATTTCATCAAGTCTTTTCCACATGAGATTGTGACATATCTCTATCGAAAGAGTCAAAAGGTTGGTTAATGATGGAGTTTTAATTTTGGACTTGTGTGGACTGCATAAAGGGTAAGCAAACCAACAAATCAACTAAAGGTACCAAAAGGAGTTCTCAATTGCTTGAGATCATACATACAGACATCTGTGGACCTTTTCCTACCCCTTGCTTGAATGGTAAGAGATATTTTATTTCATTTATTGATGACTATTCAAGATATATGTATCTCTATTTTCTATTTAACAAATCATAAGCACTTGATGCTTTTAAAGTTTACAAAATAGAAGTAGAGAAACAAATTGGTTCCATGAAACTGAACATATAATTTCCCAATATACTATGCTAGGAACACCACAACAAAATGGTGTATCATAAAGAAGGAGTCGGACATTAATGGACATGTTAAGAAGCATGATTAACAGATCAAATTTACATTTATCCTTATGGAGTGAAACCTTAAAAACTGTTGTGTATATTTCAAACAGGGTTCCATCCAAGGATATCCCCAAGATACCTTTTGAGTTATGGAAAGGATGGAAACCTAGTTTAAATTATTTACATGTTTGGGGATGTCCAAAATGAAGTGAGGGTTTATAACCCCCACAACTAAAGAAGTTGGATGAAAGAACAATAAACGGTTATTTTATAGGCTATGCAGTTGACTCTATGGGATTTAGGTTTTATTGTCCGTCTCATTCTCCTAAAATTGATGAGGCTAGAAATGCTAAATTTCTTGAGGAACATGAAGAAAGCGGGAGTGATTTGACTCAAAGGGTGGAATTGAAAAAATAAGGGAACGACTTATGGTACCTTTATATATTGGGAACTTGAATCTTGCTAAGAAAAATTCTCATTAATTATCTAAAAAGGAACAAGTTCAAGATCCACCACCACTTAAGGAGCCACATAAAGATCAACCCGCTTTACCTGAACCCACTGAAGAAGTGTCTGAAATAGTGGGAGTAAGAAAATCCTCAAAAGTTCAAAAACCGGCAATTTCTAGTGACTGTGTTGTATATCTCCGAGAGTCTAATTATGATATTGGACTAAAAGATGATCCATGTTCGTTTTCACAATCCATGCGTGAAGAAAACTCCATACTTTGGTATAATGCCATAAAAGAAGAGTTAGAATCTATGGCTAAAAACAAAGTCTGGCATCTCGTCGAATTACCAAAGGGATCCTCTACCATAGGTTCAAGTGGTCTGTAAAACTAAAAGAGACTCATATGGTAATATCGAATGATATAAAGCCAGACTTGTAGCCAATGGTTTTACTCAAAGGGAAGGCATTAATTACCATGAAACCTTCTCTCCGGTATCAAAGAAGGGTTCATTGAGAATAATCAGTACCATATCAAGTAAAGGACTTGTCCCACATGCAATTTTAAATATTTGGTAACAAATATTAATTTTAAAATCATATATAAACTATGCAGGTTATGAGAACACAAATTGCGGTAAGATCACTACTCACAGTACTCATGCTGAAATATCGAATGTGTCACCTCGAACACTATGTACGACTTTCTTGAGTCTATAATCACATCATATGATCATGTTAATTGTTTCTTTAGGCTAATTCATAACTAATTTAGAATACCCAATCTACAAGATTACACCTTGAATTGTCAATTCGTCCAGTTAATATCGATCTAAGCTTCGGGTTACTAAACACATTCAATATTCTTCTATTAAAAAGCTCATATTATTTACTCATGGTATTGTTCAACAAAATATTTTTCACTTAAACATGTGAATAAGCCCAAATTTAATAGCTTTTCTGGCTATACACATATAATTGGTATTTAATATTCATTACCCAATGGAATTTTCATATACACAAGAGTAAACTCAAGCAAACCGTAAGTAAAAAAAATAGATGGCTTCTACTATTTGCCTTCGCTTCTGTGTTCCATGATAGAAGATTCCACCACGAAAGCTATTTTATCAACCATCCTTTTGTCCTTCATGGTTAATTGCCAGAGGAACCCCTCATTATTTTCAATTTCAATTGCTGGGCGGAGAGGGGGTCGCCCTACGAAGCCATTTATGCAGTGCTTGATGAATTTAACCTTTCAGTTCCTTGGCCGACCAAAATCCTTGTCTTTTGTCCAAATATTAATCTGTTTTTTTTCTTCTTCTTTATTTTGGTGGCTAATACATACCTGTAGAATTAAATAAGTGATGATACTTGAATCACATAGCTTCTTTCACTTGTTTAGTAGCTTCTTAAATTGTATGATTTCTTCATAAGACTTTCACGAGCATAAAATTTTTTATACCGTAACTTTCTTACTTTTCTATCAGCAATAGTTATCGGCTCCTCCTCGTATAATAAGTTCCCATTTAGTTCTATAATCGGTGCTTCAATCACATGAGGGGAATCTGATGTGCATTTTCTTAGTATAGAAATATAAAATACTTAATTTATGAAAGATAATTTAGGAGGAAGTGCCAAATAATATACCACAACCCACACTTGGTTTAGTATCACGTATGACCTTATAAACCACGGGCTAAACTTACTTTTTTTTTTTAATTGCATTACGTCTTTCATATGGGCTCAGTTTCATGTTACGAACTCGTTGTTACCGAAACATGATAAATTATATTTATAATTATCATCAATAATACTAAATAACATAGCTAAAGTGAGGCTCTGATACCACATGTTAAAATTTATTACATACGTAGAGCCGTTGCAGCGAAAAATAAACAATAAACGTACCTTCAGTCATAGTTGTTCAAGTATCGTAAAGTCATCTTGGAAGAATCTTGATAGAAACCTAGAGAGTCTTCTAGCCTGTGCCTATCGTAGGATGCCAGACTGATGGAGTCACATGCGTATTTATAGGTAGGCTAGGGACTCTTAGGCAAATACTTTAGCCCTAGGAAATTCTCCATAAATTATAATTGCCCTAGGGACTCCTAATAAAAATTGTTCCTTTCCATCATAGAAACTACCATATATGCATAACTACAGAATATTATCTAACATATTATTTTCTTTGGGCGATAAGGTAAATAATTTATTATCTTGTATGTGCGCCACACTAGAAGTCTCTAGAAGAGATAGTAAATTTCTAACATATTGTATATCTCCAAGAGTCTAATTATGATATTAGACTATAAGATTGATCCATGCTAGTTTTCACAAGCCATGAGTGGAGAAAACTCCACACTTTGGTATGATGCCATGAAAGAAGAGTTAGAATCTATGGCTAAAAATAAAGTCTAGGATCTCGTCGAATTACCAAAGGTATCCTCTACTATAGGTTCCAAGTGGGTCTTTAAACTAAAAGAGACTCATTTGGTAATATCGAGCGATATAAAGCTAGACTTATAACCAATGGTTTTACTCAAAGAAAAGCATTGATTACCATGAAACCTTCTCTCCAGTATCAAAAAAGGATTCATTGAGAATAATCATAGCATTAGTAGCTCATTTTGATTTAGAATTACATCAAATGGATGTGAAAATAGCTTTCCTGAATGGAGATCTTGAAGAGAAGGTATACATGCGTCAGCCTGAAGGATTTTGTGATAAGGATAAAAGTCACCTTGTTTGCAAGTTGAATAAATCCATTTATGGACTAAAGCAGGATTCCTGCTATGGTATATTAAATTTCATAATGTTGTTTATTTATTTGGATTTACGGAGAATATCATTTATCAGTGTATATACCTTAAGATAATTGGAAGCAAATATATTTTTCTAGTCCTATATGTGGATGACATTTTGCTTGCAAGTAGTGAGTTGGGATTGTTGCACGAGACTAAACAGTTCCTTATCCAGAATTTTGAGATGAAGGATATGTGGGTCATCACTTGATTTAGAAATAAATTATATGTTCCGAGGCCTTAAAACCTCTTTTTGTCTCACCTCGATTTGTTGCCCAGTCCGGGCACGTATCTGAAAAGCCATTATGTAAAATTTGTGAAAAATGATAAATTTTGCTTTTAAAATGAATTTAAGTTAACTTCGGTCAACATTTTGGGTAAACGGACCGGACTTGTGATTTGACGGTCCCGGAGGGTCCGTAGGAATATATGGGCGTATGCCTGGACTCGAATTCCGAGGTCTCAAGCCTGAGAAATAAATTTTTAAAGAAAATTATTTTCTGGAATATATATGAGTTTTTGGAAATGGAATATGTTTGGAATTTGATGGTATTGGGCTCGTATTTTGGTTTCGGAGCCCGATACAGGTCTTATATGTGATTTAAGTCGAGCCTGTAAAATTTGGTAAGAAACGGATGTCATATGACGTGATTCGGAACCTTAGTTGTAAAATTTGAAACTTTGAAAGTTCTTGAGATTTTCTTTCATTTTGATGTTAAATTCATAGTTGTTGATGTTCTTTTGATGATTTTATTGCACGAGCAAGTCCGTATGATATTTTTGGGTTAGTGTGCATGTTTGGTTTGGAGCTCCGAGGGCTCGGGTGAGTTTTGGATAGGCCACGGAGTGAATTTTCGACTTAGGAATTGATGGTATGTTGCAGTCTCGCAAATGCGAATAAAGCATCGCAAATGCGAAAGAAGGCCTGGGCAGGCCTGATCGCAAATGCGATCATTTGGTTGCAAATGCGGAAGACCTAAGTCGCAAATGCAACGTCTGCCTCGCAAATGCGAACCCCTCAGAAATATGGGGTGGTCGCACATGCGATAAAATCTTCGCAAATGCGAAGAGTACAGTCTTCTAAATGGTTCGTAATTGCAAACCTTGGTCGCAATTGTGACATCTGCGACCTGCAAATTCATGACTTAGCCGAAAATCTTTCATTTTTCAAACTCTTTCAAAACATAAACTCACTTGGGAGATTTTCCAAAGAAATATTCTTCTCCAAATCGATTGTAAGTCATTTCTAACTGTTTTCTTCAATCTTTAACATCTTTTCACATGATTTCAACTCAAAATTAAGGGTTTTCATGGGGGAAATTGGGTGTTTTGGGTAGAACTAGGTTTTTCAAATTTTGGGGATTTGGACCTCGATTTGAGGTCCTATTTCAAAACAAATTATATATTTGGGTTCGTGGGGGAATGAGTAATCGGGTTTTGACCATGTGGGCCCGGGGTCAATTTGTGACTTTTTGGGAAAACACTTTAGAAAACCTATTTTCATGCATTGGAATGGATTCATTTAGCATTTATTGATATAGTTAAGTAACGTATGGCTAGATACAAGCGAATTGGTAGTGGAATCAAGAGGTAAAGCGATAGTTGAGGCTTGAATTGTGTTCGTGGCATCGAGGTAAGTGTTTGGTCTAACCTTAGCTTGAGTGATTAGGAGTTGTGTCCTATTTTCTATGTGCTAGTTGTTGAGTACGACGTATAGGCATGGTGACAAGTATCTATACGTTAGTTTCAAGCTTATTTTATGATTAATGTGGCTCCGTTGTATTGTTCATTTTTTATGTGATGATTTCTATTGTTGAGCAAGGCTTGTGGAAGTGATATTTGTATTTGAATATTGAAGAGTGTTGGCTCAAGTTCTAAAGTGATTTGTGGAAGTATAATTGGCAATTGAACCTTATAGAGCATTGGCTCAAATTGTGAATTGAGTTATGAAGTAAAGGTGAAAAAGAAAAGAGGATTATGATATTGTCTCCCTTGCGGGGATGTTATTGTTGATATTATTTTCCCTTGTCGGGATATGACTGTTGTACTATTGTTCCCTTGCCTGGATTTAATTGCAAATTTGATGATTTCCTTGCGCTTATTGCTTTGTGATTGTTGTTTGGGTGAGGAAGAGTGTTAAAGCACAAAGGGTGATGTCATGCATTATTTTGGTGAGAGTGTTAAAGCACTAAGGGTAATGCCGTGTATGATTTTGTGAGGAAGAGTGTAAAAGCACGAATGGTGATGTCGTGTTGCACGATGTACAATTCTGTGCTGATTATATTGATTTTTATAGTGAGGATGAGAGTAAAAGCATGAAGGGTAATGCCGTGCAGATTATATTGATTCTTATGGTGAGGACGAGAGTAAAAGCACGAAGGGTGATGCCATGCACTTGTTTGATTTCTGATTCATGTTGATAATTGAGTCATGGTTTTTCTTATATTTACCTGTTGTCCTTCTGTTATCATTTGATATTTCCCCGCAACATGTTTCCCCCTCCCATCCTTAGCTGTAACTTTTATTTTCTGCGGTATATGATTTAACTGCACATGTTTATTTAGTAGTCAGGTCCTAGCCTCGTCACTACTTCGTCGAGGTTAGGCAAGGCACTTACAAGCACATGGGGTCGGTTGTGCTGATACTTCACTCTGCACTGTGTGCAGATCCCGGTACTAGAGCATATGTACCGTAGCTTTGGGTTGCTGCCTTCAGTCTATTCGGAGATCCGAGGTAGTCCTGCAAGCGTCCATAGGCCTTGGTGTCTCCTTCTATACTTTTACTCTATTTCTTTTATGTATTTCAGAGACAGTGTTGTAATAACTCTTTCGGACCTTTATTTGTAATATTCCTAGATAGTTTGTGAAATTGTGACACCGGTCTTGGGTAGTTTACGTATGGATTGGTATTGGCATCTTTATTAATATATTACGTTTTAGTCTTCTGCTTTTAATTTCCGCTGTTTATATAATGTTGGTTTTTAATTGTTAAAGGATTAAAAATGGAAAAAGCTATATAATTCAAATGGTTGGCTTGCCTAGCTTTCACTAGTAGGCACCATCATGACTCCCGAGGGTGGGAAATCCGGGTTGTGACAATATGGGTGAAGCCTCTTATGTCATTGACAAATTCTCTTTGAATCAATGTCCATAAAATGCATTGGAAAATAAGGAAATGAAAGACATTTACTATGCTTTGCTTGTTGGGAGCCTTATGTATGCACATGTCTGTACTAGACCTGATATTACTTTTATGGTAGAAATTCTTGGAGATATCAAAGTAATCTTGGTCTTGACCATTGGAAAGTTGATAAAAGGGTTTTGAGATATTTGCATGGAATCAAGAATTTTAAACTCACATACAAATACTTTGACTCATTGGAAGTGATTGGATATTCAGATTCTTATTTGGGTGGATGCAAAGACACTGGTAAATCTACTTCAGGATACATTTTCCTTCTTGCTGGAGGTATTGTATTTTGGAGAAGTGTCAAGCAAACCATTGTTTCAACATCCACAGTGGAAGCTGAATTTATAGCATGTTATGAAGCTACATCACAGGCGTTATGGTTGAAAAACTATATTTCTGGCCTTAGGATTGTCGATTCCATCTCAAGGCCATTGAGAATCTTATGTGATAATTTAGTTGCAGTGTTCTTTTCTAAGAATAATAAAAGTGACAGCCGAAGCAAGCACATTGACATAAAGTACTTGATGGTTAGAGACTATGTGAAGAAGCAAGATGTGAGTTTTGAGAATGTTAGTATTACTTTGATGATTGTTTATCCTATGTCTAAAGATCTGCCGGCTAATATTTTCAAGGATAATGTAACCCATATAGGTCTTAGTAGCTCAATTTAGCCTTGCTTGATTATATTCTCTAATAGTTTATCTAGACATTATGTTTATTTTGATATACATGATAGTGCACACTTTGGTTTTTCATGTATTATTTTGTGATCATTGGATCAATAAAGTTGGACTCTTAATGAGTTATATTAAGTTCTTTCATAAAGTTGTAGACACTTTGTTAGAACATATTGTACATTACAATACAAAGAAGGAATTGTTTGTTTAAGAGCATGACCGCCATGATTCATGTAATGATATGTTCTAGCTAAAGTGATTGTTGCATAACTTTTAGTTGAGTGATGAAGTCTATGGCCATATTATATATTTATCTCTCATAAAGGATTATCTGATTTTAATATGTGGGCCAAGTGGGAGAATGTTAGAAATTTACTGTCTCTTCTAGAGACTTCTAGTGTGGCTCACATATAAGGTACTAAATTATTTACCTCGTCTCCTGTTGTCAAGACCCCAAATACAGGTCGTGATGGCGCCTATCACATTACTAGGCAAACCAACCCAAACATCATTCATAACCCTTTTTCATTTAAATAAACCATTTTCTAACACGGGTTTAAATACCAAATTTTTCATAATAAGTGTTTAAAATAACTAAAATGTGCGGAAATCAATAAAACATAAGACAACACAACCCAAACATCTGGTGTCACGAGTCTAGAGCCTCTAAATACATAACCGACTGTCTAATACATCATAAGTCTAAAAATACGGAAAAGAACAAGATAGGAAGGAGGAAATCAGGATTGCGGATGCCATGCAGCTACCTTGCAATCTCCGACAAGCTCTGGATAAGCTGAGGACCCTCACTCTGTCGCTCGGGTACCTGGATCTGCACACAAGGTGCAAGGAGTAATGTGAGTACGCCAACTCAGTAAGTAACTAAAGTAAATAAGGTCTGAAAGCAGTGACGAGCAGTTAAAATCATATAAAGAAATAAACCACATAATAACAAATCAAACTCCACAATTTAAAATCAGTTTCGTCATAAAATCTTCAATTTCAGTTGGAATACTTGAAATCATATACTTAGCAATTTTTCAACAGAGGCTTATTCTAAAAGAAGAGTGAGATCAGTGAAAATATCATAATTGGGCCCCTCGGGCAGCCTCTCATTCACTCGTGACTCAACTCTCGTTACTCAATACTCACTCTCAGCACTCAGGCTCATTAATATCTCATAATAATAATAATCATAGTAACCGCTGCGGCGTGCAGCCCGATCCGTAATTTATAGTCGACTATGCTCACTAGGGGTGTACAAACTCCAAAGGGGCTCCTACAGCCCGAGCATCATATCGTTGCGGCGCGCAGCCCGATCCAATATATATATCGTTGCGGCGTGCAACCCGATCCATATAAGTATCGTTGCAGCGTGTAGCCCGATCAATAAGTCATACATATATAAATATCCTCACCATTAGGCTCTCAACCTCTCTCAATCATTAACCTCACAGCCTCTCGTGCACAACAGTAGGAATTAGGGAACTCAGTCCAAACAGTCCTCACATTTAAGAAGTAGAGTGATAAAACCAGTTTTAAACAATGCAAAGGTAAACCATGACTGAGGATGTGCTTTTAAACAAGTAGAGTGAGGAAAAATAGTAAAAATACCCCTAAGGATCTCAACAGATCGGCAGAAGGCCCCAAACATGGCATACAGCCCATAATATAGTATAAATGACTAAAGTACGGAATATCATAAGGTTCCAATTCAAATACGCGGCTTAATAGTCGCTACGGGATGGACCAAGTCACAATCCCTACCAGTGCACGCCCACACGCTCGTCACCTAGCATGTGCATAACCGCATATATCAAAACAATTCACATACCGGGGTTTTGTACCCTCAGTTCCAGATTTACAATGGTTACTTACCTCAAACCAGTAAAAATACTACTCTGCGACGCCTTTTCCACTTTCCTCGGCCTCAACTCACGCCGAATCTACCCAAAATCAGAATCATAACATTAGAATAGGCTAAAGGGACGAAGCTCATGCGAAATTAATCAAATTATGGCAAAATTCCCGAAATTGACCAAAAATCGACCCCCGGGCCACGTCTAGGAACTCGGTAAAAATCACATCAATGGAATCCTTATCCTTCCACGAGTTCATACATACCAAGAACACTGAAATCGGAGTCCAAATGAACCCTCAAATTCTCATTTTAAAGTCTCTTAATCTCAAGCCCTAATCCCCAGTTTTCCTTCCTTAATCTCCACTAATACCATGATTAATTAATGGAAAAATGATCATAAACCCAAATAATGAAGCTTAGGGAACTTACCCAATTGATATTCCTTGATTTCTCTTGAAATCCACTGCCTTAGACCATTTCCCGTCTTCAAAAATGGAGAACTTAGCAAAAATTCGTGAAGGAAACAATATATACCTTCTGACCCAGGGATACCGCACCTGCGGTCAATCAACCGCATCTGCGGTACCGCTTTTGCAGTCCAAGAAACTACACCTGCGGTTTCCACTTAAGTGACCAAAGTCGCATCTGCAACCAAATAGCAGCACATGCGCCATCGCAGGTGCATTCAGCCAACCGCATTTGCGGCTCCTATCCTTCTCCTCCTTGACCGCTTCTACGGTCATTTCCTCGCATCTGCGGCATCGTACCTGCGGTCCCCAATCCGTAGGTGCAGAAATACCAGAATAGAAAAATCTGTAGCTTCTCAAATTTCTCAAACTCTCCGACAACCCTTTGAAATCACCTCGAGGCCCCCGGGACCTCAACTAAAAGCACCAACATATACCAAAACCTTATTAAAACTTATACCAATCTTCAAAACACCTCAAACAACACCGAATCGACTAAAACACATCGGATGCAAGCCTAAATTTCCAAAATATTCTAAATTACGCTTTTATCATGACCTGAATTTCCCACCCTCGGGAGTAGTGATGGCACCTACTCGTAGAAGCTAGGCAAGCCGCGAAAACATAGAGATTACTAACTCTTTCATTTTTAACCCTTTTTAACAATATGAATTAACAAGTAATCAACATTTAAATATTAACGATAAATGAAATCAAGCGGAAGACTTAGTCTAATATAATAACCAAAACCAGTACTACAATGCCAACATACGTCTCTATCCAGAATCTGGTGTCACAATATCACAGACTGTATATGAGGACTACATACAAGTGTTTGAAAAAGGAAATACAGTCTGTCTCGGATACAAGTGAAAATAGAGGTCATAATAAGATAGAAGAGAACGCCGGGCCTGCGGACGCCTGCAGGGCTACCTCGGGATCTCTAGCTGGACTGAAGGCAGCCACCCAAATGCTATGGTCCAAGAGCTGCTCTGGGATCTGCACATAGTGCAGAGTGTAGTATCAGCACAATCCGACCTCATGTGCTGGTAAGTGCCTAGCCTAACCTCGGCGAAGTAGTGACGAGGCTAGGACCAGACTACCAAATAACCAGTGTAGTTATATAATATACAGCGGAAAATAAAGCAGAAATAAATAAGTAAATATGGGAGGAGGGTACATGCTACGGGGCATACCAATATCAACCATAAATCAAGAGTAACAGCATAACAAAAGCTTAGATTTCAATGCAAAACAATAAGAAATTTGTATCCAATCTATAAACACTTTGTATCAACAATTGTTGCAGCGCGTAACCCGATCCCAATATATATCAACACTGTTGCGGCGCGCAACCCGATCCATATCATTTATCACTATTGCGGCGTACAACCCAATCCACACATAATATTGTTGTTGCGTGCAACTCGATCCAAATATATCATTGTTGCGGCATGCAACCCGATCTACATATACTATCAACAACAATCATAGCAAGAGTCCCGGCAAGGGATCAATAAAAAACTACACTATCCCGGCAAGGGAATCGATAGTATAAATAACAACATTCTGGCAAGGGAGAAACAGCTATAACCAAACTTGTTCCAACATCTAACTACTTCAGCTAACACCAATACTCAGTCATAAGTAATTTCCACAAGAATAATCACGATCCTTGCTCAATACAGAGTGTCATCAACTTAAGCATCCGTAGTATTATTTAAGAACACAATAAATTACAATTCAAGACTCACGGTCATGCTCGAAACCAACGTATAGATACTCGTCACCATGCCTATACGTCGTACTCAACAAGAAACAAGTAGAAAATAGGATACAACTCCTAATCCCTCAAGCTAAGGTTAGACCAAACACTTATCTCGAACTTCCACGGTCAACTCAAGCCTCAAACACCGCCTTTCCTTTTGAATTAGGTTCCAAATCAATCGTATCTAGACATAATCGACTGAATAACATCAATAAACGGTAAATAGTCTAATTCCAATGCTTAATTATAGCTTTCCCATCATTCTTCCCAAAAAGTCAAAAATTGACCCCGGGCCCGCTTGGTCAAAACATGAGGTTCGGACCAAAACCCGATCACCCATTCACCCACGAGCCCGAATATATAATTAGTTCCAAAATTCGACCCCAAAATGGGGTCTAAATCACAATTATACAAAAAGCTCTAACTCTACCCAAATCCTTAATTTTCTACCCTTGAGAACATTATTTAAGCCTAGAAATCTAATGGGTGTTAATGAAAATTGAAGAAAATGAGTCTAAGATTACATACCTATGAAGTGGTGGTTAAATACCCTTTCAAAAATCGCCCAATTTGGAGTTTGGAAGAAGAAGTTATGAAATTTTAACTAAGTCCCGTGTTTGCTTCTGTTTTAAAATCACTGGACATGCCTTCATCGCGTTCGCGACATTGGGCTCGCGTTCGTGGAGCTTTGACCTCTTGAGCCTTCGCGTTCGCGGGCCAGTGGCCTCATTCGCGTAGAACAAGTGAGAACCCCCTCCCCAAGCCAATTGCCTTAATCATTCGCGAGTACCTGGACGCGTTCGTGAAGGGTACTCCCCCATCAGCCTCACGTTCGCATCTCAGGCTTCGCGTTCGCGAAGAAGAAATCTGGCACCTGGGAAATTTGCCTTACGCGTTCGCGAGTGGGACCACGCGAACGCGAAGAACAAAATCCTAGTGCACTTAACAGCAAAAACCTGCAACTTTCAATAGTTCAAAAACTTTCCGAAACCTATCTGAAACTCACCCGAGCCCTTGGGGATCCAATCCAAACAGGTACACTAATTCAAAAACATCATATGAATTTATCTGTGTGATCAAATCGCCAAAATAATAATTTAAACAACGAACTAAACCTCAAAATCAATGAAATATTTCAAAACTTCTTAAAACATCAAATTTTGCATTTAAGGTCCGAATCACATCATATGACATCTGTTTCTTACCAAATTTCAGAGACTTATCTTATTTCATATATAAGACCTGTACCGGGATCCAAAACCAGAATATGGGCCCGATACCATCAAATTCAAAATGCATTTCATTTCCAAAACTCATAGAAATTTCCAGAAAACAATTTTCTTTAAAAATTCATTTCTCGAGCTTGGGACCTCGAAATTCGATTCTGGGCATACGCCCAAGTCCCATATTTTTCCACGGACCCTGGACCGTCCAATCACGGGTCCGGATCCGTTTATCCAAAATGTTGACTGTAGTCAACTAAAATGCATTTCAGGTCAAAATTTCAACATTTTCACAGATTTTCACATAAAAGCTTTCCGACTACGCGCCCGAACTGCGCATGCAAATCGAGGTTGTCACACCTCCTTTTTACTACCCCCGAAAGGGTATATAAGGGAGTTTTTTTCAATTTAAAGTGACAATCGAAACGGGATTTATTAAGATTCAGAGTCGCCACTTGGGATAATTTATGGTGTCCTAAGTCACCGGTTCAAATCCCGAATCGAGGAAAAGATTGACTTTATTTTACAGTCCGCGAACACAGAAATTCGGGTAAGGAATTCTGTTAACCCGGGAGAAGGTGTTAGGCTTTCCCAGATTCCGTAGTTTTAGCGCGGTCGCTCAACTATTATTATTGGCCTACTATCTAATTTTAATACATGTTTTTAGCCTATGGTAGATTTTAACTTATTAGCCGCCTTTAATTAATATTGGGAAGATTCAACGCTATTTAAAATACGCCTTGGACCACGCCACATGAAATGCACCCGCGGTCCGTAATATATTTTATCTAACGCTATTGAGATTAGGATTTGGGTCACATGAAATTCACACCCGAGTTTAAGGAAATTAAATTAAATTACACACCTAAAGCAACTATGCATTTTTCAAGTTTGCGAGGCCTTGGAAAATTCAACTAATGGCACACCTCGATTCCAATTTCAACAAATGTTTGAACTACTCTTGTGAGGGCCATAAATTATATGTTTGGCTAATATGGCACACCTCAAACCCATTTTAAGAGCTTAGCCAATTAAGGGATGCTTAAAGAAATTCTAATTACTAATTAAAGCTAATGGTTCGAATCTACTAAGCAGCTAACCGGCACCGCATTAAATAACCAAATTATTTGAGGAAATTGCTTCAACAACAACGACTAAACGAGACAAACTGGATTCAATGAAACAAAACGGGCTCAAATAACATAAAACATACAACCCTATTTGCAAGCGCCTTCAGGCTTGGGCCCAAGATGAGCCCAATACTTTCTAGAACCTGAGGTCAGCGAGTGCAGCACTCGAGATCGAATCCTTATGGCACACAAGCGGTGTCTGAAAATCACAGGGTATCAACGTGAACCCATCTGGCTGTCAACAAAGCAGTACTGTATATGCAATAGGATTTAAATCAGTCTCTAAATACTCAATGGACGATCACAGGAGATTGTAACAATGATATGATTTTAAAACAATTAAAAAACATCCAGTTCTTTGGCAACTGTACAGTATGTGATTTTAAATTTTAAAACCCCAAGCTAATTTAAACAATGACATGAGAATCTGAACCTCAAATAAATCTCATATTAGCAGAACCTGGGGGATCGACATTAAGCAATCATGATTTTAAAACATCAAGTCTAGCACCATAACATCCAAACGCCAGCAGACAATTCAACACAGGCCTAAATGTTACTGCAAACATAACCAAAGCATTTCTTTCACCTATAGCCAATTTCAAACAAGGCTGATAACTAAACAGAAGAATCAGACCACTTAAAGCTTCAATCTCATGCTATGACATCCCATTCATGATCAATATACCAATCAACATATCTCTAAAGCTAAATATTACAACCATACATGATATTAAAGGAAGAAGAAGTGAAATTCAACAACAACAACATCAGTTTTATCACATTTCCAGATCCAAACTCCATATTACACTTAAGTGATGTCCATAGTGCCAAAGGAATACCTGGAAAAAGTCAAGAGAATACAAAGAGAGTGAGGGAGTATGCAACAACAGCAATGTAACAGTAATGAACTAGCAAATCCGAGTGAAATACAGCTTCTTCACACCAGTAGGAACCAGACCCAATGAAAACCAATCTATGGAGACTCAAATGCTCGGATCAACTATGCAATTTGTGGCATAATTGAACCAATGCAAGATATTCAGTTGCTCTTCCAAAACTTTTCAGACTCATCCGTTTCTAATTACCTTTTTGTTCTCCTCCTCTATTTTCTGAGAAAGCAATCTTATATAGAGGGCTTTAAGGTAACAGAAATTTATTCACAATTTTCACATTTGGCCCTTCCCCCATTTTCTTTTTATTCATTTTAAACCCTGATTTAAAACCTGTTTCACAAACCAATCCTTTCCCCCACTTTTCTGGCAGCTTCCTTAGGCAGTTACAAAAGATTCCCTTGCCTAAATTCCCTAAACTACCCCTTAAACCCCGGTCAATTACCCTAGCTTACCTCATGGGTCAAGTCAACCCAGTAAATTAAACCCAACTGAACGAGCTTCTCTTGAAACTGCGTCAGAAATGACCCAAAGTCCAAACAACCACTGATCCAAACTAGATTCTGTGATTTTACCAAGAGCAGGAGAAAACAAACACTTACATGATTTAAAAACTAAAATTTACCTACATGACTAATTAATAACATAAATAAGCATAGTATGAATTAGGTTATTAAATTGAAACGACCTAATTAAATTAAACTTATGAGACTAAAACAAAAAGCAAAATCAGAGGTTCAAGCATGACATCAACAAAATCAGAGAATAGACTTTTAAAACTCGAAAAGAAAACTGAACAGCAAACATCACAAATACGAACACAAAATTTAATTTAAAGGGAGAACCTAAGTTTAGAACCTTCCTTGAATTTCAGTCAAAGCAAGAAAACTAACTAAAGAGAGAGAAGAAAGAAGAGGAACAAGAGGTGAAGTAAACAAATACGGACGAGAAAAGAGGAAGAAAACTTACCCAGAAAACCCGAAATAACATTGGACATCTTGATTTAAACGAAATTGATGCTAATCACTTGTTCTTTGTCAAGAAAAAATGAACAGCATCAATTCGCATTAAATCAAACTTCAAAACTCGAAGACCAAAGGCCTAGGTCGATGCATGCCACGGAATCAAAGGGAGTTGATTTTGGGCTTTAGGGCTTCAAACTCAGATTTAAAATTCGAACACTTGAGGAGGGGTTCGAGAAAAGTTATGTTGATATTTGGAATAAGGAGGGTGAGAGGGTTCTGGGGTGTTAATTTGGGGCTGGTTAGAGGCGGCGACGCCGGCTGGCGAGTGGAGAATTCAAGGGCGGCGTCTCTAGGGTTCCTGGGGTGAGAGACGATGAGTATTGAGAGGGGGGTTCTGAGGGTGTGGGGGCTGTTTCGAACAGTTATATACTGAGTGGGGGTCGAGTTCCTAGCCGTCTGATCAAATGAGATCAACGGCTCAGATCGAAAGCATGGGAACCGGGGTCGTTTGGTTATCTGAGCAAGTGGACAGGGTAAAACAACGGGTTTGTGCCTAATTCGACCGGGTATTGAGCAAAAAAACGCTTGGGCCTGGGAATTTTAATTGAAAGCCCAAAATTCAAACTCTTTTATTTCCTTTCATTTCCTTTTTCAATTTCAAATTCAATTTTCCTTTGTTTTTTTTCTCTTAATTAATTTAAATCCTAAATTAACTCTTAAACTAAATTAATTTCCCAAATTAAACTAATTACTCAAAACAATATTTACAACAATTAATTAATTCCCAAATCAAAAGAAACTACAAAATTTGAAGTTAAAAAGCTAAAAATGCAAAAATAAGTCATTTTTTGTGATTTTAATCATTTTTATGAGGCAACTAAATTGCTAATTAACCTAAAAATGTAGAATTAAATCCTAAATGCAAATGCAATGTATTTTTGTATTTTTCATGAATTAGAATTAAATTAAACATGCACAGCCAAATGCAAACAATTAACAAAAATGCTACAAAATTCTATGAAATTGTCCATAATGAGAAAATTTTATTTTGAATTTATGGGAGTAATTCACATAGGGCAAAAACCGCGTGCTCACAGAGGTGATGCCGAAAGAGGTTTTTAAGGCCTCGGAACGCAGAATTTATTTTAAAAACAAGTGATGACCTTTTGGGTCATCATATTTTCCACCTCTAAAATAATTGTTCGTCCTCGAACGGACATAAGAAGGAAGTACCTGAGTCGGGAAAAAGATGAGGATAATGGCTTCACATATCGGACTCGGACTCCCTGGTCGATGCCTCAGCAGGCTGACCTCTCCACTGAACACGAACAAAAGGAAAACTCTTCGACCTCAACCAACGAACCTACCGGTCTAGAATAGCTACCGGCTCCTCCTCATAAGACATGTCCTTGTCCAACTGGACAGTGCTAAAATCTAACACATGGGATGGATCGTCGTGATATTTCCGAAGCATGGACACATGAAACACTGGATGTGTGGCTGATAAGCTCGGCGGCAATGCAAGTATATAAGCCACCTCTCCCACTCGATCAAGAATCTCAAACGGGCCAATGAACCTAAGGCTAAGCTTGCCCTTCTTCACAAATCTCATCACGCCCTTCATAGGCGACACTCAAAGCAATACCCGCTCACCGACCATGAAAACCTTGCGGTCGGCGTAGCTCTTTTGCCTGGACTGAGCTGTACAAAGCCTATCCTAAATAATCTTGACCTTGTCCAAGGCATCCTGGATCAGATCCGTACCCAACAACCGAGCCTCTCCTGGCTTAAACCATCCAACTGGAGACCGATACCGCCTACCATATAAAGCCTCGTAAGGAGCCATCTGAATGCTCGATTGGTAGCTGTTGTTGTAGGAAAACTCTGCTAAAGGTAAAAACTGATCCCACGAGCCTCCAAAGTTTATGACATAATCTCGGAGCATTTCCTCCAAAATCTGAATGGTCCGCTCGGATTACCCGTGCGTCTAAGGATGAAATGTTGTGCTCAACTCAACTCGTGTGCCCAACTCTCGCTGAACTGCTCTCCAGAAATGCGAGGTAAACTGTGTACCTCAGTCCAAAATGATAGACTCGGGCACACCATGAAGACAAACAATCTCCCGGATATAGATATCAGCTAACCTCTCAGAAGAATAGGAGACTGCCACAGGAATGAAATGCGTTGACTTGGTCAGCCTATCAACAATAAACCACACTGCATCAAACTTCCTCTAAGTATTTGGGAGTCTAACAACAAAGTCCATAGTGATCCACTCTCACTTCCACTCAGGAATCTCAATCTTCTGGAACAAACCACCAGGCCTCTGATGCTCATATTTAACCTACTGACAATTCAAACACCGAGCCACATATGCAACTATATCTTTCTTCATTCTCTGCCACCAATAATGCTGCCGCAATTCTTGATACATCTTCGCGGCGCCCGGATGAATAAAGTACCGAGAGCTATAGGCCTCCTCTAAAATCAACTCTCGAAGACCATCCACATTAGGCACACAAACTCAACCCTGCAATCTCAAAACCCCATCATCACCTAAGGTAACCTGCTTGGCACCTCCGTGTTGCAACGTGTCTCTAAGGACACACAAATGGGGATCATCATACTGCCGATCACGGATACGCTCCAATAAAGAAGAACGAGCGACCGTGCAAGCCAACACACGACTGGGCTCAGAAACATCCAACCTCACGAATTGATTGGCTAAAGCCTGAACATCCAAAGCAAGCGACCTCTCACCGACCGGAATATAAGCAAGACTGCCCATCCTGGCTGACTTCCTACTAAAAGCATCGGCCACCACATTGGCCTTTCCCGGGTGATATAAAATGGTGATATCATAGTCATTTAATAGCTCCAACCACCTTCTCTGCCTCAAATTCAACTCCTTTTGCTTGAACAAGTACTGCAGACTCTTGTGATCCATGAACACCTCACACGCCACGTCATACAGATAATGCTTCCAAATCTTCAACGCGTGAACAATGGCTGCCAACTCCAAATCATGAACCGGATAGTTCTTCTCGTGAATTTTCAACTGCCGCGAAGCATAGGCAATGACCTTGCCATCCTACATCAACATTGCACCAAGTCCAATATGAGATGCATCACAATAAACTGCATAAGGCCCTGAACCTGTGGGCAAAACCAACACTGGTGCCGTAGTCAGAGCTGTTTTGAGCTTCTGAAAGCTCGCCTCACACTCGTCTGACCATCTGAACTGGGCACCCTTCTGGGTCAATCTGGTCATCGGGGATGCGATAGATAAAAATCCCTCCACAAACCGATGATAGTAGCCTGCCAACCCTAAAACAACTCTGAATCTCTATAGTTGATGCTGGTCTAGGCCAGTTCTTGACTACCTCAATCTTCTTCGGATCAACCTGTATACCCTCTACTAATATAACATGACCCGGGAATGCAACTGAACTCAACCAAAACTCACACTTCGAAAACTTAGCATAAAACTGACTATCCCTCAAGGTCTGAAGGACCACTCTAAGATGTTGCTCTTGCTCCTCCCAGCTGTAGGAATATATCAAAATATCATCAATGAAGACTATCACAAACGAATCCAAATAAGGCCTGAACACTCGGTTCATCAAATCCATAAACGTTGATGGGGCATTTGTCAACCCAAATGATATCACCAAGAACTCATAATGCTCGTACCGAGTGTAGAAAACTATCTTAGAGACATCGGATGCCCTAATACTCAACTGCTGGTAGCCAGATCTCAAGTCAATCTTCGAAAATACCTTGGCACCTTGAAGCTGATTAAACAAATCATCAATCCCTGGCAATGGATACTTATTCTTGATTGTAACCTTGTTCAACTGCCGGTTATCAATACACATTCTCATTGATCCATTCTTCTTCTTAACAAACAACACTGGCGCACCCCAAGGCGAAACATTGGGTCTAATGAAACCCTTCTCAAGCAAGTCTTGCAACTGCTCTTTCAACTCTTTCAACTCAGGCAGGGCCATACGATACGGCGGGATAGAAATGGGCTGGGTGCCCGGAGCCAAGTCAATGCAGAAATCAATATCCCTGTCGGGTGGCATACCCGGCAGCTCTGAAGGGAATACCTCAGGGAACTCACGAACAATGGGCACAAAATCAATAGAAGGAATCTCGGCACTAGAATCACCAATATATGCCAAATAGGCCAAACACCCCTTCTCGACCATACGCTGAGCCTTCACATAAGAGATGACATTATGGGTAGAATGATTAGGAGTCCCTCTCCACTCTAAACGAGGTAAACCCGGCAAGGTTAAGGTCACAGTCTTGGAATGACAGTCCAAGATGGCGTGGTAAGGTGATAATCAGTACATCCCCAATATGACATCGAAATCGACCATGTCCAGAAGCAACAAATCTACACGTGTCTCAAAACCCCCAATCACGACTATACAAGAGCGATGGACTAGATCTACCACAATAGAATCGCCCACTGGTGGAGACACATACACAGGGGCACTCAAGGAATCACTAGGCATGACTAGATACGGTGCAAAATAAGATGACACATATGTAGACCCTGGATCAAATAAAACTGAAGCGTCTCTGCCACAAACCAGAACAGTACCTGTGATAATTGCGTTGGAAGCCTCAGCCTCAAGCCTGGCTGGAAGAGCATAACATCGGGGCTGGGCCCCACCACCCTGGACCACATCTCTAGGACGGCCTGCAGCTGGCTGGCCTCCACCTCTAGCGGTCTGAGCTCCACCTCTAGCACCTCTACCTCCACCTCTAGCACCTCTACCCCCACCTTTAGCTGGCTGGGTGGGTTGTGGAATAACTGATGCCTGAACCATAGCACAGGAACCCTGCTGCTACGACTGAGTACCCACCAATCTTGGACAAGCCCTCCTAATATGACCATACTCACCATACTCAAAACATCCACCTGAGTGTTGCGACTGAGGAAACTGAGACTGACCTTGGCGACCTAAATGACCACCCCGAAAACTCTGGAGTGGTAGTGTACTGATAGGAGCTGGTGGTGTACTATAGTGATGTTGATCAGAATACTGCATGTGAGAACCATGGCCACCTGAAGCACCGTGAGAAACCTGAAGTGCTGACTGAAAGGGCCTAGGAAGATGGCCTATACCATACGAATCCCTGCCTCCAGACGAGGCACCACTGAATCTGCCTGAATGACGAGGCCTCTTGTCCGACCCATGACCACCTCCCTGCATTAGAACCACCTCCACTCTCCTATCCACATTGGCCGCTTCCAGCAAAAGAAATCTCACTCCATGTCTCCCTAGCCATCTGAAGACGAATCGGCTGAATAAGTCCATCAATGAACCTCCTCGCCCTCTCTCTCTCGGTGGGAAGTACGATAAGAGCATGACGAGCCAAGTCGATGAATCTGGTCTCATACTGGGTAACAGTCATAGAACCCTGCTGGAGATGCTCAAACTGCCTCTGATAGGCCTCTCTCTAAGTGATTGGGAGAAACTTCTCCAGAAATAGTTGAGTGAACTGCTCCCAAGTCAAAGCTGGTAATCCGGCTGGTCTAGCCAAACAATAATCTCTCCACCAAGTCTTGGTGGATACAGACAAGCGAAAAGTAGCAAAATCGACCGCGTTGGTCTCAACTATCCCCATGTTCCTGAGAACCTCATAACAGCTGTCTAGATAATCCTGGGGGTCCTAAGAAGATGCACCGCTGAAAGTAGTAGTGAAGAGCTTGGTGAACCTATCCAACCTCTACAAAGCATCGGCAGACATAGCTGCTCCCTCACTGGTCTGAGCTACCACACCCAGATGAACTGCTGGGGTCTGAAACTAGGGAGCTACCTGCTCCGGAGTGCGAATGGCAGGAGTCTGGGCTCCTCCTACAGCTTAAGAGACGGGTGGTTCTATAGGAAGCAAGTCTGCCCGGGTGACACTCTCCATAAGGCCCACTAGACGGACCAGAGTATCTTGAAGTACTGGGGTAGCAATAAACCCCGCTAGGACCTAATCTGGGCCCACTGGAATTGTCTGGGCCACAACCTCATCATGAAAGTCAACTTGAGGCTTCGCCGCTAGTGCTGCTGCTTTGGGTTGAGCTCTGCCCCTGCCTCGGCCTTTAGCACGGCCTCGGCCTCGCCCTCAGCCCCTCGTGGGAGCTGCTGCTAAGGGCTCGGGCTGATGATCAGTGGATAAGGAAGCGCGTGTTCTCGCCATCTGCGAAAGAACAGAGTAGAAATTCAATTAACATTGAGAAACCAAACCGCACGATAAGAAAGAACAAATGTGAAGTTTTTCCTAACTCTGTAGCCTCCAGGGGATAAATATAGACGTCTCTGTATCGATCCCTCAGACTCTACTAAGCTTGTCCTCGAATTGTGAGACCTATGTAACCTAGAGCACTGATACCAACTTGTCACGACCCGGATTTCCCACCCTTGGAAGTCGTGATGTTGCCTACTCGTAGAAGTTAGGCAAGCCGCGAAAACATAGAAATTACTAACTCTTTCATTTTTAACCCTTTTTAACAATCTGAATTAATAGGTAATCAATATTTAAATATTAATGATAAATGAAATCAAGCGGAAGACTTAGTCTAATATAATAACCAAAACCAGTACTACAATTTCAACATACGTCTCTACCCAGAATTCGGTGTCACAATATCACGGACTATATATGAGGACTACATACAAGTGTCTGAAAAAGGAAATACAGTCTGTCTCGGATACAAGTGAAAACAGAGCTCATAATAAGATAGAAGAGAACGCCGGGCATATGGACGCGTATAAGACTACCTCGAGATCTCTAGCTGGACTGAAGGTAGCCACCCAAATGCTATGGTCCAAGATCTGCTCCGGGATCTGCACATAGTACAGACTGTAGTATCAGCACCATCCGACCCCATGTGCTGGTAAGTGCCTAGCCTAACCTCGGTGAAGTAGTGACGAGGTTAGGACTAGACTACCAAATAACCTGTGTAGTTATATAATATACAGCAGAAAATAAAGAAAAAATAAACAAGTAAATATGAGAGGGGGGTACATGCTGCAGGGTATACCAATATCAACCGTAAATCAAGAGTAAGAGCATAAGAACAGCTTAGATTTCATAGCAAAACAATAAAAAATTTGTGTCCAATCTATAAACCCTTTGTATCTAACAATTGTTGCAGCGCGCAACCCGATCCCAATATATATCAACACTATTGTTGTGCGCAACCCGATCCATATCATTTATCACTATTACGGCGTGCAACCACATCCACACATAATATTGTTGCGGCGTGTAACCTGATCCAAATATATCATTGTTGCGGCGTGCAACCCTATCCACATATACTATCAACAATAATCATAGCAAGAGTCCCGGCAAGGGATCAATAAAAAACTACACTATCCCGGCAAGGGAATCGATAGTATAAGTAACAACATTCCGGCAAGGGAGAAACAGCTATAACCAAACTTGTTCCAACATCTAACTACTTCAGCTAACACCAATACTCAGTCATAAGTAATTTCCACGAGAATAATCACGATCCTTGCTCAATACAGAGTGTCATCAACTTAAGCATCCGTAGTATTATTTAAGAACACAATAAATTACAATTCAAGACTCACGGTCATGCTCGACACCAACGTATAGATACTCGTCACCATGCCTATACGTCGTACTCAACAAGAAACAAGTAGCAAATAGGACACAACTCATAATCCCTCAAGCTAAGGTTAGACCAAACACTTATCTCGAACTTCCACGGTCAACTCAAGCCTCAAAAACCGCCTTTCCTTTTGAATTCGGCTCCAAATCAATCGTATCTAGACATAATCGACTTAATAACATCAATAAATGTTAAACAGTCCAATTCCAATGCTTAATTATAGCTTTCCCATCATTCTTCCCAAAAAGTCAAAAATTGACCCCGGGCCCGCTTAATCAAAACACGAGGTTCGGACCAAAACCCGATCACCCATTCACCCATGAGCCCGAATATATAATTAGTTCCAAAATTCGACTCCAAAACGGGGTATAAATCACAATTAAACAAAAAGCTTTAACTCTACCCAAATCTCTAATTTTCTACCCTTAAGAACATGATTTAAGCCTAGAAATCTAATGGGTGTTAATGAAAATTGAAGAAAATGAGTCTAAGATTACATACCTATGAATTGGTGGTGAAATCCCCTTTCAAAGATCGCCCAATTTGGAGTTTGGAAGGAGAAGTTATGAAATTTTGACTAATTCCCGTTTTTGCTTCTGTTTTAAAATCACTGGACAGGCCTTCATCGCGTTCGCAATAGGCTTGTCGCGTTCGTGATGAGTTAGGCCTTAGTGACCTTCACGTTCGCGATATTGGGCTCACATTCGCGGAGCTTTGACCACGCAAGCCTTCGCGTTCGCGGGCCAGTGGCCACGTTCGCGTAGAACAAGTGAGAATCCCCTCCCCCAGGCCAATTGCCTTACGCGTTCGCGAGTATCTGGACGCGTTTTCGAAGGGTACTCCCCCCTCAGCCTCGCATTCGCAAAGAAGAAATCTGGCACCTGGGAAATTTGCCTTACGCGTTTGCGAGTGGGACCACGCGAACGCAAAGAACAAAATCCCTATGCACTGAACAGCAAAAACCTGCAACTTTCAATAGTTCAAAAACTTTCTGAAACCCATCCGAAATTCACCCGAGCCCTCGGGGCTCCAATCCAAACAGGTACACTAACTCAAAAATATCATATGAACTTATCAGTGCGATCAAATTGCCAAAATAACCCCTTAAACAACGCATTAAACCTCAAAATCAATGAAATATTTCAAAACTTCTTGAAACATCAAATTTTGCATTTAAGGTCCGAATCACGTCAAATGACATCCGTTTCTTACCAAATTTCATGGACTTATCTTATTTCACATATAAGACCTGTACCGTGCTCCGAAACCAGAATACGGGTCTGATACCATCAAATTCGAAATGCATTTCATTTCCAAAACTCATAGAAATTTCCAGAAAATAATTTTCTTTAAAAATTCATTTTTCGGGCTTGGGACCTCGGAATTTGATTCTGGGCATACGCCCAAGTCCCATATTTTTTCACGGACTCTACGGGATCGTCCAATCACAGGTCCGGGTCCGTTTACCCAAAATATTGACCGTAGTCAACTAAAATGCATTTCAAGTCAAAATTTCAACTTTTTCACAGATTTTCACATAATAGTTTTCCGTACGCGCCCGGACTGCGCACACAAATCGAGGTGATGACGAAAGAGGTTTTTAAGGCATCGGAACGCAGAATTCATTTTAAAAACAAGTGATGACCTTTTGGGTCATCACAGCTTTTGATCAAAAACCCAACCAAACCACGTTCGAATGACCTGAAATTTTACACACACATCCCAAATGACACAACGGAACTACTGCAACTCTCGAAATTCCATTCTGACCCCTATATCAAAATCTCACCAATCAACCGGAAATCGCCAAATATCCAATTTCGCCAATTCAAGTCTAAATCTACTCCGGGTCTCCAAAACTCATTCCGGTCAAGCTCCTAAGTCCCAAATCACCTCCCAAAGCTAACCGAACCATCAGAACTCACATCCGAACCCTCTAACATATAAGTCAACATCCGGTTGAATTTTCCAACTTAAGCTTCCTCAAAAGAGACTAAGTGTCTCAAACCTTTCCAAATCCTTTCTGAACTCGAACCAATCAACCTGATCATATATAGAACCATTAGACACAGCAATAAGAAGCAAAACGGGGAAAATGGAGCGGTAACTCATGAGACGGTTGGCCGAGTCGCCTCACCTGTAGAAATGTGATTTTTGACCCTCCCCAAGATTTAACACATTTTAGTGTTAAATAGTTAGTTTAGGTCTAATATCGCTATTTTAATTAGTTTTGACCCTTTTACTTTATTTTATCACAAAAATAAAAACTACAAAATATATTTTCTCTTATTTAGCTAATTGATATTTTATTACTTTTAGTTTATCCATCATTCATAAAATTAAAAAAAAATATATAGAAATAATTTCACTTTTAGTATACAGAAATAGTTTTATTCTGGACATCAGACCCAACATTAAGGACCCAAAAAGAGGATCAGCTGTTTGGAGCTGATTTTGGAACACAACCAAGAACCCTAGACCTAAGAGGACCTAAGATATAGGCAGCACCTTCTTCTTCGATAAAAAAAACAAGCAGCAGCAACAATGAACTCACAGTTTTCCGGTAGTCCCAGCTACCAAAACTTCCATAACTACACTGACCTAATTCCTTTATATCCAAGGATATGTAGGCAACCTCGGAAGCAAGGTTCGGTTAGATCTTTCAAAAATGCTTCCCATGGAGTATTCAAACAAGCAAAAATCGCTCGTATTCGCTCACTTTATCTTTGCCCGAAAACTCTTCGTGTTTCCGAGCTAAGAGAGGCAGCTGTGAGCACGTGATTTTTACTCTATGTGAAATACTCCTACAAATTAAAGAAATAGATTTTTTCCAAATGTTTGTAATTTTATAGGATTTTGTAAAAAATTTCGTCAATTGTTTGCATTTTTATGCATGTTTACTTTTATTAAATCATGAAAAATACCAAAAAATAACATGCATTGCATTGAGATTTTGTTTTCATATTTTTAGGATTAATTAGTTAATTAATTATTTTATTAAGATAAAATCACAAAAATTGGTTCACTTTTACAATTTTAGCTTTTAATTTTAGATTAGTAGTTTTTCTTTTTTAAATTAGAGTTAATTAATTGTTATAAATTTTTAATTGGATAATTAGCTTAATTTTTACAACTTAGAATAATTTAGGAATTTAATTTAGAATTTTAATTAATTAGAGAAAGAAAAAGAGAGAAAAACAAAAGGAAAAAAATGGAAAAATGGCATAAATCAGCTTTGGATTTGGGCTGATTTTATGCCCAAACCCGCCCCAAATCCAGGCCCAAAAATCGGGTCACCCGGTCCAGCCCCCCACTTAACCAAACGACATTGTTCGTGACCATCAAATCATATCCGTTGATCTCTTTTGATCGAACGGATGGGAAGTGGCCCTTGTTCTTATATAAAACTGTCCTAAACGCCCCCCCCCCCCCCATTCGAACCCCTTCACTTCAGTCTCTACCCTAACACAGATAGAAACCCTAGCCACCCCCAAATTCCCAAACCCCACCAGCCAGCGGCGACACCCAAACCACTCCAAATTGTCACCATACAATCACCACCCACCCCTCTTTCATAATCCATCATGAGTTCCCCTAAAATCCTCACCCACTTGTTCCAATTTCAAATATGATTCCAAAAGAAATTGAAAACCCTAATCCGTTCCCCTTTTTGAGTTTCAAACAGTTTCAAGGCTCGATTTGAGCCGGAATTTATGCCAATTGATTGTTCTTAGTAAGAACAATCGATTAGCATTATTTTTGGCTCATTTCAAGGCTCACTGGTTCCTGCTAAGTCAAAAATGACCGGCCAAGCTTCGTCAAGCGTCGTCGTTCATTGATTCACTTTGTTTGTTCAAACATTTCCGCCAAATCAGTATATATTCCTTCCCTCTCTTTTTATGTCTGTTTCTGTTTATCTATTTCTAGTTAATCTGTTTACTTTTGATTAGTTCAATTTTAAAAATAGGTTGCTTAGTTTAATTGCATGATTTAGGATTAATATTTTTTTTCTCTTTTGTTTTGTTGATTTTTCGGCCTGGCTGAATTTATTTAGTGCGATCAATAGTATTAAATTCGTGCTTAACTTGTTAAAGTGTTTGGTTGATTGGTTCAATTGCTGTTTGGATTAGGTTTTTCTTTGTCTTTCTTCTTTTTCTTTTTCTTTTTCTTCTTCTTCTTTTTCTTTTTGATTAATTAACCAGTTAGTTTTTTTTAGGTCATAATATTAAGTTAATAATGCCCCTGAGTTTCTTTGTTCAGGGATTACTATGTTTGGGTCGCCTACTGGGTTTTTGTTATCTTTGGTTTGGTCAGAAGAAGCTCATTCGTCTGGGTTTGAGTCAGAAGAAGCTCATTCGTCTGGGTTTGAGTCTTGGGTCAGTTTGACCTATGATTGGTTCAGTTTGGGGAGTAAATGTAGGGCTGTCAGGGGTATTTTAGGTAACTTAGGTCTAGGAAATATTTTCTGTTAGGAGGGAAGCTTCTAGAATTAAGAGGAAGCTTGCATGCTAAGAAATGAAGGGAGCTCAGATATTTTTAAGGGACTAGGAGGTAAAATAAAAAAGAGTTTGAGGGTTAAAAGTAAATTTAAAAACTCAGGTTATGCTGCCCTAAAGCCTTGCTGTAAGAGGCTTATTTTCCTCATGTCTAGGGCAGAGATTGAGGACACCAAAAAGAAAATGGCTGAGATATTGAAGCTGCAGAATCCCCTCAAAAGTTTAATTCTTATGATAAATACACTGAATTCATAGAAAGGAAGGCATCAGTTCTTATTTTTAGATACCTGGGTTAAAAGCTGAAGTTCATTTTGAATCACACTAGTTGCTTCTGTTTTGGCTGCAGCACCATCTCATTTTCAGAAATTTATTTCTATTTTTGGTTGATTTTGCTGTAACAGGTATGTATGTTGAACATCTTCTTGGCTATTGAATCGTATACATGAAGCCTTTGAACATTTGTTGCCTCATTCTCAAATGTCATGTGAATATGTGGATTGACTTCTAGATTCTAATTTTGTTTGTCTTTACTCTGTTTTCTATCTCCTTTTAACAAGCTAGACTTTATCCTTAAATGAGTAATTATCCCATTTTATGTAGGATTAAATTCTGTAAGGATTTTTGAAGCTTAGCTTGATTACATAATTATTAAAGGATGATGTCCAAATATGAACTGCACGTGATATTCTGGGATGTTACATGAGCATATGAGTTTTATTTCTCAAGGATTTGATTTAAAGCTCTTGATTAAATTGATGTCCTGCTAGTCATAAGATCATGTTTTGCTTACTTTACTTTAGCTGTAATATTGTTAAACTATTAAGACTTAAGTAGTATGATACCATAATGATTAAGTGTATGCTAATCAAGTTTGAATTTGTTTGAATAGAAATTCATTGGATAATGTAATAATTCAAGTTTATTTCTTGCTATCTGATTAATGCATGAGTGTTGCTATATAAAAGGGAGATGTTATGAAGTTAGTCACATGCTTCACTTGTTATTTTTCCATGCTTCAATCTGTGCAATACCTTTTCACTGACTCATTGCCTTTTGGGTTTGTTTTTGTAAATTTGTTATTCATTAATTAGCTAGTTAAAAGTGGCATTTTGTTGCCATTGGGCCTAAGGAACACAACAATGCTTTATTAAAATAAATAAGCTATAGGAATCAATGAAGGTTTCCTTTGTTATGGGCCAGCAGTGAGCTATTTAGGCCCAACCCGATTCAAATGGGGTAGCCTGGTCCAAATCGGGCTTGGGAGTGCCTTCGTCTATGGTTTCTTTCATTTTGGGCTGGATTTCGAGCCCAATAGCTTTCATTGTTGGCGCCCTCTAAATAATGTGACAGGCTTCCTATTTGGCCCAATGAATCAGAAAGGTTAAAAGCATGTATTAATTTTTAATACCTTCGTGGTAATCCACAGACTGTCATTAAATATCGAATTAGTTTTAAGAATACATGAATCTCGTAGTTTGCTTTAGGCACGTAATTAAATTATCACAACTATGGGTATAGTTCCCACGGCGTGGTTGTGATACATAATTTCAATTTAGTTTTAAATGATGAGTATCCGTAGTTCATTTAATTGAATGCATTTCTTTTAAAGGAAATTGAGGGGTGTCATTTACACAATTGAATTGCTTGATCCATGGCCCTCATATGAATTATCTTAATTAATGTAGAAGAACGCATTGAATTCTCGTAGTTTGCTTTATGCGCGTTAATTAAATAAAGTGTTCTAGCTACGGGATTTATTCCCGTGATGTAGTTGTGAAACATAATTCCCAAATCCGGGTGTACATTTCATGTGACCCGACTTTCCAACATTATTAAATAAAATAAATATATTGTGAACCGCGGGTGCATTTCATGTAGTGTGGTTTACGATTTGTTTTCAAAAAACAAACAAGTGTAAGACGATCATAAATTTTCCTAAAAAACATTAAAAAGCGGCAAGAAAGTGAAAAATGCAATAGGTATAAAATATGTAATTAATCAGATAATTAGGCTAATAAAAATAGTTGAGCGACCGTTCTAAAACCACGGAACCTGGGAATGCCTAACACCTTCTCCCGAGTTAACAGAATTTCTTATCTGGATTTCTATGTTCTCAGACCATAAATAAGAGTCAACTTCCTCGATTCGGAATTTTAAACTGGTGACTTGGGACACCATAAATTATCCCAAGTGGCGACTCTGAATTTGAATAAATAATCTCGTTTCGATTATTGTTACTTTAAATGAAAAAACTCCCCTATACCTTTTCCATGGTAGTAAAAGGAGGTGTGACAGCTCTGGCAACTCTGTTGGGGACAAGAACCCAGAACTTTTGGTTCAGGGTTTAGAATTCGAGCTTAGAATAATTGTTATAATTGGCTTTTATTTATTATCTGATTTTTACGTGTTTGAGCTTATTGTGCTAAATGTCGCTTTTTACCGCTTTGATATTACTTGGACTGTATATAAATTGTTACGAAACCCTTTTCTCTCTGAGTCTTCTAAATCATTTGGGAAGTGTGCATTTCGTGTGACTTCTTTTCTATTAGAGTCATATCCCAATTTTAGAACGAGATTCGGACAAGTTGCAAAGCCGGTGAAGCTTCTGTATTTCCGGTACACTGCCCCCCCCCCAGCTCGAGTTGTCCGCTCGGGTAAGCCAGGTCTATAACAATACACTAGGCTATAAACCTAGAATAACATAGCCTCATGCCGGATCCCTAGTAGGAACGTTTGTTTTCATGACGTGCATTTGACTTAGGGGACTCAACACAGGGGTTGGGTCCGTCTATGACAAGTGTACTCCAAAAAATAAAGACCATCCTGATGCATGCTAATGTGCTACATATTGCAATCTTCAAGGGTAAAATGGGTCATTTGGCGAACCAATGAGGTTTGAGGGTAAATGAGAAAAACAAAAGGGATGAAGTGTAAAAAAATAAAGCAAGTAGAGCCCGGTTCTTTCACATTTTGTTTTAAGAAAAAGATAAAAAATGAAAAATCCAAAAGATTTTGCACTTTCCCATCAATTTCCAAAAAAAAAGAAGAATTAAAAAAAGAAAAATAATCCAAAAAGAGTTTACATGTTTCATCATTTTTCAAAAAAGACAAAGAATACATTTTCTCTAAATTATTTGTTAATTTTATTTCTCGCCTGTATCCAATCTGCCCGACTACACATACCTGATTCTCGTCTTTCGGGGCGGGATACGTAGGCAACCCACATAGGGTCCGATCTTCTTAATGAGTCTTAAGTTCTTGGCGTCGAGGGTTGTAGCCAAATCTTGCATGTCTAGCCACTTTTGGCCACATCGGTCATTTTGCAAATTAGGGATATTTTTGCAAAGTGGTTTGTTTAAAGTGTCTGGAGAGTCTTCAATCCACAATTAGGTGTCCATTTACTTTAAGGTCCGTCCTTGTCGAATTTGCATGTCTAGCCGCTTTTGACCATATAGGCCATTCTGCAAAATAGGACTATTTTCGCAAAAGTATTTTAGTGACCCATGTCTTAGAGTCCTAGGTCCACAACAAGGTGACCTCTCTATTTAAGGTCCATTCTGTTGAATTTGCAATGCTTAGCCATTTTCTGGCAACATAGGCCATTTTTACAAAATCAGTCATTTCTGCAAAGTAATTTTTCTATGTCTTAGAGGTCACCTTTGTTGAGTTTGCACTTCTAGCTGACTTTTGGCCATGTAGGCTATTTTGCACAATTATGTCTTGCATGTGTCCAATAGGGAGTGTTATTGTCTCACGTAGTGTTCTAAATCCTTAACTCTATTTGGTTTTAGTTTTCTTATACAAGTGTGGAACTACTTATCAGAGTTTGAGCATGATCACCCCAGGACCATCTGGTCAGGACCGTTGCATTCAGGAGTTGCTTAAGGAGATTTTTTATGTTTTGAGTCTGTTTTTTTTTATGATGTCTTGTACTTTATAGTCATGTTCAGTAGTAATGATTTTTTTAGTTGGTGTCGGAGTTTGTTGTAGTATAGTTAAGTTGAGTCTCTCATTATCATATTTGCTATTTTGTATTTGAAAATGAAAAAAAAAAGTTATTGTAATGAATAATCCAAAAAGATTTTTATTTTTTAGTTTAATTTATCCATTACTATTCCAGAGCTACGCTTGATCTGATTCATGAGGGACATGATACGTAGGCAACCTACATAGGGTTCGATCGAATTATTTTCTTTTAAAAAAAATTAAAAAAAAGAAAAGGAAAAAAGGATGAAGTTGTGGGACATGAGAAATGAGAGGAAAGAAAAGAGCGATAATCAGAAAGAAATAAAGGAGGGAAAAAGAGCAAGCCAAGAAGTGCTAGAAAAGAAAAGAAAAGAGAAGATTCAAATGGACAAATTGGGATGATGTCAAGTGACATTATGACCCTCGAATTCATTCTTGAATTGTTAATTGTTGTTAGGTGCATTGCACGCAATGTGATATTTTTAGTTGTTAAATGCCCTAATGCTAACATGATGACTTCATTTTGTTCCTCTTTGTTATCTTCATTATAGCAGAAGGGTGGTTGGTTTGTGATTTTTAAACTGGTAACTCTTCCATACAACACAAGGTCAAAGAGCAAGGTAGTCATGGCTGGCAAAGACTTGGACATGGGTGGTGTTGATCCATCTAAGGAGATTATTGCATCAGAATCTAAGTTGAAAGAAGAGGTATTGAGGTTGAAAGGACAGATGGCCGGAATATACCAAGCCTGGATTAGAGGGCGTCCTCCACCATTAGTTCCTGCTAACTACACTGAAAGTCTTGTCACCATTCCGCCACTGTCACAAATCCAGCTTCCTACTACTGTTGATGTCTACCTGCAACCTTTTCACACTCCACCCACCAAAACCACCTCATATCCTGCACCTTTGGCCACTCATGCTTTTGTAGCTCCTCCACCAGCTACTTTTCCTCGATCCTCTAACAAGACTATGTTCAAAATCCCCGATGCCCAACACTATGCTCCAGAACCAACTTTCAAGGTCTCGGATCCATACTCTAACGCTCCTCATTTTGAGCCTCCCGGTGAAACTGAAAAGCCTGCTAAGACAGTGGAGCAAGATGAGATATCCAGGAAGGTGAAAATCTTATAGCAGTCTTTAAGAAACATGCAAGGGATAGGGAGCCAAATGAGTGTGTCTTACAAAGACTTGTGCTTGTTTCCTGACATCCAACTTCCTGCTGGGTTTAAGATGCCAAAGTTTGATTTGTATAACGGGCGCGGAGATCCCGTGGCTCATTTGAGAGGCTACTGCAGTAAGATGAGAGGCGTCGGTGGGAAGGACAAATTATTGATGGCATATTTCAGTCAGAGTCTGAGTGGGGCAGCTCTAGAGTGGTATATCTGCCAAGACGCTAGCAGGTGGTACACATGGGACGATATGACTCAGGCCTTTGCCCGGCAATTCCAGTACAACATAGAAATTGTCCCGGATCGCATGTCCCTTACCAATATGGAAAAGAAGCCTAATGAAAGCTTTAGGGAATATGGACTCAGATGGAGAGAGCAAACTGGCAGAGTCAATCCCCCGAGGGAAGAAAACGAGATGGTCAAGTACTTTCTTCAAGCTCAAGAGCCAACTTACTTTAAGCATTTGATCTCGGTTGTGGGTAAGGCTTTTAATGATGTGGTAAAAATTGAAGAAATGGTAAAAGATGGGCTGAATTCGAGCAAGATCATGAGCTATTCTGCTTTAAAATTCACAACACGAGTAATTCAGAACGACATAGGAAACTTGTTGGGTCAAAAGGAACATGGTGATGTTGCCATGGTTGTCTCATGATCACGACATGGTCCAACAGTTCTGCCTCACCAATATACCTAGCCCCAACCCCAACCCCAAACCTATTCCCCAGCTCCACATAATCCACCTCAGTATTATCCTCCGAACAATGTCCGGTCATCTGTCCAACCACCAGGTCACTCCCTATGGCGAGCACCAGCACCGCATAATGCATTCTTGCCTTCACAACATTTTCGAGCACCCAACAACCCTAGAAAATAGGGGCAGGGAGGGAAACAAAGGCAAAGAAATAGTTTCATGCCAATCGGGGAGTCCTACACAAGCTTGTATAAAAAGTTAAAGCATGTTGGCCTGATTGAGCCGCTCCTCGGCTATACTCCAGACCCACATGCAAAAGGTTTTGATCCTACTGTACGGTGCATGTACCACTCTAATGTCCAAGTTCATAGCATTGAAGATTGTCGTGCTTTGAAAAGGGAAATAGAAAGAATGATTCAAGAAGGGATAATTGTGATCCAGGACAGTGACACCCAGAATATCGTGCAAAATCCTTTACTTGCACATGATGATGCACACTTTGTGGGGATGATGTGTGGTGACAGGGAGTATGAGAATCCTCTTGGGAACTTGCTGACTGAAGTTAATGATGTTGAAATTGGTAATAGTCTTGGTGATATTGATGTGGAACTCAGTGGCTAAGATGTCGAGCTTGGTAATTAGAAAGGTGTTACTTTCTTGATTAGCCGGGAAGGAGCCTTGGTGGTTTATTTTGTTGTCATTTATGTTGTCCGGGTTATTTTCAGGGTTGTAATCCAGATATTGTCTCGTGACTCAAACCTTTATATCATTTTATTTTGCCTAGTTTGTTCAGTCGTAATAGCTTGTTTAGTGTTATCTAGGTTTGTTCTAGGGTTGTAACCCCAGTTTATTTTGTTTGTTTTGTTGTTCAAGCCCTTTCACCATCTATCTAATGCAATTTTCTATTTTTTATTATTTTTAGTTATTTTTGTTTAATTCTCTTTTCCTTTTATAGTTATTTTCCTGTTGACTCTAGTGACATGACATGCACGCATAATTCTTAACCTGATCTTAAAAGTTAGTTTATTCATGAAGCAATAAAATAATTTTGAAGATGATAGGGACATTTGAGGAAAATAAGTAAAGGCATTTTGAAATCATTTAAAGCCTGAACTATGTGAAACTGGAGAAGATAATTTGGGAAGTTAATAGGATGACAAGAATTCGTTAAAGGAGAGTGGATCCCTGATAATTTGAAGCGAGCAACTTTGAGTTCAAGTGCATATCAAGTAACAAGATAAAGCCAAGGGATTTTGCTCCAAGCAGACGGAGGGTATTCATTGTGAAGAAGAAATAAACCAACGAGAGTTCTGTATTTGACAAGGCACTAAAAAAAAATGGAAGGCATATCAGTGATATCAATGTCGAAGCTTCAAAAGAAATATTTTGCATGATCTTCGTTTTCATTCTCAAGTTGAACGTGTTGTACTTGGCATTTTCAGGGATCGGGAGGTCCTCTTTCAGCTACCCAAACACTTATACCATTCGATACCCTTTTGAGCCTGTACTGATTTCTTTAACCTCCCCTCTTTTGGAATCAAGTTAGAGTCATACGAAAAAGAAAAAAATTCATGTCCCCGTAGGTTTATTTTAGAAAGTTCATTCCAAAAGGAAAATTCAAAAAAAAAGGAAGAGAAAAACAGAGAAAAAGAAAAAAAAGGGAAAAAAGGAAAAATAAAGAAATAAAAAGAAAAAGAAAAATAGTAACAAAAAGTGTTCTCATAAACTACGTTTGACCTGATTCCTGTCACCACAAGATACGTAGGCAGTCTTACGGTTAGATCATACTAAATAAAATATTTCATAGTCCCACGAAGTCGAGAGTGGGGCAGTCTTTCTTAGAAATTCCATCTTAAAAAGAAAAAGAAAAAAAACCGAATCAAATTCCCTTGTTGTAGAAATTGGGGCAAAGTTGTTAGAATGGATTCCAAAAGTTGTAAATAAATTAACCCTATTGTCTTAGTTAGTTTGAGCCTTTATGATATCATTTCTTTCTAACCCTGTCCAAAAACCACATTACAGTCCAAAAAAAGACCTCCCAAATAATCTTTAAGAGTGCTGAGCTAGACATGCCAAGAGCATATGATGTTTTTACTATGGTCAATGCCTTGTCACCTACAGAATTAGAGGAAATGAAAAGGAAAAGAACAAAATGAGAGAGTCTTATCAGTAAAAACCTTCACAGGCACCATAAGGCGACGGTAAGTTGAGAAAAAGAACTAAATGAGAGGGGCTTGATGATGAAAACCCTTCGGGCACTACAAGTCGAATAAGGATAGTGCGTCAGATAGGATAATCGGAGCATTGAAGCCCAGTTTTACGGCAAAGAGGTAAAACAAGGGTTGAACATTAGACATGCTTGATAGATTAGGCCACTTAATCCAAAGGTGCATGCCATGATCGTTAGAGTTGGTATCCACATCTGATAAATTTCTACTTTGTAATTTTCTTGTTAGGTATCATCTCTTTCCATTGTCCCTTACTCTGTTCCTTTTGTTTTGTTTACTTCCTCTTCTTGAGTCTCTTCGGTTAGAATAAGTGAGAAATGACTTCAAAATTTGCTACCAGCTTTCCAATTGCACAAAACGGAATCTGGCTAGCACATCAAAGTGGTATAAGTCAGGAAAGAGCAGTATGCACACTGAGTTGGTAACAATCAACGTGCTTTGGGATTTATGTGAAATGCAAAGGTTCGATAAATGTCAATTCATGAGCAATGCAACAGATAGAGGGTATTGGGTTTGAACGGAGCAGGGGTATTTTCTGTGATAAGGGTGACAGAGAAAGTGGTTAGTCAATAAACAAGCAATGTCTTTCAAGTTGAAATCAAAGTTATCATGGAAAGTGAAGGAGCAATCGCCCTCAAAGTCAAGTCCTCAAACTAACCACCATGTTTAAACTCACAAGTTTTCTTTGTCTGAAACAAGGATGAAAGCTATGTTCATATCAAAGCTTGGAAGCTTGAATTTTTTAGGTGTAATGCCCTAGTTTTGCTTACGCAAAGGCTACTGGGAAGATCACACATCAGCCCTAGGAGAAACACTTCCTAGTCTGGGTTTTCAAGCTATATTTTGTTGTAGGAGATGCACTTCCCAAATCGTCTTCCTAGCCTGGGTCTTTTAAGTTATGTTTTTTTTAGGAGATGCACTTCCTACATTGATTTTTTCCCCTAGGAGACGTACTTCCTTGTTGGAATCATTAAAGCTTTACCCGTTATGAAACACACTTCCTAGTAGGGGTCTTTCAAATTATACTTGTTAGGAGACGCACTTCCTAGATTTGGTCATTTAAATTCATTCCTAGGAGATGCACTTCCTAAATTGAGATTTCACCCCTAGGAGACGCACTTCCTAGTCTGGGTTCTTCAGGATATACTTTTAGGAGACACACTTCCTAAATTAAGAGTTTACCTCTAGGAGACGCACTTCCTAGCTTGTGTCATTTAAGTTTCATCTAGGAAACGCACTTCCTAGTTTGAGTCATCGAAGTTTCACCCCTAGGAGACGCACTTCCTAGTCTGGGTCTTTCAGGTTATATCACCCCTAGGAGACGCATTTCCTAGCTTGGGTCATTTAAGTTTAGCCTTAGGAGATGCACTTCCTAAATTGAGTTTTACCCCTAGGAGACGCACTTCCTAGTCTGGGATTTTTAGGATATACTTTTAGGAGACGCACTTCCTAAATTGAGATTTCACCCTTAAGAGATGCACTTTCTAGTCTGGGTTTTTCAGGATATACTTTTAGGAGATGCACTTCCTAAACTGAGATTTTACCCGTAGGAGACGCACTTCCTAGTTTGGGTCATTTGAGTTCATTCATAGGAGACACACTTCCTAGTTTGAGTTATTGAAGTATCACTCGTAGGAGACGCACTTCCTAGTCTGGATTTTTCAGGATATACTTTTAGGAGACGCACTTCCTAGTTTGGGTTATTTAAGTTCATTCCTAGGAGACGCACTTCCTAGTGTGTTCATTCAAGTTTCAGCCTTAGGAGATGCACTTCCTAGTTTGGTTCATCCAAGTTTCACCCGTAGGAGACACACTTCCTAATCTGGGTCATTCAGGTTTTATTTTTAGCAAATGCATTTGCTAGTCAAAGTTTCTCGGTTTTACTCGCAGGAGACGCACATCCTAGTCGAGTCTTTAGTTTACTCTCATCATTGCATCAATAGCATAAGTGATTTACAGTTTTGCTAACAACTTACAAATCTTCCGAGCGCAAACTGGGGCAGAAAATTTTATTTGTTTTGTTGTTTTGATTGTAGACACCCACCTGGAGAACAGGGGAATTCGTTCTGGAATTATTTAAAGTTTCAAGTCAGTAGCAGGCGCCTACCTGGAGAACAAGGGAAGTCATTTCAGAATTCATTTCAAGTTTCAAATCGAAGGTAGCACGAGTTGCCAGAAGAATAAGGTTTTTACCTCGAGGCACGGGGGTTTGAGATGACCAAAGAAAAAGTCTCAATCCAAGAAAAAGAAAGAAAAGAAAAAAGAGGGAAGTGAATCCAAATGCAAAAGTAGATTAAAGACGTGAGCTGCTCAAGACATGGCTGAAGTCACGAGCACTGCATGTCCGGTCTTGATCCGGAGAAGCCGTGGAAGAATGAACTATTACCTGCAGCTAACAAGCATCAAGATTCAAATCAAAGTCCGCATGATGAACCATTCAAGACTCAAGATCAAGCTTCAGAAGTCTTATAGAAAGGAATCTTGTAACTCATAGCTAACTGGCTTAGTTAGTCTTTTTCATTTTTAATTTTGATGTAATAACAGGACCGCAGATCGGAACCTCAACGGAACGGCACCTCAATCGGCTCTCCACCTCGGTATAATCCCTCACTGTTCCTACTTCTAAACTACACGTGGCCTGATTTCTTTATAGACAAGGATATGTAGGCAGCTCAGATACCAGGGCTCGGTCACATTCTCCTTTCTCTTAGTTTTTAGTCTCTCTAAATAAAGGTCGGGGTCAAAAAACCTGTCTCATCATTCTTTGTCTAAAAATACTTCGTGTTTCCGGTCAAAGATGGCCAGCTGTAGATATGTAATTTTTACCCTCCCTAAGATTTTACACATTTTAGTGTTAAATTGTTAGTTTAGGTCTAATATCGCTATTTTAACTAGTTTTGACCCTTTTACTTTATTTTATCACAAACTACAAAAAATATTTTCTCGTATTTAGCTAATTGATATTTTATTACTTTTAGTTCATCCATCTTTCATAAAATTAAAAAAAAATATACAGAAATAATTTCCCTTTTAGTATTTAGTTTTATTCTAGTAATTTATTTTAATTAGGATTGATTTCACAATTTTATAGTTATTATTTTAGGAATTAATATTTTTTAGTCTAGTAGAGTTAAAGGGCCATTTTTAAAGGTAAATTTGGCCCGAATTTGGCTCAATTGGGATCTAGCTCATAATTCTCAAACCCATAATTCCTAAGCACATATTCCCCTAACCTAAAAATAATTCAAAACACTAAACCTAGACATCAAACCCAACGTTAAGGACCCGAAAAGAGGATCAGCCATTTGGAGCTGATTTTGGAACACAACCAAGAACCCTAGACCTAAGAGGACCTAAGAGATAGGCAGCACCTTCTTCTTCGTTAAAACAACAAGCAGCAACAACAGTGAAATCACAGCTTTCCGGTAGTACCAGCTACCAAAACATTCAAAAATACACTGACCTGATTCCTTTATATCCAAGAATATGTAGGCAACCTCGGAAGCAAGGTTCGGTCAGATCTTTCAAAAATGCTTCCCACGGAGTATTCAAACATGCAAAAATTGCTCGTATCCGCTCACTTTATTTTTGCCCAAAAACTTTTCGTGTTTCCGAGCAAAGAGGGGAAGTTGTGAGCACGTGATTTTTGCCCTATGTGAAATACTCCTACAAATTAAAGAAATAGATTTTTCCTAATTGTTTGCAATTTTATAGGATTTTGTAGGATTTTTCGTCAATTATTTGAATTTCTGTGCATGTTTACTTTTATTAAATCATGAAAAATACCATGCATTGCATTGACATTTTATTTTCATATTTTTAGGATTAATTAGTTAATTAATTATTTTATTAAGATAAAATCACAAAAATTGGTTTACTTTTACATTTTTAGCTTTTAATTTTAGATTAGTAGTTTTTCTTTTTTTAATTTAGAGTCAATTAATTGTTATAAATTTTTAATTGGATAATTAGCTTAATTTTTACAACTTAGAATAATTTAAGAATTTAATTTAGAATTTTAATTAATTAGATAAAGAAAAGGAGAGAAAAACAAAAAGAAAAAAAATTGGAAAAAAGGGCTTAAGTCAGCTTTGGACTTGGGTTGATTTTATGCCCAAACCCGCCCCAATCCAGGCCCAAAAACGGGTCACCCGGTCCAGCTCCACACTTAACCAAACGACATCATTCGTGACCATCAAATCCCATCCGTTGATCTCTTTTGATCGAACGAATGGGAACTTGACCCTGTTCTCGATAAGCATCATTATTGGCTCATTTCAAGGTTCACAGGTTCCTGCTAAGTCAAAAATGGCCGGCCAAGCTTCGTCAAGCATCGTTGTTCGTTGATTCGCTTTGTTTGTTCGAACGTTTCCGGCCAAATCAGTATATATTCCTTCCCTCTCTTTTTGTATCTGTTTCTGTTCATCTATTTCAAGTTAATCTGTTTACTTTTGATTAGTTCAATTTTAAAAATAGGTTGGTTAGGTTAATTGCATGATTTAGGATTAATATTTTTTTCTCTTTTGTTTTGTTGATTTTCCGGCCTGGCCGGATTTATTTAGTGCGATCAATAGCATTAAATTAGTGCTTAACTTGTTAAAGTGTTTGGTTGATTGGTTTAATTGTTGTTCGGATTAGATTTTTCTTTGTCTTTCTTCTTTTTCTTTTTCTTTTTCTTCTTCTTCTTCTTCTTCTTCTTCTTCTTCTTTTTTTTTTGATTAATTAACCAGTTAGTTTTTTTTAGGTCATAATATTAAGTTAATCATGCCCCTGGGTTTCTTTGTTTAGGGATTACTATGTTTGGGTCGCCTATTGGGTTTTTGTTATCTTTGGTTTGGACAGAAGAAGCCCATTCGTCTGGGTTTGAGTCTTGGGTCAGTTTGACCCAGGATTGGTTCAGTTTGGGGAGTAAATATAGGGCCGTCAGGGGGTATTTTGGGTAACTTAGGTCTAGGAAATATTTTTTGTTAGGAGGGAAGCTTCTAGAAGTTAAGAGGAGGCTTGCATACTAAGAAATGAAGGGAGCTCAGATATTTTTAAGGGACTAGGAGGTAAAATAAAAAAAGAGTTTGAGGGTTAAACGTGAATTAAAAAACTCAGGTTGTGCCGCCCTAAAGCCTTGCTATAAGAGGCTCATTTTCCTCATTTCTAGGGCAGAGATTGAGGACACCAAAAAGAAAACGGCTGAGATATTGAAGCTGCAGAATCTCTTCTTTAAAAGTTCAATTCTCATGATAAATACACTGAATTCATAGAAAGGAAGGCATCAGTTCTTATTTTTGGATATCTGGGTTAAAAGCTGAAGTTTATTTTGAATAACACTGGTTGCTTCTGTTTTGGCTGCTGTATCTTCTCATTTTCAGAAATTTACTTCTATTTTTGGTTGATTTTGCTATAATAAGTATGTATGCTGAACATCTTCTTGGCTACTGAATCATATACATGAAGCCTTGGATCATTTGCTGCCTCATTCTCAAATGTCATGTGAATATGTGGATTGATTTCTAGATTCTGATTTTGTTTTTGTCTTTACTCTGTTTTCTATATCTCCTTTTAACAAGCTAGACTTTAGTCTTAAATGAGTAATTATCTCATTTTATGTAGGATTAAATTCTGTAAAAAAAATTTAAGCTTAGCTTGATTACATGATTATTAAAGGATGATGTCCAAATATGGACTGCACGTGATATTCTGGAAAGTTACATGAGCATATGAGTTTTATTTCTCAGGGATTTGATTTAAAGCTCTTGTTTAAGTTGATGTCCTGCCAATCATGAGATCATGTTTTGCTTACTTTACATTAGCTGTAATATTGTTAAATTATTAAGACTTAAGTTGTATGATACCAAAATGATTAAGTGGATGCAAATCAAGTTTGAATTTGTTTGAATAGAAATTCATTGGATAATGTAATAATTCAAGTTTATTTCTTGCTATGTGATTAATGTATGAGTGCTGCTATATAAAAGGGAGATGTTATGAAGTTAGTCAGCTGCTTCACTTGTTATTTTGCCATGCTTCAGTCTGTGCAAGACCTTTTCACTGACTCGTTGCCTTTTGGGTTTGTTGTTGTAAATTTATTATTCATTAATTAGCTAGTTAAAAGTGGCATTTTGTTGCTATTGGGCCTAAGGAAAAGAACAATGCTTTATTAAAATAAATAAGCTATATGAATCAATGAAGGTTTCCTTTGTTATGTGCCAGCAAGGAGCTATTTAGGCCCAACCCGATTCGAAGGGGTTAGCCTGGTCCAAATCGGGCTTGGGAGTGCCTCCGTCTGTAGTTTTTTTCATTTTGGGCTGGATTTCGAGCCCAACAGCTTTCAGTGTTGGTGCCCTCTAAATAATGTGACAGGCTTCCTATTTGGCCCAATGATTCAGAAGGGTTAAAAGCATGTACTAATTTTTAGTACCTTAGTGGTAATCCACAACCTGTCATTAAACTTCAAATTAGTTTTAAGAATACATGAATCTCGTAGTTTGCTTTAGGCACGTAATTAAATCGTCACAATTACGGATATGGTTCTCATGGCGTGGTTGTGATACATAATTTCAATTTAGTTTTAAACGATGAGTATCCGTAGTTCATTTAATTGAATGTATTTCCTTTGAAAGAAATTGAGGCGTGCCATTCACACAATTGAATTACTTGATCCATGACCCTCATATAAATTATCTTAATTAATGTAGAAGAACGCCTTTAATTCTCGTAGTTTGCTTTAGGCGCGTTAATTAAATAAAGTGTTATAACTACGGGTACGGTTCCCGTGACGTAGTTGTGATACATAATTCCCAAATCCGGGTGTATATTTTATGTGACCCGACTTTAATTTCCAACATTGTTAAATAAAATAAACATGTCGTGAACCGCGGGTGCATTGCATGTAGCGTCGTTTACGATGTATTTTCAAAAAACAATCAAGTGTAGGACGATCATGAATTTTCCTAAAAACATTAAAAAGCAGCTAGAAAGTGAAAAATGCAATAGGTATAAAATATGTAATTAATCAGATAATGAGGCCAATAATAATAGTTGAGCGGCCGTGCTAAAACCACGGAACCCGGGAATACCTTAACACTTTTTTCCGGGTTAAAAAAATCCCTTACCTGGATTTCTGTATTCGCAAACCATAAATAAGAGTCAACTTTCTCGATTCTGGATTTTAAACCAGTGCCTTGGGACACCATAAATTATCTCAAGTGGCGACTTTGAATTTGAATAAATAATCATGTTTCGATTATTGTCACTTTAATTGGAAAAACTCCCCCATACCCCTTCCGGGGTAGGAAAAGGAGGCGTGATATCTCCCAAAAAAAATAATATATCATATAATATTCTATAGTTATGCATATATTGTAGTTTCTTTGATAGAAAGAAAAAATTTTATTAGGAGTCCCTATGGCAATTATAATTTATGGAGAAGTCCCTAGGGATAAAGTATTTGCCTAAGAGTCCCTAGACTACCTAAATACGCTTGTGACTTTATCAGTCTGGCATCATATGATAAACACGGCCTAGAAGACTCTCTAGATTTCTATCAAGGTTCTTTCAAGGCGACTTTACGATACTTGAACAACTATTACTGAAGGTACGTTTCTTGTTTAATTTTTGATGCGATGGCTTTACGTATGTAATAAATTTCAACATAGTAATCTTACCGCAACTTGTGATCTCATAACCTGCATAGTTTATACATGATTTTAAAAATAATATTTGTTACCGAATATTTGAAATTGCATGCGGGACAAGTCCTTTACTTGATATGGTACTGAATAGTTTACTTGAGATATTTACAATTATTTAAAATATCCTCGCTGTTTCTAGGCCTGCTTTACTGTTATTTGAGATATGATTACTATTACCGAAATGGGATTACATGATTTAATAAGAATCAAAATGCCCTGTGCTATTTTAAAAATGCTTCATATGAGTATTTACTGTTTACGAAGAAAAGTATAAATGGGAGAAAACTTTGAAGGATCTCGTAGCTAACGACGGATTCGTTAGACCTGGTGCACCTTGTAATTACAGATTATCAATTTCAGTTATAGTCCTCGCTAGTGGGAAGGTAGAACTAGCATACAATTACATTTTTCCCTCGAGTAGTGACCTATAGTTAAATTTGACTCCTTTTACGAAAGGGTATACACGGTAATACAGATTACATGATCCTTTCTTGGAAACCTGCCAAACATAAAGAATTGATATGACACAGTGCTTAGCGAGTTTATTATCGAATTGTTTAATTGAATTTTGTTACAGGAAACACATGATGAGACTAATTATTTTTACCATTTTGAAAGTACATTTAGTTTTTATAATAGCTTTCTATTACTGTTATACATGCATGTATTTCTGACTTGTCCCCAGTTAAAAACGGTTGTGGTTAAGTGTTATAACTCACTGAGCTAGCGAGTTACTCCCCGGCTAATTGTTTTTACAGAGACAACAGTTGACACGAGCGAGGATTTCGTTAATTATAGTACAGAGCCCCGCACTTGTTCGTGTGGGAAAAGAGTTTAATTATTGTCATCTTCTTTTCTTTTGAACTCTTAGAGTCGCTTCATAGTCATTTTTGTTAGTGTCATGAGTATTCATTCGTTATATTGGACTAGTTACTAGTATCGCACTTTCTTTCTGTATTTTTTAGATGGGTTTAGTATTTTTATGTTGATAAGGTTTGTAATGTTGGTGAAAACTCATTTTTGGTTAGTTGATGAAGATTGTTACTGATTTAAGTGAATATTTGTTAGTTGTTATTTGCTTATGAGATAGGAAAACTTTTGGGTGGTCCTAAAACAAGGAAAATTCTGTCTGATTTTCTATAAAATACCGATGAGTTTTACTTGGAGACACTTTCTCCCAAGTATTGGTCATGATCCTAAATTGGACCGTGATATATGGTCATATATAAAATATCAAAAAATAAAATATTTTCAAGATAGTTTAGCAAAGTTACTCATGGATCCATTTGGGCTAAAAACTAGTCCAACTTTAGATGGGCTAAAATGAGCTCGATCAAGATGAGCTGAGCTCGACAAATAGATGGGTCAATGACCCGCCCAACCTTGGAAAGATTGGGCGTATTGGGCATGTCAAGTGGGTTTGGGCTCAAATTGTCACGTCTAGCCAGTATACATATATTATATACTGATTATACACGGTCATATATACAGATTATACATGAATTTTACATATATACATCCGTTAGCTATTTTTATTTAAGTGGTTGAGTAGGAAGTTATTTAAGATAAAAGATTCCATGCAAAAAACAACAGATATTATTGTGATTTACTAAAAGCTCTATAAATATTGGATTGATTATAAGTCTAAAAAATGTCACTGTATAGTCGTTGTAAAAATAATAGTCGAAAAAATATATAAATTTTGTATGTTTTTGTGTATATATAAATTCTGTATGTTATACATAAATTTTATATACTTTTTGACTATTAAATATAAATAATTTATGGCGCAGGCTAAAATTAATAATACCCCTTATAAGTCGGGTAAGATCCAATTAGTTGGGCTAGTTTCTTTAGATGATAAGAGATAATGCTTTAAACGTAGCCCAAGGGAGCAAGTTGGACTTTGAATCGGCCCATCTCAAGAAAGTGCATGTTTCTGTGGCATGAGTTCTACTCTTGCTGCAAAGTTAAATTAGTCCCTTTTTTTTTCTTCTGAAAAATCCAATTTAATATATTTTTATCCAAAACTTTTTTCTGTCTCCAAAACAACATAGTTTACATATATATAAAATAATCGTTGTAAAAAGTTAACTATCTCCTTAGTACATGACTTTAAGGATTATTAACGTCATATACAGTCAAATCTTTCTATAACAGTCTCATTTGTTTATATATTTTTCGGCTACTATAGTGAAATGTCGTTAAAGAGGATATATGTTGTAACATAATATAAAAATCGATTTCGAAAAAAATTTGACTTTTATAATGAATTGAAGGATTGAAATACCCCGAAAAACAATTTAGGCACAAGCAAAAATTCAATAAAAGCTATATAGAAGAAATTTATTAAACTAGAGAGAGAACTTGGTAGCAAGTTTTTTCACAACTCATAAACTCTTAAATCTCTCTACATCATAGCTACCTCTCCACGATAGAAAATATGTAATAGCACCCCTATTTACAATACTACAAAATTAAATTTGACTAGAATCTAGAAAACCTATTCCTACATGATTTTGGTTATGAATCCTAAATAGATATAAATTAAATAAACTAGTAAAAATCAAAAATCCTAGACAACTTAGGAATACTAATTAATCTTGGTTTAATTTCCAACAACCTCCCTTAAACCAAGATCTTCAAACTTGAGCATGCCATGAATAACATCAAGCCTTGTAGAAGTCAAGTACCTTAGACTCTTCTCCAATTTCCTAAAATAAGTAGCATCAATAAAATCACGAGTGCCATCTTTAGTCAACTGCAATTTATCTTGAATATTGCTCATATATGATTTGTCTTTACTCATGGTAAATCCCTTCAAAATATCATCAATATAATTTTCCTTTACTTCGAAATCATCTACTTCTCCGGTTGTCTTGTAGTTGGACTTGTACACCCATTCAACTCCAATTGAAAATTCTATAGGTTGTAGAGTAATGCCGCCAATAGATATATCATCTTGCTCCTTGAAACATGTAATCTCGAACAATGGCACAAAATTTATTTCATCTTCAATATCTATAATCATGTATTGTAGTTCTGGATCCCAAGATATTTTTGCCTCAGTCTTGTGCAGATCATCAGAGACTTCTCTTGATGAACCATCTTGTTTTTTTCGTTAATAGGTTCATCTTCAATACTATTAAATAACTTTTCAGGTGAAACACCAACCTCTTTTGGACGAACTTCCCTTGCAGCCAAATCTTCCTTTTTAATAACCAGAAAATTTTTGGCAAATCAATTTAAATATTATTTGACTTTCCTTCGCATTCAATAGAATCTTTATCACAACAAAAATTACATGTACCTTCTCTTCTTTTCTCCTCTATTTTTGAATTTCGGCCTTCTTGATTTATTTTCGTCATCTTTGATGTGTCTTCTTTTTCTTTTGGTTGATAATCCTTTCATTGTGATGTCTCCTCCAATCTCTCATCTTTTTGTTGATTCAGTTATCTCTCACATGTCACCAATTCACCTTCTAAATCATCAAGTCCGGGAGTGCTAAAATCTTTAGTAGCCTCAAGAATAACTTTCTTGTTGCTAAACATTAAACTTAGAGACTGCAATATGTTTTCAACAATTTTAACTTCTTCCAATACTTCTCCATTGATCCTTAGACCATTGACTATTTCTTCAATTCTTGTAAAATATTCTTTCACAGACTCTTTTGGTCTCATGTAAGCCAACTCAAATTGATTCCTAAATTCTTGTAGTTTCTCCTTCTTTATGTTAGCAACCTTTTGAAATAACTTCACCAAGATTGTCCAATCCTCCTTTGATGACTTTGCATGCAAATATCTCTTAGATACATGCAATTCGACCTTAATGGCGAGATAGTAGCGTGCCTTATAATCTAAATGTCTCTTCTTCTCTAATTGTGTAGCTGCATCACCTGTCAATGTTGTGCCTTCTGGAGGTTCCTCAAATCCTTCATCAATGGTGGACCATAATCCAATAGCCTTAAAAAAATTCTTCATATGTTGATACCAAGTTTCAAAATTATTTTTGCCATCAAACACAAAAGATCGACAATTAGGTAATAGAGTATCCATATTTATTTTTTTGGATCTCCTACCGGCTCTGACAAGACCTCACAGGCTCTGATACCAATTTGAAGAAAAATATTTTATTATAAAACTCCGAATGATCTCTACAATTCTTTATTTCCTCCACATATCTCCGCACATAAAATAAGCTATCAATACCCTTATTTATAATAGTATGAAACATATTTCAAATAGAAACAGGAAAGCTTATTCCTATATTTATTATAACTGCAAATACTATTTAGACATGAATTAAATAAACCAAATCTTAAATAACTAAGGTTTCTTACAACAACTTTGAATTAGTTTTCTAATATTCCCGTAATTCAAAGTTGTATACGTCTGACTTGTTCGTTGTGCAGTTATGTTGGAGCACTTCTCTCCAACTTTGTTGAAATACCTGTCTCCAACTCACATTGATGCACTTTGTCACCAACACTCAATTTTTGTTGAAGCACCTGTCTCCAACACCCGTTGATGCGTTTTGTCACCAACTCTCAATTTTTGTTGAAGCACCTGTCTCCAACACCCGTTGATGCGCTTTGTCACCAACCGTTGATGCACTTTGTCACTAACACCCAATTTTATTGAAGCACCTATATTCAACACTCGTTGATGCACTTTGCCACCAACCATTGATACACTTTGGCATCAATACCCAATTTTTTCTTTTTTTTCTTTTTTCTTTTTTTTTTGTTTTTGTCTTTTTTTTAAAACTTCTCTCCAACTTTTAGAGAAGAGCTTCTTCCTCTTGTACCATATTTGCTTGCACCTCTTTAAACTTGCAATCTTTTTGCTCAATCCTTCTCAGCATGATTGTTTTCCATGCATGTATCATTGACTCGATTTTTGCCAATATAATCATTGGCTAGGTGTTTGTCAATATAATATTTGGTCAGCCGGGCAATACACATTGGCTAGTGCCGTCGGCCGGCAGCGGAAGTTATTTGATTCTTTCCCGAGATTGGATTGAAATACTCCGAGAACAATTTAGGCACAAGCAAAAATTCAACAAAAGCTATATAGAATAAATTTATTAAACTAGAGAGAGAACTTGGTAGGAGGCTTTTTCACAACTCATAAACTCTTGAATCTCTCTACATTATAGCTACCTCTCCATAATAGAAAATATGTAATAGTACCCCTATTTGTAATACTACAAAATTAAATTTGACTAGAATCTAGAAAAATTATTCCTACATGATTTTGGTTGTGAATTCTAATATGACATAAATTAAATAAACTAGTAAAAATCAAATCCTAAACAACTTAGCAATACTAATTAATCTTAGTTTAATTTTCAACATGAATGATTGCTATATAAAAATGTTATTATAGATATGGCTGTATAAACGGAGTAAAGCATAGTGCATACTACGTGAGAGTTGCAATTGAGGTAAAGAGTTAACTATTTTCTTGTTTTATACACTTTGTTTCTTTTCCTACAAAACAGGCATTTATCACCTAAATTCATGAATATGACCTGGAATTTCACAATGGTCATAGAAATTTAAAATGTACTGCTATAAATTATTGACTTGTCTAATTAGTGATTAAAACCTATGAAGAAGCTAATGACAGAACACCAACTTTCATTTGACTTTCAATCATAATTTCCTTAACATTAAATGAGCCGTCAAACATCAGTGAGCTTTAACTTTAATTTGTCGGCAATTTGATATGAAAGCTAGCTTCACTTCGTGCGTTCATTTTAGGGTTACCTGGACTAAAGTTGTTCTCAAAAATATTTTAATTATTGTGCTTTTTTTCATAATGATGGAGACCATTAAGGATGATAATGTCCACAATTAGACATAATTAGCTTTTGTACTACTCGCAATAAAAATATAAAAATGGCGGTGCTCATCATAGTTAAATGTTTTTAAGTAAAGGAAGCGGTTTTAATGATGACTTTCATTATGTAATCATACTTTTACTCCGGGATTAAAAAGGTTCCAGCGGAGAGGTGAAGCCCAAAAAATGGGATGCTTGCTATTCCATGAACTACTATGTATTAGTGGCCTGCTTTACTGAATTTCTTAATAGTAGTGTAGTAGTAGTATATTTCTTTTTTATAATGACTATTAAAAAGGGCAGCTCGGCACATTAAGCTTCCGTTATACGTGGTTCGAAAAGGATCGGACCACAATGGTCTATTTTACGTAACCTTATCCTATTTTTGAAGAGATTGTTTCCACGATTTGAACTCGTGACCTCCTAATCACATGACATCAACTTTATCAGTTACACCAAGGCTCCCCTTCTATAAAATGACTCGACTATTTGATTATAATGATCAAATTAATCAAGGAAAAATGACATTTTATAGTCGCTCTAAAATAATAGCCGAAAATGACACAACCTTATAAAATGACATTATATATATATATATATACACACACACACACACACATTATGTATGTTATATATATATATATATATATATATATATATATATATATATATATATATATATATATATATATATATATATATATACACACACACACACACATTATGTATGTTATATATAAAATTATACAAATTTTATTCACTTTTTCTGCTACTGAATGTAAATAGTTTCTGACGCAGACTAAAATTGATAAAACCCCATTAATCAATTAGGTTTAGCAACGTAATTAGCCAACAAACACTCACTTCAAGTAAAGAATTTTTACAATCCTATACACTATATGAAACTATATTACCCTCCCTACTCAAGTTTTACAATAGTTATATTTCATATACCCAATTACCATTTACGTACATTTTAAGGGAATTAATGATAATAATTAGTGTCCTAAAATTACTCTAACATATCTTCCACTGCCTTGCGTTTCTCTCTCCACATCCCACCCCCTCCCCCACGTATCTTTCACCCACCCACGATTCCACCATTGACAATCATTAAAAAGCTTTGAAGCTTTGAATTCGAATTTGGGTTTTCAAAAAACATTATTTGTTTGAATTGGATGTTGTTGCAAAGAATTGGGAATTCTCTCTACGTCTCTCTCTATCTCTCAATCCTTAATTTCAGTAATATAAAGCAAAGGAAAAGAGAGCAGCAATTCCACCATTGACAGCCATTAAAAAGCTTTGAAGCTTTGAATTCGAATTTAGGTTTTTAAAAATCATTATTTGTTTGGATTGGGTGTTGTTGCAAATAATTTGGAATATGGTTTGGAGTTTATATCTCAATTTTGAGGGGTTTTGTTTACGATTAGACTTGGTTTTGGCTGAATTTCAGATTGGAACTTGAAGAAGAAGAAGAAGAAGAAGAAGAAGAAGAAGAAGAAGAAGAAGAAGAAGAAGAAGAAGAAGAAGAAGAAAAAGACATGATATATATTATATTTACGAAATTGTAGTAAAATTGTAAAAAAAAAATTATATTCTGTTGTTTATATATTTTCTTTTATTTATTTAACTATTATATGAAAGTTGAACAACATTGTATAAAATTATATTTAAGTTGTATGATATTGTAGTTGTATATAACTGAGTAAAAATAATGTATGAAAATTGTAGATAAGTTGTACAATATATAATTAGTTGTATGATTTTTTTTTTTGTAATTATGAATTTTCATTACCAGGAAAATATTTACAAATTGTTTCAAAACCTCTGAAGTTGGACATCAACCCCAACTTCAGTATACTTCATTTTCTTCTAAGCATACAAAGATAAAAGCTATACATTATGTTGTATCCTCTAATCCCTCTAGTTAGGGTAGTAATCTAGTTGCTTCAACACTTGCGCCAATTTCTTCCTCATTCTCCCTTTGCAGTGTATGTCTTGAATAATCTGCCTCACTATAACTGTTGCTGGCCTTATTTTCTGTTGGAAAATTTTGTTATTCCTATCTAACCACGCATAGTACACACTACCTTCTAGGGCCATGCGATATATTTCTGCTCGGGCACTGTTGCCAGATGCATTTTTTTAGCCAATTCAACTTCTTCCTTCCATCCCATAGCTTGTCTCTAAATTCCCTGCCAGTCGAGTATTTGTTTCCATATTTGAGAAGTGGCTGAATATTTAAAGAGCAGATGCTGAATATCTTCTTCCTCACTGTCACATAGTGCACATGTTGTGTTTTACCCCATGTTCCATTTCTTCAATCTCATCTTAGTGTAGAGTCTATCCTGTAGTGCAAGATACAATATGAACAGCCACTTAGGACAGCCCTGGTTATTACAGATCAGTTTTCTTTATTGCACTTTAGGATGTTTGTCTCTCATCTTGTTATACACTGTCTTGATAGCATATTTCTTACCTTTTCGGAACTCCTCTATAGTTACCCCTGCTTCCTCCAAGTACTACTTAGCTTTTAAGATTTTTTGTATTAGCCATGATGCTTGTGGAACATAGCTTTCCCATACTTGAGCCACTTTTATATAGTAACTATGCGCCCATTGAACCCACAACCTATCTTTCTTCTTGCATAAGTTCCAGAAATTTTCGAATAAAAGCTTTATTCCATGTGTATATATTAACTATGTTGAGACCCCCTGTTGATTTTGGTAAGAAAATTTTATCCCATGCTATTAAAGCCATCTTTGAGCATTCTTATTCCCATTCCATAAGAATCTTCTACATATTTGTTCAATCTTTTGCATCACCTTCTTTGGTAGTATAAAAATTTGTGACCATAATTGTTGAATAGTTATAAGCACACTTCTAATCAACTGCAATCTCCCTGTATAAGATAGCATCTTTGTTGTCCATGAAGTCACTCTCCCCACCATCCTTTCCAGAAGTGGCTGGCATTGTCCAATAGTTAGCCTTTTTGAACTCAATGGCACTCCCAAGTATCTGAAAGGTAGAGTTCCCACAAAGAAACCTAGCTCCTTTATAATTTGATCTTGAATCTGTTCTGGTACCCCTCCAAAATACACAACACTCTTCCCTTGATTTGCAATTAATCCAGAAGTCATAGAGAATTGCTGGAATTGTTTATATAACAGCTGAGTAGATATCGCATCCCCTCTACAAAACAACAACAAATCATCTGCAAACCCCAGTTGTATTATGTCCAGTTTATCACATCTAGGATGATAGTTGAAATCGGGATTTTTCGCCAAAGTCTTTAATGATCTGCTAAGGTATTCCATTGCAATCACAAACAGGAAAGGTGACAAAGAGTCACCCTGCCTTACTCCTCTCTTAGCAGAGAAGGGGATACTTGGTTTACCATTTATAATAACAGAGTATGATACTGTTGATATACACACCATGATCCATTTCAAAAATATATCTGGGAAGTTAAGTGCATGTGACACTTGCTCTAAAAACACCAATTCAACAGAGTTATAGGCTTTTTGCATGTCAATTTTGATTATGCATCTTGGTGACACCCCTTTCCTCCCATATCCTTTCACTAGCTCATGACTGAGGATCATATTATCTGTTATAAGTTTGCCAGGAACAAATGCAGCTTGACTCTTATCAGTGATGATATCCATGACTCCCTGTAGTCTACTAGTAAGCATTTTGGAGATGATCTTATATGATGTGGAGCAGCAAGAAAGTGGTCTATATTGTTTCACTAATGTAGGGTTTTTAATCTTAGGCACCAGTATTATAGATGTACAGTTTATCGGTTGATAAAGCTTATGAGTATCAAAGAACTCCAAAACAACTTCAGTTACCTCTTCTCCAATCGTGGCTCATGCTTTCTTGAAGAATAGTGAATTGAATCCATCTATCCCTGGAGCTTTGTTATCATCTATCCCCTGAAGTGCTTGCCAAACTTCTTCTCTATTAAATGGTTGGATAAGCTGCATTTGTTGCTTCCTTGAAAGCACAGGTCCCCTCCTTATATCATTTAAATTTACAGCAGGTAGTATAGGATTTGCAGCCCCAAGTAATCCCTGATAGAAGTTTAGTATATCCTCTTATATTTCTTTCTCTATTTGGACAATATCCCCTACTGCATTTGTAAGTGCTTTGATCTGGTTCTGAGCTATCTTGTTCTTTATGCTGGCAAAAAAGTAAGCTGAGTTAGAGTCTCCTAGATTAAGCCATTGGACTCTAGACTTCTATTTATAAATGCTTTCCTCTACTATATCCCATTTCTCCAGCTGTAACTTTAGCTCTTTTTCCACTTCAAAATAATAGGAATCCTGATTAGGAGTTCTTATCTGTTGTTGTATTATTTGAAGCTCATTCCTGATGCCTTTAATTTTGTCAGCAATCCCAGAATACTCTTTTGCATTTAGGCCCTTCATTGCTTGTTTCATATGCTTCAGCTTCAGCCATACTTTTTTCATGTATCCTGCATTAGTATTTATCTACCAATTATCTGCTACTATCTTCTCAAAGTTAGGATCATCAGCCAAGCAATTCATAAATCTGAATGGTCTAGTTGTTTCCTTCTGTTGTCTTCCCAATTTAATACATAAGGGCGAGTGATCAGAAAAACATGGGTCTAGAACATGAACTTGAATAGGAGGCATCTTGTTCATCCACTCTCCATTTACTAGTGCCCTGCCAATTTTGCTAAAAACATGACTGTTTATCCATGTAAATGACCTCCCTATTGCCTTTACTTCAGTCATACCAGCATCTTCTACAAATTCTCTAAAATCCCTTATCTCATGTCTTGCACCACAGTTCCATGTACATTGTCCTCTACCTCAAGAATAGCATTGAAGTCTCACATTACTAGCCATGGTTCTTGTTGTCTGCTTTCTATCTCTCGAAGCTTCCTCCATAGTTCTTTTCTATTTTGCACTGTATGGAGGTCATATATAGCAGTAAAGTGATAGGTCATTTGTATTGGCAACACATTTGATTTCAGCTTGTATGTATTGACTATGTACATTGATTTCCTTCACTATAGCAACTTTTGGATCCCATAATAGCCATATTCTCCCCTTATTATTCAAAGAAGTGTTTGAGATCCCTTCTCATGTAGGTACTATTTTATTTATCACTTGTCCATCTTTACATTCCTTTACTCTATGTTCAATAATAGCTATAACATTAGCTTCATTCACCTTGATAAACTCCCTTAACTCCTTTTGCTTATACACCTTATTTACCCCCATCACATTCCAAGTGATAACTTTTATCTTAGTAATGGAGGGAAATGGTCTTGACTACCTGCATCCCCTTGGCTACTCTGTCCCCTTTCATACTGTTTATCTTGTTGTATTACTATGACTTGGCCTTCATCAGCCCACCTTGCTAATGAGCTAAAGCCATTATTTGTATCTACCTCTCTATCTGTGTTACCTCCATTTTTGGCCATTTTGTTTGCTGACTTTGTTTTCACCATTGTCCATCCTTCTGCTTGTGGTACTGTTTCATTAGCCTGCCCCTTGTTCTCATCATCTTTTCCACCATTTGCTTGCCCATTTTTTTGTACTTGTTCATTCTTTTTGTCACTCATCTTCACTATCAGTTCTCCTCCAGATTTGCATAGGCTTTACCTGTTTTCCTCGTTGGCCTTGTACTGGCTGCTTCTGCACATTTGTACTCTTACAATTGTGACCTATTTGCAGACTGCACAATATTCAGACTGCCAATCATATTGCACTTCCTGTTCAAATACCCCTCCCTTAGGGTCCTGTACAACAATACTCTTAAGAAGTGGTCTAGTAATATCCATTTCAATAAGGACCCTTGCATATGATATGCCTGCAATATTGGTGGTGCACTCATCTGCATATACAGGGGTACCTAAACCACTACTAATTTTACTTAGTGACTTCATACCTCAGCAACTTAGAGGAAGTTTAGGAAACTTCACCCAAATTGGTATGGTTTTAAGCAATTCATTCTAAAAATTAAAGTCTGTCGACCATTCCTTCATTATCACAGGTCTATTGTTAATTGTATTTGGGCCTGATATCAGCACCTTCTCTCTATCTTCTATGCTTTTGAATCGGATGACAAAGTAATCATAATTATGATAATAAACTTGAGGCTTCTCTGCAAATTTTCACTGTGTTACTAAAAATCTCTCCATTGCTCCTATCGATGGTGAGTCTCCAATAACATACAGGATTACAGCCATTTTCCATTTTTCACTCTCCTTTTCTATATCCTCCTACTCCAATTTCACAATTGTCTTCCCTTCCTGGATGCTTGGTAGAATATATCTCAGATTCATGCCTTTTGAAGCCATCTTACTTCCTGTAACTGTGAGCACGTGATTTTTGCCCCATACGAACTACTCCCAAAGAAATAAAAAATAATAATAAACATTGTCGGTTTTATTGTATGCATTTTTGTTGAATTTTTATGTTATTTTATGTCATTATTTGCCTATGTCCGTACATATTTATGTGTTTAAATAAATGAAGAATGAAAAATATGTTGCATTTTGGATTTAATTGTACAATTAGGATTAATTAAGTAAGTTTTACAAATATGAAAAATCACAAAAAATAACGTACTTTGCATTTTATTGTTTAATATCAAAATTGTGTAAGTTTATTGGTATTTGATTATGTGTGATAATTATTATTTAGATTAGTATTCTAGGATAAGTTGATCAAGGTTAAAATTAGGTTTGCATTTTTATTAAAGAGAAAATGAAAAAAAAAAAAGAAGTAAGAATTAGTCTTCTTAATTAAAAGACCCTATTTGGGCCAATTACAACCCAATTCATCCCAAGCCCAAACTAAACACCCTTATACCTGCCCAAATCAGCCCCAACCCACCGGTCAACCCGACCCGATCCACTACCCCTAGACAAACGACCCCCACTCCATTTCATTTTTCATTTCCCCATCTTCTTCAACCCTAATTAGAGCCACCACCCCCAAATAACACCTCCCAGACCATCGTCCTCTCCACGCCTCCCAACCCCGTCATCTTCGTTTCCCCACCCAACAAACGACCTCAACCAGCGGCGCCACAGCTCCTTCCTCCATCTCCAACCACGAACCACACGACTCCACCCAGCCCCGTTGCCGAACAGCCACCAAATTCGCGGCATGTTTAGCCTGAAAATCATGCACACACACACGTAAACATAGGGAGAGAACAAGAGCGAAAAGATAAACTAATTTTCTCATCTCTAATCCACATAGAGGAAACGGACAGAAACAGGGGCAAGGTTAGCATTTCTCTTTGCTTTATGGATTGTTTACGTTGCATTAACCTTGCCGCGAGACTAGCTTGTGCGTTCACTAGTGGCGAGATGGAGTTTTTTTGAGTCAAAGTTGAATTCGCTGATTTTGAGTCACTGTCGAGGTTCAGAGTCACATTTCGCAGAATCGTTGTTTCCGGTTTGAGGTCCGTTTTGCATCTGTGGTTCAAATTTCAGTTGTGTCACTTGTTGTAGCCATTTTGGCGTCCAGAAGTTGTGAAGTTGAAAACTCTCATTAATTGGCAACACTAGGTTCAAATCTTTCCTATCTCTTTTAATTTCATATACATGGTTTTGATGATTGAGTTGATATGGTTTGATTGTGCATAAGTTTGAATCTGTATAGCCAATACATGGGTTTTGGTTGCTCTGTAAAGGAAAATGTCCTCTTCTTACTTTACTGTCATATTGTAAATATGGACGTTTACCTTATAGTGCAAAGGTAGAATTGCAATCTTCATGTTCTAATTGATTTAGGAAAATCAAGTTAGATACCGGAAAGATAAGACTTGCGCCATTGGTATTCCAAATGATATTGAAATTAAGTTGCTGGCCAAATACTTGTTATAGGAAATGTTGGAGTGATTTTATGTCTTTTCCTAGAACATGTTTTCTGGACAGTTTACACCCTTACTGCGCAAATGCTGGTGGATTGAACGTAGTTAAGAAGCTGCAGTTATAGATTTTTTTTTCTTTCGTAGTTGCTCTCCGCGAATTTGAAGTTGTTCATTTAGCTATTTGCCCGTATGTTTGCTCGAATTAGTTATAGCTGGACATAATGGCTTGCAATTCATCAACTGATTTTTAATAACAACACTAGGATAGTGTGTCACTAATTCAGCAAGTAGACAATTAAAAAATGGAAAAGGAGATTGGTAATGGAAGTTGCACTAACTAATTAATTAATAAGGGAGGGGACACTTGTAACGAGAAAGGCACTGGTTGATTTTAGGTGATTGAAATGAGCATTACTAGTAAAATAAGAAGGCACTAGGGTAGTGGGATAATTAAAAACTGAAAAGATAAGTTGTTAGTGGCAAATGCACTAATGGAATACCCACTTTAGAGAGCTAGAAATCAGAATAAAAGGGAGGTAGAACACAAGAAAAAAAAATCTGAAATTGTAAGAAAAACAAAACCTGAAAAATAGAGAGGTCAAGGAAGCTTAACAATCTGACGGAGAGCAATAGAGAGGGACAACCTTGGACATTTTGAAAACCTGAGTGAGGAAATTGAGAAATCCAGAAGAAATGATATAAAAGTGCAGAAAACTGTATTGTTGGTTTAAGTTTGATTGTCTGATCTCTCTTAGCTCACTCTTCTTGAACTGTTTTCATCAATTTGAAGAGCTAAATTTAGTTTGCATTCAAGTAATTGGACCCTGCTTGGTGTGGTTTTGTTGATTGTGTTCCATTGATATACTGTTGGTTCTAAATTGTGAGTTTTAAGTTGGTCCTCTTTAGTCATTCCTGGATTCATTTGTGCTTGTTGAACACTGATTCTTGCTGCTGCTGAGTCTGCTAAATCTCACCCCCTCTCTGTTTTCCTCTTTCCAGGTATATCTTGATCCTATGGATATCATTTGAGGTGTAAACTTGAATCATGAATTAAGAATGAGAAAGCTAGTCTACACCCTTTCTTCTTTTAATATACTATCACTGTGTACTTTTGAGTTTTCAATTAGTGTATTCTGCGCAAAAGGGGGTTTGTAATTAAGAGTTAAATCACATAGTTTTGTGTAATTACTTTCCTCCTTATTATGACTGTTGGACGCTGTAGCTATTCTATAAACTCGTTGTTTTAGAGTTTTGTTCAATCAAGTATTCTGCTTAAATCTTATGAGTTTAGGAAATGAATGAATATTTTCATGATGGTATGATTGTTGTAGTGAAGTTAAGTTGTGGTTTATGGTTTCATTTCATTTTCTTGTTAATGGATTTATCATGCTATCCATGGGTCTCCCTCTTTTAATTTCATTTGATCTAATATTGCTTGTTTGTTGCATTGAAGTACCGCATCCAAGCTGAAAAGAATGACTTTTTCCTATATATTTTTTATTTGACTAGTACATGAGATTTAATATTTTCTAGAAGTGTTTAAATGTTGATGGCATGAATTTTAGTGGACAAAACTCACTTCTCACCATTGTAAACCGATATATTTTCATGGCAACCACAAGAATCTGTTCTCATGTGAAAAAAGGGATTGGCAAAACTAAGAAGAAAGAAAGGATTGAAGTTGTATAGAGGTGATTAAAAGCCTAGTCTTATTTCTTTCTATTTTGCGGTCAAAAATAGTACGTACCAACTACTAGAAGATTTTGTATATTAATTTTTCTTTTATTTTTATTTTTGACATATAACTTAGTTTAATCCCAATAAAAGCTTTTTCTTCCACTAAAAAAAGCCCTTATTCCCAAGCCGCTTTATTAAGATTGGGTAAGTATCTTATGCAATACTATATACAGTGTGCCGATTTTGTTTAGATGTTGGTCCGAATTCGTCTATTTATTCTGACCAGATAAAGATTATTGCATGAAATATCTCACACCTTATTTGCTTAAACGAATCACGTATTGCTTAGGCAAGGAGCAAATCATGAATATCGTAGTTTGCTCGAGGCGCGCCATACTAATTAAAAAATAACGAAATCTTGGCCCTCGTTTTTAGTCAAAGTGTCGTTTAATCCTTAGAATTCGAGGTGTGCCATTTAGTAAATTTCATGGCCCTCGTAAATTGCAAACGTGTTAGTATCTTTAGGCGCGTTTTTAATAATATTACTTTCCTAAACTTGGGTGCGCATTTATGCGACCTAAATCCAAATCTCAACGGAGTCGAAACGTATTAACAACCACGGGTGCATTGATTATGACGTGGTTCGAGATGCGTTTTCACGACGTTGTAATTCTATTAAAAATAATAATAATAGCAGTTTAAACTTAATAAAAGCACACAAGATATAACGTGTATAAAAATCAGATATTTAGCCATTACAACAATTTAATCGACCGTGCTAGAACCACGGGATTCGGGGGTGCCTAACACCTTCCCTCGGATCAACAGAATTCCTTACTTAGAATTTCTGGTTCGCAGACTTCATTCGGAAAGTCGAATATTTTCCCCGAATTGGGATTCAAGATAAACCGGTGACTTGGGACACTAAAAGCCAAACCTTTCCCAAGTGGCGACTCTGAAAAAAATAAATAATCCCATTTTCGAATAATGTCACTTAAATTGGAAAAACTCTCATATATCACTCTCGGGTGTGTAAAAAGGAGGTGTGACAGCTCTGACGACTCTGCTGGGGATGAGTAACCCAGAACCACTAGTTCAGGGTTAGAAATTCGAGCTTAGATAAATTGTTATATTTGGCTTTATCTGATTTTTACATGTTTGAGCCTAATGTGCTAAATGTTGCTTTTACCGCTTTGATATTATTTGACTGTATATATAAACTGTGCCGAACCCTTCTCTCTTCACCTCCGGGGATGTGCTTACTGGTTGAGACTCCCTATTCTGTTAGTGTCATAACCTGAAATAAATAAGAGGCTCGGACAAGTTATGAAGCCGGATGGCCTTTTGGTTCCTGGTAAGTTGCCCCCTCCTCGACTTGAGTTGTCCGCTCGGGTACACAGTCTAAAACACCAACTCAGGTTTTGAACATAGAATAACATGACTTCATGTCGGATCCCTAGTAGGAACTATTATTTGCATCATGTTGCGTTTGGCTTAGGGGACTCAACACACGGGTTGGGTCCGTCTAGGACTAGCAACCTGAAATAAAAAGACCATCCTGCTGCATCCTATTTGTGCTGTGCATTTATTCCGAACCCGCATGTTGACCGGTTTTTGAATGGAAAATTGAAAAAAAAAAGAGAAAAAGAGAGAAATAACAGTTAGGGAGTTAATTGATTATTTTAGAAAAACCCAGTGTCCAAGTACTGTTGGAACTCTGCCGAATTTTTTGAAAAAAAAATAAAAAAAATATATATTTTACTTTTAAAATTGTTTGTTTACCCAAAAAAGCAGAAAGTGTGTAGGAAAAAGTCCTTTATTTTAGTTTGCTTTGTTTTCAAAAAAAAAACGAAAAGGAAAAATAGTTTCTTTCGCTAAAAAAAGGGGAAAATATGTTTGTTTTCAAAATCAGTTAGTTTATTTACCCGAACTACGCCGGTTTGATTCTCGCAGGGTGTGGGATACGTAGGCAACCCTCATCGGGTCCAACTTCCCATTTTGCAAAAACGACCAGAAAAGAAAAAATGACAAAATATTGCAACTTTTATAAAAGAATCGGGTGATGCCGTTTTTTTGGTAAAAATAGCCGAATGTTCCTAAGCGGGACGCCGGAAGGCTGACATTGCATAAACGGCCATATTTGGTCATCATTTTTTGATTTCTGACCGGTTGACCCTCGCAGCCTTAAAATCTTCGTTCCCGAAGTGCTAAAAGGCCGCATTTGAAAACCGAGTCCATCGTTTTGGAAAAACAAATCTTGGAAAAGAACATAGATAGTTTTATTTTGAGTCTAATAAAAGTTTTTCGTTGGCATAATCACCTTAATAAATGTGCAGGATGAGCACAATACAAAACAAACCATTTTCAATAATGACCAAGATCCCTTTTGAGTTGAGATTATGGTGGAATGACCTAGGCAAGGAAGGACAAGACAAAGTAAAGAAGTATCTGAAAGATCTCCCGGATTTACTAGACATCCAGCCTTGGGGTGATGTTATCAGATCATTGGTCACTTGTTGGGATTCAGCACACAATGTATTTCATTTCTCGGACTTTGAGCTCACCCTGACATTGGAAGAAATAGCGGGATACATCGGAAGTGATGAAGCTCCGTTAAGGTTCAAGTACTTGATTGCACCTAGGGCCGTCACTGTACACCGGTTTTTGGATTTCCTACAAATACCCCGAACATTTCACCATCCAGATTTTGCAAAAGGTTTATGCAGTCTTCGCCTCATATATGCTAGATACGGCCACGTGGGTGGGTTCAATAAGCCAGACTTCAAACTATGCAGTAGAGATAACCGGCAAAAGTGGGATGAAAACAGGCTGGTAGCTTTTATGATAGCTTTTTTGGGTCTTATAGTGTTCCCAAGGAAAGACGGAAAAATTGATTTGAAAGTAGTTGGGGTCGTCAGTACCTTGCTCACCCAGGATAAAAGTACTCTGGCGCCTATAATTATGGCTGACATCTTCTGGGCTCTCACTGCTTGCCGAGCCGGGGGCGACTTTTTCGAGGGATGTAACCTATTGTTGCAAATGTGGATGACCGATCATTTATGCCACCGCTCCCAGCTCTTGGGTTACGGTTCGCCCGAGAAGACTTGTATTGGAGAATTTTACACAAGAATCAAAGGGGTTAGTCTACCCGAGGGAGTCACAGCTTGGACGTCATTCTTCCGAACTCTCACTGCCAACCAAATCCAGTGGACGCTCGGATGGTTGCCTGTTGAGGAAATCATATACATGCCGGCAACCAGGCCCCACTTTCTGTTGATGGGACTTAAAAGCATCCAAACCTATGCACCGTATCGGGTTTTGAGGCAACTTGGGAGGTATCAAGTAGTGCCGAAAGATGAAGACTTGAGTATCCAAGTGGTTGAAATCAGTCCGGACGGTCGGTTCCCCGAAGAAGAAGTTCTCCAGATCTGGAGTGAGTGTCAACATCTGACGACAAATACTTGTGTGTTGGATACGGCTAAAGGAGAAGTTTCCCCGGGGTATCACGCTTGGTTTAGAGGTGACATGTCCTGCGGGAGACCAGCTAAAAGACCTCATCTCAAAGATTTCGCTGAGTCATCCTAGGAGCAATGGAACTGGTTAGCAAAGGAAAAGGGTTATCGGGCGGAGATCGGTGAGTTGAAACAACGGGTTGAAAGTCTGAAATTCAATAACAGTATGCAAGTTGCTGCGGATCGAGGAGAAAAGAATAGATTGGCCCAAGAAAATGAAGAACTTAGGGCCCAAATCCAGAAATTGAGAATGGCTCCTAATAAACAACCAAGGAGTCGATCAGATGAGCAGTTGATAAAAGGGCTGAAAAATGAAGTCAGAGAATGGCGGGATGGTATAGAAAAGTCTGAGAATGTCATGGCAGAGCTCAAAGCACAGTGGGGTACAAGAGCAGATAAGCGTCGCCGATACTTGAATCAGTTGAAACGCGACCACGAGAAAACTGTTGCCGACATGAAGAGAAAGGTGGTTACACTTGAGGGTAAAGCAGTTAAGCAGGCTGAGGATTTCCAAATTGAAAGCGGACACTGTTACGACTTGTTGGCCCAAATGGAAGTAGAAGTGCGGCAACTGAAGAATCAGCATATGCAGGATTCTCAGGCATTAAAAACATGCAGTGATCAGATAAAACGCGTGCTTATAGAAAAAAAAGCAAGCAAGGGACAGGATTAGAGCCATTGTCTGCGCCATTTTTAGAAGATGTCGCGCTTGTGAAGACATGACCCATGCCACTTTTGTCTCAGCAATGCTAATCTATGTGAAACGGACCATAAATGAATTAGAGCAACTCAAAAGGGACTTGGAACCTAGGCCCACGGCGAGGCCGAACAACGCCCCGCGGGCACCCATATTTGAAGCTTTAGAGTATGCGTAGTTCGTGTCTGTTTTTCTTTATATTTTTTGTAGCCTATGGTTTGTCTGTCCATTGTCTTTTCACATCAAAGTATTTCCGTAGTATTGGAACTTGTATCTGACTTTAGTTTGCGTTTGTTATTTTCTTTCTGCAAAAAGGATTTTAGTTTGAAATAGTTTGTTTTAAGTAATGAAAAATTGAAAATCTTTCTGCATGAACTACGCTTGGTCTGATTCGTGCGGGGTCACGATACGTAGGCAATCTCTATAGGATTCGACCGTAATTAATAAAGGAAAAAAAGAGAGAAGAAGAAAAGAGAGGTAACACTCGAAAGAGGCACAAATAAAATAAGCCAGAATGATGCATGCGGTCAGAGCAAAAGCATGTTAGAAATGGTTAACTGCCTAAGAACATTGCATCCCCCAACGTGCAATTACAATATCTGTTAAGACTCTAACACTGACAAGTTTGTTGTTTTTCCAATCAATACCAGTTAGTTTGTTAGAGCGTACTGGAACCATACCATTATCAAACAAGATCGAAAGGTCCTATACCAGAAAGCATGACTGGGTCAGACAATAGCGTTGAGTCGGAAAAGACAGCCAATCAGATGCTGAAGGAAGCCCTGGAGAAAATGGAAAAAATGAGGCTGGAAATGAATGAAATGCAGATAGCCTTAGCTAGAGCCCAGAAGGGGCAGGAACTACCCGTTACTCCTACCCTCCAACCAGTACACACACCGGAATACCCCTCCACCGGCCCTTCAACGAGTTTCCCAAGCCATCACTACTATCATGGAAGAGAGGCCTATGATCCCCAAGCTCCACCACCCAGTCAAAACCCTCCTCCACCAAATGTTCCCATATTTGTGGCACCTCCCCCAGCCCCATTGCACAAATCATCCAGTGAGCCACTATTTCAGGCTCACGACACACAATATTACCCCCTGAATTCACATTCAAAGCACCCGAGCCACATACCTATAATCCCCACTTTGAGGTCCCGACGGAGATTGAAAAGTCGGCTAAGAGCCCAGAGCAGGACGAGGTGATGCGGAAATTTAAAAGCCTGGAGCAGTCCTTCAGGAACATACACGGGTTAGGCAACCAGGTCAGCATGGCCTACAAGGATCTATGCCCTTTCCCTGACGTTCAATTACCAGCAGGGTTCAAGATGCCCAAGTTCGATTTGTACGAAGGGCATGGCGATCCTATGGCACATCTACGGGGCTTTTGTAGCAAAATGAGGGGAGCAGGGGGAAAAGATGAGCTACTGATAGCTTACTTTGGCCAGAGTTTGAGCGGGTCGGCACTGGAGTGGTATACAAGATAAGATCCGAGCAGGTGGTACACTTGGGATGACTTGGCACAGGCTTTCGCAGGACACTTCCAATACAACCTTAAGATAGTCCCAGACTGTCTCACATTGCTAAAGCTTGAGAAGAAACCCGGAGAGAGTTTTCGGGAATTTGGGTTCCGATGGAGAGAAAAGGCAGCCAGAGTTGATCCCCCAATGAGAGAGGGAGAAATGGTAGATTACTTTCTACAAACTCTCGAGCCAACTTTCTTCGGTCACTTGGTGACGTCAGTTGGCAAATTATTCAATGAAGTGGTGAAAATGGGAGGTATGATAGAAGAGGGACTTAAATCCAATAAGATCCTGAGTTACTCGGCAATTAAGGTAACAACTCAGGCCATTCAGAGCGACACGGGAGGTGTGCTCGGAAAGAAAAAGAGAGAGGAGGTCACGACAATAGAGGCCGGCAATTGGTCCAGATCTAGAGGTCCTTCCCCTCATTATCAACCCAGACCCCATTATCTAAACTACCCACATATTCCAAATTACCCTCCACAACCCTACTACCCACCATAAGAACAACATTTCACCGTCCATCAAGCCCAGACATAAACCCAAGCTCCGGTTCGCCCATAATGGCGCGCGCCAGCTCCCCACAATACATACCCACCTCCACATAATACCTACCCACCACCACAAAACACCTATCCACCGCCAAGAGCCTACAGGAACCCTCTAGGGATGGGTTTCAGGGAAATCCGGCTTCCAGAAATGAAAGACTGCAGAGGCAAAGAACCTTTACTGAGTTGGGAGAAACTTATACTGCCTTGTTCCACAAATTGAGGCAGTTGGGTTTATTAAATCCTGTTGAGCCTAGATTGCCAAATCCCTTACCCCAAAATATGGATCACTCGGTAAGATGTGAATATTGTTTGGGAGCTCCCGGACATGATACCGAGAAATGTTGGAGGCTAAAACATGCGATACAAGATCTTATTGATACCAACAAGATCGAGGTACAGGCACCAGAGGCACCCATTATTAACCAGAACCCATTGCCAAAGCACCCTGAAGCCCACATGATCCAGCTTGTGCACGAAGGAGGGGAGCCAAAGAAACCCTCACAGACAGTGATGATGATCCGTGCCACTCCGAAAGAAAAATCGACTGATGAGGAAGCAGGGGTACAATTGAAGGGGGAAGATTTCAAGCCAGTGGTGATATTAGGGAAGAATCCATCTGCCGCTACAAGGAAACCAGAACCAGCCAAATTGGTAATAGCGGGAGCATCATCTGCACCCGCGGTTGTTGTGAAGGGGGTCTGCAGGGAACCGGTCATTATAAAGCCAGTAGTCCAATTACCAGTGATTGATAGCAAGGCCGTGCCTTGGAAGTATGAAAAGGCAGTGGTAATGTACAAGGGAAAGCAAGTGGAGGAGGATAGTTGTGAGGCGCAGGGACTAACTCGATTGGGACGGTGTTTTGCTCCCGTGGAGTTGAGAAGGTCCAATCCAGCAGTAACAAAGAAACACGTGTCAGAAGAAGAGGCGGAGGAATTCCTGAAAAAGATGAAAGTACAGGATTACTCCATTGTCGAACAATTGAAGAAAACACCGGCCCAGATCTCGTTGTTATCACTATTGATCCATTCGGACGAGCATCGCCGGGCCCTGATGAAGATACTAAATGAAGCTCATGTGCCCAATGAAATTTCAGTGAACCACCTTGAAGCAATTGCCAACAAAAATTTTGAGGTAAACAGGGTAACGTTCTCTGATGACGACTTGCCAGTGGAGGGCACAGAACATAATAAAGCTCTTTACTTGACTGTCAAATGTGAAGATTCGGTGGTTACTCGCGCGTTGATGGATAACGGTTCAAGTGCCAATATTTGTCCATTATCCACATTGAACCAGTTGAAGATTGACCATGATAGAATCCACAAGAACAGTGTTTGCGTCCGAGGATTTGACGGAAGTGGAACAGACACCGTGGGGGATATTATACTCGAGGTGACCATCAGCCCGGTCGAGTTTACTATGGAGTTCCAGGTATTGGATATCGCGGTATCCTATAACCTTTTGATGGGACGACCGTGGATCCACGCGGCCAAAGCAGTACCATCCACATTGCATCAAATGGTCAAGTTTGAATGGGACAGACAAGATGTCGTGCTGCATAGGGAAGACATTGCGCGCACCATGGGAGGTGTCATTGTGCCATTCATAGAAACCAACGATGACAAAGGTCCTAGGGTTTACCAGATTTTTGATGCAGTGTCAGCAAATAAGATCCCCGAGGGTAAAAGCATTCCACACCCCAGAATAGCTTCTGCCACCGTCATGTTATTTTTAGAGATGCTGAGTAATGGGTTCGTGCCAGGAAAAGGTCTGGGGGCTGAGCTTCAAGGTATTGTTCAACCTGTCTCTTTGCCCAAGAATTTGGAGACATTTGGGCTGGGATTCAAGCCCACATCAGCAGATGTCAGACATGCCCGCAAGATGAAGAAGAAAGTGTGGGTTCTTCCCAAGCCAATCCCGTGCTTGTCCAGATTCTTTGTCAGAGCAGGTACCAGAAAGTTGTCGGTCCCGAAAGTTCTCGGACCAATGATTGGGCCAGATGGAGATCTAGATGAGGGCTTTGAAAGGTTGTTCGCCGGTGTCAATATGGTAGAAGTTGTAGAAGGTTCCAGTAGCGCGGATGTACAATTTATGGGGCCTAGAGCCAAGATCAATAATTGGACAGCTACTCCTCTTCCTACCCGAAGGGAGTCTTGGTAGTAGGCTTTGGATTTTCTTTCTTATTTCCTGGATTATTCCAGAGTTGTAATCCAGTTTTGATTTTATTCAGTAAAAGTGTGAAACTATGTTATCCCGCATTTTAATAAAAAGTGAAAGTTTCCTTTTCTTGTTTTGTTTTAATTCTGTTTCTTCTCTTTTCTTTCTGAACAGTTCTCTTTGCACTGGTACTAACGATATGGCATGCACAACGGATCTTCAACCCAGTCTAAATAATCAATCTGATTCTGAATTAATTGCACAAGAGATCGATTATGATAATGAATCGGAATATGATGAGGATGAAGCCTTCGAGGAGATAAACAGGGAGTTAAGTCAGTTTGAAGAAAAATACAAACTCAACTTAAATGACACAGAGGCCATCAATTTAGGGGATGTCGGTGATATCAGAGAAACTAAAAGAAGCATCCACATTGCACCAAATATCAGGGAGGAATTGATCAAAACACTTATTGAGTTCAAAGATGTTTTTGCATGGTCGTATGATGACATGTCGGGGTTAAGCACAGATTTAGTGGTTCATAAATTGCCCACTGACCCGGCATGCCCTCCCGTCAAGAAAAAATTGAGGAAGTTCAAAACGGATATGAGTGTGAAGATTAAAGAAGAAGTAACCAAGCAGCTGCAAGCAAAGGTTATTCGTGTCACTCGATATCCTGATTGGTTGGCTAATATGGTGTCGGTACCAAAGAATGATGGAAAGATCAGGGTGTGTATCGACTACCGCAATCTGAACAGGTCAAGCCCAAAAGATAACTTTCCATTACCCAATATCCATAACATGATCGACAATTGCGCCGGACGAGAAATCGGATCCTTTGTGGATTGCTACGCCGGGTATCATCAGATTCTGATGGATGAAGAAGATGCAGAGAAAATGGCTTTCATTACGCCATGGGGGACTTATTGCTATCGGGTAATTCCATTCGGTTTGAAGAACGTTGGGGCAACGTACATGAGAGCAATGACTACTGTGTTCCATGATATGATGCACAAAGAGATTGAAGTGTACATAGATGATGTGATCATCAAATCCAAGCGTCAGGAAGACCACGTAGCAGACCTTAAGAAGTTTTTCCAAAGACTTCGAAGGTACGACATTAAGCTCAACCCAGCCAAATGTGCATTTGGAGTTCCATCTGGAAAGCTGTTGGGATTCATCGTTAGTCGGCGAGGCATTGAGTTGGACCCGTCAAAGATCAAATCCATCCAGGAATTGCCGCCACCGAGGAACAAAACAGAAGTAATGAGTCTGTTGGGAAGGTTGAACTATATCAGCAGGTTCATCGCTCAGCTCACAGCGACTTGTGAACCCATCTTTCGATTGCTGAAGAAAGATGCCGCGATAGAATGGACGGCAGAATGTCAGGAGGCATTTGACCAGATCAAAGGATATTTATCCAATCCACCTGTATTGGTTCCACCTAAGCCGGGGAGGCCATTAATCCTTTATCTAACGGTCCTGGAGAATTCGTTTGGTTGCGTGTTGGGGCAACACGACATCACAGGAAGGAAAGAGCAAGCCATCTATTATCTCAGCAAGAAGTTTACAGTCTATGAGAATAAGTACACTCAACTTGAGAAGACATGTTGTGCTCTAACTTGGGTAGCACAGAAGTTTAAGCATTATCTGTCGTCACATACTACTTACCTTATTTCACGCCTGGATCCATTAAAGTATATTTTCCAGAAGCCTATGCCCACAGGAAGATTGGCAAAATGGCAAATATTACTCACAGAGTTAGACATTGTCTATGTGACGAGGACGGCCATGAAAGCCCAAGCATTGGCCGATCACTTGGCTGAGAATCCTATTGATGAAGAATACGAGCCTTTGAGGACGTATTTTCCAGATGAAGAAGTGATACATATAGAGGAGTTAGAACTGAATGAGGAACCAGGGTGGAAGCTTTTCTTTGACGGGGCTGCTAATGCAAAAGGAGTTGGAGTAGGAGCAGTACTTATTTCAGAAACAGGACATCACTATCCTGTTACAGCTCAGCTACGTTTCTATTGTACCAACAACATGGCTGAATATGAGGCATGCATTTTGGGCCTACGATTGGCTGCAGACATGGATGTTCAGGACGTCTTGGTCTTGGGAGACTCGGACCTCCTAGTACATCAGATCCAGGGTGAATGGGAAACACGAGATTTGAAGCTTATACCATATCGACAATGTTTGCACGATCTGAGCAAGCGATTTCGATCAGTGGAGTTCAGACACATCCCGAGAGTTCACAATGAGGTTGCCGATGCTTTGGCCACTTTAGCATCGATGTTGCACCATCCAGACAAAATCCATGTTGACCCATTGTATATTCAGGTTCGTGATCAGCATGCCTACTGCAACATAATAGAAGAAGAAATGGATGGCGAGCCATGGTTTTATGATATCAAGGAATACCTCAGGATGGGGATATACCCGGAGCAGGCAACCGGAGATCAAAAGAGAGCCATTCGACGACTGGCAAATGGATTTTTCCTCAGTGGAGGAATGTTGTACAAAAGAACCCCAGATCTGGGATTGCTGAGATGTATTGATGCAGGTCAAGCCACGATAGTGATGACAGAGGTACATGCTGGAGTCTGTGGGCCCCATATGAGCGGATATGTGTTGGCAAAGAAGATTCTGCGAGCGGGATATTATTGGCTCACTATGGAGCATGATTGTATCAGTTTCGTACGAAAATGCCATCAGTGTCAGATACACGGAGATCTGATTCATTCTCCACCAACGGAATTACACACAGTGTCAGCACCATGGCCATTTGTGGCATGGGGCATGGATGTCATTGGGCCTATTGAGCCGGCAGCTTCGAATGGTCACAGGTTCATTCTGGTAACCATCGATTATTTCACTAAGTGGGTTGAAGCCAAAACTTTCAAGTCAGTAACCAAGAAGGCAGTGGTGGATTTTGTCCATTCCCATATCATCTGTAGATTTGGGATCCCGAAAGTGATAATCACGGACAATGGTGCTAATCTTAACAGCAACTTGATGAGAGAAGTATGTGAACAGTTTAAGATTACACACCGTAATTCCACCCCGTATCGGCTCAAGGCGAATGGAGCGGTTGAGGCAGCCAACAAAAACATAAAGAAGATATTGAGGAAAATGGTTGAAGGATCCAGACAATGGCATGAAAAGCTACCATTTGCATTGTTGGGATACTGCACTACTGTTCGTACTTCAATAGGTGCAACTCCTTATTTGTTGGTATACGGAACTGAAGCAGTAATACCAGCAGAAGTTGAAATTCCATCCCTTTGAATTGTCGCTGAGGCCGGGATTGATGATGATGAATGGGTCAAACCCCGACTAGAGCAGTTGAGTTTAATTGACGAAAAAAGATTGGCAGCAGTATGCCATGGCCAGTTATATCAGAAGAGAATGGCAAGAGCATACAATAAGAAGGTGCGCCCCAGGAAATTTGAAGTAGGGCAGCAAGTATTGAAACGGATCCTCCCACATCAGATTGAGGCAAAAGGCAAGTTCGCCCCAAATTGGCAAGGGCCGTATGTTGTGACCAGAGTATTATCCAACGGTGCTTATGTCTGACAGATGTCGAAGGAAGATGCATCGACATGGCTATCAATTTTGATGCAGTCAAGAGATATTACGTGTAATTTCTTTTGTTGTTTATTTGTTTGTTTGTACTTGGTGCTTATCGGATAATGAAATGACGGAGGCAATTCTTTCTTCCATCCAAACACTTTTAACATTTGCTTTACCCCTTTGTGCCTTACTTATTCTTTCATACCCCTCTCTTGGAATCGTTAATGAAAACGAAAAATGAAAAAAAAAGAAGGAAAATAATAACAAAAACAAAAAGGGAAGGTCGCAAGAAAAACAAAGGAATCGAGTGAACTGCGTTCGACCTGATTCCTCAAAGAGGATACGTAGGCACCTCACGGCTCGGTCATAATGTAACAAAAAAATCAAAAAAAAAAAATTCTCCAAGCAAGAAAACTGGGGCAGAAGTTATGTTTTTAAATTTTGAAAAAAAAAGGAGTTTGATTCCAAGAGTTGTAATATTTTACCCATCAAAGTTATTTTTAATTTTATATCCTTTTCTTCTAAAACCCATATTGATGTCCAAAAAAGACCTCCCGATCAGTATCCGAGGCGTGCCAAGACAAGCAAATGAAAGCCGAGCATAACACGCCGGTCCCCGACTGAATGAGGATCATGAGATGAAAGAATTGATAGCCATAAGAATTCCCAGCAGAGAGGATCTTACCGGCAACACTCCAATCCCCAGCTGAGAAAAGCAAAATGAGAGAGTCTTATCGGTGAAAATCTTCACAGGCACCATAAGGCGACGTAAGCTAAGAGAAGCAAAATGAGAGAGTCTTATCGGTGAAAACCTTCACAGGCACCATAAGGCGATGGGAGCTGAGAGAAATGAGAGAGTCTTGTTAGTGAAAACCCCCGCGAAGGGCACTATGAGGCGACAAGATAGATTGGCGGAAAGGATCCGCATTTTGTAAAGAGGTGGGCACCTATTTATCCCCAGCAAGTGAAGACATCAGAAAGATTGATCGACACAAATAGACTGGGTTGATTAATCCGGAATGCATAACATGATCGTTGGAATCGGTTATACCACCCAGATAAGTTCATTTCTTTTCTTTCCCCCATCATTTGTTCAGAAAGATTTTCTCTTTTTCTATCTTTTCATTTCTTTGTTTAAAAGACTTTTTCCAGAAATTTATTTTGAGAAAGGTCTTTCAGAGCTTACTACCAGTTGCCAAAATGGTACAACGTAAAATGTGAAGAAGGAAGGCCAGAGACAAGGCAATAAGACAAAAGACGTTGGTTGCCAGGCCGAATAATATTGGTCTAAAATGGCAAGGAAAGTACGGGGAAGAACCGGAAAAAACATGTTGAGGAAATTGTGGGCAAAGTTCCAAGAGGATCCCCAGCAGGACTCTGACCGAATATCGAAACAAGTTCCGAGGTGGTCGGACAACACAGAGTGGTAAAGGAAGAAAGGAAAATCCATCTTCAGTAAAATAACCCCCAGCAAGTTTTGAGATACAGAACGGGGAAGGGATAAATGGAAAAACCATCCCCAGCAGAATGTTATCCCCAGCGAATAACATCATCACCAACAAGTTTTGGGAACGCCAAGCAGGAATAAGGGGAAGGGACCAATCATCCCCATCAGGAGTGACATGACCACTCGCCATATTGTAAAAAAAAACTAACTAAATTTTCTTTGATTTGAACAGGAAAATGAAGTGTTGATGATGGCTGAAAGACACGCCATAAGAAAGATCCCCAGAACTGGGGCAGAAAATGTTCTGCCACAAGTGAAAATTTTCTCGGAGAATCGAGGAAACAAATTCAAGTTATTCTTTACCATTAGGCGCCCACCTGTATAACAAGGGAATACATTTCATGTCTTTACCATTAGGCGCCCACCTGTATAACAAGGGAATACATTTCTGTTTTCATTTCATGTCCTAGGCGCCCACCAGTATAATGCGGGAATACATTTCTGTTTTCATTTCATGTCCTAGGTCGCCCACCAGTATAATGCAGGTATACATTTTTGTTTTTTCATTTCATGTCCTAGGTCGCCCACCAGTATAATGCGGGTATACATTTCAGTTTTTCATTTCTAGGTCGCCCACCAGTATAATGCGGGTATACATTTCTGTTTTTCATTTCATGTCTTAGGCGCCCACCTGTATAACAAGGGAATACATTTCTATTTTCATTTCATGTCCTAGGCACCCACCAGTATAATGCGGGAATACATTTCTGTTTTCATTTCATGTCCTAGGTCGCCCACCAGTATAATGCGGGTATACATTTCTGTTTTCATTTCATGTCCTAGGTCGTCCACCAGTATAATGCGAGTATATATTTTTGTTTTTCATTTCATGTCCTAGGTCGCCCACCAGTATAATGCGGGTATACATTTTGTTTTTCATTTCATGTCATAGGTCGCCCACCAGTATAACGAGGGAATACATTTCATATTTTTTCATTCAGGCGCCCACCTGTATAACGAGAGGAATATTTTTAGTCTTATACTGCAGATCTTGAAATCAGTAACCCACCGGAAGGCAGAAGGTTACAACAGGAATCCCCAGCAGGAAACAATAAAAATCCCCAGCACCGGAAAGTAGAAGGTTGCAACAAGAGGTCCCAGCACAGTTCAAGCGCATGAGTCAAAAGGAAGAAAAGACGCGTCTTGAAAGAAGCAGCCTGTGAACATTAAATTATGCCCAGCATAACAAAGCTTAATGAAGGAAACCATATCCCCAGCGTATTTAATAAGGGATGCAAACTGGTGATTCAGGAAAGCAAGAGGCTGGTGCCATCCCCGTCAGTTCTCGGAAGAAAGAAGCACCGGAATCGACACAAGCCGACAAGAAAGCAAGGCATCAAGAATAAATGAAGAGATTTTGTAATCCGTAGTCTAGCATAACTTCTTGATTTTTCTTTTAAGCATGGTGTAATAAGGAGGTCAGCAAACAGTAAAAGTAGCATGCAACAGCAATAACATTGCAGTCTCATGGTAGTCCCAGATACCAAAACTTCCCGAACTACATTGACCTGATTCCTGTTTAGCTCAGGATATGTAGGAAACCTCTGAAGAAAAGGTTCGGTCAAATCTTTTCAAAAAAATGCTTCACATGGAGTATTCCAACAGGCAAAAATCGCTCGTATCCGTTCACTTTATCTTTGCACGAAAACCCTGCGTGTTTTCGGACAAAGAGGGGAAGCTGTGAGCACGTGATTTTTGCCTCATACGAACTACTCCCAAAGAAATCAAAAAAAAATAATAAACATTGTCGGTTTTATTGTATGCATTTTTGTTGAATTTTTATGTTATTTTATGTCATTATTTGCCTATGCCCTTACATATTTATGTGTTTAAATAAATGAAAAATGAAAAATATGTTGCATTTTGGATTTAATTGTACAATTAGGATTAATTAAGTAAGTTTTACAAATATGAAAAATCACAAAAAATAACGTACTTTGCATTTTAGTGTTTAATATCAAAATTGTGTAAGTTTATTGGTATTTGATTATGTGTGATAATTATTATTTAGATTAGTATTCTAGGATAATTTGATCAAGGTTAAAATTAGGTTTGCATTTTTATTAAAGAGAAAATGAAAAAAAAGAAGAAGAAAGAATTAGTCTTCTTAATTAAAAGACCCTATTTGGGCCAATTACAACCCAATTCACCCCAAGCCCAAACTAAACACCCTTATACCTACCCAAATCAGCCCCAACTCACCGGTCAATCTGACCCGGTCCACTACCCCTAGACAAACGACCCCCACTCCATTTCATTTTTCATTTCCCCGTCTTCTTCAACCCTAATTAGAGCCACCACCCCCAAATAACACCTCCTAGACCATCGTCCTCTCCACGCCTCCGAACCCCGTCTTCTTCGTTTCCCCACCCAACAAATGACCTCAACCAGTGGCGCCACAGCTCCTTCCTCCATCTCCAACCACGAACCACACGACTCCACCCAGCCCCGTTGCCGAACAGCCACCAAATTCGCGGCATGTTTAGCCTGAAAATCATGCACACACACACGTAAACATAGGGAGAGAACAAGAGCGAAAAGATGAACTAATTTTCTCATCTCTAATCCACATAGAGCAAACGGACAGAAACAGGGGTAGGGTTAGCATTTATCTTTGCTTTATGGATTGTTTACATTGCTTTAACCTTGCCGCGAGACTAGCTTGTGCGTTCACTAGTGGCGAGATGGAGTTTGTTTGAGTCAGAGTTGAATTCGCTAATTTTGAGTCACTGTCGAGGTTCGGAGTCACATTTCGCAGAATCGTTGTTTCCGGTTTGAGGTCCGTTTTGCATCTGTGGTTCAAATTTCAGTTGTGTCACTTGTTGTAGCCATTTTGGCGTCCAGAAGTTGTGAAGTTGAAAACTTTCATTAATTGGCAACACTAGGTTCAAATCTTTCCTATCTCTTTTAAATTCATATACATGGTTTTGATGATTGAGTTGTATGGTTTGATTTGTGCATAAGTTTGAATCTGTATAGCCAATACATGGGTTTTGGTTGCTCTGTAAAGGAAAATGTCCTCTTCTTACTTTACTGTCATGTTGTAAATATGGACATTTACCTTATAGTGCAAAGGTAGAATTGCAATCTTCATGTTCTAATTGATTTAGGAAAATCAAGTTAGATACCGTAAATATAAGACTTGCACCATTGGTATTCCAAATGATATTCAAATTAAGTTGCTGGCCAAATACTTGTTATAGGAAATGTTGGAGTGATTTTATGTCTTTTCCTAGAACATGTTTTCTGGACAGTTTACACCCTTACTGCGCAAATGCTGGTGGATTGAACGTAGTTAAGAAGCTGCAATTAAAGATTTTTTTTCTTTCGTAGTTGCTCTCCGCGGATTTGAAGTTGTTCATTTAGCTATTTGCCCATATGTTTGCTCGAATTAGTTATAGCTGGACATAATGGCTTGCTATTCATCAACTGATTTTTAATAACAACACTAGGATAGTGTGTCACTAATTCAGCAAGTAGATAATTAAAAAATGGAAAAGGAGATTGGTAATGGAAGTTGCACTAACTAATTAATTAATAAGGGAGGGGACACTTGTAACGAGAAAGGCACTGGTTGATTTTAGGGGATTGAAATGGGCATTACTAGTAAAATAAGAAGGCACTAGGGTAGTGGGATAATTAAAAACTGAAAAGATAAGTTGTTAGTGGCAAATGCACTAATGGAAAACCCACTTTAGAGAGCTGGAAATCAGAATAAAAGGGAGGTAGAACACAAGAAAAAAAAATCTGAAATTGTAAGAAAAAAAAACCTGAAAAATAGAGAGGTCAAGGAAGCTTAACAATCTGACGGAGAGCAATAGAGAGGGACAACCTTGGACATTTTGAAAACCTGAGTGAGGAAATTGAGAAATCCAGAAGAAATGATATAAAAGTGCAGAAAACTGTATTGTTGGTTTAAGTTTGATTGTCTGATCTCTCTTAGCTCACTCTTCTTGAACTGTTTTCATCAATTTGAAGAGCTAAATTTAGTTTGCATTCAAGTAATTGGACCCTGCTTGGTGTGGTTTTGTTGATTGTGTTCCATTGATATACTGTTGGTTCTAAATTGTGAGTTTTAAGTTGGTCCTCTTTAGTCATTCCTGGATTCATTTGTGCTTGTTGAACACTGATTCTTGCTGCTGCTGAGTCTGCTAAATCTCACCCCCTCTCTGTTTTCCTCTTTCCAGGTATATCTTGATCCTATGGATATCATTTGAGGTGTAAACTTGAATCATGAATTAAGAATGAGAAAGCTAGTCTACACCCTTTCTTCTTTTAATATACTATCACTGTGTACTTTTGAGTTTTCAATTAGTGTATTCTGCCCAAAAGGGGGTTTGTAATTAAGAGTTAAATCACATAGTTTTGTGTAATTACTTTCCTCCTTATTATGACTGTTGGACGCTTTAGCTATTCTATAAACTCGTTGTTTTAGAGTTTTGTTCAATCAAGTATTCTGCTTAAATCTTATGAGTTTAGGAAATGAATGAATATTTTCATGATGGTATGATTGTTGTAGTAAAGTTAAGTTGTGGTTTATGGTTTCATTTCATTTTCTTGTTAATGGATTTATCATGCTATCCATGGGTCTCCCTCTTTTAATTTCATTTGATCTAATATTGCTTGTTTGTTGCATTGAAGTACCGCATCCAAGGTGAAAAGAATGACTTTTTCCTATATATTTTTTATTTGACTAGTACATGAGATTTAATATTTTCTAGAAGTGTTTAAATGTTGATGGCATGAATTTCAGTGGACAAAACTCACTTCTCACCATTGTAAACTGATATATTTTCATGGCAACCACAAGAATCTGTTCTCATGTGAAAAAAGGGATTGGCAAAACTAAGAAGAAAGAAAGGATTGAAGTTGTATAGAGGTGATTAAAAGCCTAGTCTCATTTCTTTCTATTTTTGGGTCAAAAATAGTACGTACCAACTACTAGAAGATTTTGTATATTAATTTTTCTTTTATTTTTATTTTTTGACATATAACTTAGTTTAATCCCAATAAAAGCTTTTTCTTCCACTAAAAAAAAAAGCCCTTATTCTCAAGCCGCTTTATTAAGATTGGGTAAGTATCTTATGCAATACTATATACAGTGTGTCAATTTTGTTTAGATGTTGGTCCGAATTCGTCTATTTATTCTGACCAGATAAAGATTATTGCATGAAATATCTCGCACCATATTTGCTTAAACGAATCACGTATTGCTTAGGCAAGGAGAAAATCATGAATATCGTAGTTTGCTCGAGGCGCGCCATACTAATTAAAAAATAACGAAATCTTGGCCCTCGTTTTTAGTCAAAGTGTCGTTTAATCCTTAGAATTTGAGGTGTGCCATTTAGTAAATTTCATGGCCCTCGTAAATTGCAAACGTGTTAGTATCTTTAGGCGATTTTAATAATATTACTTTCCTAAACTTGGGTGCACATTTATGCGACCTAAATCCAAATCTCAACGGAGTCGAAACGTATTAACAACCACGGGTGCATTGATTGTGACGTGGTTCGAGATGCGTTTTTACGATGTTGCAATTCTATTAAAAAAAATAATAAAAGCGGTTTAAACTTAATAAAAGCACACAAGATATAACGTGTATAAAAATCAGATATTTAGCCATTACAACAATTTAAGCGACCGTGCTAGAACCACGGGATTCGGGGGTGCCTAACACCTTCCCTCGGGTCAACAGAATTCCTTACTTAGAATTTCTGGTTCGCAGACTTCATTCGGAAAGTCGAATATTTTCTCCGAATTGGGATTCAAGATAAACCGGTGACTTGGGACACTAAAAGCCAAACATTTCCCAAGTGGCGACTCTGAAAAAAATAAATAATCTCATTTTCGAATAATGTCACTTAAATTGGAAAAACTCCCTTATATCACTCTCGGGTGTGTAAAAAGGAGGTGTGACAGTAACTACACTTGCCCAGGTTTGTGTATTTTTATTCTCCATTGGCAAACTTCCATTTCCTACTACCTTTTGAGTATCTTTCTTCTCCTTGTTGTTAGATCTGTTATTGCCAGAACCACTACTCTGAGTTTGCACATCTTTTACCCCAGAGGTACCCCCTGCATGGCAGTTAGTACTATCACTATTGTTAGCCTTCCTGCATGTGCTTGATTCATCCATATCCACAATTGATTTCCCCTTCCCAGCTATCGGCGTGACCAGTTCCTATTTGCTCGATTGATTTTCCTTATCCATTGTTGTATGCTTTGCAGCAGATCCATGGAGATTCCCTCCACCTGGTGATTTTCCACTTCCTGTTCCGATCTTCAGTTCCTCGAGCAGCTTGGGATCCGTAAGCAGTACCTTATTCACCTGCTTCCGTGGTCTTCCTCGCCCTCCCATTCCGGTGAGCAGTGCACGTTAGTAGATTCACCTAATCGAGCGCTGAGAGAAACGGTTATAGAGAGAGAAAGTGAAATTTTTTTTTGCTATGTATAAATCAGATACAAAATATAAAAAAGACATATTGTATAAATTTTATATAAAATTTTGATTTAAGTTGTATGTTATTGTAGTTGTATTTAACTGGGGAGAAATAATGTGTGAAAGTTGTAGATAAGTTGTAGATAAATTGTATAATATATAATTAGTTGTGTGAAATTTATTTTTACTATGTATAAATCAAATACAAAATATATATATATGCAAAAGACATATTGTATAAATTTTGTATAAAATACAACTACATAAGTGGATAGCTGAATGTAACCTTGTAAGCGACAGCCAATCTGCAAAAATCAAAACTGAGTACATGTAATATAGGTGTTTGCTTCTGTTATTTCAGGTATTAGAACTACAAGTGTGCAAGTTGTCAAAGGATTTTGCTTATTGTGCAAGTTTATTAGGATTTTTTTATGGGTGGCCGAATTTGTTCGTTTCTATGCAGTTTTATTCACTTTTAGGGTTCTTTTGTCATTTAATTAAGGTAATAATATACCTTTCGGCCACACAATGACAAGAGTGGAGTGTTATTTAATTTAGCTAATGTTCAGCGTCAGTATAATCATTACTTCGTTAATTCTTTTTGTTGTGTACCTCTGCAAGTATTTTTGGAGTATTCAACAGCTTTTATAGTGAAGTTAGTAAATTTACATCTGTTTTGTTTCGAAAACAGAAATTTTTTTTTGGACAAAAAGAAATATGAATTGGTGTAAATGTACACTATGGGTGAAGTTGTTAATAATACTCATACCGAATAATCAGTATGGTAAGTTACGTTGAATAATCAGTAAAATTTCCCGGTAGTTGCTTTTCATCATATACCTGCAATACACAAAACAAGATAGATAGTTAATTAGCAAAAGAAACAAAAGGAAGAGACGACGATATATATCATAGTAAAATATACAAACAAAGAAAATCAAGAGACAAAATATTAAAGAGGTAAAAAATGATTACAGTATCAGCAGGTATCAGCGGATTTAGTTGGGAAATTGTTTACTCGAGATATGGCAGAAAGACAGAATCTGAAGAGAAGAGGGGAGAAAGAAGAGAAAAAAGGAAAAGGGTGTAACTAAATCCCGTGATTGAAGGCACAAATAATGGATTGGGAAACTTTTAAGGTGGATTGTATATATTTTGTAACAAAACTTATTTATACCGAGTAATTAGCTAAACATAGACATTAAAAATAATAAAGTTTCAAATAGTGTATTGGATTGAAAAAATCCCTTCAAGTAATTTGGTGTGAGTCTATCGTAAAATATGTAAGGTTTTGTCTTCTGATGTTTAATTTTTCCTTTTTTCATCTAACAAAAGATAATCATATGCTAATGAAATTAACCACTCGCTAACATTAATTAGGAAATTCTTAAAAAAGGTTTTGGCTCATAAATATAACTCGTACTTAAAATTGACGTTCGTCTCCAATATTTCAAGAGCATTTTTGGTCTTTTTTCCGTTTTATTTACTCAAATTGTTCTTTTATTATATTATTTCTATAATAATTGTATGACTAATCTATTCTGACCTGGGGACTAATCAATCCTAAAGTAATTGACAATTGGTGCTATGGCCTATGCGCCTTTATAATAAAACTATCTGTAAAATTTCCCTTTTGGTTGTTCCCCAAAAGAGCAGCAAGAAAACTGAGTCTTCTTTAATATGCCATTTTAAAAGCAGTGATGGGGAAAAAAACTGACTATTTGATTAAATACTACTAAGAAATATTAGGTACTGAACTTTCCTTTTCGGGATTCTTTCAGCTTTTAATATATTTTCGAGTGTGGGGTAGTTAGTAGTTACATATATATAGAACAAATATATATAAACAAAAAGTAGTGACCTGAAATTATTAATTAAACAGATTCACATGCATTGTAACCCTAGATATGGCCCATTTCATTTGAATTAAATATAAAACTTTACCATAAATCAACCTTTGATTGCGCAACAAATTTTTGTACTACTACCCCCTCTGGCCCCAACAATGCCATTTTTCTGTATTTTGTACGACTTAGATTAAGACAATGTATAATATTTGGAAAGAAACTATGAAATCTCTTCTTAAATGAGTAGGTCACACACACGCGGTACACATAGAGGAAAGGGTGGGGTGGGGTGGGGTGGGGATGATATTCAAAGGAATATACCTAGCATATATTAAATTTAAGTGCTTATACATAAATTTTATTTGGAAAAAATATTGAAGGTTTGAGTATCAAAATTATTTCTCCTATTTCATATGAGATTTTCTTTTACAAGTTATTCATCAGTATTTTAAATATTGAAGTTAGTTAACTGTAACACTCCTATCCGCTAGTGATATTATCAGTTGTAAAATGTGTCACTAGAGGTTAAGGCTGGTTTACAATTATATACCCAGATCGCTGAAGTTTGCCACATCGCTGTTCAAGGTTGCACGTGGAATGACTCCTCTACCATATGTAACAGCCCAGCCAACTAGTGATATTGTCCGTTTCGGACCTAGGCTCGCACAAATTTAGAATGGGAGAAATTCAAAAATAGCCAGATTTACAAGTGGTCATTCAAAAATAGTCACAGTTTCAAAAGTAATCGAATTTTAACCACTTTTTATGTAAAGATAAATATGAACGAAAACATTGTTCAAAATCCGAAAAATACTCCAGCATATTATAATGGAGTTCTCGCATAAGTATACTGGAACTCCAGCATAATATACTGGAGTTCCAGTACAATATACCGGTCCAGCATAATATGCTGGAAGTTCATACACATGTGCTTCAATCTCCAGTATATTATGCTGGAACTTTCCGTGTGTTAAAGTTCCAGCATAATATGCTGGAAGTTCATACACAGATGCATCGATCTCCAGTATATTATGCTTGATCGATCCCTGTTACAGCAAAATAGTGGCTATTTTTCATTGACTTTGCAAATGCTGGCTATTTTTGAATGATCAGTCCGAAAACTGGCTAGCCCATGCTATGCGTCACTAGAGTCTAAGGCTTGTTTACTTGTATATCCAGTTTCTCTTTCGTGTTTCATCGATGTGAGATTTGATTGAGATATCACATTAATATTTACAATCAAATGAATATATAGAAATATTGAACTATTATTTATGGCCAAAAATTATTGTAAGTACTAAACACACCCTTGGTCCAATTTCATAATTATAACAAGAATATAAAATCAAGACAAATTAGTCCAAACTCATGAACAGTTTCACCCGAGTTAACTTGATAGACTTGAATGCTTTAAAGTTCCTAGTACATCAAATCTTGACATCAATAATATACAACAATAATTTTTTTTAGATGCTTGATTTGAAAGAACTTGCATGGTTACGTTGTATCCGAACCTAGAACTCAAATTCCTTTTGAAATTTTATATTAGTAGTTTATCTTATAAAAAAGAATAGGTAGGTCCTTCTTTTTTAGTCAAATTTCTTTATAATAGTAATTCCTATAATAGCATTTTATTATAACAACCAAGTTTTTTTTAAATTAATATTTTATATCATGTTATAATATTTGTTCTAACAGTCAAAAATATCCTAAACAAAGGAGCATATTATAGATATATTTAATTATATTTTTAAAGTAAGTGGAATCGAAGTTGGGGCTGGCCCCCAATGATTGACGTTGATCATATTCACTGAAATACTTTTGCCTCAGAAGAAATGATTCCCATAAAACAATAATTGGGAAAATGCATAAATACCCCCTTATCTATATCCGAATTTTCAATTACACATTTTTTCTTTGCGGAAATCGTATTACCCCCTTAAACTTATTTTAAATGGAATTATTTGCACCCTTAATGCTGACGTGGCAGAGTGTGTGTATTCCACTCTCCCAAAGGAGAGTGAGAAGCAAGAAAAAACGATTTTCAGATTATTTTTTATTCTTTTTTACTATTTTTTTTTCTTTTTCTTTTTCTTTTCCTTTTCCTTTTTCTTTGTCTTTTTTCTTTTACTTTTTTTTCGTTTTTTCTCTAATTCCGGCGAATATTCATTCACTGGCGATTTTGTCTAACTGTTTTTCTTCCAATTTTCTTTTCACACACAAATTAAACTCTCAAAAAGATCTATTCATAAGCAAAGCAAAATACACTCAGATTTGGGGAAAAAAATTAATCATCGGAAAACCTTCCCACGCGGGAAAAAAATGATGTATTGAAATTTTAACTTGAAAAAATTTTCTCAGCTTATATTCGTTTTTATTTCTTTTGCTCTTCCTCCCACTCATTAATTACACTTTCAAAAAAAAATCTATATATATAAAACAAAACACACTTAGATAGGGATAAAAATCTGTCGCCGGAGAAAAAAATTCGCCGGAAAAAATGATATTTGTAAAATTCTGACGACCACCATTTTATGCCGCCGGTGACCAAAACAAAACAAAAGAGAATGAAATAACCAAAAAAATGAGAATAATAAGAAATAATTAAGAAAAAGGATAAGAAAAAGAAGAAAGAATAAAAAAAGTACTAAAATACATGTGGGGGCACGTGTAGTTCACCACTTGCCAAGAGTTTGGTTGTCTAGTTTTAGGTGAAAATAATTCCATTTAAAATAAGTTTAGGGGGGTAATAGGATTCCCTCAAAGAAAAAGTGTGTAGTTGGGAATTCGGGTATAGGTCAGGGGATACTTATATTTTTTCCCAACAACAATTCAATGATGCGAAATATTCTCTGTCTTAATTTACCCTTGTCTTCAACTAATTAATTAAATTAACTATTATTGTACTGCAATCTCAAATAAATTGAAATTGATTACTAGCATGTTTGAACAAGCTTCTAAAATCAGCTTATTTTGATAAGTGTTCTTCTCAAAAGTACTTTTAAAAAAGTTCTTATAATGAGTTTGTGTTTGGCTAATTAATTTAAAAAGCACTTTTGAGCAGTAATTAGTGTTTGGCCAAGCTTTTGAAAACTGCTTCTAAGTGTATTTTTCTCAAAATTGTTTCTCAGAAAAGTGCTTTTAGAGAGAAGCTATTTTTTTCTACTTCTCAAAAACGGTTTTTGTTTCTCCTCAAAAACATTTTTTTTCCTTCCAAAGCTTAGCCAAACACCTCATTTTTGGCCAAATATACTTTCGGCTAAAAAAGCACATTTAACCCAAAAAAACTTGAACAAACAAACTATACATATATCATGGGAAAGGATTGCAATAAATTAATATTAGTGCTAATTAATTTATGATGAATTCTCATTATACTGAATATTTTTCGTCTCCGACCAACAAAAGAACATACCATTACTCTGCATTCATTTCCCAAAAAGGGATATGATAGATTGGTAAGTGTTTGCAATAAATTATATTTGCACAGAAAAATAGAACTGCAATTACAAATAATTATAAAAAAAGATTTTATTAATAAATATTCTAGGTTACAACTTTATTTATCCCTTGACTATTGCCTCTGGTTTATTCTACGTGATTGGAGGGCTTTAGCGGCGTATTTATGCAAGACATATTTGACATGTATTTGATCTCTTAATGAATATTCCAAGAGTTCTATGAAATTTCGGAGATCTCATATTTGATCTCTTTGTGCATATTCCGAGAGTTTATAGAATTGCTGAGATCGCCTTTGAAGGACATATGTGACCTTATTTATAGGTATGAATTAGGGTTTGGGTGGAGTAGCCACCAAATAACCCTAATAGACTCCTAATATTTTAAGAGTCGTCTTAAATTTAGGATTTATCATGATCTGTTAAAATTTCAATGTCTACAGTAAGTACTCTTAACAAGAGATTTCAGATTCGAGCCTTGAGTATGGATGATGAGTTTTCAATGTCTTTGCCTTATATTTTGATGATCTAACAAACTTATTGTCGAGAACCAAATAAGGAACCTGACACACTTGATACACATTACAAATGAACGAAGTCCAGCCTAAACTCCAACTAATGTGAACTGCTGCAAATAAAGAGAAAAGAGGAACAAGACAGGGACCTAATCCCTGGGTGTTCTCTGACAGAAGTACAAGTCAACTATACAGCTGGAAAACAACTGCAGAAAGTAACTGCCTGCAACTGTGCACGCGACAGTGCAGCAGACAGTGCAACAATCACTTCCCATTGGGAAGAGGCATGCACCAACCAAGAATTGACATCATCCTTGGGATGTCTTTGGTAGTATAACAACATGGTGCAAGGCACAAGATATTCACGTGAGCATTTAGTGATATTCTCTCAAGAAATTAAAGATTTGATCTAGCATTAAAGTCACAAGTGTGTCAAGAACAAAAAGACAACTCCACTAAGGATTAGTTCCACAATGAGTCTATGTGTATCCGTAGTTGAGTTGTAATCTTGTTGTTTGTTCTTCATTGTAACTCCTATCTTGCTTTCTTAGAAGCTTTGTTTTAGGAAACTCAAAATCATAAACCTTCGGAGTTTGTGTTGTGACAAGAGTTAGTCATAAGTTAAAGTCTTTGTAACTAGTGAGTGACAGGGTGACTTGTGATAAGTGTATTACAAGTTAGTTGAGTTGAAGTTTTTGTAATAGAGTGAGTAGCCTCTATTAGGGAGTGTTTTGCTCCTCAATGCAGACTTCTCGATATGAACTCGAATTTAGTCGGGCTCCGCAAGTACCGAACACCCATGGGACAAGAAAATCCTCCGCATTCACGTCAAATTTTAAATTGAGGACATACTTTTTATCATATTTTTATTTTGCCCATTGGAATATTAACTCGTTGCCATCAATGGTGGGGCTATGAAAGCAGACTAAAAAAAGATTCTCCTCCCACTGTCACCATTCCCCCCCTTTCTATATATGCCGATGCAAACGTCTAACTACCAACTTATTTTTCAATTCTTTTATTAAAGCAAAAATTAATTTTACAGTTTTTTGGATTTACTACTTGTTTTTTAACAATTGTCCTTTCTTCTTGCCAATGCTCTTCTAATTTAATTTTATCTTTGTTCTTGGCATTGAGGAGCCCTAGAGCAATGGTTAAGTTGTTTTTGTGTGATATATAGGTCATGATTTCGAACCGTGATTACTGATGCTTGCATTAGGGTAGACTGTCTACATCACAACCATTTTGGGGTCAGGGGCAGATGCACTGTGGCAGTTATGTGTTCAATTGAATCCATAACCTTCGATGTGGAGTAAAAAATTATGTGTAAAAATTTATTAAAATTACAAAAATGATATATATGAACCCATAACTTTAAAAATATAATGGGTTCAATATTAAAAAAATTTAAAATTAAATTTATAGAATTTAAATCCTGGATCCGCCTCAGCTTGGGGTGCACCGGACCCTAGGTGAGGGCATGATGCTCTGTGCACCGAGTTTTTTTTGGTATTGAGGAATTGAAAATATAAATAAATTCATATTCTATCTGTATCTTTTTTGCATCAAATTTAGATTACGTACGTCTCATGTGCGCACTTCTATATTAGAAGTCAGATTTTAATAGATATAATTTTAAAAAAAAATATGCAAAACAAGGAACGTAAAGTTACAATGCAGTTTAATGAAAGAATTACAAAAAAATACAAATGACTTCACACCATAACAAAAAATGGCTCATGTTTTTAAGTTTTATTCGACCTACCTTATATTATACATATTTAAAAGTACTAGTAAATTCAAAATTTGTGTTCTTACTAACCATTGCTTCTAAAAGCTATGGAGTTAAATCTGTGTTCTCACAATCATTGATTTCACTCTCTCTTCCTCTCATCTTCTGCATATGCTTCAAGGGGTCGTATATTTTCTACTTCTCCTCTTATGTCACCTGGTTGCAATGTAAGAAAATTGAAAAGTAGAAGTCCACCATTGAAGTATTCAAAGTTTTGCTTTCGAAAATGTGTTTTCTTGAGTTTGTTAGTTGTTTAAATTGGGTGTTGTTCTAATTGATTGAAAATATCAAAAGGAGTTCAAAATTTAAATTTGAAGTGATTTGGAGTAGATTTGAGCAAGATTTGAGTTAAATTTCAGAAAAAACGTAAGGAAGAAGATGAAGTTAGTTTTTTGTATAATTATGTACAATCTTGTATAATAGTGTATATGAGTGTAGAAACACACCTTATATACTATTATATATTTTTATTCACTTTTATACAAGCGTCTGCAGACGAACTTCGTCCACGATTTTTAGTTGCAATTCTTGTTCAAAATCAGTCCAAATCTCCATTAAATGACTTCAAATTTTATATACAACCTCCTTATACTATTTCTAACAAGTCTAAATAACACTCACTCCAAATTTCTCACAAAATCAGATTTGAAATTTAAACCCACATATTTAAGTTTGTTAAAAATCCACCCAAATGAATTTGGTTTGTTGAACTAATATTTGAGTCACAATTAGCGATTCGAATATTAACTTAAAAGCTTGAAGAATCTTTTTTAAAAATTAAATAGTAATTTTGAGAACCTATTGGAGTTGTATATTGAATCTTACTCTATTATTTTTGGGCTAATTAATTATAAATTGAAATGTGAGTTATAAAATTGAAAAGTATGAAGCTCAGTTGTTCTAATGTGAAATTTTCCCTTGAATTATTTAGATGTGTATAAGTAAAACAATTTGATTTTGCTAATTTAAGGGTTCAAAGAACAGCTTTGTCAAATGTCATTTAAGGCCAGAGGAAGAGGATGGCAGGCAAGTTGTGGTCACAACCTTAAAGCCCCGTCCTATTTTGCACATTGTTTTAGGCTCCAGCCCTAGGAGGTTTAGCTTGTTCTATTTTAAAATTAATGGATTTAACTTTGCAGTGTATTTATTGTGTTGCTAAAATTGTAGATCCAAATATAATATTAATTAGAAGTTAATAAGTTTGTATATATATATATATATATTTATATTTCATATAAAAAATTCTAAACTTATTACCAAAAGGCTATATACGTCTTTGTTCATATCCTTTGGTGTGATAAAATAGGAATAACCTGAGTTAGCTAACTATGGTTAAAGTTAGTGGTTATATTGTTGTTAGGCAATTAGTAAGGTAATTAATTATAGTTAATAGTAGTCAGTAGTTTGGTTAGAGACTGAGAGCTGTCATTAGCTGTATTATTACAGTGTAAGTGTATATTAACACAAAGATAGTGGAATAGAAAAGTAGTGTTCATTTTACACGTCCAGCTCCAGTTCTTCTTCTCTCATCTATGCTCTTCTACACTCATTCCTCCATTGATGAATGCTCGACCTAAAGTTGTTAACAACATTAACTTGATCCACTAATTTTGATATGGTATCAGAGCCACACGGCCAATAATATGGTCTTATCATCTTCATTTCGTTTCCTCGAAGCTATTTTGGAAGCTCAGCAATGGCGGCCCTCGACAATACTGAATCGGAGAAGTTAGGTCACAATCATCCACTTTTTCTGAATTCAAATGATAATTCAAGAGCTATATTGATCTCGTTGCAATTGAAAGGACCGGAAAATTACTCCGCATGGAGCCGAAAAATGAGAATTGCAATCCTAGGACGGAATAAGCTAGGGTTCATTGACGGCACATGCAAACGGGAGAATTACGGACCGAATCTCGTTGATCTCTAGGAGCGTTGTAATGTAATCGTTTTGTCTTGGTTGATGAATTGTGTTTCACCGAAATTATTGAGTGGAATAGTGTATTCATCTAATGCTAATGTTGTTTGGGACGATCTGAAGGAACACTTTGATAAGGTAGATTGTTCTAGAATTTTTCAGATTCACAGAGAAATTGCCACTGCCAGGCAGGGCACTAGCTCAATTTCAGCCTATTTCTCAAAACTGAGAGTGATTTGGGCCTCGTAAATTTGCTGAGCGTCAAAAGCTTCTGCAATTTCTGATAGGACTCAATGAATTGTATGTGCAAGCTAGGAGTCGATTACTCATGATGGTGCTCGTGCCTACTGTTAACAAAGCATATTATATGCTTATGGAAAGGGAGAGCCAAAGGAACATGACAAACACTACATCTGCAACAGATAATGTAGATATTACAACACTTATGATGGCAAAAGGAGGTTTTAATCAGAAGCCTAAGAGAAACTACAATGTGTTTTGTGACTATTGCAAAATGAAAGGTCACACTCGTGAAGGTTGCTACAAAATCATAGAATACCCTGCTGATTTCAAGTATAAGAAGAGGTAGAATTTTGTTGCCGCTCATAATGCTTTTGCTAGAGATGACAGAAAACATGATGCAAAGGAGGGAAAACAGAGCAATCGTGATGAAAATGGAACAGAACAATTGATAGATCCTTGTTTCACACCTGAGCGGTACTCTCAGATCCTGAAGCTACTCAAACAGGACAACACTGGAGAATCATCAACTAACATGGCAGGTATTGATGAAGTATCAGCGAACAGGGCAGGTAATGATAATAACTTTTTAGTAGATATGCAAAAGAAGGATTGGATTGTTGACTCTGGAGCCACAAATCATATGATCTCAGATTTAAATGTGCTAGAAAACAAAACTAAACTAGAACCTCAGGAGCAACAAAAGGTACATTTACCAAATGGAGGAACCACTATTGTAACACACATTGGTTCATGTAGTTTCAATGGCATAGCGATTTTAGATAATGTCCTATATATACCAGACTTCAAATACAATTTGTTGTCTGTTCTAAGCTCACAAAAACATTACAATGCTCAGTCACCTTGTTTTCATATTTTTGCATGTTCCAGGACCTTTACAGCGGGAAGGTCAAAGGGATTGGTAGAGAAAGATGTGACCTCTACTTATTTCCTCAAAACTATACTAAAAGGACCACTGCTGAAAGTAAAAGCTTGGCTGCAGTAAAGAAGAAAGTAGACATTGATATTTGGCCTAGAAGATTGGGATATGCATCAGTTGGAGCAATAAAGCAAATGTTGGGACTGCCTCAAGAACAGTGTAAAAAGGCATTAGAAAATTGTGTAATCTGTCCATTAGCAAGACATGTTAGATTGCCTTTCAATAATAGCACAAGTAGAACTTTTGAAGTTTTTCATTTGTTGCACATTGATGTATGGGTCCCTACAGTATTCAAACTTACAATGGAGATAAATTTTTTCTAACAATTAGATGATCATTCTAGAATCACTTGGTTATATCTACTCAAGTTTAAGAGTGATGTGGTTGTGATTTTAAGGAATTTCTTTAATATGATAGAAACACAATTTAGGAAATCTATGAAAATAATTAGATCAGACAATGGTGGAGAGTTTGTTAATGCAAATTGCTCTCAGATCTTTCAAAATTCGGGGATCATACATCAAAGAACTTGTGTGCACACCCCCACAGCAAAATGAGGTGGCTGAAAGAAAACATAAATACATCCTGGAGATAGCCAGAGGAATTAGATTTCAGGGAGCAATTCTCTTAAGGTTTTGGGGATATCGTGTCATAGCAGCATCATATCTGATAAATAGAATGCCATTAGTGGCTTTACAGGGGAAGTCACCTTTAAGTCTTTCACAAGAGCAAACCAAATCTAGAACATTTAAGGACAATAGGATGCTTATAGATAGTGGAATAGAAAAGTGGCGTTCATTTTACACATCCAGCTCCAGTTCTTCTTCTCTCATCTATGCTCTTCTACACCCTTTCCTCCATTGATGAATGCTCGACCTAAAGTTGTTAATAACATTAACTTGATCTACTGATTTGGACAAGGTGCATATAGTCGATATCGATAGTAAGTGATAGATTATGTGTTTATGTGCATTTATATGTGAAAATTATGAATTATGGATTATAATGGTGTTTGGATATGTTAGATTATGTGTTTATGTGCATTTATATATGAAAATTGTGAATTATGGATTATAATGGTGTTTGGATATGTGGGTTTGAGTGTTAAATAATACTCCCTTCGGTCTACTTTAAGTGCTTTTTTTTTGTTCTTTTCACATATATTAAGAAATTTACATTTTAGTATTAATTAATAATGAAATTGACCATATTAACCTTAATTTGCTCATCGAAAATATAACAAACTCCTCTTAGGCTCTTTATTCCAAGTGTAACTTTGAAAAAAAAAAAAGTTAATTCCTTCTTGATTTCTGAAAAAATTAAATATTATAGATTACAAAAAAAAAATCAAAAAATCACTTAAAGTGGAGCGGAGGAAGTATTTGAAACTTCTTGGAAATGGTTTGCATTGGTTTTGAATTGAGCAAATTAGGCTCGAACATTGATGAAAAATTAGAAAATTTTGGTGCAGGAACTGTGATATTGATCTTAAGTCGAGAGTTTATTAAAAATAATTTCTCCATCACACATGAGGTAAGAGTAAAGTTTATATATATTTATCCTTCTCTTACCGCACTTATAAAATCACATTAAGTATATTGTTGTTATTGAACAACGATAATAGTCAAAGGCAGCTTAGTCAAGTAAGTAACTTTAGAGGGATTAAAAAACATAATTTCCACCGTAACAAGTTTTAGATTCTTAGGTCATATAATTAGGCCCCATTAATAATGTGCATATGGACATGTGTAACCTTACTCTATGACTTTCTAGCATCTGATATTTGCTTCTTTTTTTTTAGCTTCTTGTTATGCTATGATTGGACTAGAAAAAGGAAGAGATTCCTCAACAACAAAAAAATTCCCTTAAGTTGCTTTATCTGTTTATAGGTTTCTTCGTGCAATTGGCACTTAAAAACCCTTTATAAGAAGTGGTAGAGACGATCGAACAAGTATTAAGAAGAGGTGATTATGCAGAATATTAGGTTAGGAGGTAGTCGAACGTTGAAGGGCGGAACTAAAATATGGACTACGGATTTAACCGAATTCAATAACTTTGATCCAAACTCTAAATTTATTTTAATAAATTAAATATGTTGAATAAACTTCAAATACTGACTCCGTCTCTACCACTAACCCCTTCCTTTTCTTTTCTTGAGTTATATAGTAAATATTCTTTTAACACGCAACTTTTTTAACATGTAGTTATTGTTTGCACACATGTTTCAACCCATGTTGCATCAATTAATTATGATATCTTCCAATTCGATTTTTTTAGTTTTGAAACTTATTTTTGTCGTGATTATTTATGCAAATTTACATTACCATACTTGCAAGGTGCCAAAGTCTTATATCTTCCCAATCTTATCATTCACAGGCACATCTCTATTTCAAAAACATTCCAACATAAAAGAATCTACTAATTATATCTATAATTATTTTATTATTGGGTCTTTTCATCTTGTACTCATGAAACACAAGATATACACATAGCTAGGCTAGACAAAGTGGAGGGCAAATCGCATGAATAGAGGGATTTTGAGCAGTAATTTTTCCAAGAGAGGGGGACATGGTAAATTTGGCGGTGATGCTAATTGAAAATATGTAGTGCCCATTTGGACATAAAATTTGATGGAAGATTTTTCTAAAAAAAAATCACTTTTTTTTCGAAATCAGCGTTTGTTCATAAAATTTTCAATTTTCACTTGAAGATATATTTTGGAAATTTTCGAAAATTTGAAAAACTACAAAAAGTTATTTTTCAAAATTTTCACTCAAATCACTCACAAAACTTCAAAAACAACCCAAACTGAAATTTATGTCCAAACACAACTCTAATTTCAAATACCATTTACACTTGAAAAAAACTTTCATATTTTTCACATAAGAATTTTACAATTCTTATGTCCAAACGCCTACATAGTGTATTCAAAAATCGGAGGCAGAATTTGAGTTTTATAGGTTTGGGTTCGGAATTCTACAATATCATATTTAATATATTAGGTTTGAAATCTATTATTGGTACACTTACATATCTAGTGAAAAACTTTCTCGTATACAAGGTTGAAGCCAAAGCGTTATTGGGTTCGTTCAAACTCATAATTCCGAAGCTAAATCAACTGCTAAGGGGTCGTTTGGTAGGGTGCATAAGAATAATGCTGAATATGGTGTATTAAGTAATGTTGGTATTAGTTATGCCTGCATTAGTTATGCTGGTATTAATTATGCTGACATATTTCTTATCCATTGTTTGGTTTGATATATTAAAGTATTGCACAATTTCTAAAAGAATTGTTTGTTTACAAAAATACCCTCAAAACCAATCCATCACTCTAAAACTTTTTAAAAGAAACATATGTTGAGAAATATTTTATATGAAAAAGTTTAAAAAAATTATTTGATTTGTCTACCTATATTGTAATATAGAACTAAATATTTATTTATAAAAAAGGAAATATGCTAAGTATTTATTTATTTACTAGAGATATAATTTTATTTCTCACTATTTGAATTATTTTAAACTTGCATTAATATAATAACTAGCATATTTTAATCAAGCAAAAATTTTGAAGGACAATTTTGTCTTTAACTAAGCTAATGCATGCATTAAAACTCATTGCATTGCTAATACCATGGTTTTCTATGCATTAGTTATGCATAGGATGATACCAAATAGGATGTATAACTAATGCTTGCATAACTAATGCATAAGTTCAAAATGTCTACCAAACAAGGTATTATTAATATACAAAGCTAATGCAAGCATTATTTTATCTAATGCATTCTACCAAATGACCCCTAAGTGTATTAATCTCTAACTAGAAGTTGATAAAAGAGTATCAAGATGTGTGACTGCACGGTTAGAATTCTTGAATCCTTAATCAGATATTTCATGTTCTGAGCATTGAGTAGTGAAAAACTTGTTGGGGTTGAAGTGTGATAGCGTGAATGGGAAATGAGGAAAGAAGGTGAAAAGCAACTTTGACTTTTGCACTTTGCCCTCATTGGTTAAAGACAAGTATTTTGTTGGGTTTAAATATAGAAATACTTCCTTAAGCTCTTAAAAAGAGCTAAGAGGAAGGGGCATCGCGCCATCGTCGTCGTTTGGCTCGGCTTCATATGATTGATTGACTTAATTTTTTGGACCAATAAAATGAAATTAATTAATTAAAAATTAATATTTTATATTAATATTTTGAGTGACCGTTATTTGTAACGATAAATTAATTAATTTTCGTATTTAATTTTATTTAATATTCCCGCGTTAAACAGCCACCAGAGAGGCTGCATTTCACGAATAGCCACCTGCAGTGTGAACAACCACTTTCACACCCTTTCAATCTAGAAATTTGTTGGCTATAAATAAGCAGTCATTCCTTCAGAATTTTTTATCCTGAAATCTTCTGCTTCATCTCCTTCTTCTTTCTGCATCATTACTTTCAAAACAAAGTAAGTCGATCGTGTGATTTACACCATTATTTTGAGTTCGCTGATAACTTAGTGGTTTGAAATGCCGCTACCGCTAAGTTGAAAGTTCCGTTCTATCCTGGGAAGAATTTATCCGTGAACCTTGGGCAACAATGAGGGGATAAGATTCTTTAAGGACATACAAGGAATTTGTGGGCTCGGGACATAATACTGCCAATTTCTGTTCATTTATTTTTCCTGTTTTAGTCACTTATAAATTCAGAATATCTGACAAGCTTATAGAATCTTATATATATATATAAAGAATTTTATTTATATATATATCCTTGCTGTTCTGATTTTCAAAGTGACTGAGGAGACTAAAACCTTCGTGGTTTTCTACTCCTAATCAGTTTGAAGAATAATCTCTTCACTGTGTTAAAATCAGTTTTAAGAATAATCTCTTCACTTGGTTGTCTTGGGTTGAAGGATTAAACACTTCACCATTTACTGAATCTGTTTGTGTCATATTGACAGAAATGACTAACGGAGAGGAACAAATTGATCCTGCTGTGACTGTTACTGCTAACACAGTTTTGGGGATGCCTATCTGTCCTACTGCACCTGCAACGGCTATGCCACCAGCGGAAAAGCCGGGGAAATTTTCTGGCGTTGACTTTAAGAGATGGCAGCAAAAGATGTTCTTTTATCTAACCACTCTAAGTCTGCAAAGGTTCATTCAAAAGGATGTTCCAGTCGTGCCTGAAGGAACCCCTGACAATGAGCGCTTCCTTGTTACTGAGGCTTTGAAGCACTCTGATTTTCAGTGCAAAAATTACATTTTAAGTGGACTGGAAGATGGCTTGTACAACGTTTATAGCGTCATAAAAACATCAAGAGAATTATGAAATGCTCTTGAAAAGAAGTACAAGACTGAAGATGTTGGACTAAAGAAGTTTGTGGCCGCCAAATTTCTGGATTTCAAAATGATTGACGGTAAATCTGTCATAGCGCAAGTCCAAGAATTGCAAGTTATTGTTCATGACCTCATTGCTGAAGATATGCACTGAGTCAATATTTTTATTCAAGAAATAAATAATTGTAGTAATTATAAATTTATGATTGAAGGTATGGCCATAAATGAAGCGTTTCAAGTTGCGACATTTATTGAAAAGCTGCCTCCGTTGTGGAAGGATTTTAAGAATTACTTGAAACATAAGCGCAAGGAGATGACGCTTGAAGATCTTATTGTTCGTCTACGGATTGAAGAGGACAACAAGGCTGCTGAGAAGAAATCTCGTGGAATTTCAACAATAATGGGTGCAAATATTGTTGAGGAAGCTTCAACGAGTAAAAAGAGAAAGAAGCCATCTGGATCAAAGAATTATCCAAGCAAGAAGAGGTTTAAAGGTAATTGCCACAACTGTGGAAAGGTTGGACACAAAGCTACTGAATGTCGTGCACCAAAGAAGGGCAAGAAGAAAAGTCAAGCAAATATGATTGAGAAGAATGATGAAATAAACGACCTATGTGCCATGTTTTCAGAATGCAACCTAGTCGAAAATCCTAGAGAATGGTGGATTGATTCAGGAGCAACTCGACATGTTTGTGCTAACAAGGAGTTGTTTACTTTTTATGCTCCCGCTGGACCCAACGAGACAATGTTTATGGCAAACTCCGCTCCTGCAAAATTTGAATGAACGGGCAATGTGACTTTGAAGATGACTTCGGGAAAGATTGCGACTCTAAAAGATATTCTTCATGTTCCTGAAATGCGGAAGAATTTAGTCTCGGTATCACTTCTAGTCAAGAATGGCTTTAAGTGTGTTTTTGTTTCCGACAAGGTTGTAGTTAGTAAGAATGAAATGTATGTAGGAAAAGGTTACCTGACTGAGGGCCTTTTAAAACTCAATGTAATTGCCATTGATATGATAAAATTTAAGCTTCTTCTTACTTGCTTGAGTCAAATAATTTATGGCATGAACGTTTAGGCCACGTCAACTTCAAAACTTTGCGAAAAATGATTGATTTGGAAGTATTACTTAAGTTTGAATGCAATAACTCGAAATGTCAAATATGTGTGGAATCAAAGTATGTTAAGCATCCTTATAAGTCAGTTGAAAGGAATTCAAATCCTTTAGACTTAATTCACACGGATATTTGCGACATGAAGTCAATACCATCTCGCAGTGAGAAAAAGTATTTCATAACTTTCATTGACGACAGTACTAGATATTGCTATATTTACTTACTTAATAGTAAAGAAGAAGCAATAGACGCATTCAAGTAATACAAAAATAAAATTGAAATGCAATTAAATAAAAGAAAGAATAAAGGCGGCGAATATGAATCTCCTTTTGAAGAAATATGTTTGGAAAATGGCATTATTCACCAAACAACTGCCCCTTACTCACCGCAATCTAATGAAATTGCGGAAAGAAAGAATAAAACATTAAAGGAGATGATGAACGCCTTATTAATAAGTTCTGGTTTACCTCAGAACTTGTGGGGGAAAGCTATTCTTACATCTAATCGAATACTGAATCGAGTTCCCCATAGCAAAACACAATCCATTCCATATGAAAAATGGAAAGGAAGGAAACCCAACTTAAAATATTTTAAAGTGTGGGGGTGTTTGGCTAAAGTGCAAGTTCTTAAACCCAAAAGGGTAAAAATTGAACCAAAAATCGTTAATTGCGTTTTCGTAAGATATACAACAAATAGTAAGGCATATCAGTTTCTGGTTCATAAATCAGAAAATCCCGATATTCATAATAATATGGTAATTGAATCGGATAATGCTGAATTTTTTGAGAATATTTATCCGTCTAAAATGGAATGTGAGTCGTCTAATGAAAAATCTAAGCGACCTCGGGAAGAAGCAAAGGAAAGTATGTTTGATGAGGAAAATCCAAGATGTAGTAAACGTCAAAGGGCATCTACTTCCTTTGGACCAGATTTTGTGGCATTCTTATTGGAAAATGAGCCTCAAACGTTCAAAGAAACAATGTCTTCCTCGGAAGCACAATATTGGAAAGAGGCAGTCAGTAGTGAGATAGAATCCATATTAAGTAATTATACTTGGGAATTGGTTGACCTAACTCCGGGAAATAAACCTTTGGGTTCTAAATGGATTTTCAAAAGGAAAATAAAAGTCGATGGTACTATTGACAAATATAAGGCAAGATTAGTTGTCAAAGGGTTTAGACAACGAGAAGGTTTTGATTACTTTGACACATACTCGCCTGTAACAAGGATTACATCTATCTCGGTGTTAATAGCGTTAGACGCCATGTATGGCCTTCAAATCCATCAGATGGATGTAAAGACGACCTTCTTAAATGGGGATTTAGAGGAAGAAATCTATATGGAACAACCTGAAGGGTTTATAGTTCCCGGAAAAGAAAAGAAGGTTGTGGACTTGTTAAGTCACTTTACGGACTAAAACAAGCACCCAAATAATGGCATGCAAAATTTGACCAAACAATGTTGTCAAATGGTTTCAAGATCAATGAGTGTGACAAATGTGTTTACATTAAGAATACTCCAAATCAAATAGTCATTGTTTGTTTATATGTGGATGATATGTTGATAATTAGTAACGATATTGCTAACATAAATGCTACTAAGCGCATGCTTACTAGTAAGTTTGATATGAAAGACTTAGGAGTTGCCGATTTAATTTTAGGAATCAAGATCCTACAGACTCCTCAAGGTCTAGCTTTGTCTCAGTCTCATTATATTAAAATGGTTCTTGAAAAGTTCAAATATTTGGACTTTAAAGAAGCAAAAACGCCAATTGATTTAAACCATATTCTTGTAAAGAATAAAGGTGAAAGCAAATCTCAATTGGAATATGCTCGAGTGTTGGGAAGTTTGTTGTACATTATGAATTGTACACGACCTGATATAGCTTGTGCAATAAGCATGCTTAGTCGATACACAAGTAATCTCAACCATGCTCATTGGATAGCAATGAAACGAGTTTTGGGATATTTGAAATATACTCAAGACTATGCATTGCATTATAATAATTATCCCGCCGTTATTGAGGGGTATAGTGATGCAAATTGGATCACCATATCAACGGAAACAAAATCCACAAGTAGATACGTTTTTACCATTGGTGGAGGAGCACTGTCTTGGAAGTCGTCCAAACAGACATGCATCGCTCGCTCTACAATGGAGTCTGAGTTTATAGCTTTAGACAAGGCCGGTGAAGAAGCTGAATGGCTCCGGAATTTCTTAGAAGACATTCTTTTTTGGCCCAAACCTTTGGCACCTGTATGCATACATTGCGACAGTCAAGCAGCAATAGGAAGGGCTGGGAGCGTTATGTATAACGGGAAATCTCGTCACATTCGACGAAGGCATAATACTGTTAGACAACTACTCTCTAGTGGAATTATTACAATTGACTATGTAAAGTCAAAAATAATGTATCGGATCCGCTTACAAAAGGCCTATCTAGAGAGGCGGTTGAGAAGTCATCAAAGGAAATGGGACTATGGCCTAGGACAAGTCACCATAGCGGTAACTCTACCTAGAAGACTGAAGATCCCAAGATCTAGGTTCAAGGAGATCAAACAAAGTCATTAGTGACAGTCCAACATTATCAAATAAAATTTTGGTCCATTCTCATGACGCAGACAATGTTCAGTACCAAGGATAAAACGTTAGGACTTTTTAATGATTTCTAAGTTTGATATGGGGTATATTAAATAGTGTATCTATGGGATAACACGTTTAGGAATCACCTATATAAGTGTGAAGTGTAAGTCGCTACAAAGAGAATGTTGTAAGGCCAGTTCTCTATGCACTTATGAAACCAGACGGTGTTCATGGCTAAAACGAACACAACAATGAGAACCAAAAGATGGATAAGGATTAGTTGTGTGACATATGTTGTCTACGTATACACTAAAGATCGACGGTTCAAAGATATCAAATCTACCGATTGACCGAGTATATCCGATATATGCTCACTACGGAAAGTTCAAAGGGAAACCTACTTATCCCGATGCAATTAGTCCTTAGTTGCGAATCACACAAAATTTTTCATGCAAGTTCATCATTCCCCATTCATGTAAGGGATTGTTGGAGTTGAAGTGTAGTAGTGTGAATGGGAAATGAGGAAAGAAGGTGAAAAGGCAACTTTGGCTTTTGCACTTTGTCCCTCAGTGGTTAAACACAAGTATTTTGTTGGGTTTAAATATAGAAGCACTTCCTTAAGCTCTTAAAAGGAGCTAAGAGGAAGGGGCCTCGCGTCGTCGTCGTTGTCGCTCGCTCGGCTCGGCTTCGGAACCGAATTCGGTCAATTGATATGATTGATTGACTTAATTTTTTGGACCAATAAAATGAAATTAATTAATTAAATATTAATATTTTATATTAATATTTTGAGTGGCCATTATTTGTAACGATAAATTAATTAATTTCCGTCTTTAATTTTATTTAATATTCCCGCGTTAAACAGCCACCAGAGAGGCTGCATTTCACGAATAGCCTCATGTAGTGTGAACAACCACTTTCACACCCTTTCAATCCAGAAATTCGTTGGCTATAAATAAGCAGTCATTCCTTCATAATTTTTGATCCTGAAATCTTCTGCTTCATCTCCTTCTTCTTTCTGCATCATTACTTTCAAAACAAAGTAAGTCGGTCGTGTGATTTACACCATAATTTTGAGTTCGCTGATAACTTAGTGGTTTGAAGTGCCGCTACCGCTAAGTTGAAAGTTCTGTTCTATCCTGGGAAGAATTTATCCATGAACCTTGGGCAACAATGAAGGGATAAGATTCTTTAAGGATACACAAGGAATTTGTAGGCTCGGGACATAATACTGTCAATTTCTGTTCATTTATTTTTCCTGTTTTAGTCACTTATAAATTCAGAATATCTAACAAAACTTCTTAGTATGTGACACTTTAATTTCTTAATAATCTTATATAATGCAAATTTAAATTATTCATACCAATAAATTTCGACTACGTAATGATCATCAAATTTAAAAGAAAATTGGTAAAAGCTGTCCTTTTCAGCACCCTAGCATTTCACATTTAGACTTGTGATGCTTAAAATGTCATGGTTGGCATTAGTAATATCACACTACTCAATTCTAAACACTATTTTTGGATATTTCAGCTTGGCTATCTTGTCATAGATTTTATAGGTAGGTAAGCACTCTTGTCCTTATAGAATCGTAGACTACCTCTTCCAAGACTTAGTAGGCGTTTGAACATAAATTTCGCTAAAATTTGATTTGAAGATAAAGTTGTGTTTGATTATAACTTTTGGAATATATTTGGGTTTACTTTTTTCAAAACTATGAAACATGATTTATACCCCATAATTTATAAAAAAATATCAAAACCATCTCGACTTGATTATCCTACTTGAAACAAACAATCAGATATTCTAATTGTTTAACTGTACGAACAATATCTAATAGAAGTTGTAGTGGCTCCTTCAGGTAAAAGTACAAATTGTAGATCTCAACAGTGGATGTCAAAATATAGTCCAAGGCCACTCAATCAGATGGTGGGTGGTTATAAGTGCTACCTAGGTTTAGTAACTGATTGGAGTCCTTTTATAAATTTTAAAAATATAGGGTAAATTTGTAAAACTTAAAAATACCAACTTTCCAATTTTCAATTGAAAAATCGGTTCTCAGCAGTTTTTCAAATTCGAAAAGGCACTTTCAAGTTGAATCTGAAAAAATGTAAAATTTTCATAACCAAACACTGTTTTGAAATTTATTTTTGAAAGAAAAAAGAAAAAAATTCTTATGTCCAAACGGGCTCTTAAACTTTTAATTTAGTTTCCTTTTCCAAGACTTGCAGATTAATATATTTAAAATGTGTTTTTCCATCAACAAATGAACTTCTCGTTTGGCCATAAATTTTGACGGATTTTTTTCAGTTTTTTTTTTAAAAATATTATTTATTCATGAAATATAATTAACAACAACGACAACAAATCCAATGTATTTTCATAAATAGGGTTTGAGGAGAGTAGTATATACGCAGACCTTACCCCTACCTTATAGAGGTAGAAAGGTTGTTTCTGATAGACTCGCGGCTCAAGGAACAGTGGAGATAAAGCAACAAGTAGCATTAGCAACAATAGTAACAACAATGTATCATGGTAATGTGCGCAAATGACACATCATATAATAGTAATGAACCATGAATAAGTTAATACAAAAATAGTCCTAGGTTAGTTCATGGAATACCATCAGTTTTTGAAAGAAAAAAAATAATAAAAATTCAAGTTCCCAAAAACTAGTTTAGGATAGTTTTTGGATGAAATTTTTTCTTCCACTCACAAAAATTTAATTTTATTTCAAATACAATGCATGTCTAAACACAACCTCAACTTCCAAAAGTCATTTTTCAATACAACTTTAATTTTTTTTTTTCAAGTTTCAACCAAATCTATGTCCAAATCCAGCTAAATGTCACATAAATTCAATAGATCATAAATTGGCACAAGCCTATTAGAACTATAGGGTGGGTGAAAAGTTTGCTTTTTCCTTAGATTTGGGAAATTGCGATGTAGTGGTTAAGATTATTAAGCTAAGTAATCAATCTTGTTAAGGAGTGTAATAATTAGAAGTGGGAAGCCACCATAATACCGTCAAAATCAACGTAAGACTAATCTTGATTAGTACGATAGCCTAATAATTGTATGAGATTAATTTGTGATCACTCATTTTAAGGCAATAAAAAGGGAAGAAACACAGTAATTAAGGAGAACTGACACAGTCTCTTTCAGTAAATACGTGAAAAGAAGCTCAATTTAGCAAGAATAGCAAATTCTAAAAATGGATCTAAGTTATATGCACAATAGTGTAAAGTTCTTTTTATACTGTTAATGCAATTCAACATGAGATAACGTATTAATTAGTATTATTTTATGAGATAATAAATTTAATATTAAAATTTTTGAAAATTAAACCCATCAAATATACACTTAAAATATGTCCTTATCGAGGAAGCGCATAACGTCCATTTATTATTACAAAAATAATATTCTATGCATGCTTAGGAACTAACATAAATCGCTAATCATGGAGTTAAAGTACCTTTCTAAACTAATTTCAATAGTTAACTATTAGAGCCCATTTGGATATAAGAGTTTTTTTTACTTTTTTTTCGAAATATTTTCACTTTTTTTTTAAAAAAAATCAGTGTTTGGTCATAAAATTTTCAATTTTCACTTAAAGATAAATTTTGGAATTTTTCAAAATTTAAAAAACTCAAAAGCTGTTTTTCAAAATTTTCGCTCAGATCACTCACAAAACTGTTAGTATACTGTATTTGTAAAATAATTATGGAGAAAATAAAATAACATATAAACAGAAATATAAACGAAATAGAAGTTAATCCGAGCCCACTAAATTCACAGTGTTTCCTTAAAGAATTTAATCCCCCTCCAAGTACCAAAGGTTGTGGATTATTTCCTCACAGGATAGAACGAATTACACACTAGTGTAGTGGTACTTCAAACCCCAGTGTTTCAACGAACACAAAGATCGGTAGCAAATCACACTTGTTGTTGCTTTCTTTGAAGTTAAAACAATGCAGAAGAAAGGAGGAGAACTCAGAAAATCGTATGGAAAATCTGAGAGAATGGACTTGTATTTATAGCCAATGTTGAGCTCAAAACTGAAGAGGTGCTCTTCAGAATGGTTGTTTATGTAAAACGGCCATAACATAAATGGCTATTTACGCAACAATAAATCGGGAATTGAAGAAGGAGGTTAATTTTCAGTTACAAAACTGAAAAACTGAAAACGGATAACGGAAACATTTAATATTTTCGTTGGATTTAATATTAATATTTCGTTGGATTTCTGTTAATATTTGCTATTAACAAATAAATTTGGTCCAAAAAATTAATCATCAATTGATCATTTGATCAAAGCCGAGCCGAGCGAGCGACGGCGGCGGCGTGAGGCTTACCTTCTTCTTAACTCTTTAAGAGCTACAAGAAGAGCAATTATATATATATATCCATCAAAAACCTTTTCCTCTTCCAATATGAGACAATGTCCCTTTGTCAAGGAGGGAATCTCAAATGAAACTCAAAATATTTTATTTTCCCTCCATTTTCCATTCACCCTCTTTTAAGCCTAATTTAGCTTAAAACCTCAACAAGCCCCCACATGAATGGGGAATGGCTATATCACTGAAATATGCATGAAAAACTGTGTGATTCGCAAGCAGAGATTAATTGTATCTAGATAAGTAGATTTCCCTTTGAACTTTCCGTAGTGAACTTATGTCGAATATACTCGGTTAATCGGTAGATTTGATATCTTTGAACCGTCGAACTTTGGTGTATACCTAGACAACCATAAGTCACACAACCAACCCTTAACCGTCTTTGGTTCTTATTGTTGTGTTCGTTTCAGCTATGAACACCGCCTGGTTTCATAAGTGCGTCGAGAACTGGCCTTACAAAATTCTCCTTGAAGCGGCTAATACTTCATACTTACATGGGTGATTCCTAAACGTGTCATCCCGTAGATACACTATTTTATATATCTCATACCAAATTTAGAAATTATTAAAAAGCCTTAATGCTTTATCCTTGGTACTGAACATTGTCTCATCATGAGAATGAACCAAAATTTTAATTGATAATGTTGAATCGTCATTAATGACTTTGTTTGATCTGGTTGAACCTAGATATTGGGATCTCCAGTCTTTTACGTAGAGTTACCGCCACAATGACTTGTTCTCGGCCATAGTCCCATTTCCCTCGATGATTTCTCAACTACCTCTCTAGTTAGGCCTTTTGTAAGTGGATCCGACACATTATCGCTTGACTTTACATAGCCAATCGTGATAATTCCTCTAGAGAGTAATTGCCTAACGGTTTTATGTCTTCATCGTATATGACGAGGTTTACCGTTATACATAACGGTCCCGGCCCTTCCAATTGCCGCTTGACTATCGTAATATATGCATATTGGTGCCAAAAGTTTGGGCCAAAATGGAATGTCTTCTAAGAAATTCCGGAGCCATTCAACTTCTTTACCGGCTTTATCTAAGGCTATGAATTCAGCCTCTATTGTGGAGCGAGCAATACAAGTTTGTTTGGACGACCTCCAGGATACTGCTCCTCTACCAATAGTGAATACATATCCACTTGTGGACTTAGATTCAGTTGAACTGGTGATCCAATTTGCATCACAGTATCCTTCAATTACCGTAGGATATTTACTGTAGTGCAAAGCAAACCCCAGTGTATGCTCTAAATATCCCAAAACTCGTTTCATTGCCATCCAATGAGATTGACCTGGATTGCTTGTGTATCGACTCAATTTACTTATAGCACAAGTTATATCTGGTCGTGTACAACTCATGATATACATTAATCATCCCAACACACAAGCATAATCCAATTGTGATATGCTTTGGCCTTTGTTCTTTGCTAATGCAAGATTCACGTCAATTGGAGTCTTTGCAACTTTAAACCCTAAGTGTTTGAATTTTTCAAGTACTGTCTTAATATAATGAGATTGTGACAATGTCAGACCTTGAGGAGTCTTATGGATCTTAATCCCCAGAATTAAATCAGCAACTCCCAAGTCCTTCATATCAAACTTGCTAGTTAACATACGCATAGTCATATTTATGTTGGCAATGTTATTACTCATTATCAGCATATCATCCACATATAAGCAAACAATGACTATGTGATTTAGAACATTTCTAATGTACACATATTTATCACATTCATTTATCTTAAAACCAATTGACAATATTGTTTGGTCAAATTTCACATGCCATTGTTTGGGTGCTTGTTTTAGTCCGTAAAGGGACTTAACAAATCTACATACCTTCTTTTTTTTACCTGGAACCACAAACCCTTCAGGTTGTTCCATATAGACTTCTTCCTCCAAATCTCCATTCAAGAAGGTCATCTTAACGTCCATTTGATGAATTTCAAGACCATACACTGTAGCTAATGCTACTAACATCCGTATGGACGTAATTCTTGTAACTGGAGAGTATGTATTAAAGTAGTCAAGACCTTCTCGTTGTCTACACCCTTTGACTACAAGTCTTGCCTTAAATTTATCAATAGTGTCATCATCTTTCATTTTTCTCTTAAAAATCCATTTAGAACCCAATGGTTTATTTCCAGGAGGAAGATCAAATAATTCCCATGTATGATAGTTCAATATGGATTCTATTTCACTATAGACTGTCTCTTTCCAAAACAATGATTCCGAAGAAGACATAGCTTCTTTAAATGTTCGATGCTCATTTTCCAATAAGAAAGTCACAAAATCTGGTCCAAATGAAGTATATGTTCTTTGATGTTTACTACATCTTGGATCCTCCTGATTAAATGTACTTTATTTTATTTCTTCCTGATGTCGTTTAGATCCTTCACCAATCGACTCACATTCCTTTTTATATGGATATATAGTTAAAAGGAACTCAACATTATTTGATTCTATAACCATAATATTATGAATGTCAAGATTTTCTGATTTATGAACCAGAAATCGATATGCTTTACTATTAGTCGCATATCATATAAAAATACAATCAACCGTTTTTGGTCCTATTTTTATCCTTTTGGGTTTAGGAACTTGTATTTTTGCCAAACACCCCCACACTTTAAAGTAATTCAAGTTGGACTTCCTTTGTTTCCATTTTTCATATGGAATGGATTGTGTTTTGCTATAGGATACTCGATTTAGTATTCGGTTAGCCATAAGAACGACTTATGCCCACAAGTTCTGTGGCAAATAAGAACTTATCAATAATGCGTTCATCATCTCCTTTAATGAACGATTATTTCTTTCTGCAATCCCATTGGAGTGGGGTGTGTAAGGGGCCGTTGTTTGATGGATAATCCCATATTCTAAACATATTTCTTCAAAAGGAGATTCATAGTCACCACTCCTATCACGTCTTATCATTTTGATTTTCTTGTTAAGTTGCGTTTCAACTTCATTTATGTATTGTTTGAATGCGTCTATTGCTTCATCTTTACTATTAAGTAAGTAAACATATCAATATTGAGTAATATCGTAAATAAAAGTTATGAAATACTTCTTTCCACTGCAAGATGGTATTGACTTCATGTCGCAAATATCTGTGTGAATTAAGTCTAAAGGATTTGAATTCCTTTCAACTAACTTATAAGGATGTTTAACATACTTAGATTCCACACATATTTGACATTTTAATTTGTCTCATTCAAACTTAGGCAAAACTTCCAAGTTAATTATTTTTCGCAAGGTTTTATAATTGATATGACCCAAACGTATATGGCATAATTCATTTGACTCAAGTAAGTAAGACAAAGTTGAAATTTTATTATTATTCTCAACAACCATTACACTCAGCTTGAAAAGGCCTTCAGTGAGATAACCTTTTCCTACAAATATTTCATTCTTACTTATTACAACATTATCGGATACAAAAACACACTTAAAACCGTTCTTAACAAGAAGTCCAACATAGACTAAATTCTTCCTAATCTCGGGAACATGAAGGACGTTGTTCAAAGTCACCACCTTGCCAGAAGTTATTTTCAGAAATATCTTCCCACATCCTTCAATTTTGGCCGTTGCAGCATTTCCCATAGAAAGCGTCTCTTCGGGTCCAACAGGAGCATATGTAGTAAACGTTTTCCTAACAACACAAATATGGCGAGTGGCTCCAGAATCAATCCATCATTCCTTAGGATTTTTCACCAGGTTGCATTCAGAAAGCATTACACATAAGTCATCAACATCTTCGTGATTTTCAACCAAGTTTGCTTGACCTTTCTTTTTGTCTTACTTTGGAGCACGACAATCTGTAGATTTGTGTCCAGCTTTCCTACAGTTGTAGAAATTTCTGTTGAACCATTTCTTGCTTGGGCTGCTTTTCGATCCAGAAGCCTGCTTCCTCTTTCTCTTATTTTGAGAAGTATCCTCAACAATGTTTGCTCTCATTATTGTTGAGTTTCCACGGCCTCTCTTTTCAACAGCTTTGTTGTCTCTTCGATTCTCAACCGAACAATGAGATCTTCAAGGAACATCTCCTTCTGTTTGTATTTCAAGTAGTTTTTGAAGTCCTTCCACAAAGGAGGCAACTTCTCAATCATTGCTGGTACTTGGAATGCTTCATTGATGACAAGACCTTCAATGAAAATTCTGTTAGTAAAAATACTAAAATTACTACTTTCAACATCAGTATTAATTCGATTTATAACTTCAACAAGGATATCGTGAATAATCACTTGCAGTTCCTGGACTTGGTAATAACAGACTTGTTGTTTACCATTTTGTAGTCCAAAAATTTAGCGACAATGAATTTCTTCAACCCGACATCTTCAGTTTTGTATTTCTTTTCAAGTGCAGTCCACAATTCTTTTGACGTCTCCACACCACTATAGAAGTTATACAGATCGTCCTCCATACCGCTAAGAATATAATTCTTGCAAAGAAAATTAGAATGTTTCCACACCTCAATCACAAGAAAGTGTTCATTCTTTGGAGTTTCATTAGGCAGAACAAGAACATATTCCTTAATGAACTCCTGTAGACTTAAAGTAGTCAAGTAGAAGAACATCTTCTGTTTCCACCGCTTGAAATTAATCTCGAAATATTTTTCGAGTTTTTCTGCCGCTACCAATGCCGGTGTTCGACTTGTCGATGCATTGGCAGTCACCATCGGAACAGCTTGATTCCCGTTGTCATTAGTCATTTCTGTAAAAGAATGACACAAATAAATATTAAAATTACGTAAATTTTAATCTCCAACAGAGTAGAAAACCACAAAGGTTTTAATCTCCAGAACAGTGAATATAACACAAATACAGAAAATAAATTAAATTCCTTAAGCTTGTTAGTATATTGTATTTGTAAAATAATTCTGGAGAGAAAATAAAATAACATATAAAAAGAAATATAAACAAAACAGAAGTTAATCCGAGCCCACTGAATTCACAGTGTTTCCTTAAAGAATTTAACCCCCTCATAGTACAAAATGTTGTGGATTATTTCCTCCTACGATAGAACGAATTATATACTGGTGTAGTGGTACTTCAAATCTCAGTGTTTCAGCGAACACAAAGATCGGTAGCAAATCACACTTACGGTTGCTTTCTTTGAAGTTAAAACAATACAGAAGAAAGAAGGAGAACTCAGAAAATCATATTAAAAATCTGAGAGAATGGACTTGTATTTATAGCCAATGTTGAGCTCAAAACTGAAGAGGTGCAACTCTTCAGAATGACAGTTTATGTAAAACGGCCATAACATAAATGTCATAACAAAAATGACTATTTACACAACAATAAACCGGGAATTGAAGAGGGAGGTTAATTTTCAGTTACAAAACCAAAAAACTAAAAATGGATAACAGAAATAAAACGTTTAATATTTCCATTGGATTTAATATTAATATTCCGTTGGATTTCTGTTAATATTTGCTATTAACAAATAAATTTGGTCCAAAAAATTAATCAATCAATTGACCAAATCCGAAGCCGAGCGAGCGACGAAGACGGCGCGAGACTTGCCTGCTTCTTAACTCTTTAAGAGCTATAAGAAGAGCAATCATATATATACCCTTCAAAAACCTTTTCCTCTTCCAATACGGGACAATGTCCCTTTGTCAAGGAGGGAATCTCAAATGAAACTCAAAATATTTTATTTTACCTCCATTTCTCATTCACCATCTTTAAAGCATAATTTAGCTTAAAACCTCAACAAAAACTTCAAAAATAACCCAAAATTATATTCATGTCCAAACACAACTCTAATTTTCAAATACCATTTTCACTTGATTTTTTTTCTTTACTTTTTTAGAATTTTACAATTCTTATGTCCAAACGCCCACTAAAACTAGCGAAAGTAGCTAGGGGCTATACAATTCGAATATGAATATGCGATATCACCATCCATCACCCAAACAGAAGTGAAATTAGAATTTAAAGTTTATGGATTCAGAATTTCAATGTTTGAACTAAAATTTCTAGGTTCGACCGAATCAGTAAGTTGTACTAAGGGGCGAAGCTATGTGTGACGAAGTGTGGTCCACTGAACACCCTTCACCTAATAGTTATATTGTGTATATGGCAAAATATTACTTATTATTTATTGAAAAATAGACTTTAATACCCTTCCATAGCCCACTAGCAAAGAGTGTTCAAATTTCTGGCTTCACCACTAATTAGACTCTAGTTCCGTCCCTGCACCCAAGTGTTAGCCACGGGGCGGAGCTAGAAGTCCGACTACAGATTCGACCGAACCCAATAACTTTTGCTTAAACAACATATTTGTGTTAGAAAATTTATTAAATATTGTACAGATATTAAATTAAGAACCCACTTATTAACACGTAAAGTTATTCTAAAATTTAGAACTTATAAAGCTGAAATTACTCCCCCTCTATACTTACCCACTGCCCACAGCAATTGCTCAATAAGGCTATTTTCGAACTTTAATATGTAAGGTTCAAGGAGAAAAAAGTAATTTAACAAAAGCTATTGTGGGCAGTTTGCAAGATGTGATTGGGGAAGCTGCATGAACTGTAATAACAAACAACCTGAGATGAAACTTTTACCAAAATAATGGAACATTCCTTTATTTAAACAAAACATCATTAGTTCACTAAAGTATCTTCCAAACTCATTGGAGAATAAAAACACTTTCTTTCTTCAGTTGCCTATCTTTTTTTCTTTTCTTTATTCAGAGAGAGAGAGAAGAGTAGCAGTTGAAGTTAAAGAAAGAAGAGAGAGAAAAATGACAAAAAAAGCTTTCTATCAATCAATTATACACAAAGCTGCAGAAATCATGTTACCTTCCCTTTGAGTTAAAATTCTTGGTTTGCTTTCTGAGGCTGCTCTTAGCATACCCCTCTATTCATATATATAACCAGAATAATAATACTACTAATGAGTAAGTTACCAAATCTCTCAAACTCTCTGAATAATATCTAGGTTTATCACTTTTTTTTTTAAATACATGTAGGAATTTCTGGGTTTTTTTGTGTGTAAAATTTTAGACATGGTTTTTAGGTGACTGTGAATGAAATATGAAGTGGGGTTTTTGTATTATGCAGTAATGGGAAATGTGAGTGGGAAAAAAGAAGAAGGTGAGGCATCAGGATTAATCAAGAATCAAGAAGATGAAGAGGAGGAATATATGGAGTATGCTCATGGTCATGGCCAGTTTTCAGATTCTATGGTTCAGTCCCCTCCTCATAGCCCTAAAGCTTATCAGTCTCCTTTGATTTTCACTCCACAGGTGAGCTCAAAAAACAAGTCACTAGTATATTTTTATGTTGGCATTATCAAGATACAATTTTTTGTTTCCTTTGACCATATGTTTATGGTGTATATTATTATTGGTATTCTTTTATTTGGGGTGAAGTATCTTGTATGTGTCTATGTTTCAAGAAAATCTCTCCTCTTTTTTTTTATGACACTGGTGTCCGAACAGGCACAAGTATTGGGAACTCTGCCAACCAATATTTAGATAGATTGAAAAAAATCACCTAGTATTGTTTACCTCCTCTCTGTAAAATCCTACTTTATAAACCACCGTGCCTGTTTCAAGAAAATCATGTCTTCTAAAGAATGTTTTATTTCCAGCCATAGTGAGCTAAAATTAGAACCTAAAAGATCAGTGTCTCTTTAAAATCTTTTACTATTTGTTTTATATGATATTCAAAAGGGAAATAACCTATTGCAGAAATATAGGGTAAGATTGCGTACAATAAACTTTTGTGGTCCGGTCCTTCCTCGAATCCTGTGCATAGCGGGAACTTAGTGCACCGAGCTATACCTTTACTTGAAAAGGGAATGCTTAATTAAATTGTTAAAGCTCTTCTTGAACTTTAATTGTGTGTGAAGAATGTATATGGAAGCTGGTTTTTTGCCTGAAATGGAGGAAGCTGTACATTTACATTCCTGTTGTTGTACAAATTTTGTGGGGTTAATATGTTGTGTTTGGTACGTTAAAGGACACACAAGAAGATTTTTTGGCCATTTGTTAGTCACAAAAAAAATTGAGGGGACCAACTAACACATTAAATGTGTTGCATAAATCTATGCCCTTTATTTACAGCTCACTTATTTAAGTTCTTTCCGTGGAATTTTGGTAGTTTCGTGATGTTAGTCTTGTATTTTCTTATTATTTGATTTTTGTTATTACTTATTGTTTCTTTTGCTTCGGTTTTCTGTTTGGTTTGCTAGTATTTTTGCTTGCTGTTACTCCTTCCTCTCTATCTTTCTCAGCCAAGGGTCTTCCGTAAACAACCTATCTACCTTCTTAAGGTAAGGATAAGGTTTACGTATAATACTCTACCCTCCCAGACCCCACTAGTGTAATTGTGCTGAGTTTGTTGTTGATATAGTGGAATTTTGGTAGAATTCAGGCACTGAAACTTCAATTATGTTGAGTTACCCCACACATCGGGGGGTTTGAGGTCTCCTTATATGGTCTTGAGCAATCTTCACCTCATAAGCTAGCTTTTAGGGTTGAGTTAGGCTCAAAGTCCATTTATCAAATTAGAAAACTAATACTTCACTGTTTTACAAAGTAAAAGATTTTCAGTAAGATTCCAACTATTCATTTTTGTAGAAACTTTATTCTGCAGATTCCAATTTTCCCTTTACAAAGGCCTGATGAAATGTTAATGCAAAATCAAAGTGGAAACTCAGTGCAAAAGACAATGGAATATGGGGAAGTGCCTTGTGAAAATGGGATACCAATAATGATTACATGGAGTCATGGGGGAGTTGAAGTTGCTATTGAGGGATCATGGGATGGTTGGAAGACAAGGTATGTTGATTGATTCTTGTTTCTTTTGTTACATTTTCAGTCCCTTGAAAAACTTAAGATTGTTAACAAAGTGATTTAATTTAACTTTTTTTGCAATAGAGATATCCTACAAAGAACAGACATGGACTTCAGTGTCATGAAGGTGTTGCCGTCAGGCGTGTATCATTACCGGTTTGTTGTTGATGGACAATGGAGATATGCTCCTGATTTGCTATTTGAACGCGATGATATGGGAAATGTGTTCAATGTCTTGGACTTGCAGTTGCAGGTAATCTTCATGGAACCATTCTGATTTTAACTCAACACCGGTTTATCAGTGATCCATTTGGTAGTAAAGCTATCTAGCCGAGGGTCTATTGGAAACAACCTCTCTGACCTTCCAAGATAGGAGCAAGGCTGCGTATATCTTACCTTCTCCTGACCTACTCGTGGGAATTAATTGGGTTGTTGTTGTTGGTAGTAAAGCTATCCTACATTGCATGTGTGGATATGACTGAAGAGATAGGTTAGTTCTGAAAGCATAAATTCTTATATGTTAAAATATTTAAGGGAAAAAAATAGTAAAATATTTCATGTCAGGCAGTGACAAGATTGAAATACTGGGATAGTGTCTGAAAATAAAACCAGTAGCTGAAGATAAGGTTGCAGTTCTGCTTCCTGAAAATAAAATACTTTTTCCTCTGTGGGTTGCCTTATGTTCTTTGTATAAACAAGTTTCTCGATAGCTACTATGTCTTAAAGTGCATAGTTCTTGACAAATTCAGCATAAGTAAAATGCAGCTCCCGCTATGCGCGGGATTCGGAAAAGGACCAGATCACAAGGGTCTGTTGTACGCAGTCTTACCCTGCATTTCTGCAAGAGGTTGTTTTCACGGCTCGAACTCGTGACCTGCTGGTCGCATGACAGCAACTTTACCAGTTACGCATAAGTATTCTTGTTAAATACTGTGGCCTCATGCAGTCAATTCTCCACTTTGCATCAGAAGAATAGATAATATGTGCTCTACCATTATCATTTTCCTATAATATAATCAAACACAATGATTCTACTTACAACTAATGTGATATGCAGGATACTGTTCCAGAGGTTCCTAATAATACCAGTTGTTCAGAAACACCTCTTTCCCCTGAATCAAGCTACAACAGTGTCCCTTTCAGTTCAGAAGATTTTAACGAAAAACTACCCGATTTGCCTCCTCTGCTACAACAGACACCTCTCGACCTACCATCTTCATCTCGGAGTAGTATGGAGACATTGCAGAAGCCATTACCGGCAGTTTTGAACCATCTTTACATACAGAAAACGCGCAGCAGTCAATCAATGGTAGTACTAAGTTCAACACATAGATTTCGCACTAAATTTGTGACAGCAGTACTTTATAAGTCCTTGAAAAACTTAAAAAAGTGAAATGCTTTCAAAAAGAAGGAAACTACCAATTGGTTTATATCGAATAGGAAAAAGTGTCTGTAAGGAAAAGTAGCAAAGGTCTACTAAATTTTGCAAGTGTTTTCTTTTTTTCTTTTGACACTCATTTTCAGAAGTAAGCATCTGAATCTTATCAAAGTTTTGCAGATATTTTTGTTACTGCAAATTGTATCTTGATGTGATATTTACTGATATGTTGCTTCTGTGTATCTGTATGACAACTATGGCCGTGCTCGATTGATGAGAAAGGTTGCATCTTTACCAAATTTGCCTGTGTATTAAAATTTCCAGTAAACATTTTTTTTGCAAAATTTGCTAGTGTATTAAGATTTCCAGAAAACATCTTATTTGTATTGAGGCTTCTAGCAATCTATTCTTATGATTTGATTTACAAGTGCTGCTTTCTGTTTCCACTAGAAAGGGTGAAGGGATAACTTCTTACATCTGTTGCAGGCCTCCTTATAACATACCTATATAACAATCATTCACTATAAAAGCTACTTTTTCTCAAAACCGATTTTTTATATTATATTTCACCTCTCTATAAAGGCTTTCTACCTATAACAACAACCATCTTTATGAAATTACACTCTTTGTAATATAGATTTTCTAAGATTTTACTAATAACAATATTAAATATTTTTATAACTTTAACGTACAACCTATAATAAAAATATATTATCTTGAGAATGGCAGTACGTTCCATGAATATATGCACACCATATATATTTTTTTATTTTGAAGCTCTACAAATGATATATTTTGTATTAGAAAAATGGTAAAAGATATTTGAAAGATTTATTTATACTTTTAGAAGATATGCACAACGTTCTTTTTAGTTGAAGTTCTTTTCCTGAAAGTTTGGACGCAAATCTTCGCCAATTCAAGCGTTATACTGCTAGTAAGAGACTGAAATCTATGAAACAAGCTACAATTAAGGAGTTCTTCCATCAACATTGAAAGATTTAATTGTGTGCCTTAGACTTTTTGTGCATTTAGTTGTGAATTTTTAATGTATTAGATTTCTCTAGCATTTACTTCGTGAAATATTCATATCTTTTGAGATTTTAATTTTAAATATCTTTTTAATATTTTATAAGAAAAAAATTAATTTGTGGATAATTTTTATCTATAACAGCCAAAATATATTTAAACGTCCAATGCTGTTATAGGTGTATGTCACACCTCCTTTTTGCGCGCCTACCCCGAAGGATAAATGCGCGAGGGGAGTTTTTCCAATTTAAGTGACAATATTCGAAATGAGATTATTTATTTAATTCAGAGTCGCCACTTGGGAAAGGTTTGGCTTTTGGTGTCCCAAGTCACCGGTTTATCTTGAATCCCAATTCGAGGAAAATATTCGACTTTCCAAATGAAGTCTGCGAACCAGAAATTCTAAGTAAGGAATTCTGTTGACCCGAGGGAAGGTGTTAGGCACCCCCGAATCCCGTGGTTCTAGCACGGTCGCTTAAATTGTTATAATGGCTAAATATCTGATTTAAATACATGTTGTGACTTATGTGCTTTTATTAAGTTTAAACCGCTTTTATTATTATCATTTATTTTTTATAGAATTGCAACGTCGTGAAAATGCATCTCGAACCACGTCACAATCAATGCACCCGTAGTTGTTAACACATTTCGACTCCGTTGAGATTTGAATTTGGGTCACATAAATGCGCACCCGAATTTAAGAATGTAATTTAATTAAGTCGCGCCTAAAAAGTCTAACGCGTTATTATCTTTGGGGAAGGCAGTGGAATTCACTAAACAGTCCATCCCAAATTCTAAGTATTTATTATATACATTTACGAGGGCCCCGCGATTTGTGCGTTTTATTTGGCAAGGCTCGTCTCATTTATTTTTAAGGATATCCTAAAGCGACTACATTTCTATTAAATTCGTTTCTAAAATAAATGAGAGAAAATCCTAACCCGTTACAGGCTTAAAAGAGGCGTAACATATTAAATGCTAGATTGAGACGAACGTTAACGGAAAGGAACATTACTAGGAATTATAAACAAAATCGAGAACGATAAAATAATATATTCGAACGTGATTAATTATCCTATAGCTAGATTAACTCCTCATAATTATATGAACAAACGAATAATTGTTCGCGACTATTAGCGCTGGAATTCACCTTAATTATTAATGCTTATTCGGGAGTTTATTAGATCTAAACGCCAAACCATCTTACCAAACTCATGCCTATTAGATTAGTGTTCTTAAAATTGTTGCGTTGTTTCGTGCTTCAAAATATGTAAAAACCTGCTGATCCTATTAATAGCCACTTCGTTTAAATGATGGGCCGATGCCAATATTAATTATTAATCTACCTTATTAAACCTATGTTGAAACAAGGAATCCAACAAGAGAGTTGACATACATGGCTAACCCGTTGGTACTAACATAACACAATGTGAAAATTTGTTTGGGATACGTTTTTCTTGAAATCAAATTGGACCGGATATAACAAGTTTGACAGTTCAAAGATCCAAACAGGAGTACATACAGATGCTTGCCATGATTCTACGTTATACTGTCATCACTAAATCAGACTAAATTGTTATGCACATGGAGATACGTCTGATCTAACAGCATACTATTTAACAGTCCATATTAGTTAGGGTACGTTCCAATTCATACAGAATAAATGCAGTCGGAATGAGCTTAAACAAATACAGGCTAACTATCATTCAACCTATTGCTATATTTTGAACACAAGTACTATGAAGCAGGCGACGTTCATTTCTTTATTTTTACTTCAACTTCAAGCTTTCAACAACATATGGTTTCAGAAGTATGTACCTGGAAGTGCTTACAATTGAAGAAGAAGAAGGGTCAGTAGAGTAAAAGTGGCAAACGAACAGCAACACAGCAATTTCAACCGTACAAATACCCCAGAAATACACTCAAAGGCAGCCTGGAATGTTTTGTTAAAACCCAACAGCACAATCAACACCCGAAAGACTCAACTGAACTTGAACTTAAACCAAAGTTGAACTAATAGATCACAGAAGAAGTTCATGCAAATTGAAATCAAACTGAGATGTCGACTTCAACTACTAAACTCGAAACTGAATCAAAAAATTCAATGGAATAGTCTTTCTGTTGTTTTTTGTTGTCAACTATTTTTAAAACTCTTTTAAGTCTCAAGTGATATCTCTGGTATATCTCCTCTCCCCAGTTCTCCCGGCACTCTCTCTATATCCTCTTGGTCTCCTTAAAAACTAGTTCTTCTCCTCCCTCATTTTTAAACTCTTGGTTGTCTACCTTTAGTTCTGAAAACCCTTCCCTTTTATAGCCCAAGAAACTGCCTTTATTCCACAGCCTGTTAAAACCTATTAAAAATGACCTCCCCCCTCCCCCATCTTCTCTTTTCTGTTTTTCCACTCACAATTTAAAAGAAAGGTATTCCCCATGAGATTCCCCCTGACAGCCCTCTTTTCATTGTTAAAAATGGTTTATCCTTTATTAAATTAAGCAAGTATGGGCACCATGAGTATGTCCTGACAGCACATGCTGTCCATTCTACTTTAATTCATTAAAAACTACAATGCACATGCTGCCCAAGGTCTAAAATGAGTAAACATGCCAGCAATTTCATATCAATTCAAAACTGAACTCTGGGATCTATATCAAAACTACAGCTATAACCAATCCTTAAGTGATTTTTGATTCAACTAACAGACTAACACACAGTGATAATCAATTCTCAGCTGATTCAACAATGCCTCAGTAAATCAAATTAAATAGCATGAGTCAGATTATTACCATTTCAAACTAAAACTAATTGACGACATATATCGAATCGACTACGCGAATTACAACACATACAATCAAAGCCAATGATCAGAATCTAACAGTATTAACAGGTGATTCAAGTTGTACTGACCAAAACAAAAAGTTGCCCTGGAAACTAATTAATCGACCAAATTCATTTCAATCGATTATATAGTTTAAAACACATACACTCAATCAGTGAATAGAGAAAAGATTCGACCAAATAAAAGGTCCGGGCAAGGTGGACAGAATAGTCGACACAAAAATGAAAACAAATCAACTGACATTTAAACACATAAACAAACATCAACAGAAAACAACATGGAACTGACAAGAAAAAGGAAAAATACCTTAAGAAAATGAAAATCAGACGAACCCGCCTTGGATTCTGACTCAGACTTCTTTTGGGGTTGAACGGACTTTAATCGAAGTGTTCTCAGTTGAGAACACTTCGATTAAGGTCTATTAGACCCCAATCCTTTCGTTTAATTGGACAAAACCCTCAGATTCTGGATTTCTAGGGTTCTTGGGGCTGATTTGGGACTTGAAGTTTTCTGGTTAGATTCGGACCAAACCAAGCTTGGTTTGGTCATGAGGGAGGTCAGGGGGGTAACTGGTATGGATTTGGGGTGATTTGGCATAGTTTGGGGTTTGGCTCGAATCTTCAAATGAAGATTCGAGACGATGGGGGAGGATTCGAGACCAACAATTTGCAGATCCGTGTCCAGGGGGTCGAGGTGCACTAGGGGTGTTAGTCCGGTGGTCACTGACATCGTTGTCGTCGGGCTTATGGTGAGGGAAAGGAGGGGCGGCGCTAGGGTTCTTGAGGGGGTTTGGGAAGGAGACGATGATGGGGGAGGGGGTCTGGCTTAGGGGGCGTGGGGGTAAGGGATTGGGTTTATATAGTTAGGGAGAAATTTAATCCAGGCCGTTAGATCATCAAAAATCAATGGCCTGGATTGATCAGCTTAAATGGAAACGACGCCGTATGGATTAAGTGAGACCGGTGGGTCTCTGGGTGAGACAGGTCGGGTTGAAACGTGGGTATGGAGATGTGATCTTGGCCGTTGATCATTCTGAGATCAACGGCCCAGATCAAGCATGATCAAAACGACGTCGTCTAGACGTCCCTGGGGTCAGCTGATCTGGACCGGGCAAGACACTGCTTTGGGCCTGATTTGAGTCCAATTTGAATGGCCCATTTCCGATTTAGTCCACTTTCAAACTCTTTTCTTTTCTATTTTTAATTTTAAAAAATCCGAATTTACAAAAACTCCTAAAAATAAATTATGAAAAATATAAAATTAAAATTATATCACAAGACATTAATTGATTTTTAGTAATGACTAACACACAATATCGTATATTAATTAAACAAAAATCAACCTTTAAACGATAGAATGACAAAATTACCAACGATAATATTTTTTGTGATTTTTTATTCATTCAAAACCAAATACGATTTGATTAATTCCTAATAGTAGAACGAGATCCTAAACTTACACGCGACATATATTTTTTGTATTTTTAATTGACAAAACTACAAATAACTACCAAAAAATGCCACGCAAAAAATTCTAAAATTGTACAACAAGACAATTTGTTTTATTTTTCGATTTCTTTTGGAGTAATTGTCGTGTAAACAAAAATCACGTGCTCACAGTGTATAACAGTTATTCATTATAAAAGTTAAAAAATATCGGAACAAACGATACTATTATAGAGAGATTTGATTGTATACAAATATGTTATTTTGGTATAATAAAGAAGTTTTAGACTAATCATTTGCATATAGACATGTCAACATTCAAGGCTCTTCTGTTTTCTACTACTAAAGAACAACATAGATTCTGATTTTATCTCCTCATTATGATGACATTCTCCGTAATGGTCTTATCAAAATTTCGCGGAACTAAATCAAGGCTTTACTAGTCTTCCGCTTGAATCATTTATTTATCCTTGACATTCTCAATATTATGATAAGATAATACTGACAAATGACAAAGAATATTAAAGGTATTATTCGGTTATCAAACGTGAATGAAGTTGATTGAACATCACGTTCATGCGATATTGATATCAACAGAATTGGAGGCCTAAAATCAAAATATATTAAAAGAAAAATTCATGTAATAGTAAGACACAAGAAAAGCCTATATGGCTTTGATCTAGTAATGAGCACGCCTGTTATGTTATTGAACTTTACCCTAGATAAAAATATGGTATTAAGTGAAAATGTAAAGGAGTGAACGGATTATTCATCCAGTTTTCAACACTTACTTGGGGATTTCTTAATAAAAAGATAAGACCTTTGATATATGGATCAATTAAATGTGATTGTGAGATATATTATTTAATTTAATAGAATTTTGTATTAATAATTATGTAAATATAATATTTGGGGCGTTCACCTGCCTTACCCTAGGGCGGCCCTTGATCACTAGCTGCGACGAGGACGGACGATTGCTGTTCTTCTGCCACCTACTAATCGCCGCGACGTAAGGTCTGGAATGATTGGCTTCTCACTTGTATATGCCTGAACGGTAAACAGACGAATTGCCGGCTAGGTTCTTTTTCAGTTCTTTCGTTTTCTTTTCCAGCTAGTTATTTCAAATTTCTCTTTTCCGGGAACAAAATTATGAAAAGTTATTGAGATGATCACTTGGAATAGGGGGGAGCGAGAGAGAGAGAAGAGAGGGGTGATTTTCCAGTTAAGCAGTGAATGAGTGATGAACCACAAAAAATAATACGAAGTGATTCGGTAAAAGGAATATGCAATTATAGATTTTAGGCATCTGTATCGACAAATTGGAAATTTGTAAGTGGAAAACACAATAATTAGGATACACACTTTAAAAAAATATATCTCTTTCTGTCAGTGCACCCAGATGAGGGCCTCATTTGGTGACCTGCAGTCCTAGCATTTCTCAGGGAACAGTGGAAACAGTCTTTTTGCAAGAATGCAAGGGGAAGACTGTGTAGATTATTCGCGCACTCTTTCCCCTTTTACGCCCTAGCTGGGGAGCCTTTCGTGCATGAGATATATCTTTTTAGTTTAACCACTAGTTGCTTATTGGCATATTTAGTTGAGATATCATTAAAACCGATAAATTGTACAACAGAGGAGCATGAAAGAGCGCCTATGATAATTTAGAAGAGAAATAAATTTTCCTGCTTCACTGATGAATAAGACGTGTGCTAGCATTTGGTCTATGGAATTTGTCTGTGTTACATGCAGAAACGATATTTCTAATATGAAGCATGAGAGATCCTAAAGCTAGGCATTTGTGTCTTGTCTTAATGTGACAAGTGGAGAGCGTCTCTAGCAGCAATGGCATAGCCAGCAATCTTGCCAAGGGTGTTCAAACTTTAATGAAGTACAATCAATAATATTGTTATGATGAGTGGGTGCACCGAAAAATTAAGCAATATTTAGGTAACCAATAACTTTTTGGACTAGTTAGTAGCGCACTTATTAGAGGAAGTTTTCTCTTCTATTTTTCCCATTGCTTATGGAAGGTTCCTCTGATCGTCCCTTAATTATTTTTGTCTGCAGAGAGTTATGAACCAAAATACCCTGTGAACTGCACTGAACCGGGTTTCCTAGATCCTGTTTCGTTTCTCCACATCTAGCTCGATCTGTGTTGTTAATTCACTTAATTTTAGCACCTGTCTCGACAGCTCCACTCAGAATACTATGGATTCACAAAGCCAGAATACTTCATTGCAGCGGCTGCAAAATGTTGAGAAGGTAAATGTTTTAGAGAACTATTGACTTAAAATTGGCTGATTTCAGTAACCACTACATTTGCATCTTTGTCTTCAAAATACTTCGAGTTCTAATTTCAGTAACTGCTACATTATTGACATATACCAGCTGATTTTGTATCTTTTTCTGATGTTTGTAGAGGATAGTTAGAGTTCTGGAGCTAGCAGGAGGTGTAATGGATGAAATGGCAAATCCAAGCGGTCCCAGGAAGGAGCTTATTAACAACCATTGCAGTGAGTTTATGCAATTAATCAAGGTTTGGACATTCTTTACTACTTTGCACCTGGATGTTTTAGAACCTTTATATCTGGTAACAGCACCTTGTTATGTGTAATAAGAAGCCGTCAAGCTTTCGTGCGTTTGAATGTATGAGTCTGATAATTCTCTTGTTTGCTTACTGTTTGTTGTCCTTTTTGAATTGCATTTATTTGCCATTTGGTATTGAATGTGAAATTTCTTACGAGGTAAAAATGGAAACTTATTGTTCATAACTTCTACATCGGGAACTAGTTTGCTGTTGTCATGGGCAATTACCATTATTTTTGTCTGGAACAACTGAGTCTGTTCTTGAGTTCTGATTGAACTAAGATCAGTTTGAGAACTAAATGGATGATATTTTACCAATTACAACATGACATCCAGGTCACACTGCGAGAAGAAATCAAAAGTGCATGTGAATATCGTCCTTTTGAGAAGTGTGACTATGTACCAAGAATATCAAACGAGATCTGTTACAAGAAACTAGAATATGTCATTTCTCAGTTTGATGATATGAAGCGAACAATTGAGGGTTATCATGCTGCAGCGGTAGACCTTATGGCCCTAGACTAGTAATAATTTACTCAGTGTTGCTTCATGTTCATGTGGCAACATAAATATCTACTTTAACAACAATGCCTCAATTCCAAGCAAGTTGGGGTCGGCTTATCTGTTAAGGTTTATTTATTTAAAGAGTTGGAATGAGTGCTTCCGTATCACTACTTTTGTATGAGTATGATAGCTGATGGATCTCTACTGATTGCTTAAAATCTTGTTGCAGTTGAAAATTTCTTCAAGCTGATGTTACATAGGTCTGTAAAAAACTTAGGCTTTTCTTTATTTGGAAGAGATGATAAGGAATGGATATCCCAAAAAGCAAGAGGTACTTGAAATGTCAGTGAGAAGCTGTTATTTAAAATTTTGTTTAGCTTACCATGGTCTTGATCATTCGGTAAGCAATGATGAGTTTGAAGTACTTGTGCCGAGGGTTTATTAGTTTCAGCCTTTCTACCTCCTCAAAGTAGGGGTATGGTTGTGTACGTACTACCCTTCTCAGATTACACTGGTTTGGTGGTGTTGTTGTTAACTTGTTATTGGGTTCATGGATCAAGACTTCTCTTCGAAATCATTCTTATATGTCCCCTTAATGCCGGATCCATATCTTATTCAATCAAAACTAAGTTCAATATGTGCGGTTGAAATGTAGGCATGAAACATTGGTGCGCACTTGTTTTTTGTTTATGTTGCAAAATTGCTCTATTTGGTTGTGTGCGTTGTCTACTGTAACTTGAAATTATACTTGGTAGGAGCAGTGGCGGAGGCAATATTTTTGCTAAGGGGTAAAAAAAAGAAAAGGTTAAAAATTTAAAAGAGACTGGCCGATCGGAACTGAACCAGAGACCTCACAGAGGTTTTGAACCCCTTGACTACTAAGCTATGATTTTAGACTGTCTCAAGGGGATTATATATATATATATATATATATATATATATATATATATATATATAGTATATTTCCCGGCGAACCCCCTTCCGGGTTCCGGCCCCCTAAATCTGCCCTTAGGTAGGAGAATGGTTATTGGTTATGACTGAAGTGCTGTGAAACTAAAAGAGCATGGGATGAATACAATGAGTTGGCAAATACATTTGACTTTGGATCTCAGTATTAATTAAAGTTTACTTTCTGTAAAGTGTGTTGTTCTGGGCAGAAAAAATGACCATCTATTGCGTAGGGGTTGGGCTATTTTGGTCCTTGATGTATACCCTTACCAGAATGTATACAAAAAGTGGACACTTTTGGTCCGAAACCTAAAATTAATGGTAGATGTTAAAAAGGTAACAACAAGAAAAATATTATTTCCAATTTAACGAATAATAGAATTAAGCAAATTTGATAATCTGATTTCCAGTTTAATTTTTTTTCCCCACTTCAAGCATTCGATGTTCGAAATTTACTAGCTCGATGCCATAGAAAGCTCATTATGAGAGATTTTAACATTTCCAATAGAAGAGAACTCTATAATCAGAACTCGACCCAAAGATCTCTAATTAACAATAAAGGACCCTTCTACGTTATTGAGAAGGGCAGAGAGATTATTGAGATTAATTTTTATATACCATAAAGTTGGGGTCCCATACTTCTCATGAGACTGTCTTTGTTTACTTAGTTCAATCAGAATAACTAAATTTTCTAACTCAGATTGATTCCTCAATCTTTCTCAAAATCAGCCACGTAACCAGCACGTCAAGATGACTTTTTGTGTAGTGATGTCACTTCTATCCTATATGTAAAGTTCTGCATAATATTAATACATATACTTAGTAGTAATATTACTATTTTTCGACGAACCAGCATCACGTGACACCAGTTTCGGTCAATGTGCATCTGCCCTTGGGAGGGACGATCTCTCTTTCGGTCTAGTCTTAGAAGGGAGTATATTTGCTATCCATTTGGAGGGATTTAAGTGCCACTCTCTTTATTAATCATAGTCATTACTTGATAATGACATATATTAACATAAACAATTGAAACATAATCGATTTAAGAAATGACAGATAAAACTTATTACAGGTTCTTAGAAATTGTAATCAATTGGCAAATGTGCGGGGATTCTTTAGTAATTGTAAACGAGTATTAACTTTTGTGAAATAGCATGTAACATTTAGAATATTGAGTTGTCAATTATATCAACCAACGTAAAGTGGAATATGAACTGCTTTTACTTGTTTTTAACGCAAAGTCTAAACCGTAATTTCTTCTTAATTTTTGCTCAATACAACACAATTTACCTGTTCTTGCTTCTATATTAGAAAGCATCCTTTAATTTCTTTTTCATAATAAAAATAAACTCTACATTAAATGATAATATTAGCGAGCAGATATATTCAGGGGCGGAGCTAGTGTATCATCTACCAGTTTAGCCGAACTCAATAGCTTTGTCTATACCTTATATTTTATTAAAAAATCAATTAAATATATATATAAATATTTAATTACGAACCTACGAACTCCGCTTATAAATATATTAATTGTCTTAGTCACAGCTCACAAAGTTGTTGTTGAGCTAGAACAATCACTTTTGGATCAATTAGGTGAGTTTTTAGTTAACTTCAAAAATACTTCAATTTATCCCATCATTTTATTCCAGTCGTAGGTCACGTGACCGACCTAATCCCTTTGTACTTTTGTTGAAGTTTCCATTTTCGACATGAAAAATCAAAGTCATTGTAATTTTTCGTTATTTCTAGATTCCCCCCCTAAAGATCTAGTTCTTTTACTTCTGTCTCCTGACGACTTTTCCTACTGATAATTTTTAGTCATTTCTGGACTGCACTCTACACCCTTTGACTGTTCCTGAACATTTTGATAAATCTGAGCCTCCAAATTTCGATTTTTCTTATTCCCCACTCAAAAAATCGAATCTTTCCTTAGTGGGTTTTAATTTCAAATTGTTTTGATCAATTTTTTATCCCATTATTTGCTTTTGGAATTGGTCAAAATTCAACACCCTTGTAGTTTTATGTTCTTATTTTGAAGGGTTTTGGTTATTTTGACCTGAAATTGGTGAAGTTCAGTTTATAATCCAACTTTGAAGACCATATTGTAGGTTCTTGATCCTCCTTTTGATCTGTAAGCTACTGTTTTTATGTCAGTTTTTTTTTAATTAACTGTTAGATTTAACAAGTTGGATTCATTTCTTGTTTTTGATAGAGTTGTTGTGTTATAGAAATAGTACTGTTATAGTAACTTAGTTATGGCTTCATGTAAAAAAGCAAGAATAAAAGATGCTGCTTTTAGGCGTTTAGTATCTTTAGCACTGATAACTGTATCTGGAGTAGTTTTGCTGTTAATTCTTCTTAGGACCAATACAGTTTCTAATTTGATTAACAGTTATACTAATGAGAGTAGTGAAAGTTTTGAAAGTATTGAAGAAGCTAAGGTTAGTAATACACATCTCACTAGGATTCCGAAACTCCCCTTGCAAAATGAGCTGTCAATTCTTTTGAGCAAGAGAAATCAGATGCCGCCAAGGAACTTGAATTTGTATTCAAAGTTAGCTAAGGATCATGTTGTTATTGTTTTGTATGTTCATAACCGGCCCCAGTATCTTCAAATCGTGATCGACAGCCTTTCTCGCGTAGAAGGAATCAGTGAAACTTTGCTTATTGTTAGTCATGATGGATACTTTGAAGAGATGAACAAGATTGTGGAAAGCATTAAGTTTTGCCAAGTGAAACAAATATTTGCCCCTTACTCGCCACACATCTTTTCCGATAGCTTTCCTGGTGTATCTCCTAAAGATTGCAAAGAAAAAGATGATCCAGTTGAGAAACATTGTGAGGGAATGCCTGATCAGTATGGGAACCACCGGTCGCCAAAAATTGTCTCGTTGAAACATCATTGGTGGTGGATGATGAATACTGTCTGGGATGGACTAGAGGTGACTCGTCACCACTCGGGTCATATTCTCTTCATAGAAGAAGACCATTTCATTTATCCCAACGCGTATCGCAATATGCAGTTACTTGCAGAGTTGAAGTCAAAAAAGTGCCCCGACTGTTATGCTGCCAATCTTGCGCCATCTGAAGTGAAGTTGAGGGGAGAAGGATGGGAATGTTTGGTAGCTGAAAGGATGGGGAATGTGGGTTATGCATTTAACCGGACAGTGTGGAGGAAAATTCATAAAAAGGCAGCAGAGTTTTGCTCATTTGATGATTACAATTGGGATATAACAATGTGGTCGACAGTTTATCCTTCATTTGGTTCTCCAGTTTACACACTACGAGGGTCTAGGACCAGTGCGGTTCATTTCGGGAAATGTGGTTTGCATCAAGGTCACAATCGTAATGTAGCTTGTATGGACAATGGTGGTGTGAATATTGTTGTTGATGAAATTGATAAAGTTGCAAATATCAAACCAGAGTGGGAAGTTCGTAAATATGAGCACCAAGCAGGATATAAGGCTGGTTTCAAGGGCTGGGGAGGCTGGGGAGATGTACGGGATCGCGAATTGTGTATGGAATTTGCAAAAATGTATATCTGAGTGTGGTCATCCGCTTTCTGAAGAGTGGCACTCAGAGCTTCACGATCATACTACTTTGAGGTTTGGATCTTTGGGTTTCCCATGGAAATCATTCTTAGTGTAACACGTGTGTAAAATTTTAGGAATTACTTACATTATGTTTCACATTCACAGGCTAGCTTTTCTTGAATGCACGCAAAATTTTGTTCTATATTGTTCTGTGTTAAAGTTTGCACCTTTGCTGAAGAGAAACTTTTTTCCCTTTAAGGTTCTTCTTTAGTTTAGGTCGGCAGGTAGTGCTAGTCTGCTAGAACACACACACACACATATTGTGTACGTACTAAAGAGCAGAGATCCTTGTTGCAGAAATTAAAGAGATATTTTCATATAGGACCAAGCATTTACAGGGTTCTTTAGGTGATTTACTGTTCTGTGAAGCATCTAAACTAAATTCTGTTCACAAAGCTAACTGTGCCTTTTCTTTCCATATACGTTAGCTAAGGTTGTCTTAGTGCTATTAAATCATCTCATTGAACAATAAACACCATTCTCTTGAAATTTGGATATATTTTTTTCTATAGAAGTTCCACAGAATCTCATGTTTTTTTTTTATAAGATAATGGATTTTATACAAGGCATCAAGAAGATGCAAAATGTACAGTGCATTAAAAAACATTGTTAGCTCTATTACAAAAGGCCTAGTCTAAAGTTAAGGAGCTAACAAAGTCCAAAAAGGCTTCTGGGGAATTTACAGGTGAAAGGTTACTCCAGCTACATAAACTTGCTAAACATCTAGCCTTAAATATGTAATTTGGAGTAGAAATGCCTTCAAAACATCTTGTGTTTCTCTCAGTCCATATACACCAGAAGATACAAGCTGGGATCATCTTCCAAACTTCCCTGATGGATTTTCTGACCTTCCATGAACTCCAGCTAATCAATGCATCTCATGTTAACCATTGCATCGTCATCCGTTAGGTTGATACCGCTCTGTTTCCCTTCTTCGTTATCTGTTCATGTATTTACCTAGGTGTTTGATGGTGAGCTTTATATTCTGCTATTTGTAGTAAGTTCCTTAACTACAATGAGTAAATAGTATCACCAATATTTTTGAACTGATTCTAGAATTAAAATGGCAGCAAATGTTGAGGATACAATGTGATCTCTTAAGAACCGGTGGAAGTGCGTCAGGTTGCAGTCACTTTTTCCCATCAGAATTGCAAGTAGTTCTCTGAAACAGATTTGGCTAAATGTATTAGGTTTCTAAAGGAAGAAAGTTTAAAACAAGCTAATTCTCACCTTGTTTCTTGTTGTACATGCTTAAATGCTTAGTTTTGTTCAATGTTAACAGCTTTCTATAGTTGAAGTAGAGTCTGTTATCTATGCTCCTAGCTGGATATAATGACTGCTTTAACTCTTAAGGATGGATGCGACAGCATTGATTGATTCTCGCTTTTCCTCCTATGAGAACAAAAGGGACATCTAATATGTGCTTCTGGGGTAACAATCTTGGGAACCAAGGTTCAAATCCTAGTAGAGACGACACTAGGTGAATTCTTCCCATTTGCCTAGACATTGGTAGTTGCCTAGTACTTGTGCTGTGGATGGTAGCAGGTATCCAGTTAATTAGTCAAGATACGTGCAAATTGATCCGGAAGCCACTGTGACAGAAAAGGTCATTAGAATATGAAGCTGTGCCTGGAAATTGTAACAAAAGTGCATGACTTTATGCATGTCACAGAATTGAGAAGGATTTTAACATCTAATAAGGGGGTGAATAGAGTTCAATCATGGTGTACCCGAAAGAACTAGAGCAGTCATTCGGTTATTTCATTTCCACAAGATGGATTACCTTGAAATCACTTTTAGTTAGTGGTGATCCAACTGGACAGTGAATATTGAATTTCTGTGCCTGTCAGATAAAACCTCTCTTTTTCTGTTTATTTCCACTGCTCGATGATCTGCTGAAATTCCTTTTATTTTCCAGCTGTGGCATCTCTGTGAATTCTGTCCATTTGACATGGAGCAGATCAACGTTGAATGTTCCTCTGTGCATTCAGTGGTTGTCTTCGACTCTTCGTGAATCTTTGATCTTGGAAATGTCTTCCATGTTACTGTTATCATTTTTTCAAGATAATAACCTAATATTTCTCATGTCAACTGGAATTAGATACACGTTCACTCTTCTCACTTGAAGGTTATCGTCTTTCTTAGTTTCTTTCGTTCTAATGCCAATTGAGCCAACTGTTTCTTTAAGCCGACAGTTTGTTTATTACGGCAGCTTTTGGTTTTCATTGCGCATGGGGTCCAAAAATTCTGTTGTTTGTGAATTTATTTCCATGTATGGCTTCTCAAAAGTAGCAGGACATAGTGTGGTTGCATACAAACATTTCCAGTATGTATATGAGCTCATATCCTCCCACATTTGTTGTTGTTGCATTCTTGTTAGGGATGCTTGGATTGATGGTTGGAGTTTCATTGTTTGGTAGTAGAGTCTATTTTTTTTATTTATTGCAAAAGGATGGAGCAGTTTTTAATCCAAAAGGCGTTACTTTTCATTGAAAATGGTGATCGGGTATGCAAAAACCCGTTTTTTCGTTGTTCTTTTATGTTTTTGTTTGTTGAGGAGAGATGGTGATTTCAGCCTTTTCTTTGTTTAGAGGAACCAAGTTGTACTATATATAGTCTTGTGCTCTCCTAGTTGGTTTCCCACTTTCTTATGTAAATCAAACAACCCTAAAGAAAAGTAAGCGCCATGTATAATAGTTTCCTACTATCATGATAAGAATAGGTTGGCGCTAATGGTGTCAAATGAGCAGGTTGGATTGATTTTGGACGGTCAAAAAATAGGCTGGCGCTAAGGGTGTCAAATGGGTGGGTTGGGCTAATTTGGGGCGGGTCAAAGAATAGGTTGGAGGTAGGGGTGTCAAATGGGCGGGTTTGACTGATTTTGGATCGGATCAAAAGTTACTTGAGTTGATATGGGCTAAATTTTGGGTCTTGTTCAACATGCCTAACTTTTATCAAGCTTTAATTAAAGTGTGTTATTTTCTTGAATTGAAATTAACAAATAAGTTTTTTTTTTCTTTTCTTATGTTATATATAACATAGGGATTTTTTCATTCCTATATACTATTTGAAACTGTTTTTTTTTTTTGGTAATTAAATGATTTTATTTACCAACAACAAATATGTACGATGTCAAAAATTTGAAACTGGACATTCCCAGTTTCACACAACTTCTACTACAAGTCTTATATATCAAACTAAGGATAGAAATTCATTTCTGCCATTTCTCTTCTCTACCTTATTGTTTCTTGATCCCCCTATTTGCAACTTCTTGTACGATTTGTCTTACTATCACTTCCATTGTCTTCTGTTGTTCTTGAAATACTCTCCTGTTTCTTTCATTCAATATATGGTATACTACACATGCCAAAGTCGGTCTATATACTTGAGCATTTGTATTGTTTCCTGTTGCTTTGTCTTCAGCTCATTGTACCTCCCTTTGCCACTCCATCGAAGGTATGTAGCAGCTTGCTCTATATACTTCCAGCAATTCTACATTTAAACAACAAATGATCTAATGGTCTCATCTGCTTCATTACACAAGGGGCATCTTACTTCATCTGCAATTCCCCAAGCATGAAGTCTACTTCTTGTAAGGAGTCTGTTTTGCAGAGATAGATTCAGCACAAAGATCCACTTTGGAGCCCCTAAATTATTGCACGTTAATCTCTTCCATGATACTTTTTGATACTGTCCTCGCATGTCTTTATACCATTTCTTGACAGAGAAGTATTTCCATTCTGTCAGTTCCTTCATATTGACCCTTGCTGCCTCTACATATCTCTTTGCCATCAATGATTTTCTGAACTATCCATGATGCATTACTTAGATTGGTTTCCCACACTTCTTGCTTATTCCCATAATACAAATGAATCCACTGAACCCACAATTTGTCTTTCTTCTTACACATATTTCATAGTAATTTGCAAATTGCAGCTTTATTCCATGTATGCACATCCAGTATATTATATCCACCAGCAGTCTTTGGAGAGCACACTTTGTCCCATGATAACAAAGCTTTTTTTGAAGCATCTACTCCTCCTGTCCATAGAAAGGTTCTACAGACTGTTTCTATCTTCTTCTTCATCTTCTTAGGAATTACAAATATCTGCGACCAGTATATTTGGATGGAGAACAACACTATTTGAAACTTTATTACCCTTAATGTTCATGTTTAGTTAATTATCCGGCATAAACAAGTTTAAAAGGGTTCAAAATGCCCCTAAACTATTGGAAAAGGTTTTAAAATATCCTTCATTCACAGGCTAAAAATACCCCTTCATCCACTTTTTTGATTCACTTATGTCATTTAACCATTAGGTCAATGCTAAATTAAAAATAATTATTATTCTTTTTGTAAAACTTAAAAAAACTATTATGCAAAATATTTTATTTTTTTAAACTAATGCACCAAAAGTCCACTAATTTAGTAAAGTCTTCTTATTTATTTATTTTCAGTTTTTACAAAAAAATGTTTTTGTTTTTTATTTTTTTCAGTTTTTAAAGCATTTTTGTGTAAAAACTGAAAAAGAAATTGTAAAAACAGAAGAAAAAAAATTTTAATAAAATATTTTCGTTTTTTAAAAACTGAAAAAAATATTTTGTTTTTGAAAAATATTTTTTTCCAGTTTTTTCAATATTTTTAAACCATTTCGTTTTATTTTCGTTTTCAGTTTTTTTTAAAGAAAAAATATTTTTGCTTTTTTAAAAAAACTGAAAAAAAATATTTTTTAAAAACGAAGATATTTTGTTAAAAATATTTTTTTCAGTGTTTGTAAAACGAATATATTTTATTAAAAACATTTTCTTTTTCTGTTTTTACAATTTTTTTCAGTTTAAAAAAAACATGCTTTAAAAAAACTGGAAAAAATGAAAAAAAAAATATTTTTTGGTAAAAACTGGAAAAAAAGAAGAAGAAGACTTTACTAAATTAGCGGACTACTAGTGCATTAATTTAAAAAAATGAAAATATTTTGTAAAATATTTTTTTTTAAAGTTTTACAAAAAGAATAATAATTATTTTTAATTCAGTATTGACCTAACGGTCAAATGGCATAAGTAAATCAAAAAGGAGGATGGAGGGGTATTTTTAGCCCAATAGATGGATGAAGGGTATTTTTAAACCTTTTCCAATAGTTTAGGGGCATTTTGAACCCTTTTCCATATATACAATCCACCTTAAAAGGCTCTCAATCCATTATTTGTGCCTTCAATCAAGGGTGTAAAATATTGCAATTCAACTTCTCAATACACAAGAATATGTTTTTAGGAGTGAAGTAACATAATACGAGTAATAGCATTTAAGTTAATCACCCACGGGTATAAACAAGTAAGCAGTTATAGTTAAATCCAGAGCAAACCAAAACAATTAGTGATCAGATATTGGTGTCACACCTCCTTTTTACCTACACCCGCAGGGGCGTAAAAGGAGTTTTTCCAATTAAGGGACAATAGAAAATGAGATTTATTATTTAATTTAGAGTCGTCACTTAGGAGATTTATGGTGTCCCAAGTCACCGGTTGAATCCCGAATCGAGGAAAAGATTGACTCTATATTACAATCCGCGAACCAGAAATCCAAGTAAGGAATTCTGTTAACCCGGGAGAAGGTGTTAGGCATTCCCGAGTTCCGTGGTTCTAGCATGGTCGCTCAACTGTCATATTCGGGTTGTTTATCTGATTTTAGTACATGTTGAACCTATGTGCCAATTTTAAGTCTTTAACCACTCTTATTATTATTATTATTTTTATAGAGAATTGCAACGTTGTGAAAATGTATCTCGAACCACGTCACAATCAATGCACCCGTGGTCGTCGACACACATCGACTTCGTTGAGATTTGGATTTGGGTCACATCAATGTACACCCGTGTTTAAGAAAGTAAATTATTAAATGGCTCTCCTAAAGCGACTAGCACATTATTATTTTTTGAGAAGGCCGTGAAATCTTGCTAAAACAGCCCATCCGAAGTCTAATTAATTATTAACCATTTATTGAGGCGAGGCGAGGCTCATTTATTTAAAGGGCAATCCTAAAGCGACTACATTTCTATTAAATTTGTCTTTAAAAGAAACGAGAAAAGTCTTAATTAATTACATGCTTGACAAGTAGTTATTGGATTAGGATAGATGATAACGGTAATTTACACTCGAACTTGTAAAAATGGAGAAATGTTTCGTGCCTTTATTCTATAAGCGAACTACTAAAGCTGAAATTACCAAATGCATACAAAATTGTCAAGATACAACAAACTAACCCTTCTCCAAATTGATTTAAACTAACATTCCTAAAATTGATTTATACTATTGGAATTAACGGCTAGGGAATGTTATCAACATGGATTCGAATATTGGCCTATATGTTGCCTAACGGAATCAAACACTGCCTATTTAAAATCTGCCTTAAATACAAAAGAAAGCTGGAGATGAAATATGGCCACTAATCCCTTAACTTATTTGTTCATTCTACAAATTACATATTTAACTACATGGAATCTGTAATTGACAACTACAGACTATAGTTTGAAAACCAAACAGTTCCAGTTAAATACAAGACTACGCCATGCATTCCAGTTGAGTTATAAAACTAAACTATATAAATACTTGTCACATATCTCATTAAACTATAGGTACAACAATAATTCATCCAATAACCTAGCATTGCATTTCATTTTTCACATCTCACAGCCACATCAGTATTGATTCGAAAATGTACCTGATATTGGAAGCAAAGAAAAAGAAGATCAACAGAAATGTAGTAGCATACAACAACAGCAACAGCAACCCAGAAACAGATTAAAACCAGCAGAAATCCAGCAGACAACCAATGGAACAGTTTTAACCAACAGCAAATTCAGGACCACAAGTTGCAATTTCAGAAGTACCAAACAGCAACACAGATATACCAGAAACCCAGAAATAAAACTAGAAATACCACCAGCAATCACATGCAGAAACAGAATGTATTCAGAAATGCAATAGAACAGTAGATTTTCTGATTTTCAAACACTCAAAGAAAATAAGCTTGAAGCTTCAAGGATACAGTAGCAAACTGGCACTGATTTTTAACAGTGGAAGAAAGACTTCACTTTTCAGTTTTCTTTTATCTCTCAACCCTCTTTTTTAACTTTCTCCAATTACTGAACTTCTAGCTGTTTAAAATTCAGCCTATTCAACTCTAAAATTACTGAATTTTGATGATAAAATCCAGCAGGTTTTTAACTTGAACTATGAATGTTTTCTCTTTCTTCAAAGTTCAGCTTTCATTCACTCTTAAACTCTCCAAAATTCCTCTCTAGTATTATTCAGAAGATAGCTTTTCATTCTTCTTCCCTCTTTTTTTCTTAGTTCTCTTTCTGCCCTCTTTTTTCTTCGCTTTAAAAATCAGTCCCCAACACCCTTTTATACAAATCTGCCCCCCTCTCAAACATACTGCCCGACCCTTTTCCTTATTTAAATCAGAAGTTTCCACTAAAATCTGATTTTTTCACTTTAAATCCCACTAAGGAAGCTTTTCCTTATTTTCAGCCCCCCTTCCCTTTTGTTCCCCATTAGTGTATTAATTAATACCCCACTAACAAAGCACTAATACTAAAATATAATCCTAACTATTTCATTCCTAAATCATCCCTGAAAACCCCTTAATATTACTGCCTCCTAACACAATTATTTAACTGTATTAAAACCTTAATTCTGAAATCTGTTTAACTAACAATTAACCAAAACTAATTTGATTAACAGCTATAACCAATTCTCTTAACAAACTGAATGATTAAGGTTGAGTTCCCCTTGAATCTCATGGACTGAATTTGAATCACAACATAAAACTCAACATAATCATTATAACTGAAATTGAAACTAAACCAAAAATGAGCATGAATGCAGGTAACATGAATGCAGGTTCATTGTCAGCCTATTGACAATGCCCTAAAGCTAAATGTCCATAGATCAAACACACACAACATTCGACCTTAAATCATTTTACGAAACTACTGATAAAACTAGACTTAATCGATGAGAACTGATTAAATGATTGCCTACAACAATTGACAACAATTACTCAGAAATAGATAATCAGGCCATTCAAGTAGCAGTGACAAGAACAAGGATTTATAATAAAGCTAAACTAATCGACGAATTTATTCGAATCGACTACACAGCCTATAATTAACAACGAACAGAAACAAATTCGACCAAATAAAAGGCCTGAGGGAGAGGAACTGGACAATCGACAAAAGAAATTGAAAAACCAAAAAAACTAAACTAAACAGATAAACAAAATAAACAAACACAAACTTCTGCCAAATAAGAAATGGAAAATACCTCTAGAACTCGGGACATGGACAACCCTGAATCGAACTCAAACTCGAACTTTTTGAGGTCGAACTGACCTTAATCGAGTGTTCTCGACTGAGAACACTTCGACTAAGGTCTATTAGACCCCAACCCTTCATTTAATTGGACAGACCCCAAGGTTCTGAATTTCTAGGGTTCATACAGTCGATTTGGGGCTTGAAGGTTTCTGGTTAGATTCGAACCAAGCCAAGCTTGGTTTGGTTACAAGTGAGGTCAGGGGAATAACTGGTATGAATTTGGGGTGGTTTGGCATGGATTGGGTTTTGGCTCGAATCTTCAAATGAAGATTCGAGAAGATGGGGATTGATTCGAGCCAAGGGAGTAGTGGATTCGTAACCAGGGTGTTAAGGTGGATCTATGGTGTTAAGGAGGTGGCCGGCGGCGTAGTTGCCGCCGGGTTTCAGGCGAAGGGGAGCTATGGCGGCTATGGTTTGGGGGAAGGGTTTCGTCTCTGAGACGATGATGAACAGGGCAAAAGGGGGGGGTGTTTGGTTTGGGGGGGCTGGGGTAGGATATTAAGTTTATATAGGGGAGGGGTGGTTTGATCTTGACCGTTGGATCAATCACGATCCACGGCTTGGATCAATTCACTTAAAGGGGACGACACTGTTTGGTCTTATTCAGAGACTGGGTCAACCCAGGTCGAAATGGACCGGGTTGTGAGGGAAGCTTGGGACCGTTGGATCAATAGAGATGGATGGTTTAGATTGACATGCCTGAAACGGCACCGTTTCAATTATGCAGGGGCTGAACTGGATCGTTCGATCCAGTTTGATCAACGACTCAGATTTGAGACGCCAATACGGCGTCGTTTGGGGTTATCTGAGATTAACTGGACCGGGCACCATCAAAACGACGTAGCTCTTGCCCTATACTACGTCATTTGGTGGTCTTTGGGTTGACAGACCTGGGCCAGGGCGTGTGACTTTTGGGCCTGAACTCTCTTTTAAAAACTGGCCCAGTCCGAATTTTGTTCATTTTTTCAACTCTTTTCCTTTTCCTTCTTTAATTTAATTTAAAAACAATTCCTAATTAAATTATAAAATCAAAAATAAAACTACACAAATATTAATTAACACTTACAACAATTAACACACAAATTAAAACCTTAAAATAAAAATCAACCAATGACAACAAATAGAAATAAACACATATTTTTGTGATTTTCCTTTTAGAGCCAAATGATGGTTTAATTAATTCCTAAATGCATAATTAAATCCTAAATATGCATGCAACATGTATTTTTGTATTTTTTAATTAACTACAACAAGGTAAATATTTACGGGCAAAACACAAATAATTATCAAAAATGCCACGCAAATCCTAACAATTGTACACCAAGAGAATTTTGCTTTATTTTTTATTTCTTTTGGAGTAGTTTTCATGAACCAAAAATCACGTGCTCACAGCTGCCCCTCTTTGTTCGAAAACACTTCGTGTTTTCGTGCAAAGATAAAGTGAGCGGATACGAGCGATTTTTGCCCGTGGGAATACTCCGTGTGAAGCATTTTTTGAAAAAGATTTAACCGAACCTTTGCTTCAAAGGTTTCCTACATATCCCTGGCTAGAAGGGAATCAGGTTAATGTAGTTCGGGAAATTTTTGGCAGCTGGGACTACCATGGGACTGCTTTTTGCTGTTACTGCTGTCGCATGTTGTTACTACTGCTTACCGATCTCCTTGTTACATTGTGCTCAAAAGAAAACTAGAGGCTAGACTAAACTAGGAATTACAAATCTTATCTATCTTTCACGCGCTCTGGTTGCTTTGCTTTCTTGTCAGCTTGTGTTTCCTCTGGAGCCTTTCTTTCAAAAACTGCTGAGGATGACACTGGCCTTTTTCTTTTCTGAACACAAGTTTTATTATTCCGCTCTGTCTGCTGGGGACACTGCTTCCTACATTAAAGCTTGTTATGCTAGGGATTTTTGTTGTAACCCTCCTCATTACTGACTTCTGATTTGATCTTGAAATGTATTCCTCTGTTCTGCAGGCGGGGACGCTCCTGACTCCAACTTGACTTTTGAAAGATGACACAACCTCCATTCTCCAGGCGGGGTCCTGACCTCAACAGATTCTTGAAAATAATTCAGACTCCATTCTCCAGGCGGACTCCTGACCTCAACAGCTTCTTAAAAATAATTCAGTCTCCATTCTCCAGGCGGGCTCCTGACTTCTTTTAAATATAACAACCTCCGTTCTACAGGCGGGCTTCTGACTCCAACTTAAAATTTAACAACCTCCGTTCTACAGGCGGGCTCCTGACTTCTCCAACTTAAAATTTAACAACCTCCGTTCTACAGGCGGGCTCCTGACTTAAAATTTAACAACCTCCGTTCTACAGGCGGGCTCCTGACTCCAACTTAAAATTTAACAACCTCCGTTCTACAGGCGGGCTCCTGACTTCTCCAACTTAAAATAAACAACCTCCGTTCTACAGGCGGGCTCCTGACTTCTCCAACTTAAAATAAACAAGCTCCGTTCTACAGGCGGGCTCCTGACTTCTCCAACTTAAAATAAACAACCTCCGTTCTACAGACGGGCTCCTGACTTCTTCAACTTTTTTAAAATAAACAACCCCCGTTCTACAGGCGGGCTCCTGACTCCAAATTAAAATTTAACAACCTCCATTCTACAGGCGGGCTCCTGACTTCAACAACTTTCTCAAAATAATTCAGCCTCCATTCTCCAGGCGGGCTCCTGATTTCAACAACTTCTTAAAAATGTCACCCTCCATTCTCCAGGCGGGCTCCTGATTTCCATAGCAACTTTGAAAATAAATCAGCCTCCATTCTCCAGGTGGGCTCCTGACTTCAACAACAACTTTAATGTAACACCTTCATTCTCCAGGCGGGCTCCTGACTTCTTCAACTGCTTCCTTCAAAACTGGTGTTTTATTCCTCTGAAAACTGCTGGGGATAACACCGATATTTTATTTCACTAATATGTCATTTTCCTTCTTCAAAGACTATTTCCTTTAAAGCTGGTGCTTTCACTTCCCTGAAACCTGTCGGGAATAACACTGCTGGGGAATTAACTTCCTCCCTTTAACAATGGTGGGGATGATATTGATTCAAAGGCCATTACTTTTAAAACATTGGGTTATCTTGCTTCTTCCAAGATTGCTTTTCTTTTAAAACTTGTATCTCCCTTTTCGTATACTGTTGGGGATTTTACTTCCCTCAAAACTTTTGTTATCTTCTCTATTTCCCAAATGGCTATCCGATTTCAAGAAAATTTTCGTAATGAGAGAAAATTTTCTACCCCAGTTTGATAATCTTCCTTGTGACCATGTCTTCCTACTGTCAATAATATTTCCTTTCCCTGCTTCAAATCAAAGAAAAATTTGTTAGTTTAAAACGTGGTGAGTGGTCGTGCCACTTCTGCTGGGGATGGTTTTTCCCTTTTCTTTTCCCTGCTTTGCTATAAAACTTGTTGGGGATGATACTGTTTGCTGGGGCTGATATTCCTGCTGGGGATGGTTTTTCGTTTCTCTTCCTTCCCCGCTCTATGTTGTCCGACCATTGCGGAACTTGGTCGAGAATCTGTCGGAGTTGTTCTTGTATCTTGCAAATCTGCTGGGGATACTCTTGGAATTTGATCCATAACTTTTCAACTGTTGTTCTTTCCTTTTTTCTCCAACTTCCCCTGGAAATTTGGTCCTCTTGGGGTCTAGACTCATTCATCATTTGGCCTTGCGACCAACTTCTTTTCGCTTTGACGTCTTATCTTTGGCCTGTCCTATTCGCATTTTGTTTTGCACCATTTTGCCACTGGTAGTAAGCTCTAAAAATTCTTTTCAAAAACAAACTGCTGGGAGGTAAAGTCTTTTAAACCAAGAAATGAAAAAGTGATACTTTCAAAAGATAGAAAAAAAAGAAGTCTTTCTGGACAAATGCTGGGAAAAAGGAAAGAAAAGAACTTATCTGAATGATATAACCAATCCCAACGATCATGTCGTGCATTCCGGATTGATCAACCCAGTCTATTCGTATCAATCAATCTTTCAGATGGCCTTGTCTTGCTGGGGATAAATAAACACTCAACTCTTTGACAAATGTGGACCCTTTCCGCCAACCTTGCCTTGTCGCCTCATAGTGCCCTTCGAGGTGTTTTCACTAATAAGACTCTCTCATTTCTCTCAACTCCCGTCGCCTCATGGTGCCTGTGAAGGTTTTCACCGATGAGACTCTCTCATTTTATTTTATTTTTCAGCTGAGGATTGGAGTGTTGTCGACATGACTCTCTTTTCTGGGGATTCTTTCGGCTATCAATTCATTTCCGGCTTATGATCTTCTTCTTTGTTGGGGATTAGAGTGTTATTCCCGAATTCCATTTGCATTGACTTGGCACTTCTCAGATACTGATCGGGAGGTTCTTTTTGGACATCAATATGTTTTTTTAAAAAAAAAAAGGAAAAGGGGTATCAAAAGTTCAAAATAATTTTGATTGGTAAAATAGTACAACTCTTGGAATCAAACTTTCTTACCAAGATTACAAACGCAACTTGTGCCCTAGTTTTTCTTGCTTGGGGATTTTTATTTTTTGTTACACTATGACCGAGCCATGAGGCGCCTACGTATCCTTCTTTGAGGAATCAGGTCAAACGTAGTTCCCAATTCCTTTGTTTTTTTTCTTGTGACTTTTCTTTTGTCTTTATTATCATTATATTTTTTTTTCATTTTAATTACTGATTCCAAAAGAGGGATATGAAAGAATAAATAAGGCTCAAAAGGGGAAGAAAAGGTTAAAGTGTTTGGATAGAAGAAAGAATTGCCTCCGTCATTTCATTCTTCGATAAATACCAACCACAAACAAACAACAATTACAATCAAAAGAGATCATACATAATATCTCTTAACTGCGTCGAAATTGATAGCCATGTCGACGCATTTCCCTTCGATAATTGTTAAACATAAAGCGCCATTGGACAACACTCTAGTTACAATGAATGGTCCTTGCCAATTCGGGGCGAACTTGCCCTTTGCTTCTTCCTGATGGGGCAGGATTCGTTTCAACACTTGTTGCCCCACTTCAAATTTTCTGGGGTGCACCCTCTTGTTGTAGGCTCTCGCCATTCTCTTTTGATATAATTGGCCATGACACACAGCTGCCAATCTCTTTTTATCAATCAAGTTCAACTGCTCCAAACGGGTTTTGACCCACTCGTCATCATCAATCTCAGCCTCAGCGACGATCCAAAGGGATGGAATTTCAACTTCCGCCGGTATTACCGCTTCAGTTCCATATACCAACAAATAAGGAGTTGCACCTACTGAAGTCCGAACGGTAGTGCGATAACCCAACAATGCAAATGGTAATTTCTCATTCCATTGTCTGGACCCTTCTATCATCTTCCTCAGTATCTTCTTTATGTTTTTGTTGGTCGCCCCAACTGCTCCATTCGCCTTGGGACGATATGGGGTGGAATTACGGTGTGTAATATTAAATTGTTGACATACCTCTTTCATCAAATTGTTGTTAAGATTAGCACCATTATCCGTGATGATCATTTTTGGGACCCCAAATCTACAGATGATATGGGAGTGAACAAAATCTACCACTGCCTTCTTGGTTACCGACTTGAAAGTTTTAGTTTCAACCTACTTAGTAAAATAATCGATGGCTACCAGAATGAACCTGTGACCGTTGGTAGCTGCCGGCTCAATAGGTCCAATGACATTCATGCCCCAGGCAACAAACGGCCATGGCGCTGACATTGTATGTAATTCTGTCGGCGGAGAATGAATCAAATCTCCGTGTATCTGACATTGATGGCATTTCCGCACGAAGTTGATACAATCACGCTCCATAGTGAGCCAATAGTACTCTGCTCGAAGAATCTTCTTCGCCAATATATATCCGCTCATATGCGGCCCACAAACTCCAGCATGTACCTCTGTCATAACTGTCGTGGCTTGACTGGCATCCATACATCTCAGCAATCCCAAATCTGGGGTTCTTTTGTACAACACTCCTCCACTGTGGAAGAATCCACTTGATAATCACCGAATGGCTCTTTTTTGATCTCCGGTGGCCTGCTACGGTATATCCCCATCCTGAGGTACTCTTTGACATCATAAAACCATGGCTCGCCATCCACTTCTTCTTCTATCATGTTGCAATAAGCATGTTGATCACGAATCTGGATGTGCAACGGGTCAACATGAATTTTGTCTGGGTGGTGCAACATCGATGCTAAAGTGGCCAATGCATCGGCAACCTCATTGTGAACTCTTGGGATGTGTCTGAACTCCACTGATCGAAATCGCTTGCTCAGATCGTGCAAACATTGTCGATATGGTATGAGCTTCAAATCCTGTGTTTCCCATTCACCCTGAATCTGATGCACCAGGAGGTCCGAGTCTCCCAAGACCAAAATGTCCTGGACATCCATGTCTGCAGCTAGTCGCGGACCCAAAATGCATGCCTCATACTCAGCCATGCTGTTGGTACAATAGAAACGCAGCTGAGCTGTAACAGGATAATGACGTCCTATTTCAGAAACAAGTACCGCTCCTATTCCAACTCCCTTCGCATTTGTGGCTCCATCAAAGAAAAGCTTCCAACCTGGTTCCTCAGGTAATTCCAACTCATCTATATGCATTACCTCCTCGTCAGGAAAATACGTCCTCAACGGCTTATATTCTTCATCAACAGGATTCTCAGCCAAGTGATCGGCCAGTGCTTGGGCTTTTATGGCTGTCCTCGTCACATAGACGATGTCAAACTCCGTGAGTAATATTTGCCATTTCGCCAACCTCCCTGTGGGCATAGGCTTCTGGAAAATATACTTTAGTGGATCCAAGCGGGAAATGAGATAAGTAGTATATGAGGACAAATAATGCTTCAATTTCTGGGCCACCCAAGTTAGGGCGCAACATGTCTTCTCAAGTTGAGTGTACTTAACCTCATATACTGTGAACTTCTTGCTGAGATAATAGATGGCTTGCTCCTTCCTTCCTGTAATGTCGTGTTGCCCCAACACGTAGCCAAACGAATTCTCCAGGACCTTTAGATAAAGAATTAACGGTCTCCCCGGCTCAGGTGGAACCAACACAGGTGGATTTGATAAATATCCTTTGATCTGGTCAAATGCCTCCTGACATTCTGCCGTCCATTCTACCGCGACATCCTTCTTCAGTAGCCGAAAGATGGGTTCACAAGTTGCTGTGATTTGAGCAATAAATCTGCTGATGTAATATAACCTTCCCAACAGACTCATTACTTCTGTCTTATTCTTCGGCGGTGGAAAAGCTTGGATAGATTTGATCTTTGATGGGTCCAGTTCAATATCTCGCCGACTGACGATGAATCCCAACAACTTTCCAGATGGTACACCAAAGGCACATTTGGCCGGGTTGAGCTTAATATCATACCTTCGAAGTCTTTGAAAAAACTTCCTTAGGTCTGCTACGTGGTCTTCCTGATGCTTGGATTTTATGATCACATCGTCTACGTACACCTCAATCTCTTTGTGTATTATGTCATGAAACACAGTGGTCATTGCTCTCATGTACGTTGCCCCAGCATTTTTCAAACCAAATGGCATTACCCGGTAGCAATAAGTTCCCCACGGCATAATGAATACCGTCTTTTTCGCATCTTCTTCATCCATCAGAATCTGATGATACCCAGCATAGCAATCTAAAAAAGATACGATCTCACGTCCGGCACAACTGTCGATCAAGATATGGATGTTGGGTAAAGGAAAGTTGTCCTTTGGGCTTGCCCTATTTAGATTGCAGTAATCGACATACACCCTGATCTTCCCATCTTTCTTCGGCACCGGCACCACATTAGCCAACCAATCAGGATATCGAGTGACACGAATAACCTTTGCTTGCAGCTGCTTGATTACTTCCTCTTTAATCTTCATACTCATATCCGTCTTGAACTTCCTCAACTTCTATTTGACGGGAGGGCATACCGGGTCAGTGGGCAATTTATGAACCACTAAATCTGTGCTTAACCCCGGCATGTCATCGTACGACCATGCAAAAACATCTTTGAACTCAATAAGTGTTTTGATTAATTCTTCCCTAATATTTGGTGCAATGTGGATACTTATTTTATTTTCCCTGATATCGACTACATCCCCTAAATTGATGGCTTTTGTGTCATTTAAGTTGGGCCTGGGTTTTTCTTCAAACTGGCTTAACTCTCTATTTATCTCTTCGAAGGCTTCATCCTCATCGTATTCCGATTCATTATCATAATCGACCTCTTGTATGATTAGTTCGGAATCAGATTGATCTTTTAGACTAGGTTGAAGATCCGTTGTGCATGCCATGTCGTTAAGACCAGTATGAAAAGAACTGTTCAGAAAAAGAAAAGAAGGAAACAAAAATTAAAAATAAAAATAAGGAATGAAGAAGAAACTTTTCATTTTATTGAATTATGGGATAACAAGGTTTCACACTTTGTTGAGCAATAATAAAATAAAAAGGAATCTAGATTACAACCCTGGAATAATCCAGAAAACAAGAAGGAAAATCAGAGCCAACTACCAGGACTCCCTCCGAGTAGGAAGAGGAGTAGCTGTCCAATTGTTGACATTGGCCCTAGTCCCCACAAACTGTATGTCTGCCTTACTGGAACCCTCTCCAGCTTCTATCATGTTGACATCAGCGAACATTCTTTCAAAGCGCTCATTCAAATCTCCATCTGGCTCGATCAGAGGTCCGAGAACTTCCGGGACCGGCAACTTTCTGAACCCTGCTCCGACAAATGATCTGGACAGGCATGGGATTGGCTTAGGAAGGACCCAGACTCTTTTCTTCAACTTACGGGCCCGCTTTACATCCGCTGCAGTAGGCTTGAATCCCAACCCAAAAGTATCCAGGTTCTTGGGCAAAGAAACTAGTTGGATCATTCCCTGCAGATCAATCCCCAGACCTTTTCCTGGTATAAACCCGCTGTTCAACATCTCTGAGGCTATCATGAAGGTTGCAGCTGTGATTCTGGGAAGTGGAAGGCCCCCACCCTCAGGAATTTTGTCTACTGAGACTGTGTCAAAAACCTGATAAACCCATGGGCCCTTGTCATCATCGGTTTCTATGAAGGGTACAATGGCATCACTGACGGCATGTATGCCGTCATCCCCGTGTACCGCAATCTCTTGTCTATCCAATCAAATTTGACCATTTGATATAGTGTAGAAGGCACTACTTTGGCTGCGTGGATCCAAGTTTGTCCCGATAGAAGATTATACGACACCGCCACATCTATCACTTGAAATTCCATGGTGAACTCGACTGGACCAATGGTCAATTCCAGTACGATATCACCCACTGTGTCAGTACCGCCCCCATCAAAACCTCGGACGTAGACGTTGTTCTTGTGGATCCTATCATCAGCAACCTTTAGTTTGTTTAGAGTGGCCAAAGGACATATATTGGCACTTGACCCATTATCAATTAGTACTCGAGTGACCACCAAGTCTTCACATTTCACAGTCAGGTAGAGTGCTCTGTTGTGTTCTGTACCCTCTACCGGTAACTCATCATCAGAGAATGTCACTCGATTTACTTCGAAGATTTTGTGCGCTATTTTCTCCAAATGGTTCACTGAGAGCTTGTCCGGGACATGGGCTTCATTCAGAATCTTCATTAAGGTCTGACAATGATCATTTGAATGGATCAATAAGGATAGCAACGAAATCTGGGTTGGGGTCTTCCTCAACTGCTCTATAATTGAGTAGTCATGTGCCTTCATCTTCTTCAAAAACTCCTCTGCTTCTTCCTCCGTCACTGGCTTCTTTATTGTTACAGGATTGGTCCTTCTCAATTCTGCGGGAACAAAACACCTTCCCGAACGAGTTAACCCCTGGGCCTCGCATACTTCTTCCACAACCTCCTTCCCCTTATGCATCACTGTTACTTGACTGTAGCTCCACGACACAGCTTTCTCACTTGTTATCGGCAACTGCATTACTGGCATGATAACAACTGGTTCTACGTGGACCCCCTTTACCACCAATACTGGTGTGCTTGATACTCCTTGTAGCACTGCCTTGACTGACTCTGGCTTCTTCGCAGCAACAGACGAACCTTTCCCCACTACCACAAATGGCTTGTCATCTACCTTTCCAAACTGTACCACTGCCTTTCCACTTGTCGATTTTTCATTTGGACTGGCACGAATCATCATTACCGTTTGTGAGGGTGTTTTAAGTTTCCCTCCTTCGTGCACTAGTTCGATCATGTGGGCCTCATGGTGCACCGGTAATAGGTTTTCATTGATGTTGGGTGCCTCTAGTGCCTGAACCTCGATCCTATTTGTGTCAATAAGATCTTGTATGGCAGTCTTCAACTTCCAACACTTCTCAGTATCATGCCCGGGAGCCCCCGAACAATATTCACAGCTTACTGAGTAGTCCAGATTTTTGGGAAGGGGATTTGGCAATTTGGGTTCAACAGGACTTAATAGGCCTATCTGCCTTAACTTGTGGAACAGAGTAGTATAGGTTTCTCCCAACGAAGTGAATGTTATCGGCCTCTGCATCCTTTCGTTCCTGAAAGCCTGATTTCCGCGGAAGCTTGGCCCTGAAGGACTCTTGTAGGCCCTTGGTGGTGGATATGTGTTTTGTGGAGGTGGATATGTGTGTTGGGGAGGTGGATATGTATGTTGGGGAGCCGGCGCACGCCATTGTGGGTGAGTCGGAGGCTGGGTGTAAGTTTGGGCGTGATGGACGGAGAAATATGGCTCTTGCGGTAGATAATAGGGTTGTGGAGGGTTGTATGGAGTGTGTGGATAGTTTGGCTAATGGGGTCTTGGTTGGTAGCGAGGGGAAGGTCCTCTTGATCTGGACCAAGTACCTGCTTCGACTGTTGCGACCTCCTCTCTCTTCTTTTTCCCGAGCGCACCTCCCGTGCCGCTTTGGATAGCCTGAGTTGTAGCCTTGATCGCCGAATAACTCATTATCTTGTTGGATCTGAGTCCTTCTTCAACCATACCACCCATTTTTACTACTTCATTGAAAGATTTACCAACTGATGTCACTAGGTGACCAAAGTAAGTTGGCTCCAACGTTTGTAAGAAGTAGTCCACCATTTCACCTTCCCTCATTGGCGGATCGACTCTTGCTGTTTGTTCTCTCCAACGGAATCCGAATTCCCTGAAGCTCTCTCCAGGCTTTTTCTCAAGTTTTAACAGTGCGAGTCGACCAGGGACGATCTCAAGGTTATACTGGAAATGACCTGCAAATGCTTGTGCTAGATCGTCCCAGGTATACCACCTGTTATTATCCTGTCTCGTGTACCACTCTAATGCGGACTCGCTTAAACTTTGACCGAAATAGGCTATCAATAGCTCATCCTTTCCACCTGCCCCTCTCATCTTACTACAGAAATCTCGTAGATGCGCCATGGGATCACCATGTCCCTCATATAGATCAAACTTTGGCATCTTAAAACCTGTCGGCAATTGAACATCGGGGAAGGGACACAGATCTTTATAGGACACACTGACTTGGCTGCCCAATCCATGCATATTCCTGAAGAATTGCTCCAGGCTTTTCACTTTATGGAGCACCTCGTCCTGCTCCGGATTCTTAGCTGGCCTCTCAGTTTCTGTCGGGAGCTGAATGTGAGGGGTGTAAGTGTATGGCTCGGGTGGTTTGAAGGTGAGTTCAGGAGGATAGTATTGGTTGTCGTGAACCTGAAACACAAGTTCCTCGGGTGATTTTTGCAATGTGGCGGGTGGCGGTGCCACGAAAACAGGAACAGCTGGTGGAGGAGGGTTTTGTTTGGGTGGTGAAGCTTGGGGGTTATAGAAAGTTTCCCCTTGATAGTATTGGGCAATGGGGAAGCTCGTTGATGGACCAGTGGAAGGGTGTTTCGGAGTCCGAGCTGGTGAAAGGGTAGGAGTAGGGGGAAGTATTGGTGGTGTTTGTCCCTTAGCCCAGGCTAGGTGCATCCCAGCTATCTCTTGTCTCAACCTGTCTACTTAATCCTTCATCATTTGCATCTCTGTCTTTTCCTCCTCAACACTTTTGTCCGAACCAGACATATATTCCGGAATGGGCCTTTTTGATCTTGTGTGGTAATGGTAATCTGCCAGAACATTCTAACGAGCTAACTATTTTGAAATCTCTTTCTCTGATATAAACAACAAACTTGTTAGCGTTAGAGTTTTAACACATATTGCAATTTCACATTGGGGAATGCAATGTTCCTAGGCAGTTTAACCATTTCTAACATGTCTTTGCTTTGACTGCATACGTCATTCCGGCTTATGTCCTTTCTTTTATTCATTTTGCCTTTTCCCCTTTTTTTCTTTTTAGTGGTGGTTGAATCTTATGTGGATTGCCTACGTATCAGTCCCTGCATGAATCAGACCGGGCGTAGTTCTGCCACAAGTAAAAATAAAGACACAATTTTTCATTTTTCTCTATTTTTTTCCATTTTATTACCAAAATATGCTATTACAAGCTACCTATTAAACAAAATACAGACTCCACACTATTAACATTGTTTGATATGAAAAGAGAACAAAAGGGTAGACAACAGACTCTTAAAAACAAACAAGTGCAGACTTGAACTAGGGATACATTAAGGCCTTGACTTTTGGTGCCCGCGAGGCATCGTTTGGCCTTTCCGCGGGCTTTGGCGCCAGGCCTCTTTGCAATATTTTTAATTCCTCCATGATCCGGTGGACATAACCCATGACTGAGGCAAAAAGGGTATCACAGGGCATTTCCTTACATGTTAGGCACTTCGTGGTGATGTAGCGCCCAATCTCATTGATCCTACCCCTGATTCTATCCCTTTCCATACACAGCTGTTCTATTCATTGATTCTTTAATCCCAATACTTGAGTGTTGTTAACGGGCTGATCTTGGAACCTCTTTATTTGTTCTTCCATTCGGGCTATTAAATCATAGCAGCGTTCCCTATCCGTTCTAGCATCTCGGGCTTGTTTAAAGACCCGATCTCTGAGAGTGGAATTTGTTTCTCTTAATATTGCAATGCTCCCTTCATAATACCTTCTCACTTGCCATAGGTGTTTTTTCTGCGTTGCTGTACCTTTTGCCTATCTGGCCCGCATTCTTGCTATGCTAGCCTAGGATCTTTCCAAGTCTTTTCGGCTTTCAATGACCTGATTTCTTAACCTTGCTATCAACCTTTTATCGGACCGGCTTCTCCGTTGGTTGTCGGCATCCATTATGACTTGTCGGTTTTGAGCTCTAAGGGAGTCATTTTCTTGGGCTAATTTCTTTCTGTCCCCTTCATCGGCCGCGGTCTGAATTTCTCTTTCAAATTGAAGATGTATGACCTGCTACTTCAACTTGCCTATTGTGGCCCTGTATTCTTTTTCCTTTGCCAACTAGTCCCAATGCTCTTGTGAGGACTTGGCAAATTCTTGAAGGTGAGGTCTTTTAGCCGGCCTTCCAGATGACACTTCCCCTTTGTACCAAGCCTGATATCCGGGTGAAACTTCCCCTCTTGCCCGATCCAGTACACAAGTATTTGCCTCCAAGTATTGACATTGGCTCCAAATCTGGCGGACCCTTGCTTCAGGAAACTGGCCATCGGAACTGATCTCAATCACTTAGGTGCTTAGGTCCTCATCTTTCGGCACTATCTGACACCTCCCAAGTTGCCTCAAAATCCGATACGGCGCATAAGGTTGAATGCTCTTAAGTCCCATCAAGAGAAAATAGGGCCTAGCTGCTGGCATATATATGACTTCGTCAATCGGTAACCATCCCAGTGTCCACTGTATTTGACTGGCGTTGAGGGTCCGGAAATATGATGTCCATGCCGAGACTCCTTCAGGTAAGCAGACTTCATTAATTCTGGTGTAGAACTCCTCTATGCAGGTTTTCTCAGAAGATCCATGGCTCAGGAACTGGGCTCGGTGACATAGGTGTTCGGTCATCCACATTTGCAATAACAAGTTACACCCTTCGAAAAAGTTCCCTCCGGCTTTGCAGGCCATGAGAGCTCGGAAGATATCAGATACAATCATTGGCGTAAGCGTGCTGTCATCTTGAGTGAGCAAAGTACTGACGATCCCAACTATCTTTATGTCAATATTCCCATCTTTTCTTGGGAACACTAAAAGCCCTAAGAAGGTTATCATGAAAGCAACCCGTCTATGTTCATCCCACTTTCGACGGTTACTTTTGCTGCACAACTTGTTTTCTGGCTTGTCGAATCCTCCTATGTGGCCGTATCTTTGGTATATGAAGCTCAGAGTGCAAAAACCTTTTGCCAAGTCTGGGTTATGGATCGTTCTGACTATCTTTAACGAGTCCGAAAATCGGTGCACTACTACGGCTCTTGGAGCAACCAGGTATTTACGCCTCAACGGAACCTCAGCACTGCCGATGTACCCTGCTATTTCCTCTAAAGTCGGGGTGAGTTCAAAATCGAGAAGTGGAAGACATTGTGCACCGGGTCCCAGTAAGTGACCAGTGCCCTTATAATATCCCCTCGAGGCCTGATATCCAACAAACCCGTGAGACCTTTCAGATGTTTCTTGACTTCGTCTCGCCCTTCTTTGCCTAAATCATTCCACCACAGCCGCAACTGGAGGGGGATTTTATTCGTGATTAAAAAAGGTTCATTTTGAGTCGTGCTCATTCTGCACATTTATTAATCTGATTAAACAAAAGAAAATTTATTTGACTCCAAACGTATTGATTATTTTTCATAAAAGAAAGACCCGATTTTCCGAGCACGACCTTTCAGCACTTCAGGGACGAAGATTTTAAGGTTGTGTGAGTCAACCGATCAATAATAAAAAAATGACAGAAGTGGCCGTTTATACAAAGTCAGCCTTCCGGCATCCCTTTTAGGAACATTCGGTTATTTTTGATAAAAACGGCATCACCCGACTCTATGACGAAAAATTAAAATTTTTGACATTTTTGGGCTATTTTTTGCAAAATGGGAGGTTGGACCCGATGAGGGTTGCCTACGTATCTCACGCCCTGTGAGAATCAAACCGGCGTAGTTCGCCCAACATAAACTAAACTTTGTACACAAGTCCCCTTTCTTAAAAACAAAATTCCAAAATTTCGGCAGGATTTTGACACTACTTGGACATTGGTTTTATTTTTCTGAAAAATAAATAGTTATCTCCCTACACTGCTATATTTTTATTAATTTTTTTTCACAATTTTTTCAAAAATTTCCGATTTCAGAAGCCGGTCAGCATGAAGATCCGAAGCAAATAAATGTGCAAAACAAACAAGATGCAGCAGGATAGTGTTTTTCATTTCAGGTTGCTTGTCCTAGACGGACCCAACCCCTGTGTTGAGTCCCCTAAGTCAAATGCAACATGATGAAAATAAACATTCCTACTAGGGATCCGGCATGGAGTCAAGATATTCTAGGTTCAACCTGGGTATATGTTCTAGACAGTGTACCCGAGCGGACAACTCGAGTTGAGGAAGGAGCTCCTTTCTGGGAACCAAAAGGCCAGCCGGCTTAGAAACTTTCCGAGCCTCTTTTATTTCAGGGTATGACACTAACAGAACAGGGAGTCTCAACCAGTAAGCACATCCCCGGAGGTGAGAAGAGAAGGTTTCGGCACAGTTTATATGTACAGTTCAAATAATATCAAAGCGGTAAAAAAAAGCATCATTTTGCACATTTAGGCCAAAACATGTAATAAGATCAAATAATAAATAAAGACAAATATAGCAATTCATCTAAGCTCGAATTCTGAACCCTGAACCAGAGATTCTGGGTTCGGTCCCCAGCAGAGTCGCCAGAGCTGTCACACCTCCTTTTTACCTACACCCGCAGGGGCGTAAAGGGAGTTTTTTCAATTAAGGGACAATCGAAAATGGGATTTATTATTTAATTTAGAGTCGCCACTTAGGAGATTTATGGTGTCCCAAGTCACCGGTTGAATCCCGAATCGAGGAAAAGATTGACTCTGTATTACAATCCGCGAACCAGAAATCCAAGTAAGGAATTCTGTTAACCCGGGAGAAGGTGTTAAGCATTTCCGAGTTGCGTGGTTCTAGCACGGTCGCTCAACTGTCATATTCGGCTTGTTTATCTGATTTTAGTACATGCTGAACCTATGTGCCAATTTTAATTCTTTAACCACTCTTATTATTATTATTTTTATAGAGAATTGCAACGTTGTGAAAATGTATCTCGAACCACGTCACAATCAATGCACCCGTGGTCGTCGACACACTTCGACTTTGTTGAGATTTGGATTTGGGTCACATCAATGTACACCCGTGTTTAAGAAAGTAAATTATTAAAAGGCTCTCCTAAAGCGACTAGCACATTATTATTTTTTGAGAAGGCCGTGAAATCTTGCTAAAACGGCCCATCTGAAGTCTAATTAATTATTAACCATTTATTGAGGCGAGGATCGTCTCATTTATTTTTAAAGGGCAATCATAAAGCGGCTACATTTCTATTAAATTTGTCTCTAAAAGAAACGAGAAAAGTCTTAATTAATTACATGCTTGACAAGTGGTTATTGGATTAGGATAGATGATAACGGTAATTTACACTCGAACTTGTAAAAATGGAGAAATGTTTCGTGCCTTTATTCTATAAGCGAACTACTAAAGCTGAAATTACCAAATGCATACAAAATTGTCAAGATACAACAAACTAACCCTTCTCCAAATTGATTTAAACTAACATTCCAAAAATTGATTTATACTATTGGAATTAACGGCTAGGAAATGTTATCAACATGGATTCGAATATTGGCTTATATGCTGCCTAACGGAATCAAACACTGCCTATTTAAAATCTGTCTTAAATACAAAAGAAAGCCGGAGATGAAATATGGCCACTAATCCCTTAACTTATTTGTTCATTCTACAAATTACATATTTAACTACATGGAATCTGTAATTGACAACTACAAACTATAGTTTGAAAACCAAACAGTTCCAGTTAAATACAAGACTACGTCATGCATTCCAGTTGAGTTATAAAACTAAACTATATAAATACTTGTCACATATCTTATTAAACTATAGGTACAACAATAATTCATCCAATAACCTAGCATTGCATTTCATTTTTCACATCTCACAGCCACATCAGTATTGATTAGAAAATGTACCTGATATTGGAAGCAAAGAAAAGGAAGATTAGCAGAAATGTAGTAGCATACAACAACAACAACAACAACAACAACAGCAGCAACCCAGAAACAGATTAAAACCAGCAGAAATCCAGCAGACAACCTATGGAACAGTTTTAACCAACAGCAAATTCAGGACCACAAGTTGCAATTTCAGAAGTACCAAACAGCAACACAGATATACCAGAAACCCAGGAATAAAACTAGAAATACCACCAGCAATCACATGCAGAAACAGAATGTATTCAGAAATGCGATAGAACAGTAGATTTTCTGGTTTTCAAACACTCAAAGAAAAGAAGCTTGAAGCTTCAAGGATACAGTAGCAAACTGGCACTGATTTTTAACAGTGGAAGAAAGACTTCACTTTTCAGTTTTGTTTTATCTCTCAACCCTCTCTTTTAACTTTCTCCAATTACTAAACTTTTAGGTGTTTAAAATTCAGCCTATTCAACTCTAAAATTACTGAATTTTGATGATAAAATCCAGCAGGTTTTTAACTTGAACTATGAATGTTTTCTCTTTCTTCAAAGTTAAGCTTTCATTCACTCTTAAACTCTCCAAAATTCCTCTCTAGTATTATCCAGAAGATAGCTTTTCAGTCTTCTTCCCTCTTTTTTTCTTAGTTCTCTTTCTGCCCTCTTTTTTCTTCGCTTTAAAAATCAGTCCCCAACACCCTTTTATACAAATCTGCCCCCCTTTCAAACATATTGCCCGACCCTTTTCCTTATTCAAATCAGAATTTTCCACTAAAATCTGATTTTTTTCACTTTAAATCCCACTAAGGAAGCTTTTCCTTATTTTCAGCCCCCCAATTCCCTTTTGTTCCCCATTAGTGTATTAATTAATACCCCACTAACAAAGCAGTAATACTAAAATATAATCCTAACTATTTTATTCCTAAATCATCCCTGAAAACCCCTTAATATTACTGCCTCCTAACACAATTATTTAACTGTATTAAAACCTTAATTCTGAAATCTGTTTAACTAACAATTAACCAAAACTAATTTGATTAACAGCTATAACCAATTCTCTTAACAAACTGAATGATTAAGGTTGAGTTCCTCTTGAATCTCATGGACTGAATTTGAATCACAACATAGAACTCAACAGAATCATTATAACTGAAATTGAAACTAAACCAAAAATGAGCATGAATGCAGGTAACATGAATGCAGGTTCATTGTCAGCCTATTGACAATGCCCTGAAGCTAAATGTCCATAGATCAAACATACACAACATTCGACCTTAAATCATTTTACGAAACTACTGATAAAACTAGACTTAATCGATGATAACTGATTAAACGATTGCCTACAACAATTGACAGCAATTACCCAGAAATAGATAATCAGGCCATTCAAGTAGCAATGACAAGAACAAGGATTTATAATAAAGCTAAACTAATCGACGAATTTATTCGAATCGACTACACAACCTATAATTAACAACGAACAGAAACAAATTCGACCAAATAAAAGGTCTGAGGGAGAGGAACTAGACAATCGAAAAAAGAAATTGAAAACCCAAAAAAACTAAACTAAACAGATAAACAAAATAAACAAACACAAACTTCTGCCAAATAAGAAATGGAAAATACCTCTAAAACTCGGGACATGGACAACCCTGAATCGAACTCAAACTCGAACTTTTTGAGGTCGAACTGACCTTAATCGAGTGTTCTCAACTGAGAACACTTCGACTAAGGTCTATTAGACCCCAACCCTTCATTTAATTGGACAGACCCCAAGGTTCTGGATTTCTAGGGTTTATACAGTCGATTTGGGGCTTGAAGGTTTTTGGTTAGATTCGAACCAAACCAAGCTTGGTTTGGTTACAAGTGAGGTCAGGGGAATAACTGGTATGAATTTGGGGTGGTTTGGCATGGATTGGGTTTTGGCTCGAATCTTTAAATGAAGATTCGAGAAGATGGGGATTGATTCGAGCCAAGGGAGTAGTGGATTCGTAACCAGGGTGTTAAGGTGGATCTATGGTGTTAAGGAGGTGGCCGACGGCGTAATTGCCGCTGGGTTTCAGGCGAAGGGGAGCTATGGCGGCTAGGGTTTGGGGGAAGGGTTTCATCTCTGAGACGATGATGAACAGGGCAAAAAGGGGGGTGTTTGGTTTGAGGGGGCTGGGGTAGGATATTAAGTTTATATAGGGGAGGGGTGGTTTGATCTTGACCGTTGGATCAATCACGATCCACGGCCTGGATCAATTCACTTAAAAGGGACGACACCGTTTGGTCTTATTCAGAGACTGGGTCAACCCGGGTCGAAATGGACCGGGTTGTGAGGGAAGCTTGGGGCCGTTGGATCAATGGAGATGGATGGTTTTGATTGACATGCCTGAAACGGCGCCGTTTTAATTATGCAGGGGCTGAACTGGATCGTTCGATCCAGTTTGATCAACAACTCAGATTTGAGACGCCAATACGGCGTCGTTTGGGGTTATCTGAAATTAACTGGACCGGGCACCATCAAAACGACGTAGCTCTTGCCCTATACTACGTCGTTTGGTGGTCTTTGGGTTGACAGACCTGGGCCGGGGCGTGTGACTTTTGGGCCTGAACTCTCTTTTAAAAACTGGCCCAGTCCGAATTTTCTTCATTTTTTCAACTCTTTTCCTTTCCCTTCTTTAATTTAATTTAAAAACAATTCCTAATTAAATTGTAAAATCAAAAATAAAACTACACAAATATTAATTAACACTTACAATAATTAACACACAAATTAAAACCTTAAAATAAAAATCAACCAATGACAACAAATAGAAATAAACGCATATTTTTGTGATTTTCCTTTTAGAGCCAAATGATGGTTTAATTAATTCCTAAATGTATAATTAAATCCTAAATATGCATGCAACATGTATTTTTTTTATTTTTCAATTAACTACAACAAGGCAAACATTTACGGGCAAAACACAAATAATTATCAAAAATGCCACGCAAATCCTAACAATTGTAAACCAAGAGAATTTTGCTTTATTTTTGATTTCTTTTGGAGTAGTTTTCATGAAGCAAAAATCATGTGCTCACAATTGGTACTCACAATCAGAGAGTGACCAACCCAATTTTTGGTTTTCTCTATCAAACACCATCCGATATCCCGTCATGAAGTTCTTTGTACAGGAAAAGTGATTGTTAGCACTTCCAAAAATTGAGAGAGGAAATTGCAAATATCACTTTTGCATTACAGTTTCACCCCATTCCTTTTCAGGTGGAAATTATTACAGTTGCATACAGAAGGAAGAAACCACATGGTGAAGAGAGTCAGGCTTACGTCCAATCGTTCCGATACATATGCCCAAAGGCTCCACAGCTAAACAAAATCCAACAGCACCCTACATAAAGATATTGAATTAATTCAAAATTAATTAGAAGTGAAGGACCAAAAGTTGGCATGATAAAAAAATCAGGAAAAAAAAATAGGACGCACCACAAATTTACATGTAATCAAAAGAACCAAAAAGTTCATCTCTGAGCTAAAAAACAGATGGAGTATATTCAAGAACTTACCTGACTGCCATAAATCACAAATACAGGATCCTGGACTATAAAAGTGTCGTTCCTCATGAACTTCAGAGTAAATGAAGGAATATTTGGTAACCCTTCAGAACTGTCTAGGATCAAATACACATTCGGTACATATAATGAGGCAGAAAAAAGAAAGTACATCTCTCTTTCTCTTATATTCCATTACTTGGATTTTGTAGCAATATTGCCAAGGATATCCTTCAAAGCTGACTTTTGTAGCATTCACTTCCCTGTCAAACTGTAACCGGAAAAGGATATGTGAAAATACAGCGTACAATAAGCAGCAAATAGTTGTAAGCCTACCTCTTTAACGACTCTATCGTACATTTGATTTAGGAGAAATGTAAAGGATGTCCCACTACCCACAATGGCTTTGAAGTTTGTCTGTTCAATACAACTCATCTACAACTTTCACACATTATTTCTACCTAGTTAAATACAACTACAATAACATACAATTTAAATACAAATTTTATACAATATATCTTTTGTATATTTTGTATCTGATTTATACATAGAAAAAATAAATTTCATACAACTAATTATATATTATACAACTTATCTACAACTTTCATACATTATTTCTACTTAGTTATATACAACTACAATATCATATAACTTAAATATAATTTTAATACAATGTTGTTCAACTTTCATACAATAGTTAAATAAAGAAAAGAAAAATACATAAACAACAAAATATAATTTTTCTACAATTTTACTATAATTTCGTAAATATAATGTATATCATGTCTTCTTCTTCTTCTTCTTCTTCTTCTTGTTCGTCTTCTTCTTCTTCTTCTTCTTCTTCTTCTTCTTCTTCTTCTTCTTCTTCGAGTTTCAATCTGAAATTCAGCCAAAATCAAGTCTAATCTTCACCAAAATCCCTCAAAATTGAGATATAAACTCCAAACCATATTCCCAATTGTTTGCAACAACACACAATCCAAACAAATAATAATTTTTGAAAGCCCAAATTCGAGTTCAAAGCTTCAAAGCTTTTTAATGACTGTCAATGGTGGAATTGCTGCTCTCTTTTCCTTTGCTTTACATTACTGAAATTAGGGATTGAAAGATAGAGAGAGACGTAGAGAGAATTCTCAATTCTTTGCAACAACATCCAATTCAAACAAATAATATTTTTTGAAACCCCAAATTTGAATTCAAAGCTTTTTAATGGTTGTCAATGATGGAATTGTGGGTGAGTGCAAGATACGTGGGGGAGGGGGATAAGATGTGGAGAGAGAAATGTGGGGGAGTGGAAGATATGTTAGAGTAATTTTAGGACACTAATTATTATCATTAATTCCCTTAAAATGTACATAAATGGTAATTGGGTATATAAAATGTAATTATAGTAAAACTTGAGTAGGGAGGGTAATATAATTTCATATAGTGTATAGGAATGTAAAAATACCTATAACATATCAAATAAAAAATAATTATTTTTAAGAAATTTTAGCAAAGTTATTCATGGATCAATTTGAACTAAAATTTAGCCCAACTTTAAATGAGTTGGGTCAAGATAAGCTGAATTCAACAAATGAGTTGGTCATTGACCGGCCCAATCCTTGGGCTAGTCAAATGTGTTTGGGGTCAAATTGACACTCCTAGTTACGACAAGTGTGCTGTTGACTTCCATATTGTGTCCTTTTTTCTATATTTATCACTAGTACGTTATTAAATTATCTACTTAATATGGAAATAATTTATTGCGCTCAATCATGTATTACTGTCAAAAAGGTGACACAGGAAAGTAGAGCTGCTTATCGGGCAAATTGAACGGTTATTTACTCTTAATGGTTTGACTTATCGGTTATCAATTTTTAAATGTATTAATCCGCTAGCCACCCGATAAGATATCAGCTGGATTGGTATCAGTTTAACTATTATCGGGCAATTATCGGTTTAGTTTCAGTTGATTGAAACTTAACATACTTCAACACGGTGTTGGGAAGTACATCTCCGAGACAATAATATAGTCAACATTTCTCATACATATATGTCAACTAAATTACACCATGAGGCCATATTACTAGAATCAAACACTGGATATCAAATACTTCTTTTATCTTCTCATACTACATTAAAGTGGATGGTAAGTGATTGAAAAGTGCACAACATAGTACATCAACAGTATCATTTGAACAGATTTCTTACTGTTTAAGAAGATAATAAACTGTTAAAAAATAAAAAAAAAATAACTTGGTTAAAATTGAACCTAATGTGTAAAGTGTAAATGTTAATAGTTTAATACTGATTATTGGTCTCTAGTGGGGAAGGGATTAGGATTTAGGAGAATACACGCGTCAAAGAGACTCAATGGCCAATTAGATACTTCCAAGTAATCAGTACAATTCACTTTGTACAATTGTCCAGAGCAGTAATATTGATAAAAATAAATTTTATAAATATTGGTATCAGGTTAACGGATTATCCATTAAGAAAATTAAATAATCCGCCCAAAATCGATAAGCCGTTAATAAAAAAAATTCAATCCGTTCCCCGTCCGTTAAACCGTTAACCTGATACTAATAAGCCACTAAGCTTCGGTTTTGAACACCCCTACAGGAAAGTCAGCAATGTTCTAGAAATTTTTGTATATTTTCCTCAAAAAAATTTAAAAAAACGTTACAATCTCTAAAGTGGTTGTACATTTGTACCCTCACAAGCGAAAACAGAAATATAAAGACATCATATAATAGCTTCTTAATATTCTAATATTTCCTTTTATTCTTGAAAATAAATATCTAATTTAAATTCCTTTACGTATAGGAAAATGCAAAGTTTTAGGGGCAAAATTATTTTTGCCCTCAACTTTGCCTTAATAATTAAATTCTCACCCCAACTTTGAGCTATAGACATTTTTTGGTTTCATATCCGATGCAAATGCCTACTTTATCTTTTTTAATTTTTAATTTTTAATTCTCCCTTCAGGTAATTTTTAATATTATGATATTGTAATTCCTTTTTTCACATTAAGTGCCTTATCTACAAAGCAAACCACGGCAAATCTTATCCAAATGGAAAAAATTGAAATTACAAAAATTGTGTTTCAACCATGGTTTTCAGCAAAGAAGAGTATTTAAATTTTTGCAGAAATTGTTTTTCAACATTTAAAGAAAACACCATCTTATTTTTGCTGTCAGTAAAAAAATTTATTTAAAAAGAAAAGGAAGTGAGCCACCTATACCATTTTAAATTCAAGTTCTATAAATTAACACTATCAATAAATTTACGTATAATAAGTAACTTTCCATGGTAAACTTCAAAATAATAAAATAATCACTATAATTAATAATATGTAACTTAAGCAATACATATTTAATTAGTCTTAAATTATTTGTCGTGTTTTTTTATACGCTCCTTGAGAAAATATTAAGTAGAAGGGATATTGGACTAATTTACCCTTATTTATATCTTAAGATATAATATCTCAATTGAATATTTACTTTATTTATGTGTTATCTCTATTTTCAAGAATAATTATTAATTACTTTTGTCTTGGGCTTTTAGAATAACAAATAATTGAGGTAACTATTTTTAGAAAATACGACCAATCACTTAATTCCTAGATTATATCGTATGTAGTGTACAGTGGCGGAACCACATGCACCCAAGGATAGTCGGAAAATTATAATGTAGCTGGATAATAAAATATATATATATATACTATATATTAACTGACACGACTTTTTGGAGAGTTTTTTATTTATATTTATTTAATAAAAATGCTCATATTTAGATACAACATATACTTCATTTGGTTCCTCGTGATTGGTCTTTAAATTTAACTGCTGCCAGTCTTGAGTATTTAAAGCTTTTTTGGGTAAAGCAATAAAGACTCTATTTTTAGCTAACCATTTTGCTTCATTTGGCTGGTTCTGAGTGGTTGAGAATGAGAACCATAAGTTGGAAAACTGAACTCCTTCTTAGCTTTGGTCCTTCTCCACATGGGGTTCTAGAAATTCTTTAAAAAAGATGGAATCTTGGATTGGTATGAGGTAGTAATAGTCCCCAAGTGGGTATCACCTTTTGTTCTTTTGTGGTGTTTTCTTAACTATGGTAGATTCTATTTGATATAAAGATTATGTAAATTCCTTCCTCTTATTTCAATTTTGGTTGTTTCATTTCAAGAATCTTGATTCTTCTAGGCTTTTCTGCATATATTATTTGATTAGGGTACTAAGTACTAACATTGGAGAATTGAGGAATTCCATCTTTCAATATTGATGTTTTCTTGTTACTGAAGCAAAGAAAGGATTAGAAATGTCTTCTAAATCTACAACAAGCAAGACTAATTGCTCTAGGAGCAGTTCAGCTAGGTCTAGGCATGGTGCTCGTGTTGTTGCTCAAACCCCAATTGATGCAAAACTCCACATGGAGTTTGAAGAGTCTGAACAACAATTTGATTACTCTAATTCAGTTAACTTGTCAAATTCCACTAGCAATGTTCCATCTTCAACTGTATCTGCTTATCTTCAGAAAATGCAAAGGGGAAGTCTAATTCAGCCATTTGGCTGTATGATTACTATTGATGAGCAGAACTTTACTGTCATTGCTTATAGCGAAAACGCACCAGAAATGTTGGACTTGATACCTCATGCTGTTCCGAGCATCGAAATGCTAGAGGCTTTGACCTTTGGAACTGATGTCAGGACACTTTTTCGATCTTCAGGTGCTTCCGCGCTTGAAAAAGCAGCTAGCTTTGGAGAACTTAGTTTGCTTAATCCTATTTTGGTTCATTGTAGAAACTCGGGTAAGCCTTTCTATGCGATTTTACACCGCATTGATGTTGGGTTAGTAATAGATTTGGAGGCTGTGAATCCAGATGATGTCCCTGTAACTGCAGCTGGAGCATTAAAATCTTATAAGCTAGCTGCTAAAGCTATTGCAAAATTACAATCTCTGCCAAGTGGGGATATATCATTGCTATGTGATGTATTAGTTAGAGAAGTGAGTCATTTGACGGGCTATGATCGTGTTATGGTTTATAAATTCCACGAGGATGAACATGGGGAAGTTATTGCAGAATGTCGTAAGCGTGAACTAGAACCTTATCTTGGCTTGCATTACCCTGCTACCGATATACCACAAGCTTCGAGATTTCTCTTCATGAAGAATAAGGTTCGGATGATATGCGATTGCTTAGCTCCACCAATTAGGGTGATTCAGGACCCGAGACTAACTCAGCCACTGAGCCTTGGTGGATCCGCATTAAGAGCTCCCCACGGCTGTCATGCACAATACATGGCCAATATGGGTTCTATTGCATCTATGGTCATGTCGGTGTTGATTAGTGAGGAAGATGACGAGTTGGATAGTGACCAGCAAATGGGAAGAAAATTGTGGGGTTTGGTCGTTTGCCATCACACTTGCCCTAGATTTCTTCCTTTTCCGTTGAGGTACGCATGTGAGTTCTTGGTTCAAGTTTTCAGTGTTCAGATCAATAAGGAAGTGGAAGTGGCAGCTCAACTTAGGGAAAAGCATATACTGCGAACTCAGACTGTTCTTTGTGACATGCTTCTAAGAGATGCCCCCTTGGGAATCGTTAACCAGTCTCCTAATGTTATGGACCTTGTAAGGTGTGACGGGGCTGCACTTTACTATAGGAACAAACTTTGGTTGCTTGGTGTTACGCCAACGGAGTCCCAAATTAGAGATATAGCTGAATGGCTTAATGAATCTCACGGTAGTAGTACAGGTTTAAGCACTGATAGCCTCATGGAAGCTGGCTACCCATGTGCTGCTGTGCTCGGCGATGCGGTGTGTGGAATGGCTGCTGTAAAAATAACTTCAAAAGATTTTCTCTTCTGGTTCCGCTCCCACACAGCTAAAGAGATCAAGTGGGGTGGTGAAAAACATGATCCCGGAGACAAGGATGACGGAAGAAAGATGCACCCAAGGTCATCATTTAAAGCCTTTTTGGAGGTTGTTAAGCGGCGGAGCGTACCTTGGGAGGATGTGGAAATGGATGCAATCCATTCCTTGCAGCTGATATTGCGAGGATCTTTGCAAGATGAGGTTGCTGATTGTTCTAAAATGATTGTGAATGTCCCTGCTGCAGATACCAGTATAGAGAGAGTGGATGAACTTCGTATTGTCACAAACGAAATGGTTCGTCTTATTGAGACAGCATCAATACCCATTTTGGCAGTTGATGCTTCAGGCCGTATTAATGGATGGAACTCGAAAATTTCTGAGTTAACTGGATTGCTTATAGAGAAAGCAATAGGCGTACCATTGGTCAATTTGGTTATTGAAGATGGAGCAAGCACAATTGAAGGTGTTCTCTCCCTGGCTTTGCAAGGTGATACTCTGATTATCCTTTGGTTTTACTCTGTTAGTTGAATATTTGCAATGCATAGATTGAATTGAATCATGCCTTTTTATTTATTATTCCTTTCTTCTTGGGCCGAGGGTCTTTCGGAAACAGCTCTCTCTACCCCTCCGGGGCAGGGGTAAGGTCTGCGTACACTCTGCCCTCCCCAGACTCCACTTGTGGGATTTTTACTGGGTTGTTGCTGCTGTTGTTGTTCCTTTCTTAAATTATAGGAATGGTGTATATAAGTTGAGATTAAAGAAAGGAATGGGGATTCATATCGCCGACCCGAACTTGTTTGAGGCATAATAGTTGTGTTGTTTTCTTTATTATAACTTTAGCACAAGCTGCATTGGCTATGTCAAATTGTTTATTTATCAAGCCGTAGCATATTTGGTCCCATTTTGAGTTTGTTTCCTCATGTATATAGACCTCTGAAATGAAGCTCTAAGAAGAACAAAAAGAAGTGTCAGAAACTGAAGTCTAAATTAGATGAACTGTTTTGGACATCACAGTCGGGCATTGTTTGGTCTGTCGCTCTTTTGGCTGGATATGTTGTCTGAAACTTGTTCTTTACTTCTTCCTCAACGCTGGATATTAGACATATTAGCATTTCCAACCTCCCTTCCTGTCTTATTTCTCTGGGTCGCCACTTGACTTCCATGCAATAACTTAGGTGCTTATTTTGTTCTTTGGTGCTTTTTCCTGGAAAATGATCTACTTTGATATTTGACTTGCAGGCAAGGAGGAGAAAAATGTAGAAATCAAACTTAGGACATTTGGTCGCCAAGAAAATGTCGGACCAATTACGTTAGTGGCTAATGCCTGCTGTAGTCGAGACATAAAACAAAATATTGTTGGAGTTTGCTTTATCGGGCAAGATGTTACTGGGTTAAAACTGATTGAGGACAAATATAGCCACATTGAAGGTGATTATGTTGGAATTGTCCGCAACCCATCTCCTCTAATTCCTCCAATTTTTGTGATGGATGAACATGGAAGATGCATGGAATGGAATGAGGCTATGCACAAATTGACTGGGTTGAAGAGGGAGGAGGTCATTGATCAAATGCTTCTTGGTGAGGTTTTCACAGTCAATAACTTCGGTTGCAGGGTGAAAGATGGAGACACACTAATCAAGCTCAGGATATTATTTAATAGGGTAATTGCTGGCGGGGAAGGTGAGAAATTGTTTTTGGGGTTATTTGATAAACAGGGTAAGTATATTGAAGCCTTAATATCTGCAAATAAAAGGATTGATGCCGATGGTAGGGTAACTGGGGTCTTGTGCTTCCTGCATATTCCTAGTCCAGAACTTCAATATGCACTGCATGTGCAGAAGATGTCAGAACAAGCTGCTGAAAGTAGTCTAAATAAGTTGGCTTATGTTCGTCTTGAACTAAAAAACCCTTTAAATGGGATAAAGTGCATTCAGAATCTGATGAAATCTTCTGATTTAAGCAATGATCAAAGTCATTTGCTGAAGACAAGCACAATGTGTCAAGAACAACTAGCCAAGATCATTGATGACACTGATATTGATAGCATCGAGGAATGGTATGATATTTGACCTCCATTTTGTCGTTGTACTATTTATGTAAAGAAGAAATATCTGCTTTATGCTCAGGCCATTGCACTAGTATTTCTGCATATCAGGATCATAGCAGTAGGTTCCATGACTTGCAAAGGGATATTCTTGACTGCTTGTTTTTCACAAATCGTGCGCATGACATTCAGGAGATTGTTAAGGAAGTTTTTTTTATCTTTTGATAAGTGAGTTTGCTAAGAAAGCTGATCGGTCAGTTCTTCAGATCTTTGCTTTTCAGAAGTCTTTGATGTATTTCTCTCTTCTTGATGTTAGTTTATGTATCTCTATGGTGAAGGGCAGAGATGGATTGAAACGAATGAAGAAACGAGTGCTTAGTTCCCTTAGATAATTTTAAAAGCAAATGATCCACAATTTTTGCTATGTGGTCACTATTAGGCTGAAGGCTCTTAACCTATAGGGAAGAGAAGAGAAAAGTACAAGAAGGGAAACTAGGATGGAAATAGTAGTCCAAAAATGAAACTGATCTGCTCTTTAGTTTCCAAACAGAGAATTACAGTGTACAAAACTGTGAATTGAAAATTTGGTGTCGTCTTAAGAGATACATTTTCTCTCTTTTTAAGGAAACATATATGGTGATGCATCAATTAAATAACTTGATTTACCATCACTTAGCAAAGGAAGAAGTGGCAGGGGGAGTAAGCTCATGGGTTAGCAAGAAGTTATAGAGTTGAGGCTGGAATATACAATGTGAGGGATCCATGACGTTAATTTGATGGATGATTGCTACCTTAAAATGTGAAAATTTGTACTGTTAATCAGGAAAGTAATCTGAAGTAGCTGTTAATAAACCATATATGATAATACACATTGGAATCCATGATTAATAGACAGTGCAGTTCATGATAATGTTTGAGTTTGTTGCACTATGGCATCTTAATGTCACACTAATTTGCATCTATTGAATCATTTAGCATATATTAGATGTGTTAGATCTGGTCTTGGAGAGGTATCCGATATTTGTTATCTGTATATATTTTTGGACCAGTCCTGATCATTGCAATATTTTTTTCAGCTATATGGAAATGAACTCTTCTGAGTTCAATCTTGGCGAAGTTGTTACAGTGGTCATCAATCAAGTTATGATTCTAAGTCAGGAGCGCAAGGTTCAGGTCACATGCGATTCACCTGTCGAACTATCACACTTGTACCTGATTGGTGACAGTTTGAGGCTTCAACAAGTCCTTTCTGACTTTTTGACCACAGCTATCCTTTTTACTGTTCCTTTTGAAGGTTCCTCTGTGGTGCTCAGAGTAATTCCAAGAAAGGAACGTATAGGGACCAAGATGCACGTCATGCATCTTGAATTCCGGTAATCAGTTCTTATCTCTCAGATTTGGATTTATTGATTATCTTGCATGCAAGTCATTTAATAAAATGAAGTTTGCATGCCTGTTGTAGATTGTAAGGAAGTAATTACTTCTAATTATATTAATGTAATCCTGGCTTGGTTGTCAGGGTGGTGGTTGTACTCCATGATTCTTACTATGCATCTTTTGCTGTTTTATGGGAAAGCATTATTCGTGCTGCTTAAATTGTTTAAACAAAGTAAATTATAATAATTCGACTTTAAGTTTTGTTGTGACAAAGTGGGGCAAATTCCACTCTTTTTTTCCTCTCTCTTGAATTGGAGGTGACTGATGCATATATCGTACCCGCAGACTATGCTGAAGCTCAAAAAGGCTAAATAATGCCTTTTGGCCTAGTGAAACAGCATTAAAATGCTGTATTGCACGTCAATCTTTTGACTCTCTTAACGTAATATGGTGTCAAATTAATGAGCATATTAAGTAGGGGCAATCTGCTCTAATTTCTTTTCGCTGATCGGTCAGTATTTACCTAGAAGTAGCAGATATCGAGTTCTCGATTATGCTTTATAGCAGTTTTAACTGATTGCCCATTGATTTTGAATCTTGAAACTATCTGGAATGATCCTTTCATCTCCTTTTAGTAAAATGGAATATATTACGTACATTATCATACTATCCAACATTTTCCTCTTGACTTGTGTCTTAGGTTGCAGGTTTGATGTGCCAAGTGAACTAACTCAGGTATTTAAGTGTCCTCGAGTTGTGAAGGCTGCGGGTTGGCCCAAAGGGTCGGCTGCCGACGGATTTCTCGGTCATAAAAATAACAACAATATACCCAGTATAATCCCATATAGTGGGGTGTGGGGAGGGTAGTATGTACGCATACCTTACCTTTACCTTGTGGAGATAGATAGGCTGTTTTCAATAGACCCTCGGCCAAAAAAAAAAGGAGAAGGGACAAGTTTAGAGTACCCTCCATAAAAGAAAGAAGAAAGAAAAAAAATATAAAATCTCTCGATTTATCCAAATTTCATAGAGCTGCAATTTATTATCTATATTCTTCCAAATTATTGTACTTTCGCGTCCGTATGACCATCCTAACTATTTGAAGGGGAAAATTGATCACTTTGTGAAAATAAGAAAGAAGTATACAAGTAGACAAACAAAATTTCAACATTGCGCATAAAACCAAAAATGAGGGGACAAAATACAATCATTTAAACCCACAGCTTCCACGGTGCACTAAAAGAATTTAGATACATTACAAACTTTTCGTCATAGGAGGTGGTCATATGTTCTTACCGAGGGTACAAAATATTATTATTTTTATTTTGGGCACGCTAGATTCTTAACTACTTGAACTTGTAATGTTTTTGTTTTATACCTTGTTAAAATCTCACTCCAAATGATAAAGTATCTCATCCCTCTTTCCTAATTCTTCATATAAGGTTTCCTTTATAGTTTGATAGATTGATCTGATTCCATTTTACGTAAATCTAACTATATTGCAGAATCACTCATCCAGCCCCAGGCGTACCTGAAGAGCTAATTCAACAGATGTTCTACTACAGTCAGAGTATATCAAGGGAAGGTCTTGGCCTATACATCAGCCAGAAACTTGTTAAAATCATGAATGGAACCGTCCAGTATCTCCGGGAGGCGGAGAGATCCTCATTCATTATCTTAGTTGAATTTCCACTGACAGACCAGAGAAACCACTAGCATCAGTGTTCCCGACTATCCTGCTGCAGTCAACACATATTTACATGAAATTCTTAAGACAAGCTTGTCAATATTTTCACAAACTGATAGCCAAAATCTGCTGATGGTCACATTTCATTATTTCTAGTGGTCCTTCTCTATTTACCAAGGCTCTTGCAAATGGAATTCACTAGAACTGAGTGGAGCATTTCTTTGCTGATCTCTTTGCTTCATCAGGGGCATACTGGCTCAAGATTCCAGAAAAGGCTTATTTCAGAGAATCAGCTAATCTGTTGCTCGATGAGCCTTTTGCAGTGATGGTTTTAGAAGTGGAGAATTTCGATTCTCCTCCATGTCATCTACATAAAAGCTGCACATGCCAGTCTCTTCTCCTTCAGGACCATTAATTGCAAAAATCGCATTTCGAGGGCAGAGGATCTTCTTTTATACTTTGACGGGGGTATCTTGATATTTATTTAGGCACATTGTTATATTACTGTCCGGGGTTTTGCTCTGCCAAGCCTATTGCATTAACTGGTGGAGGAATTTCCATGGTTGAAGTGTTTCCAGTTTTCTCCATGGCTTCTCCAGTGTCAAGTCGCACATCTGTTGAGGGGGTATGTGTTGTGAACTCCTTACATGGTCTTGTGCAATCATCCGAGCTAGGTTTTGGGGGTTAAATTAGGCTCAAAGGCCATATCTTCACATGGTATCAGAATCAGATTCATTGGTCACTGTTGTTGTGTTGCTCAATGTTTGGCCCTCGTAATCCACGCTCCAGTTGTCCAGTATTGGGCGTGTGAGGGAGTGTCAAGTCCCACATTGGTTGATGGGGGTATGGATTGTCGTCTTCTTATACGGTCTCAGGAAATTCTCCTCTCAGGAGCTAGCCTTTGGGGTTGACGATGTCTAAGTTCCACATCCAGAGAGTCCAGCATAACTTAGTTGTCAAAGAACATATCTTTCTTCTAACAAATTAACTGGCACAATGTACAGGACACACATTAGATACTCCTATTTTCTTTAATTTATACAACATTGTGCAGTGAAAATTTCTTGGAATAGATCAAACTTCCAGATTGAGACCATTGATGAAGTTGAATGATGAAGCAGGTCTGCTTTCAGCATTATCAGCTGGAATACAAGATCAAGTGCTGCTAACTTGACTCGCTAATGTCAGCAACTGTTGGGAGCCTGAGCTATACCATTATGTTGCAATACTATGGGAGAACTGTATTATTACTTTGTTTTGCAACTGTTGTATATTTAGTTTGGCTCATGTGAGATATCCCAGGTTTTCAGTGGCTTTGGCCCAGTCTCATTCTCTTTAGCTGAACTTATCAATTCAGGATGATTTTCATATAGCAGTTCCGATTAAAGATAATGAAAAACATCTCTTTTTCGTCTTTTTTTCTTTCCCTTTTACAGCGACAACAAAAACGCAGTGAGTTCTCACAAGTGGGGTTTGGGGAGGCTGGTGTGTACGCAGACCTTACCACTGCCATAGGAGGTCAGAGAGGCTTTTTTTCCCGTTTCTTTTTCATTGTTATTGGCTCAGAGTCATAGGCTGAATGTCCTGTTATCTGACATGGAGTCTAGGTAACTTCTTGCAGCCATATTGTGGTGGAAATACGATGTATAAAAGAAATATACAGTAACTATGATGTGCTTTTATTCTATTACTAGTCGCGGTAAGCCCGTGCTGAGCTCGGGCCCAAATTCAAGACCAAAAAGTAATAGTAAAAATTGCACGGGGCGCCCTATTTGGTCGCCCTCATTTAACCTATACCGATTTTTTTAAAAACTTTTAACTTGTATCTACTTTTTAAATAACTTTATTTCCCTTTCTCCTCCCCCTTCTCCTTCTTCATTTTCTTTTTTCTTCTTCTATAACGATGACTTCAACATTGCTCTCTTTGATTAATGAAGCTAAAGCAAATATACTGAGGACTTCATTTGGATTATTATAACATTAAAAACCAGTTTCCTCATTGTCTGAAAACACAACTCCGTCATCCATTGCTGGAAATTTACTTGATACCGTGAATGTTTCTGCACAAGGAACCCAGCCTTTAACAGTAAGTTTCAAATTCATTCTTTCCGATGCACATTGAGTTTGTTCTTCTTTTTCTTTTCTCTTTTGAGTTTTTTTTTTTTTGGCTATGAAACGTAGCTTTTGATATATTTAAAACATGAAAGTTAACAGAGTACACAGTAGATGGAACTGAACGATGGATCCGATTACATAAAATCTAATAGCGGCAAACTAAAGTTGAGTGAGTTATCAAAAACTAGAACATCTTGATATTGGAATTCCCCAGTTACAAAGACAAAAGCTTCAGCTCTAGAGCTGAAGTTTCTCAGTTACAACACAAAAACTTCAGGTCTAGAGCTGAAGTTCGCCAGTTACAAAACAAAAACTTCAGCTCTAGAGCTGAACTTCAGGCTCGGCTATTAGAATACTGAAGTTTTGCGTGATTGCCTTTGCTACTTCAGCCCCGTGTGCTGAAGTTATGCGAAAAAGCGGGTACGCTTGTAATTTTTTTTGCAAAGCGAGCACAAGTTAAAATGTGACACAAAAAGCAGGTATAGATGCAAATCCCCCAAAGTAATACATATGATTAAAAAGAAGCAATTTGCATTATGTTTTTAAGTTTTCCACCAAATATCTTATTTCTCCTGATAAAAAAATAATCGTGTGTACTCAAATTATAACCAAGATAAATTTCAAATCTACCGGCACGTTTTCAGTCTTGTATTCCTTGTGAATCCCGAATTGATATACTATGTATCATATTTAAGAGATTTGCTTAGAACTCGTATCAACACAACAAAGAAGTAAATCTATTTCCCTTATTTTTGAACTCACATGGCTTTAGTTTGTTGATTGCTACCTTCAAAATGCAAGGTTCTATTTTTATTTAGAGGTAACATTAACGTAGACATCTAGCGGATATAATCAATGTAAATCTGGGGTGTTCATATTCTTACTTAAAGGTAACAATATCCCATATATTTATGATCAAAATATCTTGTTGATGTTGTATAGATCTTTGCTTTTGGACATTTGTTCCTTTGCTACATATTGTAGGATAGACAAATGTGTCATTTTAGTTTAAACTCCAAAAAAGTCAAAATCTAACGATAATGATAATAATAATTTTTTTTAAAAAAAGATCTTCTCATAATTTCTAGAGCATAAGCTGTCCAAATATATATATAATTTTAAAGCCTTTCAAATTTAAAATATATTTTTTTTAAAAAAAGTTCAATTTTGATTTCTAAAAATTAATTCGGAATGATCTTTGAAACAGATAAAAAAGAGCACAAAGTTATGTTTTGAAAAAAAAAAACAAAATATTCTATACAAAATCAAAAACTATTTAAAAGACTAAAAAACCTTACCAAGAAATTTTTTTCTTTAAGAATAAGTTTAAAAGAAACAAAATAAAAATCAAATTGAAATTAGGCAAAGAAGACTAAGGAGACATACCTTTGTTGATACCATGAGAATAACTTACTTAAGTTCCTACGATCCTCTTAACCGAAAAATAAAATTATAAATATCCACACACCAAAATAGAGTTTAAAAATATTGGGCTTAATGTGGTTTACTCCTCTTGCTAATATTTGAACTTTTTCACTTTTAAAGGATGCGTTTATGCTAATGTAGCAATAAAATTACATAGACTGATGAATAGGAGTTGGATGTTACACGTTTTATTGAATTTGTAAAGGTAAAAAGTACATATAAGCTATAGTACTTCAGCAATTCTAGTTATAGAACCAAATATTTTGGTTAAGATGAACCATAACTCCATCTGAAGACTTAAGAAAGTCCAAAAAGTTAGTTTTATTTACGAAATTTTTGGGGGCATCTACTGCAATAAAAGGTTAATGTAGGGTGAGAAAGGATAGTAGAAAGAATAAGTGTACTATCTCCTGTAAGAATCCCATAGAATTACAAAAATAGGACTTAAAAATAGTATCATTAACTCAACACCTGCAAAATTAATAAAGTAAAATATGGCAATTTTAAGGGCAATAATTTTGAAAACTTGAATGTGAGGACGACAAAATCTTTGGGTTGTCACATAATTAGAAAAGTTTTGTAGTCACATAATTTTATAATTTTTAAAGGAAAAGTTATTTAAGAAGAAAGAAGTTTGATCGGAGAATTAGAAATAGCAAATTAAAGAAATACAAGTGATTCGGTATTCTATAAAATAATATATTTTAAAGTGTGTAAAATAATTACAACTTGTCGACAATCATAAAAGGAAAATTATTAGCTTTTTTTGAGCTTGTGAAAATATAATTTCTTTAGTTATAGACAGAAATAGATTATATATATATATATATTAAGTTTTAATTATATTAAGTTTTAATTTCATTCATAATCTCATGTAGCAAGAGTTTTGCTAATTAAATGTGGTGATTTAAGCTTAATTTCAGAAGAATCAAAGGAATTTCAAGAATTAATTAGTACTTCATATATAGTTTATGCTTAAGAATATTAATTTTCAATTAACCAAATAGGAGATTTTAAAGATAATTCTATATTTATTGATATCACTATCTTTATTTTCAACATTGTCAATAATTTTTATTTTCAATATTTGAATACGCCGTGGATATTTCAAAATTGTAGGATATATTATACATACAACAACAACAACAACAACAACCCAGTATAATCCCACAAGTGGGGTCTGGGGAGGGTAATATGTACGCAGACCTTACCCCTACCCCGAAGAGTAGAGAGGTTGTTTCCAGGAGACCCTCGGCTCAAAAAAAGCAACAGGAGACGATATATTAGTACCATAAAAATGCATAATAAAATAACAGCAATATAAGAGATATGAAATACAGAATACGAAATACGAAATAGATGGCTGGTATAGTAAAACTAGCAGGTAAAGCCCTGCATCAATAGACGACCAATGACATTCTTAGTCTAACTCCTAACTGGCTAGTCTCACTCTATTGTGCTGTAGAAATATTCACAACTTTCCCCTAACCTACAACCTTAATGCTCGACCTCCATAATTCCCTGTCAAGGGCCATGTCCTCAGTAATCCTAAGTCGCGCCATGTCCTGTCTGATCACCTCTCCCCAATACTTCTTAGGTCGCCCTCTACCTCTCCGCGTGCCCACTACAGCCAGTCGCTCACACCTCCTCACCGGTGCATCAGTGCTCCTCCTCTGAATGTGCCCGAACCATCTGAGTCTTACTTCCCGCATCTTGTCCTCCATGGGGGCCACGCCCACCTTCTCTCGAATATCTTCATTCCTAATCTTATCCATCCTTGTATGCCCGCACATCCACCTCAACATCCTCATCTCTGCTACTTTCATCTTCTGGATGTGTGAGTTCTTTACCGGCCAACATTCAGTTCCATATAACATGGCAGGCCTAACCACTGCTCTATAAAACTTACCTTTTAGTAACGGTGGCACTTTCTTGTCACACAAGACTCCCGACGCTAACCTCCACTTCATCCACCCCACCCCTATACGGTGTGTGACATCCTCGTCAATCTCCCCGATCCCCTGAATAACCGATCCAAGGTACTTGAAACTACCCCTCTTGGGAATGACTTGAGAGTCAAGCCTCACTTCAACTCCCGCTTCCGTCGGCTCAACTCCAAATTTGCACTCGAGGTATTCCGTCTTCGTCCTGCTCAACTTGAAACCTTTAGACTCAAGAGCATGTCTCCAAATCTCTAGCCTCTCGTTGACGCCGCCTCGTGTCTCGTCAATTAGAATAATGTCATCAGCAAATAGCATGCACCATGGCACCTCCCCTTGAATATGATGAGTCAGTGCATCCATCACCAGGGCAAATAGGAATGGGCTGAGCGCAGACCCTTGGTGCAACCCCGTAATAACTGGAAAGTGTTCAGAGTCGCCTCCTACTGTCCTAACCCGAGTCTTAGCTCCAGCATACATGTCTTTAATCACCCTAATATAGTCAACCGGGACCCCTTTATCCTCTAAGCAGCTCCATAAGACCTCCCTAGGAACCCTATCGTACGCTTTCTCCAGATCAATAAACACCATGTGGAGATCCTTCTTCCTATCCCTGTACTGTTCCACCATCCTCCTAATAAGGTGGATAGCTTCTGTGGTAGATCGCCCCGGCATGAACCCGAACTGGTTGTCTGAAATAGACACCGTCCTTCGCACTCTCATTTCTACCACTCTCTCCCAAACTTTCATGGTATGACTTAGTAATTTGATGCCCCTATAGTTGTTACAGCTCTGGACATCACCTTTGTTCTTATACAACGGGACCATTGTACTCCACCTCCACTCTTCAGGCATCCTATTAGTCTTGAATATAACACTAAACAATGCAGTAAGTCATTCCAAGCCTGCTCTACCCACACACCTCCACAGTTCAACCGGAATTTCGTCTGGCCCGGTAGCTCTGCCCCTTCTCATCTTACGCATTGCCTCCATGACTTCATCGATCTCAATGTCCCTACAATTACTTACTTCATGGTGACTGTCGGCATTCCTCGATTCCCCAAGTATAATATCCTGATCCCCTTCTTCACTTAGAAGTTTATGAAAGTAGGTCTGCCACCTCCTCTTAATCTGGTCATCTCCCATCAAAACTTTGCCGTCATCATCTTTTATGCACCTCACTTGGTCCAGATCCCGAGTTGTCCTCTCTCTCGCCTTAGCGAGTCGGAATAACTTCTTCTCCCCACCTTTGTTCCTTAGTTCCTCATACAGACGAGCAAAAACTGTCGTCTTAGCCTCCGTCACTGCCATCTTCGCCTCCTTCCTAGCTACCTTATACCTTTGACTGTTCTCTCTCTTCTCCTCCTCGTCAGTGCTCCCTACTAACCGCAGGTAAGCCGCCTTTTTTGCTTCCACTTTACCTTGGACAACTGCATTCCACCACCAATCTCCTTTGTGGCCACCATTGTGGCCCGTAGATATCCCTAACACCTCTCTCGCCGTCTTTCTTATACAGTCCGCCGTAGTCGACCACATTGTGTTTGCGTCCCCACTACTTCTCCAAGCTCCCGTTGCCGATAACCTTCCTTCCAACTCCTTAGCTTTATCCTTAGTTAAGGTGCCCCACCTAATCCTGGGACGTCCTTGTACTGACCTCTTCTTCCTCTTTATCCTAATACAAATGTCCATCACCAAAAGCCTATGTTGCGTTGAGAGGGTCTCACCTGGGATAACCTTGCAGTCCTCGCACAACCTTCTGTCGCATCTCCTGAGGAGGAGATAGTCAATCTGAGTCTTCGCCACCGAACTCCAAATGTTCATCCCGCTTCGTAAAACTCGAGTTCGCAATGACTAGATCGAAAGTCTTGGCAAAGTCCAACAGCGAAATGCCCCCTCCGTTCCGCTCCCCGAAACCAAAGCCGCCATGCACTTTAGTGTACCCACCTGCATATGACCCAATATGACCATTGAAATCTCCTCCTATGAATAACCTCTCAGAAGGCGGTATACTACGAACAATCTCATCCAACCCCTCCCAAAAGCGCCTCTTAATATCCTCATCCAAGCCTGCTTGCGGTGCATACGCGCTAACGATATTTAAAGTACCCTCACCCACCACCAACTTAATAGTCATTAGTCTATCATTTTCACTCGCCTGACCTCTACCACGGACTCTCTAAGATGGCTATCTACCAGGATACCCACTCCATTCTTACCCCTCAGGACACCAGAGTACCACAACTTATACCCATCCACGTTTTTCGCCCTCGATCCGACCCACCTAGTCTCCTGGACACACGCTATATTAATCTTCCTCTTCTGCAGGATTTTCACCAACTCTATGGATTTACTCGTTAGTGAACCTATGTTCCATGACCCGATTCTCAACCTATAGGCTCCCTTGCCCCCTCTACCTCCCCTGCTACCCGTCCCACTCCCTGACCCCAGCCCCACATTCTGCCCTACCCGAGGACATGCCCTTATTCTATCATCCCAGACTGCAGCCACTACACCTACAACAATCTAGAGAAGACTCGCTAGTGCACAACGGACAACAAATCAGACTAGAAGGAAACAAGTGGTAACTAGTATCCTAGTTGAAAAGTTTAACTATTGCGAAGTAAAGTAACAGTAATTTAGCTAACACCAAAAGGGAAACAGTAAAACAGGAGGTACCAACTCCCAATAACAAAACCTGTGGCTAATTTGCTGTACTCGATGTAGTTGTACGCTCACGCACCACTTCCTACCGCCCTTTGCTGACACTCGCCCAGGTTGCTCTCCTTTGCCAGTGCTCGTGCGCCCAACTTGTCTCAAATACTCCGAGAATTCCTGAAAACACAGAAAATACTACGACCCAAAACCAGAAGGAGCTATCACCGCTACCACTGGTATAGCCCCAACAATATAAAATGTACCAAGAAAGGAGAAGAAGAAAACGAGAATATAAGGGTGTGGGGGCAGATTTGGGACGCAAAAGGACAAAACCAATAAACCTAAAAGGAATGTTAAAAATAAAAGGACAAAACAAAAAGAGAAACAACAATGTACGACTAGACTGTGGAGTAGAGAAAAAAGGGTAAAAAAGAAAACGTATGAAAATAAATTCAAACCTAAAAATCAGATATCCAACAAGCAATAGATAGATTTCCCAACTCACCCTATTTCTCTTAAACCTTAGATCTAATAACCATTTGAGACCCTTAGATCTAACAGTCAAAATAATGGAGAACTCAATTAATTGAATTAATGATAAAAATCGATACAACGAGCCAAAATATTCGAGGGGAAATGTTAAACACAACAGATCTGAAAAAATGAAAAGGATGTACTTACGATTGAAGCAAAACAAAAATGAAAGAAGCTGTCCAACCGATCTAAATAACAATTAGAAAAAAAAACTAATTACATGAGAACTGTACTTGGTTCAATGGGAATAAATATAACCTCATACAATTACCAAAATTCAAAATAGTTTTAATATCTTCTTTTTTCCTCTCTTCATCCCCAAAATATTTGTAAAACCTCTTTTATAGAAGAAACAAATTTATTTAACACAAATTATAAGAAAGAAAAAAAGTTATGACTTGTTCATGCAAAGAAAAAAATTTCTCATAGTCGTAATATGTTTTTCGTAAAGAATAACTATAATATAAAAGAATTTCAAATTTTAAATATTCAATAATTTTTCGTAAAGATAACTGTAAAGACGTAGATTTTGACAATCTCTAAAAAGAACATGAAATAAGGTGCATCAAAAAATTAGTAGCAGAAGAGATAAATATTTATAAAACACATAAAATGACTCATATAATAATAAAATTCCAAATAAATATATTTCCAATATATAAAAGGAAAGCTTCATTTCACTTCTTTACCATTTTAGCTTTTATTGTTGACGAAATTATTTATTTTAAATCAAATGCAAAGTAAGGATTATAGGTTATGTTCTGAATTCTAATCTTTTAAGTTATTTAGTTTTTTTAATCAAAAAAAAGTTATTTAGTCTGTACATACTCAATGAATGTTTAAGATAAAAACAGAATTTGAACCAAAGCTACTAAATTTGATCGAACACGTAGCCAGCACTCTAGCTCCGCCCCTGCTTCAAACTTATTTTGTGTTTATCTTGAACTCATTAAGATTTTAATAATGTGTTTTTTTTACTCTTATTAGAAAAACTCGTGTTTTCATCTTCTAGAATTATCTAACACAACAAAATCTTCAATTACTCCAACTTTTATACTACGATATTTATAACTTTAGTTTAGAGTCTTTACACAATTTAACCTACTGACCTTACAAGAATTTTAATAAAAATAATTAAAGCAAATTAATAAAATAAAATATTTTAAAACTATATCTGAAAATAACATTAGGACAAATTTTTATAAGCATATATGATCTCACTAAAGAAGCAAAAATATTGGAGGTTTAAGGATAAAAGATATAGTAAGACCTAATAAATGCTCCAGTTATAAAAGAAAATTTGGCTCCAAAATTGCCTAAATTTTACCGGAACGTATAGGGACAAATAATACACCCTCTCTATCCTAAAAGAATTGTCATATTTCATAATTCGAAAGGTAATTTGACTAAACCTGGTAGTTAAATTAGGTTTGATTAATTTAATATTTTAAAATTAAAATTTAGATATTCAAAAATTATATAGAAAATACCATAAATTACACTTCTTCTATCAATATAATAATAATTATTTTTAAATATTGGTTAAATTTTATATAATTTGACCATCGAAAAAAATAATTTAATAAAGAGCAAAAAAGATTCATAAATAAATTACCATAATACTAATATAGACCAATAACAAAGACCCATGTGGGAATTCCTAAGACAGAGAAAAAATGCAAAAGTGAGAATTTGAAGGGAAAAACCCAATAGCAACAAACACGTGTAGAGCTGCATATTACCAATAAATAAAATTCCTTTATTACCCACAAAGATGTAAGGACGAAAAAACTTTTTTATCCGTGCTTATATGTAGTGTAGTAGTAAAACTATAAATAGCAATTTGTTTTACTATAGAACCCTCTTAATCTGCCATAAGATGTTAATTGCATTTACCTGCTAAGAGTATGTAAATATTATTATATTATTTATCTACTTAAGTTTTTTCCAAGAAAGTAAAGGAGCGTTTGCAACTGGGACCCAAAAAGGCCACTTGTCTAAAAAATAAAAAAGCCTCATAGAATTGGCTAACTCTGCATATTCCCTAAATGCCCCTGTGTGGACGACAAAAATCTGCTATTCTCGCTTATTAATATTAGTAATTATGCATCTTTCACGACAACATTTGTAAATGCTACCAATTGAAGAAAGAGGGAGCTTTAATTTATATTCCTTCTATCCAAAATAAGTGATTTTTTGGATGTTTTCATACAGATTAAGAAATTCACCTTTTAGCATTAATTAACAATAGAATTGACCATATTAACCTTTACTATCTCACATAAACACTCCTAACACATATTCCAACACTATTTACTCCAAGGACAATATAGGAAAAAAATAATTAATTCATTCTTGAAATCTGAAAAAATCACTTATTTTGGACTACAAGAAAAAAGCCAAAAAATCACTTATTTTGGACCGGAGGGACTAGGATATTGTAGCTCTTCTTTCAAATGAAAAGAGGTTATCTGCGGAGGCAAAATTTCGGCTAAGACAATGGCTAGTGGGAAATATAATAACCCCTTACCCACTAAGTTATGCTTTTGGGTTGTGGGATTTAAAATATAGTAATATATAGAGGCACAAAAGGAATTTTACCCTATATTTTGTCATTTTCCGGTGAAGGAGGTTCGGGTGAACCCCCTTCTAGCCTCATAATCCGCCCCTTATTATTGTGCTCAATCTCGTCATGACCTCTAACCTAATATTCCCTCAGTTCCAATTTATGTGACATACTTTGTCTATTTAAAAAGAATTAATATATTTAGTATTAATTTTAATTAAAATTTTCATTTTAACTCTTAATAAAATAATTTATAGTGGCATAATTATTTACTACTACCACAAGTTCTAAAGGTCATTATCTCTTTTGATTAATGGAATTAAGATGGACTCCAACATTAATAAGTGGGAGGGACCTGCTACCATTTTTTAAAGTCATCAAATGAAATTCTTCAGAGCTGAAATGGCGCCAAGGTTAAAATGAGGCAGCAAAATATTTTCGAGCTCTATCAGCGGTGACCATTTCTCACCATGTTTATGGCAGCACTTATACAATCACGAAACAAACTACTACTCCATCGAAGTCCAATCCCCACTTATACTTTCAGCACATTTGCAGCTTCAGTTCTCCAGTCTTTTTCGAATGACTTTGCTTATCCCACCATCACCACAACAAAAGATAAAGCTTTTCATCCATACCAAAAGCCAGCCTATTCTGTTTCTACAGTTTCAGACAAGTGCGAATTTCTCGTGCAAAAATACCTGTTCTCTTGTTCTGAATTCGATGCGCATAGACTTCATTTGGATATTATTAAAAATGGGGTTAATAAAGATTTGTATTTGTGTAACACCCTTATTAATTTGTATGTGAAAGGTGGTGATTTGGTCTCTGCTCGTGATGTGTTCGACGAAATGCTGGACAGAAATCTAGTTTCGTGGGCGTGCTTGATTACGGGTTATTCCCAAAATGGGATGCCTGATGAGGCATGTAGTGTTTTTTGTGAAATGGTCTCGTCAGGGTTTATTCCTAACCATTATGCTTGTGGTAGTGCTTTGAGAGCTTGCCAGGGTTTAGGTGCTTGTGGGCTTAGGTTGGGTATGCAAATCCATGGTTTGCTTTTGAAAACAGGGCATGCTTCTAATGAGGTTGTTTCCAATGTCTTGATCTCGATGTATGGAAGTTTTGCAGGTACTGGTGATTATGCGTGGCGTGTTTTTGAAGAGATAGAGAATAAGAATTCAGTATCTTGCAATTCTATTATTTCAGTTTACTCTCAGCGAGATGCAGTTTCTGTGTTTCAGCTCTTCTCTGATATGCAAAAAGAGGATCTGGGGTTTATTTTTAAGCCTACTGAGTTCACTTTTGGCAGCTTAATTACAGCTGCTGCTAGTCATGTTAATTGTGGTTTGTTTTTGCTGAAGCAGCTACTGGCTAAAATAGAAAAGTCTGGACTTCTGAAAGACTTGTATGTGGGAAGTGCTCTGGTAAGTGGTTTTGGAAGGTTTGGGTGTCTCGATAATGCTATGAAGGTTTTTAAACAGATGGGTACAAGGAATGCAGTGTCCATGAACGGGCTGATGGTCGGATTGGTGAGACTTGGTCAAGGAGAAGTCGCGACCAAGTTTTTTATGGAGATGAGAGACTTGGTTAAAATCAATTCTGATTCATTCGTTGTTCTTTTCGGTGCTTTTCATGAATTCTCTTTGTTGGAAGAAGGGAGAAAAAGAGGTAGAGAGCTACATGGCTATGTTATCCGAACTGGTTTGCGCGACTCCAAGGCTGCTATTGGAAATGCTCTGATTAATATGTATTCTAAATTTGGTGAAATACAGATTGCTCGTTCTGTTTTTGAGACCATGCTTGATAAGGATTCAGTATCATGGAACTCTATGATCTCCGCTCTAGATCAAAATGATTATTTTGAAGATGCAATATCAATCTTCCAGATGATGAGAAGAACAGGTCTGATGGCGTCAAATTACTCATTGATAAGTTCTTTGAGTTCTTGTGGAAACCTGAATTGGATAAGATTTGGGGAACAACTGCACAGTGAAGGGGTAAAGTTAGGACTAGATTTTGATGTTTCAGTGTCTAATGCTCTTCTTGCTTTATATGCTGACACTGGATGTGTGGCTGAATGCAAGAAATTGTTTACCTTGATGCCAGAATATGATCTAGTTTCCTGGAATACCATTATCGGTGCATTAGGTGATTCTGAGACATCTATTTCTGAAGCTATAGAGTACTTCATACAGATGATGCGTGCTGGATGGAGTCTCAACAATGTGACGTTTATAAATATTCTTTCAGCAATATCACCTCTTTCTCTTCTTGGTCTTCGTCAAATCCATGCGCTGGTGCTAAAATATAGAGGAATGGATGCTAATGCTATTGAAAATTCATTTCTTGCTTGCTATGGTAAGTGCGGGGAAATGGATGACTGTGAGAACATATTCTCTCGGATGTCTGAAAGGAAGGATGATATGAGTTGGAACCTAATGATCTCTGGATATTTACACAATGAGGTTTTACCAAAAGCCATGGATTTAATCTGGCTTATGCTGCACAAGGGTCAGAAATTAGATGGCTTCACATTTGCCTCTGTTCTCAGTGCATGTGCCTCAATTGCAACATTGGAGCATGGAATGGAAGTTCATGCTTGTGCGATTAGATCCTGTTTGGAATCTGACACTATTGTTGGGAGTGCTCTTGTTGACATGTATGCCAAATGTGGAAGAATAGATTATGCATCAAGGTTTTTTGAGTTAATGCCTCTACGAAATATATATTCATGGAACTCAATGATTTCTGGTTATGCACGGCATGGACATGGACATAAAGCACTAGAGCTTTTTACAAAAATGAAGCTGGAAGGTCAAACACCTGACCATGTTACATTTGTTGGTGTCTTATCAGCTTGTAGCCACGTGGGATTTGTTGAGCAGGGCAAGGATTACTTCGATTCCATGAGCAAACAATATGGTCTGACACCTCGGATTGAGCATTTCTCATGTATGGTTGATATCCTGGGACGAGCAGGTGAGATGGATAAATTGGAGGACTTCATCAATAAAATGCCATTAAAGCCCAATACACTCATTTGGAGGACTGTGCTTGGAGCCTGTGGTCGAGCAGGGAGTCGTAAAACAGATCTAGGTAGGAAAGCTGCTCACGTACTCTTAGAGTTGGAACCTCATAATGCTGTGAACTATGTGCTTCTTGCAAATATGTATGCTTCGGGAGGGAAATGGGAGGATGTGGCAGAGGCTCGGCGTGCAATGCGAGAAGCTACGGCGAGGAAAGAAGCTGGATGCAGCTGGGTTAACATGAGAGACGGTGTTCATGCTTTTGTGGCCGGTGATCACTCACATCCAGATAAAGACGCAATTTATGAAAAACTTACGGAATTGCACAAGAAGATTAGGGATGCAGGGTATGTGCCACAAATTAAATATGCCTTGTATGATCTTGAACTGGAGAATAAGGAAGAACTCCTCAGCTATCATAGCGAGAGACTTGCAGTTGCCTTTGTTCTTACACGGAAATCAGATATGCCAATAAGAATAATGAAAAACCTCCGAGTTTGTGGGGACTGTCACTCCGCCTTCAAATACATATCACAAGTTGTTGGTAGACAAATAGTATTACGAGACTCCAACAGATTTCATCATTTTTCTGATGGAAAGTGTTCATGTAACGATTACTGGTGACAGATCAAATGTTGTTTAACTTGGAGAAATGGATGCTGTTTAATGAAGCATTAAACCAATGGAAAAGGTTCAAGCATATCATGTCTGAAGTATGGGGAGGGAAGTAGTTAGTGTGTAAGGGTGTTGCATCAAGGATTCTGCTGAGCACCTCGACATGAAGTTACTAAAGTGTGCCATATTTTGTATTACTTGCCATATTTCTTAAATATTTTATGGCGTGAATCAGCTAGAATGACAGTAAATACACCATGAAATCAAAGGAGCATGAAGAAGGTAAGGAGAATTAAGCATATCAAACCCACTGTAAAACTGTATCCAAGTTTTTGGTAGACAAGTTATTATAAAGACTCCTGCTGATTCATTGTTTTGTGCACCCAAGTGAGTGACTTAATGGTCAATGAAGTTGGAAAGAGCCTTGGCAGATCAGGGTTCAAAACTTCAAATACCAGCAGAAGCAAAAAATAATGATAGATGATTTCTTCTTATCTATCTAAGCTTGGCGGACAGAGTTACCCATGTATTTGTACTGGTTGAAGGTAGCATGTTTCCCGGTGAATTAGTCGAGGTGGGCACAAGCTGGCCGGTACACCGCCATTATTGAAAGTAAAATGATTTCATCATTTATCTAATGAGAATTGTTAATGTAATAATTATTGGTGGTGGATCAAATGTTGTCTAAGTCTAACTTGGAGAAAGGGATGTTGCTTAATGAGGCATTTCACAACAGACGAAGCAAATGGGAAAGGCTTAGCGTGTCATGACTGAAGTCTGGGAAGGGAAGCATTTGGTTTGTAAGGCTTGAGCTATTTATTTACTTAATACTTTCTTTTCCTTATCAGAAAAAAGGGTTGAACTATTTATTCTGGTGGTGATCTCAACCTGAAGTTACTAAAACGTAACCATACTTCTGGTTTTTATTAAATTACTTGTCATATTTCCATATTCGTTCGATATCTGTGGCATGATTGCTAGAGTTATAGCAAATGACAACATGAAATCAAAATTGCATGTGCAGGAACTTTATCAAAGGTGCTCTTGCACATTAAAGCCCTTTGGTTTTGCTGGACAATTTTATTGTGCAAATTCCAACAGATCGTATAAAGTCCAGTTTTCAATCTCTAAAGAACTCATCCTTTGTGTGGCTGGTGCATGGGAAGCCTAATCTTGTCGTCAAGTTAAACAGACACCCAAGGTATTCTATAAATACTGTGGGATGATCGCGTGAGAATACAGCTGCCAGCTCGAGGAAGAAGTTGACAGCAGTATGAACGAAAATATTCAACATGGTTAAGGACAAGTCCATAGTCAACTTGTTGATTAAAGGCAGGTATGTTCCTGGGCAGTATGTTTTCCTTTGCGGTAACTTCTCTCGTTCATCTCACAATGTTTGATAAAAGTGTGTCTATATTACCCAGAAGGTTTTACTTCTGTTCGCTACATGTGCGGGACAAGTCCTCTTGTTCAGTCCGCAAGTAGCTACAAACTAATGTTACATTTTAGATGGACACAATAACATGCAAGGAGGAGGATGAATGACTGAGTCAAGATTTCTCACTCTAGGAAAAGCATGTTTTGGCAAAGAGAAAGATGTTGTCACTGTTTGTACTCAGTATTAGCTCTTACATGTTTGAAGTTAATTACGTGGAAAAAGACAGGATTAGTTATTTTTTTTGCTAAGACAGGATTAGTTGTTTTACCAATATCTTGTCCTTTTTATTTTTTGAAATAAAATGGCTAATATACGGATATCTTGTCGTTTGTTTGCAATAGCATTCATTTTGTTTACTTCTCTTTCTTAATAAGTTATTAGCCCAAAAAAAATTAATCTCATATTTTTTCCGATATTACTACTACTTTTTACACTGAAATATGCATGAACTTAGTATTCTTTGCTACATTTGGGGCGTTTTGTCATCCTTTCCACCCCTTGTCATTTTAGTAAATTGCAATCGCGACAGTTATGTGCAGCTATTTCCATGATTTGTATAAATACCTTGTATAAAGATTCACACTGTTTCTGTCACGAATAGTGAAACTATGTAAGTTTGTGAAAGTCCCTGTAAACTCTCGAAATGTATGGTCATTGTTGTAGATTAACTGTGTACTTCTTATCATCAGTTCATCACATATTTACAGTATTACATTTAGCAGTTAAGTGATTCTTAGCAAAATGTGATCCACTGGGGACACATTTCACTTGCTTGAGAGTGTCTGTTTGCATTTTAGGTATCACCGCAAGAACTAGAGGTAGTTCGAACAAGCTTGCATATGTTGTGATCGTGCATGCTGTATATGTTTAATTCGTTGATTGAGCCTCTCGTGATAGTGAAGCCAGTTTTATTTAGTGTATCTTCAGATCAAGTACAGATATAAACATCAGTTAACTTTCCATATATATCATCACTGCAGGTGCAGGGGGATTATCCTTTTTGCTAGTTACAAATTTTAAACCAAAAATGTAAGGCACAAAGATGAACACAAAATCTCTCATATTATAGGCTATATATGATGCTCTACATTGACAGTGCAGAAAAACTCTCATATTTGTTTGTGAAATTGTAACAAGGTTGGAAAGAATTCACTGTTAGTAAAAGGCAAACTGATTTGTCCATCTTGAAGTCTTAGCATGGCTCAGATGATGATGGCATGGCTGACAATTCCTTTTTCTCATATGTTGACGATGTTTCTTGATCCGTTGGTTGTACTGGTTCATTTCCTAAAATCACTCCTGATTGCATTATATAGTGCCATTTTTGTTGCAGGAGATAGATGAACACGATAACAGCAATCTCAACAGTGAAAGTCAAGTTCCAAACACTTGTGCTTCTCAATGTTTTTGTGTGATAGGCCTGTAAACCTGTATATATGTTGATGATTCCCAGTAAAGAAACTGTGATTCCAAGAAGCCAATGAACTGAGAACCATATACTCCTTCCTTTGCTTCCCCTGTACAGAAAGAACAAAAAAACAGTACTAAACTGCAGAGATTAACCTCTCTGGTGAAATTATGGTATACATAATTTTTACACAAATAGCCTGCCGGATTCACTATTCACATTTCTTATCTGGTATGTACATAGATTATATACTGACATATTATATATGGCTTATATATGTTATACATCCTTAGGTTATTTTTAGTGTAAGCGGTTGGGTGCAGGGGCCCCTATCATAAAGCAAGTAAAGCAATTGCTTTAGGCCCCATATTTATGGAGGCCCCATTTTTTGTTACGCCTAATAGGTTATGTATACGTTTAAAAATAATCTGTGAAGTGAAAAAGTTCGTTTTCTTTCTTTAACAAATATAGAGAAGAAGGATTTGCAACTGCTCTGATTTTTGCAAAGAAAATTGCACTTGAAATAAATATCGAACCCGAATTTCGTATGAAACATGTGATGTATAGGAAGTAACAATTTGATGACGATGTTGATAATGAAATTTCCAGATCTTTCGATAAGTCCTTTAGAGGACGGGTTATTCACATTTCATTTGATGGTCACAGGCAAATTGAAAGTTAAGCAATGGGATTCCCCGGGGAAAAAATAGAGATGTCTCCTACGTTAACCATTGATTACTTTTATATAGTATACAAGGTTACTTTTTCACTTCAAAATATATTTGAACAATTCGAAGCATATGAAAATATTTTTGGTTTTCCATTTAGTGGTAAAAACTAAGATCACTAGATGATGGAAATTTGAAAAAATATTATCTTTAATCTTGAATGTTCCTTAAAGCATAATAATCAATTCTATATTGATGGTTTAAATTTATTTTTTTGAATTAAAAGTATTAAGGAAAATAGTACAATTAGAAAATAGTAGTAAATTGATACACTCAATCAAATAAAAAGATTTGATTCTTTTCCAAATGCCTATATTGCTTATGGAATAATGTTAATAACTCATGTTACCGTTGCTTTAGTGGAAAGAAGTTTTCAAAAATTAAAATTAATAAAATCTTACCTAAGTTCAACAATGTCTCAAAAGAGGTTAAATGGATTAGTTCAACAATGTCAATTGAGAAAGACTTATTAGGAGAAATTAATTATAAAAACTTATTAATAATTTTGCATCTAAAAAAGAGCTAGAAAAATAGATTTAAAAAATTAAGACCCCTTATAAAATTTGATTTTAGGACACAAAACTTGTTGACCGCCCCTGTTGGATGGACAACTATTTAGGTTAATTTTTCTTACACATCATTACCTGTCAGGCCGTAAAAAGCCAGTGCCTGTTTGCAGCCATATGACACCATAAAGAGCTAAGCCAATCCTTTGATGATTATATTTGAAATAGTTTTCAAAGCTTCTTATTGACATGATTGCTGCTGCTGTTACAAGAAGAAGAGATAGTACCTGGCAAATAACCAAAAATATAGTAATGAAATTCTATGCACTACTACATAATGATAAAATTGTACATGGACTTTCTAAAGCCAATGTGGTCAGCTATCAAGTATCACATGATAAAATAGACGGTTATACCTAACCTCATAATTAACTTGACTTGTGCTCATTTCTGGATAATATAAACTAAGAGAGCTAGTTGTAGTACTCAAAAATGATAATTTGTTCTTCCTTCTTTACTTTCCCACCAAGCATTCATCACTGCTATTAATCACACTTGAGCTCTTACTCTTTTTCAGTATCATTAGAGGTGAAAAGTGGGGTACTTCTATCTAATAAATAAGATTAAAATTTGTAATAATGACATTAGGTAACTGCTGAGATAATACTACTTGTCATACCAATAAAAGAAGTACAACTAGACTTTTCTATAACATATCGCTATATAATAGCCACTCACTATAAAAGCCAAATTTTTTGTGGAATCTAATTTCACTTATAGTCACTCAACTATGTTTCAATTTACTAAAGTCACTCAACTATTTTTTGTCATTTAAAAGTAAGTAAACTTTCACATTGTCACTTAAAAGTCATTTTGGCTCAAATTCCTACCATAAATATGACATGACATAAAATTTAATGAGAAAAATCCAAAAATAAATGCCACATAAGCTTAAATGGATCATACCCACTTTAGATCCATTTCTTCCTTAATGCGATTTGACCATAACCCAAATGGGTTTCAATAGGATGAAAAAACACACACCCCTAACAAAATTAGGTCTTGTGATTTTTTGGAGGGATTTTTATCGTACAAATACAATATTTCTTTTGTCTAAACAATTGCAATAGGTTGTCTGTAATTGCATGTTCATTGTGAAAATAGACTCTTATTAGCTTTATTATTATTCTTTTATGCTTATGATACATTAATATGTTATGTAAGATGAATACAATACTATTTAATTTCACTAAAAAATTATAAATATGTTATGTGAGTTGGATACAGTAGTATTTTAACTTCAATAGAGTTATAAAACGACTCGGATGTGCATACAAACAAGGTAAGAATTTTTTTAGTATAGAATAGTTGTAAATGGGCATTATGTAACAGAAAAGGCAAGAATTCTGTAGTATAGGATAATTATTTTAAACTAATGTGAAATTTGATATTTTCTTTTATTGAAAGCATTTGGGTTATGAGTCAAATCACATTAAGGAAGAAATTGATCTAAAGTGGGTATGATCCATTTAAGCTTATGTGGCATTTATTTTTGTATTTGTCTCATTAAATTTTATTCCATGTCATATTTATGGTTGGGTTTGAGCCAAAATGACTTTTAAGTGACAATGTGAAAGTTTAGTTACTTTTAAGTGACAAAAAATAATTGAGTGACTTTAGTGAAATTGAAACATAGTTGAGTGACCATCAGTGAAATTAACCCAATTTTTATGCTATATGTTATAATATATGTTCTCTATAACATCACTTAGCTATAACAGTTAAAAAAATTCGGAACAAATGAGATTGTTATAAAGATGTTTGATTGTATACTCTTCCAAGACTGCACAAAGGTTAATTACGACCTTTACCACATCCAGGGACAGGGATGAAAAGTGTTGGTAAGGGGTTCAGTTGAATCCCTTTCAAGAAAAATTATACTATAAAAAACGGAATAAAAACGAAGTTTTTTTTTTAGTTATATACATTTATATGTAAATAGTTGAATTCCTTTGACATAAGGAAGGTTCTATTATTATAGTGGCAAAAGGGGTAAATGTGACATTTTAACATTTTTCCGAATCCCCTTATATAAATTTTTAACTCCATCATTGCCACATTCACATTCACAGTGAAACAAAAGATAAAAAGGACTAATTACCTGTAAAGTAGCATGAATATAAAGAATAATCTTTAGCCTTCTTCTACATTCTTGTCTATATGACATTCTTATTATAAGAATCCCAATAGGCATCAAGAAACCCATGGAAGTCCAGAGAAGAAATCCATGTAGCATAATTTGATATGACAACTCAGGAGTTAACTGAAATTTAAGATAACATAATTAGTTGCTGCATAATAATAAATGTATGAATAACCTCATGGATTATGTGTTTATAACTGCGTTAGTAAATAATCTTTTGTGTGTGGTTTTGAGATGAGCAGATGAATGGTAGAAGAGCAAAAAAGAAAATTGCCATGTGAACAATGAAAACTACCAATTTCTATATGGGACTTACCATGTTGCTATCGTATAATATGTACTGCTAATGCTACAAAAACTGAGAAGAAAAATGTCAAAGTGAAATGCTTTAGACAAATCACAAATGAAAGAATGTTTGGGCATAGTGTTTAGATTACTAGTTGTTTATGGTGTATATATATTTCATAGAGAGGAAAAGAAAGTAGGGACATGGGAGTTAGGTTGTGATTTCAACCTGGTGGGACCTTATGGCAGACTTTTCTTTTTTATGGAATAGTTCAATCCATTATTGATATTGTTCGATGTATCGATCATTAAAATTTGAGGTTTACATTCTTATATGTCCAATATCTCTCGTATCTTTTGCCGAGGTAAAATATGTGCCTAGAGTATTACAAACATCACCTCATAGGAATTCACTGTCCTCGCTAAGAATTGCCTCATCATACTATGTGGGATTTGGAGTGGTTCTAACAACATATATAATAGTTTAGCCCACTAATAATATATTGCTATTGTCTGCTTGAACCTAGTTTTGTACGACTTTAAAGTTAAATTCGTATTTTACATGTAAGATTTGCCTTTAAAGTGTTCTGAATAATCTTCACATTATTACACTTTTGAGTTGGATAAAGACAGCGTTCGAGAATTTAACAGTAGAAGAAATGTGATTGCTGAACAGCTCTACATTTTTCACTTTTAGCCCGTATCAGAAATTATTTATATTCGATAATTGAAAAAATATATAAAATTTATATAATTTTTATATATAATATACAAAAAACAATATATTTTTTTGACTATTATCGTAAGAGTATCATTTTCCCTTTATAATATGGCCCCTCCATTATGACAGTATATACGTGCTTTATGTCTCTTGGATGTAGTTAGCTTGGACCACAGGATGTATTTATTGCTAAATCCTTAATTCGCATTACTAGTCTTGAGAAAATTAGAATCCATAACTAATAAGTGATGCAGTTTATGGCGAATTTAATTAATAAGATGTGTAAATTAATTAAGCGGACATATTAGGGAGTGGTCGATGAAGATTTACAATATTAAGTGGCTAGGAGACGCTAGCTCCAGTGGAAAAAGCCAAACGGAACTCGTATATAAAAATGAAAAAGAAAACCCTCAGTCTCAAATTATGTGTTGTGATTTTTAAAAATAGTTATTTCAAATTATTTGTCATTTCAAAAGTTCAAGACTAAATTAATTAATTTTTTCCCTATTTTACCCTTAATATTAATTATTCTGTAAGACTACAAATATCTCAATTAATATATGAGTAAATATTAAATGAAGTGGTATTATATATAAATAAGGGTAAAACAATCAAATATCTCTCCTATTTACTCCCTTAGCTTTGTCTCAAAATTATCTGTCATGATTTTCTTATACATGTATCTTAAGAAAAATTAATTAGAATGAGATTTTGACTACTTTACCCTTATTCATATCTTAATATTTAATCTTTCTTCATGGTATTTGAGCAAAGTTATCCATTACTACGGTGTTTGTAGTTTTTAACAATAATTATTATTAAGGATAAAAAAAGAAAAAAAATAGTAATCAATTTTGTCATGAACTTTTAAAATGACAAATAATTTGAAACAACTATTTTTAGTAATCACAATTAATAATATGAGACGGAGGGAGTAATATTTTTTTAAGAGATGCGTAAAAAAAATACAACGGATAATTTGAGACGGAAGAAAAAAAAAAGAAAAGCTTTATTCAGTTTTCTAGGGTTTCATTCAATCTAGGGTTAAGGGCAGTATCCAACCAATCATGCCGAAGAACAAGGGAAAGGGAGGAAAAAACAGGAAGAGAGAAAACAACGAAGCTGATGACGCAAAGAGAGAGCTTGTCTTTAAGGAAGACGGACAGGAATATGCACAGGTTTCTCGTATGCTCGGTAACGAACGTTGTGAAGGTATGTGTATTGATGGTAAAACACGTCTTTGTCACATACGAGGTAATATGCACAACAAGGTTTGGATCGCCGCCGGTGACATTATCCTTGTCGGCCTCCGTCATTACCATGATTACAAAGCTGATGTAATTCACAAGTATATGCCAGATGAGGCAACGTTGTTGAAGCTATATGGAGAGTTTCCAATAAAGGTGGATCCAAGATTTAGAGGTTGTCACTCTTTATGTAACTCCAATATCTAACGAATAGAAAGGGCGGGTTGATTGATAAGGTTTTGTAACTCCGATTAGGCTAGGTTGATTAAGCCTTTTTTTCACATACATACATAAATATGTTCGAATTTATGTAGTTACTTTTTTTCAAGCTTAGATTTGAATTATACTATGAAAGGACGACGACGATAACAATAATTCAGTGAAATCTCACAAGTAGATTTTGGGAAGGATAATGTATATGCATACCTTACCCTTGTCTCGTGAGAAGGTAGAAAAGTTATTTCCAAAATATTATGAAAGGAAATTACAAAAAAAATAAATAAATGAAAGAGCACCTCCAATTATAAAATTTGCTTAAAAATGGCCTAAATACTATTTTTAGAAAAAGGTGGCTAGGAGGTCCACTATACAGCAGGAATTGGCACATGGGAATGAATGATGCCAATTTACCCTAAGTTGTTAAAATGTCACATTTAATCCAAGCAAAAATCGTCCACCTTGGTATGATGACCTTAATTAGTGGCAAAATTGCAACCAAAAGCTTAGATAGTTAAAGAATTATAAGATCAAAAACTTAGGTAGTTTCTCAGCTGAATAAGCTCGAGTAATTGAGAATCACCATTGTATGGCCTAGCTAACCAATGGAACTATTGTTGGGTTTTGTTAATTAAAACAAAAGAGGTGTGAATGGAAAATGGTGGGAAAATAAATGGAGGGAAAAGAAATTTTGAGTTAGTCTACTTTACAAAGCAACTTTGACCCTCATTGGATAGGAAGAGGAAAGTTCTTGTGCTTATATATAGAAGCACTTCTTCTAACTCTTAAAGAGTTGAGAAGAGAGAAAGCTTCGCACCGTCGTTGTCGCTCGACTTCGGCTTTGGCTTCGAATTTTGAGAAGAGAGCAAGCTTCGTGCCGTCGTCGTCGCTCGACTCGGCTTCAAATTTGGATTTGGATTTGGTCAATTGATATGATTGATTGATAATTTTTTGGACCATATTTAGTTTTTATTTTCGTCATTTAATATTTTCTTTCCTAATATTTTTGGGCGAAAAATTATTAAATTCGCTGCACTTCCAAAGGTGCGACCAGCCATTCCGTTTAACAGAAATTCTGTCGAAGAGATACCTCTTCAATCGAACAGGCACTTTTGCACCTATTGGAACTCAACTCTGTTGGCTATAAATAGAGAGACTCAGCCTCATTTTTCACCACCGAAAATCTGAAAATCTCTCCCCGCCATCTTCTGCATTATTTTTTTCAAAACAAAAACGTAAGCATTTTATGTGATTTGCTCCGCCATTTGAGTTCGCCGAAGTTCTGTGATTTATAGTGCAGCTACCATAGAATAATTATTCTGTTCTATCCTGGAAAGAATTAATCCGAAACCTTGGGCAACTATGAGGGGATTAAATTACTTAAGGACACAAAAAAATTGTAATGGGCTCGAAATTTTTCTGTTTTATTTTCTTAAACTAACGTTTTTCTAGTTTTCTGGTTTTGAACGCAAAGTGATAACAAGCTCAAAAAATTTAGTTTTATTTCTGTATTCATCTTACTTTCTTGTTTGAGAGACTTAAATCGTAGTATTTTTCTACTCCCGTTTTTTAGATTAAAATCTTCGAATTTTTTCTACTCTAGTTTGAGATTAAAGTTTTTGCGACTTTCTACTCAATCCGAGAGTAAAATCCTTGTGATTTTCTACTCGGTTGTTTGTATTCGGTTTGAAGATATAAAAACTTTACCGAGATACTAATTATGATGGTGTCAATTTCTTTTACAGAAAAATGACAACAAGTACAGAACAACAAAATAGGATCGAGATGATTATGAGTGACAAATATGGGATCGGACTGCACGACGCAATGGTTATACTAATTTATGATAGTGCTTGGGCTGAAGGAGTCCCTCTAGAGTCTGCACACACTCCCAGTGAGCGCGGTTGATTATATTGAGGGATGGATCTTCCCTGGACATGGATCTTGTCCGAAGCATTTATATACCTGGGGATGGATCTTCCCCACGGGCTGAATTTGCCCCTACTCAGTATTGAGTGACTGTTGGTCAGTTGATGTATATATTCCGGGATGGATCTTCCCTCGGCCGGATTGGCCATATACAGTACTGAGTGATTGAGTATGATTAATGAAAAGTGTGAGACAGTGAGATTGAGTACTCTGAGAGTGTGAGTACATGAGTTCATCTCTGAGATATATGGTATTGACATGCACACATGACATATAGGCATAGAGATGCATTTTTTCTCATGATGTACGGTATCAAGTCATTCATGACTTTTCACACATATTGATATGTGGGCATAGAGAGGTATTTCACACTTGCTATCCGGAAAGAAAATGAAACATCTTATTTATTGTAGAAAGGATTTTTGAAAAAAATTACAGTTTTCAAACTATCTCATATTTTTCAATGATTTCGTTAAAGAATTTGAATTTTCACTGATATACTTAAAAAGCGGAACTATTTACAGGAATTATGAAAAAGCCGAGCATTTTAAATTTCAAGTTACTTTTTTTATTACTTGCTTTACAATATTATGAACTGCTGTTGCTTATTGGTGTTGGACCCGGCCTATGTTCCAGCTCGTCACTACTTTCAACTTAAGGTTAGGTTTGTTACTAATTGAGTACATGGGGTCGGTTGTACTCATACTAGACTTCTGCACCTTGCATGCATATGTTGGTTGTTGTTGTTTCTGTGTTCGATGGGAGCTGGATTTGATGATGTACCTGTGATCCTGTTGTAGCTGCCTCTTGTTCATGGTAGCCTTAGATTCATAAAACTCTGTTTATGTACTTTTTAGGCAGATGATGTATTTACTTCATGCCAGCTTTGTAAACTCTATTTTTAGATACTCATGATTTGTACTACCAGTCCTTGAGGAATTGTAATGACCCAACCGGTCGTTTCATGAGTTAAAGCCCCGTTTCCCCTATTTCTTCTTCTTTTTGTGTCCATCAGCTAAATTATGATGTGTCGGGTCTGGAGTGGTTTCAGAGAGGATTTGAGACACTTAGTCTCTTTTGCGAAGGCTTAAGTTGAAAAGTTGACCGGATATTGACTTATGTGTAAATGACCTCGAATTTGAATTTTGATGGTTCCGTTAGCTCCGTTAGGTAATTTTGGACTTAGGATCGCGTCCGAAATGTTATTTGAAGGTCCGTGGTAGAATTAGGCATGAATTGGCGAAAGTTGGAAATTTGGCGATTTTGGTCGGCAATGAAAATTTTGATATCGGGGTCAGAATGGAATTCCGGAAGTTGGAGTAGGTTTGTGGTGTCATTTCCGACTTGTGTGCAAAATTTGGGGTCATTCGGACGTAATTTGGTAGGTTTCGGCGTCGTTTGTGAAATTTGAAAGTTAAGAAGTTCTTAGGCTTGAATCCGAGGGTAATTTGGTGTTTTGATGTTGTTTTGAGCGATTCCAAGGTTCGACTAAGTTTGAATGATGTTATGGTGTGCTGGTATGTTTGGTTGAGGTCCCAAGGGCATTGGGTGAGTTTCGGGTGGTTAACGAAACATTTTTGGCCTTGAAGAGGCTGTTGTTTGCTGCTGTATTTTTTTTACTGGTTTCCTTATACGCGATCGCATAAGTGCATCCGCGAACGTGTAGGCTTATTTGGGGCATAGGTGAAGTTGTTCTACACGATCGTAGAGTTAGGGCTACGATCACGTAAGTGTGTGATGTAGTGCTTCGCGAATGCGTGGCCAGTGTCATGTTCGTGTAGAAGAGATTGAGCTGAGGAGGAGCTGAGGTGATTGCTCTACGCTATCATGTGAGGCATGTTGTGATCGCGTAGGTCTGTGTGGCATAGGTTCGCAAACAGGCTGGCCCACCTTTTAATTGGGCTGAATGCCATGTTTAGGCCTTGTGCCAGAGCTGTTTGGACCCTTAGGGGCCTTTTTCTTACTATCCTCTTACTATTTTCTATTGAAAATCTATACTCAGTCATGGTTATACTTATTTACTGCATAACTCAGTTTTTACTACTCTGTTTGATGCATATAAATGTTGTTTTGGGCTAAGTACCCTTTTTTTACTAAGAGCCCCAGTGACTTGAGAGGTTTATGACTGAGTGAGGCTGAGGGCCTAATTTGTGAGGATATTTATGGGATCGGTCTGCACGTCGCAACATGTTTTACTAATTCATGACTGAGTGAGGCCGAGGGCCTGATTGATTTATGCCATGATTTGGCTTGTTATAACGCTTGGACTGAAGGATCCCCTCCGGAATCTGCACACACCCAGTGAGCGCAGGTGCCTACTGAGTGCGAGTGCCGAGTGGTGAGTGACTGGGAGGCATGAGTGATGGTGAAGTATGCCTGAAGGGCTGTATACGAGTGACTGTGAGGTTTGCCCGAGAGGTTGTATATGAGTGATGTTTTTGCCCGAGGGGCGGTTTATGATTTCATCATTTTTCTCACCTTTACATTGAGCCTTTGTTTGAAAATTGTTGAAAAATATCTTTAAATGATTTTTATCAGAACTGGGTTTAAACGAGGTGGTTTGATTCAAACCCCGATTTTAAAAGCATGTTGTATTTTACTGAGCTTTCATGATATAAACTTTAAATGCTTTACTGCTCGTCACTACTGCTCAGCCTTTATTTATTGTTGTTACTTCCTGAGTTGGCGTACTCACGTTACTCCCTGCATCTTGTGTGCAGATCTAGGTGTATCAGGACCCAGTAGCGGCTGTTGACTATTCTAGTTGTAGATCTTCTCGGAGTTATCAAGGCAGCTGCTGGCGATCGCAGCTCTGCTCTTCTCCCTCCTATCTTCCTATAGATTTTTGTAGTTACTTTCCAGACTGTGTTAGTCTCAGTATTTCGGTAAAATTGTAGTAGATGCTCATGACTAGTGACATCCCGATGTCGGACTTTTCTTTCCGCACTCTCGTTGTTTAGAATTTCTTTATGAAGTTTTATTATTACATAGCTTGAATTTATTTTTGAAATGAAATATCGTGTTGTTTTTGGCAAAAATAGCTTAGTACCACGATAGACGCCATCACGACATGGTAGTTTGGGTCATGACAGGAATGTATAAGATTCAGATAATTTCTTTTGTTTAATTATATTATTAAAGATTATTGGAATTGGATAGTTATTAGTTGGCTTACCTAGCGGGTTGGGTTAGGTTCCATCACGACTAGTGGATTTTGGGTCATGACACTCTTAAAAGTGCAACACACAGTTGTTTGTGCAAGAAAATATATTGCGGTAAATATAGTCAATATTTAGGATGTTTGTCCTTGTACTTTATTTATTATATTTGCAAAATATAAACATACTAAAAATTATTTTCACACAAATTTAAAAGGATATTCCTTAGTTTCGAAAGACGAAAGTTGAATTTAGGGATAAGAATATACTTAGAAGCACATTGACTGGTATCATAATTTTTGCATGGATGACATTATTGTCAAAACTTCTATATACCACCTATGTGTTATTACATAAACTATTTGGCATATCTAAGTTTTTCAGTAGCATGAGGGGCATATTTTTCTTCAAAATCAACCTATATACAATGGAAAATCAATTTTAATTTAGTCTGTTATACATACGGTGACACTAACATATGTAAGAAATAATAAACTTGACAATGAACATGTATGGTGGAAGGCCATTTCATATTAAAATATTTAAGTATTCTTGTTGATAGTAATTATTGGTATCATTTTTTGCTGAGTCAAAAATAAAAAAATATTTTATTTTTACTATAAAATTTTGCAATAAACCTTTTATTTAGTTGATCAACATATTCATTTCTGCTAGCTAAGATATTTTTTTAATTCTATCATGCGATTTGCACAAATAGCGTTTTAATCTAATGATAGAAATATTTCTCTTATTAAATGCACTAATATTACCATTAGGATTGATAACCAAGTGTTCAGAAAGAACCAAATCATCTTTTATTGGATACTCTTCTTTGTTTCTGACACAAAGCAAGAAGGCACTGAATACTGGATATGTTCATACTTTATGTTTCTTGTCAGTTGAATCTTTTTCATTTGAGGCCAGAAGTATAACTTTAGTAAGTTAGCTTTTACAGTCTCTGCTTTTGCCAATTTCGGAACTACTGGTAGTACTTGACATAAATTACCTCCCAAACTATTAATTTTTCACCAAACGGTTCAGCAATATCCAATATATCTCTAGAACTCCAAGCAATTATTTCGATCGTTTGACATTTAGCGATAAGTGCTTTATCCCATATTATCATTTTTGATTTTCTTATAAATTTAGCATCATTGCTCTGCTTTGATATATCTGTGATGGTTATTTAAGTTGTTTGAAGAGGTATATCAAATCTAAAGTGGTTGGCCTCACAATAAAAAATCGTTGTTGGTACACCACTTGCTATTATTGCTAACATTGTCATGCCTCTCGATATGATATTTGCAGGTAATACATGATATAGAAATGTTATATATTTCGATTCTGCCGGAGGCAACTACAAAGAATAATACTGTTATAGTAGAGTCGAATATTTATATTATAGTCTTGAAAGTTTGTTCTTGTGTAGGATTTAGCTTTGATTGTGCTTCCTCAAACACTTGTATATCATTTTGATTCTTAATAATATACTAACCTTTTTACTTTGTGTTCTAACGCTCTTTTTATGGATAAATTTATGTATCCTATGATTTTTTTTAACTTGAATAAGAATTTTTTCATATGATTAATTTAAAAAATAATTGAATTGAATTCTCTTGCTAAATAGTTAATTAAAGAATTTAATTATTCGATTTTAACATAAAAAATAATTTATTCTATGTTGATTCAGATCTTAATATTAGTTCAGCTCTTGTTTTGAATATTTAATCTTAATTATTATCCACCATAAATTTTATTTTCAAATAGTAAAAGATTAATATGACATTTCACTTTTAGATTCTGCAGAATCATTAGTGGTATTGATTCTTACCAACCATTTTTTTCTCTTTCTCACACATTTATATTCATAAATATTTTCTTAGTTGTTGTTTAATAATTGAGTATTTTTTTTAATATTGCACAAAAAATTGATTAAAAAAAATATTATTTGAGTAGAAAAATATATTATCGTGGGAGTATTTTTTTTTGTCTCAATTTCAACTCTTTATGCAGTCCATTTAATATTACTTTTATTTTTTCTTGGTATTAGACATTATGGAGTGGTAATGTATTGCCAATATGGAGGATTCTTATAAAATTGATTTTATTAAACCTTCCTACATCTTTTTAATAAGAATTTAATAGACAAAATTTTAATAATTTTAAAAACTTAAATATTAAAAATTAGCATAGAAGGTATTATAGTCCAAAAAATAGGTTATTGCAGTTATGTCCTTTCCCTATGAGTTCTTCCATTTAGTATTTTAGGGCTATTTTGGTTAATATTGTATTTATGATTAAATATACTATAGGCTCTCCTTTTTCTAAATGAATTTTGACAATGTAATACATTCTAAAATTAAATTAGTAATCGGACATTATAATACATTTTCAAATTAAATTAGTAATAGAACATTATAATACGTTTTCAAATTAAATTAGTAATAGGAATTTTTAAGAATTATATCCTAAAAGTAATAGGATTACATGACTAAAGATATTTACTTGTTCAATTTTATACGAATTAAAAACCTCGAAAGTAATTATACTAATAGGATTCCTAAGGTAATCATGTAGGATTCCTAACATGTAGTATTATGTTCTAAAACTAATAGGATTACAAGGCTAATATGTAGAATTTCGGTTATGTCCTTTTGTTGCGACTTATTATGCTTAATATAAAAAGGTTATTTTTTAAACCCGATATTTTAGACACGGCTCATAGACAACCCCTAGGACAGACTTGCTCTGATACCAAGTTTGTCACGACCCAAACTAAAGGGCCATGACTAGCACCCGACCACACTTGCCGAGCACCAACGTACATTTCATCTAACCTTCATTATTATCTTTTAGGGCTGACGAGATCAATATAAATGGTAGACCTAGATCATGGACAACCAACAATAAAATATGACGGCATGAACATACATAGCAGGGGATGACCAGACAATCAAGAAACTACATATAAGGTATGAGCTACCACGCTACTATGAAAGACTATACAACAAAAACTAGCCGACAAGGCATACCAAACTATACAGGAGCCGACACCTATCTATGAGCCTCTAAAAGAACATAAGTGTTGCAACATAGCCGGAACAGGGCCCCGACATACCCATAATGTCTATAACAAAAATTGCATACCAAGACCAAGGCAAGTCCGGAGAAGGGATCTCGCCAATCACCGCTGAACTGGACAGTCTACTGTGGTGGGGGAGCTGCACCTGCCTGTCTATCAGGACCTGCAGCACGACATGCAGCGTCCACAAATAAAAGGACGTCAGTACGAATAAAGTACTGAGTATGTAAGGCAAGGAACCATAAATACGATCAGTAATGTAAGCAAGGATAGAGAATATACAACCTGTAACATCTTAGTACCTCTGAGGGCTACTTACATGAAATGCATGATACATATGTATAAATACATAAACCTTTAAAGCATTCGCCTCTGTGGGCATCATCATCATCATATCGTACCCGGCCATAATAGGCTCGGTAGAATCGTACCCGGCCACGTGGAGCTCGGTAAAACCCAACTGATCAGTGGTTGCACAATAGGTGCCGTACCCGGCCAACTATAGCGTGGCTCGGTAGAGTAAAATAGATACATATATATAATGCATGCTCGACTCATGGAATCACATTCTAAACCTTTCGGAGTGACGTAAGGTCGGTATCCTCTGTACACGTTATTAGGACTAACTCTTCACTATGAACCTTATAAGAATCAGGAAGTACCAACAACATTTATAACGTAAGAATAAGAGAAGCAACATTAACATCAATCGTTCCATAAGAGGGAAAACAATGTAAGTACTGCTAGCTTCTAAGAGTAGAGTATCTTTGGAAGCTCGTTCATTACATTATGTACAATTGGAGTCGTGCAAAAGAAGAAAAGGGATAGTCTCACATACCTTGTATATACTGCCCCAATCTCAAGCTATGCAATTGTCAAAACTCCTTAGTCTACAATAAGAGAAACGATACTATCGTTATCATTTAAGCGTCATAACTATTATGTATCGACCACAACCTATTTTACGATGAAACGGACAGCACCTCCCCTATATATATGACCTCACACCATTCAAAACAGTCACCAAACATCCCAAACAACATCAATAATAAACATATTGAGCCTCCCAAAATAGTCCACACACAGCCTAATCACTCCATACATACGACGACCACCGTAGTCGTGTCAAACAACCTGGAAATATTACGAATAACTATCAGCCCATAAACCTACATATATATGGTGTTTCTCCACACCCTTCCTCCTCCAAAACTCCACAAGATAGTAGTAAAATACGCAGCCCAACAACAACGCAAAACAGTCCACAAAACAATAACATTACTACCAAGCCTTTCGATATATATCTCACAAGTTCTAGCTTCAATGGCTTAGCCGCAACTTGGATAATCTTAAATACATATAGAGTAAGAGGTTACTTACCTTTATACAGAAAGAACAACTCCAATTTGACCTTAAATTTCCATGAAATATCCCTCCAATGCTGCCACAACAACAACAAAGCGAAACTAGCGATCAATTAGTGTTTTTCGGCACTAGAATCACTTTAGAAGGCTTGAAATCACCTAGGATTGATATTAAGAACATGAGGGAGTATTTACAGAACATAAACCCTTTAAAACCACCTCCCACACGAGCTGGAACGACACAAAAATGAGCAACAACAAGAAGAACAAGAGACTTACTAGCGCCACGGAATTCCCGACACTTGATTTGTGTTGTTTGCCCTTTTTTTGGGTCTTGAATCTTGAGAGAACCTTGAGAGGATGTTCCTAGGGTTCTAAGGTCTGAAAATAGTGAAAATAAATGACTTAAAACGGGTTGGAGTCATCCTATATAGGTCCAAATATCTTAAACCGACTTAGTGGGCCCCATAGAGAGGTGCTTGGCGCAGTCTCGCGAAAACGCGAATATCTCTCTACTCCGAGATCGTATCGATGAACGGTTTAATGCGTTGGAAACTAGACTCATAGATCTTTAATTTGGTGGGTAGATCACCCCGTAATTCCTTGTAAATTATGAGAAAAGATTAGAAACATTTGACCTAATGTTTAAGTAAAATTATGAACCTAAGTTGCGACAACTTTTGTCGACTTTTGTTTCATAACTCGTTTGACTTCAAAACTTATGATACGGATATTATATGATTAAAATACCTTAATAAATGACCTCTTGAGTGTATTAAGCACCGCTAGATTACCTGAAAATACGAGTTACAACATCCTTGATTCGTTTAACTTCTAATACTGGTTAATCACCCTTATACACTCTTGTATCACTTAAGACCAATAGGATTGACTTCTTATCATCTCAAAGATAATTCCTTTTTGGATTTATGTTAACTAATATATGGCATGAACTAACACATGTGGATATGGGTTGTAACACCCTCCCCCCTTAGGAACATTCGTCCTCGAATGTAAGGGTTTATGGGGAGTTTAAATCATCGTGGATTCCAATGGAAATTTCCGATCAATTTTCCCCTATAAAATGGTCACTAGCAAAACTTGCAAGTAATTAAGCCCAACATATGGCTTCACAAGGCTACACAAAGCATTATGCGTATTTACATTATCTACATATCACCATTTTGTATTAAGGAGGAGTATTCTCAAATTATTGCTTACCTCATAGAGCCGTTTCACCTTCCAATGTATCCTGTCTTCCACCAGCATCCTTGTTATCTTCATTCTGGAATAAGTAAGGGTATTTAGACTTCATCTCCTCTTCTGCTTCCCATGTCATTTCTTCCATATTTTTGTTCCTCCACAATACTTTGACGGAAGCTACATCTTTTGTTCTCAGCTTGCGGACTTGCCGATCTAATATCGCCACTGGCACTTCTTCATATGATAGGTCCTCTGTAACTTGTACATCTTTGATAGGGACGACTCGAGAAGGGTCTCCAATACATTTTCTCAACATAGATACATGGAATACCGGGTGGACAAATTCCAATTCGGATGGCAATTCTAACTCATAAGCAACCTGTCCAATCCGTCGAAGAATTTTATACGGCCCGATATACCTTGGACTCAGCTTACCTTTCTTCCCAAAACGCATAATACCCTTCATTGGTGAGATCCTCAGGAAAACCCAATCACCAACCTCAAACTCTAGATCACGACGTCGGACATCAGAATAAGATTTTTGCCTGCTTTGTGCCGTCCTCAATCGCTCCTGTATCACTTTCACCTTCTCAATAGCTTGGTGAATCAAATCTGGCCCATATAATTCTGTTTCACCGACTTCGAACCATCCAACTGGTGATCTACATCTCCTCCCGTATAGTGCCTCGTATGGGGCCATTTTAATACTGGAATGGTAGCTATTGTTATAGGCGAATTCTATGAGTGGAAGATGATCATCCCAATTCCCCTTAAAATCTAGAACACATGCTCGTAGCATATCTTCCAGTGTCTGAATGGTACGTTCAGCCTGTCCGTCAGTCTGCGGATGAAATGCAGTGCTGAGATTTACCTGTGTGCCTAAACCCTTCTGGAAAGACCTCCAAAAGTTAGCCGTAAATTGAGCTCCTCGGTCTGATATAATAGATATGGGCACACCATGAAGCCTAACAATCTCCTTGATATACAACTTTGCATAATCTTCAGCCGTGTAAGTTGTCTTCACTGGCAGAAAATGGGCACATTTTGTAAGTCGATCAATTATCACCCAGATGGAGTCAAACTTATGATAAGAGCGAGGTAATCCAATAATGAAGTCCATATTAATCACCTCCCACTTCCAGGTCGGAATCTCTATATTTTGAAGCAATCCACCGGGTTTCTGATGTTCTATCTTTACTTGTTGACAATTGGGACACTGGGCTACAAATTTTGCAATAGACTTCTTCATATTATCCCACCAATACTGCTCCTTGACATCATGATACATCTTTGTCGAGCCGGGATGGATGGAATATCGGGATTGATGAATCTCATTCATAATCTTCTCTCGCAACCCTGCCACATTAGGCACACACAATCGGCTCTGGTATCTCAGTGCCCCATCTTTTCCGATCCCAAAAGCCATACTTTTACACTGTTGAATGCTTTCTCTTAATCGTACTAAGATAGGATCTTCATATTGTCGTGCTTTTACCTCGGCTACCAAAGATGATTCTGATGTATTCTGTACAGTAACACCTCCGTCATCAGAGTCTAACAATCTGATTCTCATATTGGCTAGCTGATGAAGCTCTTTAATCAACCCCCATCTACCTGCCTCAATATGTACTAAGCTTCCCATTGATTTACGGCTGAGAGCGTCTGCCACAACATTGGCTTTACCGGGATGATACAATATCTCGACGTCGTAGTCTTTCAATAATTCAAGCCACCTACGCTGCCTCAAATTCAACTCTTTCTGCTTGAAGATGTATTGTAAACTCTTGTGATCTGTGTAGATGTCAACATGGACGCCGTATAAGTAGTGCCGCCATATCTTCAAAGCATATATTACTGCAGCCAATTCCAAATCATGGGTTGGATAATTCTTTTCATGCTTCTTCAATTGTCTTGATGCATAAGCAATCACATTCCCACGCTGCATCAATACGCACCCCAAACCTATACCTGAGGCATCACAATATACCACATAATCTTCTGTTCCTTCAGGAAGAGTGAGCACTGGTGCAGATGTCAATCGATTCTTCAGCTCCTGAAAACTACGTTCACAAGTGTCAGACCACTGGAATTTGGTAGCTTTTTGTGTTAACTTAGTCAATGGTGATGATATAGAGGAAAATCCTTCTACAAACCGCCTATAATATCCTGCTAGTCCTAGGAAGCTGCGGACTTCTGATGGTGTTGTAGGTCTCGGCCAATTCTTTACTGCATCGATCTTCTGAGTGTCGACACTAATACCCTCATCAGATATCACATGGCCAAGGAATGCTACTGAGTTCAGCCAGAATTCACATTTGGAGAGCTTAGCATATAACTTACGATCCTAAAGCGTCTGTAATACTATCCGCAAGTGGCCCGCATGTTCCGCCTCCGAACGAGAATACACTAGAATGTCATCAATGAATACAATCACGAACACATCAAGATAGGGCCTGAATATAGTATTCATGAGATCCATAAAAGCTGCTGGGGCATTTGTTAGCCCGAACGACATCACCAAGAACTCAAAGTGCCCATATCTTGTCCGGAAGGCCGTCTTTGGAATATCCTTCTCCCTAACCCTCACCTGATGATACCCTGAACGTAAATCAATCTTAGAGAAATACTTGGCACCCTGGAGTTGGTCAAACAGGTCATCAATTCTTGGAAGTGGATACTTGTTCTTTATAGTAGACTTATTCAACTGTCGATAGTCGATACACATCCGTAACGACCCGTCTTTCTTCCGCACGAATAGGACTGGTGCACCCCAAGGTGAAGTGCTAGGCCTAATAAAGCCCTTATCCAGCAAGTCCTTCAACTGCACCTTCAACTCTCGCAACTCTGCCGGGGCCATTCTGTATGGAGGAATAGAGATCGGTTGAGTGTCAGGCAACACATCAATGCTAAACTCAATCTCCCTTTCAGGAGGAAGGCCTGGGAGTTCATCTGGGAAAACATCTGGGAATTCGTTGACCACAGGGATTGATTGTAAAGTAGGCGGTTTCGCCTCCGCATCCCTAACGTGAACGAGATGATAAATGTAACCTTTTGAGATCATTTTCCTTGCCTTAAGATAGGAAATAAACCTACCTTTCGGTGTAGCAATGTTCCCTTTCCATTCAATGACGGGTTCACCCGGAAATTGGAACCTAACCATCTTCGTACGGCAGTCAACATTTGCATAGCATGAGGCCAACCAGTCCATTCCCATTATCACATCAAAATCAACCATTTCTAACTCAAATAAATTTGTCGAGGTTTGACGACTACAAATCATCATAGTGCAACCTCTATATACTCTTCTAGCAATCACAGAATCTCCTATCGGAGTAGATACCGCGAGAGGTTTACTTATCAATTCAGGTTCAATGCCAAACTTATTAGACACAAAGGGTGTAACATATGATAATGTAGATCCCGGATCAATCAACGCATATACATCATAAGAAAACACAGATATAATACCTGTAACAACATCTGGAGACGACTCGAGATCCTGTCGACCTACTAGAGCATAGGTTCGATTTTGAGCACCACTCGAACTCGGCACTGCACCTCTACCCCTACCACGACCTGTCGACTGCTGAAAACCCCGTGCTGGAGGTCGAACTGATGAGGAAGAACCAGACACAGATCCAGTCGGCTGAGCCATACCATCACCTCCTCTATTAGGACAATCCCGCATCATATGGCCAGGCTGCCCGCACGAATAGCATGCATCAGAACCTCGACGACACAGTCCAAAGTGGGCCTTGCCGCACTGATCACAATGTGGTGTTGGGGGTCTCATCTGACTAGTATCCCTGTGATGTTGCGAGCCAGATGCCCGCGAACTCTGACCTGGACCAGAATAGGATCGATCATATCGAGGCCTCTGAAACTGTGGAGGAGCACTAGCTACAGGTGGCGCCGAACTCCTCGAAAACTGTGGCCTGATGCGGCCTCTGAAGTCATCAGAATACCCTGCAAATCTCGCCCTCTTATGCTGGCCTCTATCCTGCTCCCTAACTGCCCTCTGCTGGCGCTTACGATCCTCTAGGGTCTGGGCATAAGCTTGAATACGGGAAATATCCATGCCCTCCACCAAGGAGGCTGTCGTACACTCATTTATTAGATGTGGTCCCAACCCATTCACGAACATATGCACCCTATCACTCATCTCGGCCACCATATGGGGAGCATACCTTGCCAAAGAATCAAACTGCATATTGTACTCTCGCACACTCATATTACCTTGTCTAAGGTTCAAGAACTTATCAGCTCTAGCTCGTCGTATCTCAACTGGCAAGTAGTGACGAAGAAAGGCCTCAGAAAATTCCTTCCACACAGCTGGAGGAGGGTTCGGACCCCTGGATCTCTCCCAACTATCATACCAGAGAACCGCTAAATCCCGTAGCCGATAAGAAGCCAACTCTACTGCCTCTGTATCACTAACATGCATAACCCGAAGTGTACGATGAACCTGGTCAATAAAAGTCTGTGGGTCCTCCTTGGGGTCTGATCCGGTAAACACTGGAGGGTCTAAATTAATAAAATCACGAACTCTTGTACTAACTGGTTTCTCAGCAGCACCTGTATTCTGCCTCTGAGCCTGAGCAGCTACCAAGCTAGTCAATAACTGCAAAGCACTCCGCATATCCTGGTCTGGAGTGCCAGACGGAGGAACTGGAGGCGCTGGGTGCCTTCTAATATCCTCTGGAGGAGATGGAGTAGATGAGGTATGAGAGGGCATCTCACTTTGAGCCTCACTTTGTCCTGCTCTGACTTGGGGCACCTGACTGGTACCCTCTCCCGCTGCTGTATCAAGCCGTCTACTAATCGTTTGCTTCCTAGTCGAAGGCATCACTGAAAAAACAAGGTGAATATTAGAGACGAACACTTACGACTCAACTCTACGCACGATCTAGATTCAGGAAGAAGGTAACAACCCTAGATGTCATGTAGCCTCCTGATTATAAATGTGGCGCGCTACACATCCATAATCAAGACTCTACTAGACACGGCTCATAGACAACCCCTAGGACAGACTTGCTCTGATACCAAGTTTGTCACGACCCAAACTAAAGGGCCATGACTAGCACCCGACCACACTTGCCGAGCACCAACGTACATTTCATCTAACCTTCATTATTATCTTTTAGGGCTGACGAGATCAATATAAATGGTAGACCTAGATCATGGACAACCAGCAATAAAATATGACGGCATGAACATACATAGCAGGGGATGACCAGACAATCAAGAAACTACATATAAGGTATGAGCTACCACGCTACTATGAAAGACTATACAACAAAAACTAGCCGACAAGGCATACCAAACTATACAGGAGCCGACACCTATCTATGAGCCTCTAAAAGAACATAAGTGTTGCAACATAGCCAGAACAGGGCCCCGACATACCCATAATGTCTATAACAAAAATTGCATACCAAGACCAAGGCAAGTCCGGAGAAGGGATCTCGCCAATCACCGCTGAACTGGACAGTCTACTGTGGTGGGGGAGCTGCACCTGCCTGTCTATCAGGACCTGCAGCACGACATGCAGCGTCCACAAATAAAAGGACGTCAGTACGAATAAAGTACTGAGTATGTAAGGCAAGGAACCATAAATACGATCAGTAATGTAAGCAAGGATAGAGAATATACAACCTGTAACATCTTAGTACCTCTGAGGGCTACTTACATGAAATGCATGATACATATGTATAAATACATAAACCTTTAAAGCATTCGCCTCTGTGGGCATCATCATCATCATATCGTACCCGGCCATAATAGGCTCGGTAGAATCGTACCCGGCCACGTGGAGCTCGGTAAAACCCAACTGATCAGTGGTTGCACAATAGGTGCCGTACCCGGCCAACTATAGCGTGGCTCGGTAGAGTAAAATAGATACATATATATAATGCATGCTCGACTCATGGAATCACATTCTAAACCTTTCGGAGTGACGTAAGGTCGGTATCCTCTGTACACGTTATTAGGACTAACTCTTCACTATGAACCTTATAAGAATCAGGAAGTACCAACAACATTTATAACGTAAGAATAAGAGAAGCAACATTAACATCAATCGTTCCATAAGAGGGAAAACAATGTAAGTACTGCTAGCTTCTAAGAGTAGAGTATCTTTGGAAGCTCGTTCATTACATTATGTACAATTGGAGTCGTGTAAAAGAAGAAAAGGGATAGTCTCACATACCTTGTATATACTGCCCCAATCTCAAGCTATGCAATTGTCAAAACTCCTTAGTCTACAATAAGAGAAACGATACTATCGTTATCATTTAAGCGTCATAACTATTATGTATCGACCACAACCTATTTTACGATGAAACGGACAGCACCTCCCCTATATATATGACCTCACACCATTCAAAACAGTCACCAAACATCCCAAACAACATCAATAATAAACATATTGAGCCTCCCAAAATAGTCCACACACAGCCTAATCACTCCATACATACGACGACCACCGTAGTCGTGTCAAACAACCTGGAAATATTACGAATAACTATCAGCCCATAAACCTACATATATATGGTGTTTCTCCACACCCTTCCTCCTCCAAAACTCCACAAGATAGTAGTAAAATACGCAGCCCAACAACAACGCAAAACAGTCCACAAAACAATAACATTACTACCAAGCCTTTCGATATATATCTCACAAGTTCTAGCTTCAATGGCTTAGCCGCAACTTGGATAATCTTAAATACATATAGAGTAAGAGGTTACTTACCTTTATACAGAAAGAACAACTCCAATTTGACCTTAAATTTCCATGAAATATCCCTCCAATGCTGCCACAACAACAACAAAGCGAAACTAGCGATCAATTAGTGTTTTTCGGCACTAGAATCACTTTAGAAGGCTTGAAATCACCTAGGATTGATATTAAGAACATGAGGGAGTATTTACAGAACATAAACCCTTTAAAACCACCTCCCACACGAGCTGGAACGACACAAAAATGAGCAACAACAAGAAGAACAAGAGACTTACTAGCGCCACGGAATTCCCGACACTTGATTTGTGTTGTTTGCCCTTTTTTGGGTCTTGAATCTTGAGAGAACCTTGAGAGGATGTTACTAGGGTTCTAAGGTCTGAAAATAGTGAAAATAAATGACTTAAAACGGGTTGGAGTCATCCTATATAGGTCCAAATATCTTAAACCGACTTAGTGGGCCCCATAGAGAGGTGCTTGGCGCAGTCTCGCGAAAACGCGAATATCTCTCTACTCCGAGATCGTATCGATGAACGGTTTAATGCGTTGGAAACTAGACTCATAGATCTTTAATTTGGTGGGTAGATCACCCCGTAATTCCTTGTAAATTATGAGAAAAGATTAGAAACATTTGACCTAATGTTTAAGTAAAATTATGAACCTAAGTTGCGACAACTTTTGTCGACTTTTGTTTCATAACTCGTTTGACTTCAAGACTTATGATACGGATATTATATGATTAAAATACCTTAATAAATGACCTCTTGAGTGTATTAAGCACCGCTAGATTACCTGAAAATACGAGTTACAACATCCTTGATTCGTTTAACTTCTAATACTGGTTAATCACCCTTATACACTCTTGTATCACTTAAGACCAATAGGATTGACTTCTTATCATCTCAAAGATAATTCCTTTTTGGATTTATGTTAACTAATATATGGCATGAACTAACACATGTGGATATGGGTCGTAACAAATATATTAATTATACCTTAGTCTTAAATAAAGTTATGTATGGGTCGAAATCTGGCCAGACGAGAATCCGCGTAAAGAGGAACGACAAAAAAGTCACTTGGGCCGAAGTCTTATCCATATAATGCTATAACGACATGCACCTCGGGCACGACCGAGGTCGTGTATTCAAAATGCTTGAACAACGAATGGGATGTTACGACATTTCAGAGGGTCAACCAGTAATACAGTCAAATGGCTGAGGTACGGTGGCTAACGGCGAAGCTAAACACGAGGCTATCAAACCTGAAGCCATCATTCGAGTATGAGACAAAATGAGTCGTTCTACAACGCCCTCCCCCCTCTCCAACCATTCAGGTCAAGGTAACAGATGATTTGTGGGTTTAACTTGTTATTTTTCTTTTTTTGGATTGGGATAGGAACATGCGCATTCTCCCAGGTGCGCGAACAAGGAACAAACGCCACCAAAACAACACACCAGGAAAATGTTCCGCACCATATCATCCCGCAGGCGACGCTCGAGCAAAACCCCCCACACCGTACCATACTGCAAATAATAGAACAAGCCAGCATTATTAAGAAACAATCTCCACAACCTAGGGCTGGGCGGTGAGCCCATGGAACGTACAATTTCTCCAACACAGGCAGAACATGAACACGAAGAGCTTACACGTATGCTCGCCATGACAATCCTATGCCGATTCAGCCGACTAAGTATTACGAATCACGTCCAAACTTCATTCGAATTAATCAAGTCCCAGGGTGCCCAGAAGCTCAGGTAATAAGTTCATCGCCCGTCCCATCAACGGTCCCTCCAGACCGAACAATGAAGGGACTAGATAGACTGGGACTCCACCAACGCACACATAAACTATGCAACAATGCATTATATTCTCCAATGAAGCAAGATTAGATAAACCGGGACTCACCCCGACACATGCATAAATGATGAAACACTGAGTAATATTCTCCAATAAAAGCAAGGCCACATGCAACATTCTTACCACTCCATCGATCCCGGCCATCGCCAAGCGAAAGTAAAATTTGACCTCGTTCGAATTAACAAATCAACGTTCGACCTTGCTCGAACTCATCACGGGTCACAATTCGACCTCGCTTGAATTCACACCCATGCGCCCCCCGACCATCAGCAAGAGAAAGTAAAATTTGACCTCATTCAAATTAATAAATCAATGTTCGACCTCGCTCGAACTCATCACGGGTCACAATTCAACCTCGCTCGAATTCACACCCATGCGGCCCCCGACCATCGCCAAGCATAAAATTTGACCTTGTTTGAATTAACAAATCAATGTTTGACCTCTCTCGAACTCATCACGGGTCATAATTCAACCTCTCTCCAACTTATCATGGGTCACAATTTGACCTTATTCTAATTCACACCCATGCGGCCCCCGTCCTTCGCCAAATGAAAGTAAAATTCAACCTCGTTCGAATTAACAAATCAACGTTCGACCTCGCTAGAACTCATCACGGGTCACAATTCGACCTCGTTCGAATTCACACCCATGCGTCCCCCAGCCATCGCCAAGCGAATGTAAAATTTGATCTCGTTCGAATTAACAAATCAACGTTTGACCTCGCTCGAACTCATCACGAGTCATAATCCAACCCCGTTCGAATTCACACCCATGCGACCTAGGGCCATCGCCAAGAAAAAGTAAAATTCGACCTTGTCCGAATTAATAAGACAAAATTCGACCTCGCTTGAATTGACAAGTCAACAATGACCTCGCTCAAATTGACAAGACAAACTTGCTCGAAATAACAAGTCAAAAATGGCTTCGCTCAAAACTAGTATGACAAAATCCGACCTTGATCGAATTAACAAATCCAAATTGACTTCACTCAAATTTGCAAGACGAAATTCGACCCCGCTCGGGCTAATGATAACTAGGGATTCTAGCCTATTTTATGCTCCTTTTTGCTTAGGTTTTGGATTAAAAGTGTGTACAAGTATTCCCGAAAGCTAACTTATTGTGCTTATTTGTTGTGTTTGGTCAAAAAGAGACAAGGAAGTCATAACTAGCTCAAAAAGGAGGGAAACCTGCACAAGTTAAAAGTTAAAATCAAAGGGCGCTGATAGCGAGAAATAACAGCAGAGGCTGAGGGCTTACCGTTGAGGCGGTCCTAATACCACTCTCAGCGGATTGAGGAATCAGAGAAGTATTTCTGAAGCATAATAAGTTACTGCTGCCCACGGTGAAATTGCATGGCAGCAGTGTCTCTGACGCGGCCGCGATCGAGTTCTCACCCTCAGCGAAAGTGAGAATCAGAGAACTAAGTCTGGAACTCAAATTGAAGACCGCAGTTCGCGCTCATATTTTGCGGCCGCAGTTGGAGGAGCGCTGAGGCGGTAGTTTTTTCGCTCCCAGCGGACTCAAGTTCAGAACCAGCTAAAAAGAAAAGAATCGTGGTTCGCACTTGCTTTTGCATGGCCACAGAAGTCCAAGCGCTGAGGCGACACATTTTTCGCTATCAGCAGAACCTCCGTCGGGGCAATTTTGTCCGAAAATTTTTGCTGTGTATAAATAGTTCTTTCTCAGATTTTTATGGCATCTATTGTTTTGGGAGAGCATGTGAACAACCGTTTTTAGACTTTTTGAGTAATTTTAGAACATCTTTAGTAATTAATCTTAGATTTTAATCTTGTAATTACTTTCTATGGCTTATATTTGATCTCCACCTTTGATTTCTTTTTTGATTATGAGTAGCTAAACCCATTAGCTAGGGTTGTGACCCAACCCTAGTGTGGGTATTTAATAGGTCTTCAATTTTAGGGCTTAAATATTTATGGGTTAATGATATTTAGCTTGATTTATGCTTGAATTGTTGAATTGGTGGTTGAAAACACTGATTTGTGCCTTTTTGACTTAGGCTCTTCTTGAGAAAGAGAGACTAGGTCTAGAAAATTCAAGCTAACAAGGAATTATGGTGAATTCAAGAGATTGATAACCCCAATTAAAGGGTTAAACCTAGATATAGTAATACTCGACTTGAGCCAATTTTGCTTGTATTGTGTAAACACCCAATTGGGCTTGAGAAAGTCAATTAAGGCAAAGTCACTCAAACTGCCGAGAGGTATAGAATGAGTAACTATGTGCAATAGTTATATCATGAACCCAATTACAACAAGTTTGCCCTAAGTTTTAGACCCTTTTAGATACCCACCTAGGTTTAAGTCACGTCCCTAGTGCCTTTTTACCAATTGAGAAAACCTTACAAAAATATCATACTTAGCTTACTTTCATTCTTCATTAGTGTTAAAAGTAGAATAGTGATCAAAAAACATGATTAGAAGTGCAATTAAGAATATCACACATAACTAGACTAGATAGAAACCCAATTCCAAACCGATATTAGCTCTCTATGGATTCGATCCCGACCTTTCGAGTAAAAGATGCATCAACCACTCTTGCCATTCTATAGTGGTATATGGTTGGAGCCAATAACTTTGTGCCGCCATTTCCGGGGAGCTAAACGGTTTTGGTTATCTATCTGACTTGTTTTTGTGTATTGTTTTTCTTTCCTTCAATTTTACTAGCTTGTTTGAGTAATCAATTCAGGTACAAAATGGCAAACAATGATCCTCTTAGAAATATTCTCCCGGGGGAGGAGGTAGATGATAATAGTTAAGATGAGGTGCCTTTAGTACCTCAAGGTCAAAGAAAAGGCCACCAAGCTAATGACAACACTCCAGAACCTCCCCTGGCTCCTCCAAGAGTCGCTCTTCGGGTGCTTCCAAATGAAGGATACGCAAGTGCAATTGTCCCACCTCGGATCCAGGCGGGCAATTTCCAGATTACAAATGTAATGTTGACTTTATTAGAGCAGCGAGGGTACTTCACAGGCGCTCCCCATCAGAATGCATATAAACATCTTAAAGGCTTTTTGGATACCTGCTGGGGAAGCAAACAAATGAATTTGTCGGAGGATGCATTGAGATTGAGATTGTTCCCTTTTTCACTAAGAGAGAAAGCTTTGGACTGGCTCGAAAGGCTTCCCAACCATTCCATCACTACGTGGGATGAGTTGGCGGACAAGTTTATAGCTAAGATTTTCTTGCCGGGGCATATGGTGACATTGAGGGATGAGATTTTGGCCTTCAAATAGGAACCTAATGAACCATTTCATGAGATCTGGGAGAGACATAGGACAATGGTGAAAGAATGCCCGAAAAATGACATGACCGAAGCAATAATCCAGCAGAAATTCCACCGTGGAATTAACATGACCAATCAGTGTGTAGTGAACTATTTAGCAGGGGAAATTTTATGAACACACCTTATACTGAGGCGTGTGAGATCTTGGATGAGATGGAAGATACTTCCTCAGCTTGGCAAAGTCGAGCCAATGTGCCACAGGGTGATCCTACTATCATTCACCTGCACAAAGAGCTCCACGACCATGGCCAAGCAATAACAGAGTTAACTACAACAATGAACCAGTTGGCAAAAGCTCAATTACAGCAAGTTCAAGCACCGAGGCAAGTAAATACTATGGAAGGTGTCAACATGTTGGTCAACAAGAGGCGACAAAGAGGTCAACAAGGTCAAGGTAGTCCGGATCAATATGAGTAGGGTAACTATGGTTTCAACCAAGATGATGGGTAGAATGAGCAAAGTGAAGAAGTCCAGTACGTGAACAATTACCAAGGACAAAGGGGCAATTCTCCTAACCAACAACAACAATGGAGATCCCATGGAAGCTGGGGGAATCAAAACCAATAGGGAAATAGCAACTGGGGGAACAACAATCAGAATTGGGGCAATCAGTACTACTAGGGCAACTGGAGTGGCAACAACAACAATTGGGGAGGAAACAACAACTAAGGTGGTTGGAATAATGGCAATCAAGAGAATCGGGGGCAAGGCTTTCAAATACCTCTGATGTATCAACAACCAAACAACCCGCTTCCATTTCCGTCCCAAGGTCCTAGCTCGTCAAACAATGATATGGGAATGATCGAGATGATGTTTGAACAAATGATGAACAAGAATGCCGACTCTGATGCCCAGTTGGCATCCCATAATACTTCAATCCGAAATTTGGAGGTTCAACTTGGCTATATTTTTCAATCTTTTAACACTCGCCCTAAGGGGGATCTACCTAGTGATACGGTAGTAAACTCTAAGGGTGGGAACAATACCGGGCATGCAATGGTGGTGATCACTAGAAGCGGTCGAGGTGGTGATGTGAATACCTCCAAGCAAAAGGAAGTTGTGAGTGATGAGGTTGAAGTGCAAGATGATGATGTTCCTATAGTTGATGAGCAAGTGAGTGAAGAGAATTTGAATGCAAAAGTGAGAATTGATATTCATGATAATGAGGTAGAGACTCAAGATGACGTGAACCCGTCTAGGGAATACGTAATAGACATACCAGAAACGGTAGTGCCCAAGGCTAAGGCTCCCATGCCAAGGCCTCCTCCACCTTACCCTTAAAGACTTGCAAAGAAAAAGAATGAAAACCAATTTAAAAAGTTTATTGAGATGATGAAAAGCTTGTCGATCAATGTTCCTTTGGTGAAAGCTCTTGAGCAAATTCCAAGTTATGCCAAGTTTATGAAAGACTTGGTGACTAAAAAGAGATCTATGGATTGTGAGACCATCAAAATTACTCATCAAGTAAGTGTAATTGTGCACTTGATGGCTCCAAAGCTTGAAGATCCCGACGCTTTCACCATTCCATGTACCATTGGGAGTGCGGATATTGCAAAGGTATTGTATAATTTGGGAGCAAGTATCAATTTGATGCCTTACTTCTTGTTCAAAACTTTAGATATTGGTCAATTGAGAGCTACTTCAATGAGATTGCAAATGGCGGATAGAACAATGAAAAGGCTGCTTGGTATTATTGATGATGTTTTTGTTCGCATGGACAAGTTTATTTTGCCTGTTGACTTTATGATTCTGGACTGCGAAGTCGACTATGAGGTGACGATAATATTGGGAAGATATTTCCTTGCAACAAGAAAGGTATTGGTTGATGTGGAAGCAGGAGAGCTCACCTTCCGGGTGGGTGACGAAAAAGTTGTCTTTCATGTGTGCAAATCAATGAGGCAGCCGAATAGTACTGAAGTTTGATCTTTGTGGATCTTGTCACGGAGGTGATAGTTAATGATTCTAGTGACATGATCAATGTGGAGGATCCTTTAGAAGCGGTATTGTTGAACCTTGATGTGAATGAGGACGAATATAGGGTGGAGTGTATCAATGCATTGCATGGAATGGGTTTTTATTCTTATGAGCCCCATAAGCTTTCTTTGGATTTTGAGAATAGAAAGACTCCGCCAACAAAGCCCTCAATTGAGGAACCTCCCATTTTGGAGTTGAAGCCTTTGCCCTCACACCTCATGTATGAATTCTTAGGCCCTAGTTCAACTTTACATGTTATTCGTTCGTCTTGTCTTACTAACGTGCAGGTAGATGCAACACTGGAGGTGCTCCAAAGAAGGAAGAAGGCAATTGGATGGACTCTAGCTGATATTCGGGAATAAGTCCCGCCTTTTGCATGCACAAGATAATACTTGAAGATGATGCCAAGAGCTCTGTGGAACACCAAAGGAAGTTGAACGAGGCTATGCAAAAGGTTGTCAAAAAGGAGGTGATCAAGTGGTTAGATGCAGGGGTTGTGTACCCCATCTCGGATAGTTCTTGAACTTCGCCAGTGCAATATGTGCTGAAGAAAGGTGGTATGATTGTGGTTACCAATGAGGAAAATGAGTTGATTCCTACCAGGACTGTCACCAGATGGATGGTGTGCATGGACTACCGCAAGCTGAATAAAGTGACCAGCAAAGATCATTTTCCATTGCCCTTTCTTGACCAAATGCTAGATAGACTTGCTAGGCGTGCCTTCTACTATTTTCTGGATGGGTACTCAGGTTACAACCAATTTTGATTGCTCCAGAAGATCAGGAGAAAATCACCTTCACGTGTCTGTATGGAACCTTTGCATTTTCTAGGATGCCATTTGGTTTGTGTAATGCACCGGCTACCTTCTAGTGGTATATGATGGATATATTTACCGACATGGTGGAGGACTTCTTGGAAGTGTTCATGGATGATTTCAGTGTTGTGGGTGACTCCTTTGATGAGTGTTTGAAGAATCTTGACAAAGTGCTAGCCCAGTGCGAAGAGACAAATCTTGTGCTTAACTAGGGAAAATGCCACTTTATGGTCGAGGAGTGCATTGTCCTCGGCAATAAGATCTCAAATAACATAATAAAGGCGGACAAGGCTAAGATTGAAGTGATTTCAAAGCTTCCTCCTCCTACTTCAGTCAAGGGGTTAGGAGTTTTCTTGGGCATGCGAAGTTCTACCGAAGATTCATCAAAGACTTTTCTAAGGTAGTGAATCCTTTGTGCAAATTATTGGAAAAAGGATGTCAAGTTCGTGTTTAATGAGGAATACATGAAAGCTTTTGAACTTCTCAAGTACAAATTGACAACAACTCCCATTATTACTACACCTAATTGGAGTTTACTTTTTGAGCTCATATGTGATGCAAGTAATGTTGCGGTAGGAGCGGTCTTGGGTCAAAGAGTAAACAAGATGTTTCACCTAGTGCATTATGCAAGTAAAACAATGAATGATGCTTAGGTTAACTACACGGTGACAGAAAAAGAGTTTCTAGCAATTGTGTTTGCAATGGAGAAGTTTAGGCCTTATCTCATGGGTGCCAAGATGATAGTTAATACTGACCATGCAGCACTCCGCTACTTGATGACAAAGAAGGATTCTAAGGCTCAGCTGATGAGATGGGTTCTATTTCTTCAAGAGTTTTACCTTGAGATTGTTGATCGAAAAGGGAGTGAAAACCAAGTGGCGGACCACTTGTCCTGCTTGGAGGAGGAGGGTAGGCCCCGTGATGGCCTCAAAATTAATGATTCATTCCCTAATGAGCAATTCCTCTCCGTATCTGTGAATATCATGCCTTGGTTTGCGAATGTTACCAACTTTCTTGTGACTGATATTGTTCCGTGTGAGCTCTCTTCTAACCAAAGGAAGAAGCTTAAATGGGATAGCTTGGACTACTACTGGGATGAGCCTTATTTGTTTAAAATTTGTAATGATGGTGTGTTCCATAGATGTGTTCCGGAAGAGGAGCAAATGAGTATTCTGGATGCTTGTCATTCCTCTCCATATGGTGGTCATAATGGTGGGGCGAGGACAACTTCAAAGGTGCTTAGCTGTGGTTTTTATTGGCCTACATTTTACAAGGATGCAAGTGAGCTTGTAAAGAGATGTAATTAGTCTCAGAGAACAGATGGAATTTCAAAGAAGGATCAAATGCCTCTCACCACTATTCTTGAGGTTGACATATTTGATATGTGGGGAATTGATTTCATGGGACCTTTTGTGAGTTCATGTGGCAACACATACATTCTGGTGGTCGTTGATTATGTTTCCAAATGGGTTAAGGCCGTGGCTTTACCCTACAACGAGGCCCAGAGTATGGTAGCTTTTCTCAAGAAGAATATCATTGCTCGGTTTGGCACTCCTAGAGCAATCATTAGTGATAGGGGTTTGGATTTCTGCAATAAGGTATTTGACACTTATTGGCACGCACTGTGAGGCTAAAAATAATAGTGATTATTTTCGTGCTGGTTTACTGAAAAGCGCAAGTTATTCTTTACACTTTTTCTTGCCCAAGAACATTTAATTTCAGGTAAAAATGTCTAACTCAGTGAATGCACATGAAAACAACGGTCTTGAAGACCATGGAGAGAATGGTGTAGCTGTTCCAAGCTTTGGTGTACCACCACGAAACCCTGGGGACGCACCGGAACCAATCCCTGTGGATGTGGTCTCACGCAATGCCTAACACGTCGATATAAGCTCCCACACTAATAGGAGTATACGCTAAGAAAACAAACAAGAAGCTCAGAAAACCCCAGCTGAGGGGGGGACAAGAGGTTAGCCTTCACGTTATTTTTGAGATGTTGCAGGCACAACAGCTGGCGATTGCTCAACTGCAAAGCCACCAAAAACTCCAAGCACAGCAGCACCGGAAACGGCCCCTCAAGCCGAACAAGTGCCAGAAAGATCGAGCAACAACGAGTCAGCAACTGACCCCGCTATTATGAAGATGCTCGAGGACCTCACAAAGAGGATTGAATCAGGCAAAAAAGAAGATAGAAGCTAATGATTAAACGGTAGAGACCTACAATTCAAGGGTCAATCAGATCCCGGACGCACCCTCGATCCTGAAAGGTATTGATTCAAAGAAATTCATACAAAAGCCATTCCCATAAAGTGCGGCTCTGAAGCCCATCCCGAAAAAATTCAGAATGCCCAATCTCTCGAAGCACAACGGAACCTCGGATCCCAACGAGCACGTCACTGCTTACACTTGTGCCGTAAAGGGAAATGACATGAAGGACGACGATATTGAGTCCGTCCTATTGAATAAATTTGGGGAAACACTTTCAAAAGGGGCCATGATGTGGTATCACAACCTATCCTCGAATTCGATAGACTCGTTCACCATGCTGGCAGATTCTTTTATAAAGGCACTTGCCAGTGTCATCAAGGTCACTACAAGGAAGTACAATGTCTTACAAATCAAACAGAGAGAAAATGATATATTGCGGGAGATAAAAATGGAGTGAATAGAATTACCGCTAGTCTCCAATGACTGGACAGAGCAGGCCTTCACCCAAGGTTTGAACGAACGAAGCTCGGTGGCTTCGAGGCAGCTGAAGCAGAACATGGTTAAATATCCCGTCGTGACTTGGTTAGATGTCCACAACTGATATCAGTCTATGATTAGGGTTGAGGATGACCAATTGGGAGACCATTAGGGCTCAGTATATCCTAGCAGGCTCCTGACAAAGGAGCCAAAGCCAAACAAGGAAAGGTACTAACCATACACTGAATATCGAAGAAATGCCCCAAGGGGTAACATCCCCCAAAACGATGGAAGGGTAGACCAAGGCAGAATCCTTGAGGACTCGTGGGTGGAGCCGGATTCGACAGATACACAGGGCTGACTGAGGCACCTCGGTTATCTGAGTACAACTTCATCATCGATGTTTCAGACATCGTATAATCCATTGTTAAAATCAAAGACACCAGGTGGCCAAGGCCCTTACAATCAGATCTGTCGCAGAGGAACCCTAACCTGGTGTGCAAATTCCATGACACACACGGTCATAGGACCGAAGATTGTAGACAGCTCCGAGAAGAAGTAGCATGACTACTTAGCAAAGGGCACCTTCGAGAGTTTCTCAGCGACCGAGCCAAAAATCAATTTCGAGAAAGAGAGGCGAACAAGAAAAATGGAACAGAAGAGCCATAACATGTCATCCACATGATTGTTGGTGGAGTCGACATCCCATAGGAACCCACTATCAAAAGAACAAAAATATCCATCACCAGGGAAAAGCAAACTCAAGGTTACATACTCGAGGACACTCTCACATTCAGTGACAAGGGCATCGAGACCATGTCTCAACCTCATAATGACGCATTGGTAATTTCTTTTCTTGTGAATACATTTCAAATTAAATATGTGCTTGTGGATCAAGGTAGCTCGGTCAACATTATCAGGTCGAGGGTGGTGGAGCAGCTCGGATAGCTCGACCAGATCGTGCCTGCCTCTCGAGTACTCAACGAAATCAATATAGCGAGCGAGACAACTAAAGGGGAAATCACCCTCCCGATCAACGTGGTCGGCACAACCCAAAACGTCAAGTTTCATATCATCGAAGGAGACATGAGATACAATGCCTTACTCGGAAGGCCATAGATACACTGCATGAGAGCAGTACTATCAACCCTTCATCAAATGATGAAGTTCCCAACAAAGGATGGAGTAAAAATGGTATACGGCGAGAAACATAATGCAAGAGAGATGTTCGCAGTGTACGATGTGGCACCGACATCGCGCCTTTTACATCGAAGGATCCAAAGGATAAGCAAAAAACGAAGTAGCAATCACAAGATACATCCTCGGCTGCACCAGATGAACAAACAAGGGACCGTACCACATCCTCGAAGAGAGCGGTTGAAGCACATCGAGGCTCGAGCGCCATCACAGCTAAGGTATAACCGTCTCCCCTTTTATTTACGTTTTATACTAACCTTTACGCAGGCGTCCGGTTAAGAAGAATCGAAGCTCCTTCCAGCTTGAAGACCTTAGGTTTTAAAGCATGCATTGCACTCTTTTCCTTCGATCGGATTTTATCCCAAGAAGGGTTTTACCGATAATGTTTTTAACGAGGCAACATCTATATGCTACCTAAGGAGAACTCAACAAGTATTCAAGGTTTCTCTTAAATCAACCTCGAATACTGGGGGGCATCCCCCCGGGAGATCATCTCCCCGAAGAAATCAAGACGAGCCAAAAAGGGTCTCAATAGGAAAATGATGTATTGGGCCAAACGACCGAAAGAACAGTGTCCGCATAGAACAATTGAACCCTTGACGACGAAAACATATATACTTACACCAAGTAATCAAAGGAGTGTCTTTCACTACCAAAAACACTTCGCGCTTCAAAGAAGTCTGCTATTTTTACAAGAAACGGCTCTAGGGCCAGAAATTTTCCGAACACTCGGGGACTGACGTCAATTACTTAGAAGTGGTAAGACCTCCGGGTCGGAAAATTCGAGCTCGTAAGTCCTCATTGAGTCAACATCAAGCTTACAAAGAACGGCTCCAGAGCCAAAAACTTTCAATGACTCGGGGACTGTCACCGATTGTCGCCTCATCAAGCTATCAAAAACCTGAGGCCATAAGACCCCGAGCGGCAACCTCGAGCCCCAAAAGCCCTCCATGAGGCATTATCAACAATATAAGCCCTCCACGAGGCATCATGGACGCTATAAGACCTCCGGGCATGCCTAAATCTGTAAGGCCTCAAGCCAGGCATGAATTACACTTGTACCAAGTAACCTACCTGTAAGACCTGAAGCAAGACATGAATTTACTTGTGCCAAGTAATCTGTAGACATGTGATTTTTGACCCTCCCCAAGATTTTTTATATTTTAGCATGCCAATATTTAATTTAGGCCTAATATCGCTATTTCAACTAATTTTGACTCTTTTACTTTATTTAATTACAAGAAAATGAAAATTACAAAATAAATAGTTTCATTAATGTTTTGTAGCCATTTTTAATCTTGAAAAATACCAAAAATAGTTTTGTTTTAACGGTCAGTCTTATTTTAATAGTTATTTTACTTAAGTATGATTAATTAATAAATAAGATCGTATTTTTAGTCTCGTTCACGGAGAAAGAATAAAATTTGGGCTCAAACAACCCATTTTTAAGCTTAATTTTCGGACCTAGCCCATAATCCCCAAGCCCATAATTCCTAGGTCCATACCCCTTAACCTAAAAAATCCTACAAAACTAACCTAAACCTATACACTCCAGAGGGAGGATTAGCTAAAAAAAATACAAAAAAAAGAGCTGGATCTAACGCCTAAAGAGTGAGCTGCAATTCTCAAAGCAGAGACCCCAACCCCCCCTCCCCCGCCGGTCGTCTTCTTCATAAAATCTCCATCGAAAAGCTTCAGCCATTGGAACCAAAGACCAAAACCAGCAGCCAGAACACAAACGACCTTACCCTTCATCTGCTTGAGTGCTAAAGCACGAACAACCCACACCCCTCCATTTCGAACCCAGCTAAAAAAGAAAAACCATCCAAAACAAACCCCAAAAATTTAGCCTCAAATGTAGCTGAAGAAGCCACCCAGTTCCAGCTCATTTTCTGGCGTGAAAAGCTGAAAATCAGCAACAAAAACAAGCCAAGAAAGCAGCAAAAATCAGCTGTCAAATAAAAAAAAGACCCCAAGTTCAGACGAGTTTCGAGGTTGCTGGCGAGGTCCCCTCCGTGGTCAAGGGCAAATTTTCTGTTTGAAAGTTTCATAGTCTTCAAGTTGATGTAATTTTAGATCAAATTTATCTATATAAAGCACATACAAGTAGAGTTCCAAAATCAAAATCGGTTCTATTTGAATCTTGCTTTGGATTTTCGATTTATTTTTTGCGAGGTGAGTGCTGGTTTGATTTGTTAATTAATTGGTAATTTCCATTTTAATTTTGAATTGCAAAGATCTGTAAGATGATATTTGATATGATAAAGATACAATGCTAAGTGTGTATTAAGAAACCAACTGATTTTGGGCATATATTAAATACACTACGAAGAAAACACTTTCTACGATGTCATGTGCTCTTTGACTTTGGGTGAAATTTATAATTAGTTTTTGTAGTCATAATATCTTTTTTAGCAGAATGTTTGCATATGGTTTAATAAAAATGACAAACTATGGCCTTGCTTTATGATGATTTTACTTTATTCAGGTTTGGATTTGCAGTAATTGTTCACTTATATCAAGTTTGACATTTAGTTGCAGTAATTGCTTTTCGTAGCTTGCTTTAGGCGCGATTAATAAATTATTGTGGCCATGAGTACGGTTCCCGTGGCATGGTCATAATACATAAATCCAAATTCGGGCGTGCATTTCATGTGACCCGACTTTAATTTCCAATATTGTTAAATAAAATAAAACGTGTTGCGGACCACGGGTGCATTTCATGTAGCTTGGTTTGCGATGTGTTTTAAATAATCTTGAAATAATTCTTTAAATAAATAAAAGCGATTAGAAAGTTAAAAAATGTACGTAGGTTAAAAATGTGTAATTAATCAGATAATTAAGTCAATAATAATAGTTGAGCGACCGTGCTAGAACCACGGAACCCGGGAATGCCTAACACCTTCTCTCAGGTTAACAGAATTCCTTACCCGAAATTCTGTGTTTGTAGACTATAAAATAGAGTCAATTTTTTCTCCATTCGGGATTTTAAACCGGTGACTTGGGACACCATAAATTATCCCAAGTGGCGACTCTGAATAATAAATAAATAAATCCTATTTCGATTGTCACTTAAATTGGAAAAAACACTCTTATACCCCTTCGGGGTAGGCAAAAAGAGGTGTGACAGCTCTGACGACTCTGCTGGGAAAAAGAACCCAAAACTTCTGGTTCAAGGTTCAGAATTCGAGCTTAGAATATCTGTTATAATTGGCTTTATTTATTATCTGATTTTTTATATGTTTGAACCTAATGTGCTAAATGTCGCTCTTTTACCGCTTTGATATTGTTGAACTGTATATAAATTGTTACGAAACCCTCCTCCCTCTGAGTCTTCTAAATCATCTGAGAAGGGTGCACTTCATGTATCTTCTCTTCTGTTAGAGTCATATCCCAATTTTAGAACGAGATTCGGACAAGTCGCAACCGGTGAAGCTTCTGTATTCCCGGTACGCTGACCCTCCCTCCCCCCCCGCTCAAGCTGTCCGCTCGGGTAAGCCAGGTCTAGAACAAATAAACCCAGGTTTTTAAACCTAGTATACATAGCCTTATGCCGGATCCCGAGTAGGAACGCCTGTTTGCATCACGTGCATTTGACTTTGGGGACTCAACACAGGGGTTGGGTCCGTCTAGGACAGGTGTACCTCAAAAATAAAAGACCATCCTGATGCATCCTAATGTGCTACATGTTGCAATCTTCAAGGGTTAAAGGGTCGTTTGGCGGACCAATGAAAGCTGAGGGCAAATGAAAAAAAGAAGAAAAAAAGAGAGGGTGAAGTGTAAAGATAAAGTGAGTAGGGCCCAATTATGTTTTCTGTCACATTTTTGTTAAGATAAAAAAGAGAGCTTGAAAATTCAAAAAACAAAAAGATTTTGCACTCTTTCACCATTTTCCGAAAATTAGAAAATCAAAAAATAGGAAAAAGAAAAAAAATCCAAAAAGAGTTTACATGTTTCATCAGTTTTCAAAAAAAAAAAAGACAAAAAAATATATTTTCTCTAAATTAGTTATTTTTTTTTTAATTCTCGCTCGTATCCAATGCCCGAACTACACATACCTGATTCTCGTCTTTCGGGGCGTGATACGTAGGCAACCCACATATGGTCCGGTCTTCCTAGTAAGTCTTAGGTTCTTGGCTTTGCGGGGTCTTAGCCAAATTTTGCACACCTTTTGGCCACATGAGCCGTTTTACAAAAATAGCCTCAATCATGTCTTGCATGTGTCTAATAGGGAGAGTTATTGTCTCACATAGTGTTGGTTAAAGTTTTTCATACAGTTGTGGATCTACTTACCAGAGTTTGAGCACGACAGACACCCCGGGACCATCTAGTCAGGATCGCTCATTTAGGAATTGCTTAAGGAGATTTTTTTAATTTTATTTTTATGTTTTGAGTTTGTTTTTCATTTATGTCGTCTTTTACCTTCTAGTTTTGTACAGTAATGTCGAGTCTTTGGTTATTGTATTTTCTATTTTGTATTTGAAAAAAGATTTGTTATAAATCAAAAATCAAAGAAAAAAAAAAGAGATTTGGCGTTTTTATATTTTTGTTAGATGTTTTCTTTAGAATACTAATTCTAGAAATTAAAAAAAAATAATTCTTTTGAGGTGGTTTTCCTTAGGAAGTTAATATTTAGAACTCAAAATAAAAATTACTTTTATATTTCCTTTAGTATATTAAGACTAAAAATTCAAAAAAAAAAGAGAATTTTCTTTTAGTACCTCTTTAAAATTTTTCTTTAAAATATTAAATCTAAAAATCCAAAAAGATTTTCTTTTGAGGTTCTTCTTTGGAAAATTAACGAAAAATGAAAAGAAAATTTCTGTTATTTCTACTAGAACTTTAGGATATTGTACATAGAAGAAAAAAACATACTTTATCTTTTGTTTATCTTTAAAGTTTCTTCCTTAAGTAATCAAAAATTGAAATTCAAAAAAATATTTTTTATTGTGTTCATCTCTCGTTTCGAAATCTTTCTGCAGGATATCAAATGAAAATTCAAAATATTTTTCTTTGGTTTATTCTTTAGATTTCCTTCCTAAGAAAAAAATAATCAAAAAATATTTTTCTCTTCTAGGATTTTTCTTTAATAATTTCTCATAGAGTATTTGTAAAATATATATATGCTCTCTAAGCTTGAGTTTAGAATAGGTTATAGAACATTAAGTCTAGAAAATTCAAAAAAAAAAAGATCTGCTTCTTTTATTTCTCTTTTCTAATCAGAGTAGTCATTAAGGTAAAAAAAAGGCGAAGAAAAGAAAATGAGAACGTTAGTTTGTTTACTTTATTTTCGTTCTTCCTGAACTACGCAAAGATCTGATTCATGCGGCGTCATGATACGTAGGCAACCTACATAGGGTTCGATCGAATTTTTATTATTAAAAGAAAAAAAAGAAAAAAAAGAGAAAGGAAAAAAAAAGAGAATGAATTGTGGGATGTGAGGAGTAAGAGGGAAAAAAAGAGTGATAATTAGAATAACAAAAAAGAGGAAGGAAAATGAGCAAGCCAAGAAGTGCTAGAAAAGAATGAAAAGAGAAGATTGAAATGAACAAAATTGGGATGATGCCAAGTGACCTTGTGACCCTCGAAGTCATTCTAGAACTATTAATTGTTACTAGGTGCATTGCACGCAATATGATATTTTTAGCTGTTAAATGCCTTAATGCTAACAGGATGACCCCGTTTTATTCCCTTTTGTTATCTTCCTTGAGCAGAAGGGTGGTTGGTTTGTGGTTCTTAAGTAACTCATCCATACAACACAAGGTCAAAGAGTAAGGTAGCCATGGCTAGCAAAGACTTGGACATAGGGGCTATTGATCCGTCTAAGGGAATTGTTGAATCAGAATCTGAGTTGAAAGAAGATGTCTTAAGGTTGAAAGGACAGATGGCCAAAATATACCAAGCCTGGATTAGTAGGCATCCTCCACCATCAGTTCCCACTAACTACACCGAAAGCCTTGTCACCATTCCGCCACTATCACAATTCCAGGATATCTCCCCACAACCTTTTCACACTCCACCCCCAGAACTACCACATATCCCCATCCTTTGACCACTCATATTTTTGTAGCTCATCCACCTGCTACCTTTCCTCGATCCTCTAGCGAGATTGTGTTCAAAATCCCCGATGTCCAACACTATGCTCTAGAATCAATTTTCAAGGCCTCGGGTCCATACTCTTACGCTCCTCATTTTGAGCCTCCCGGTGAGACTGTAAAGCCTGCTAAGACAGTGGAGAAAGATGAACCATCCAGAAAGCTAAAAGGGTCTAATCGCCAAAGCTTAATTTATATGATGAACGTGGAGATCCAATAGCCCATCTGAGAGGTTACTACAATGAAATGAGAAGTGTTAGCGGGAAAGATGATTTGTTGATAGCGTATTTCAGTGAGAGCTTGACTGGGGCAGCTTTGGAATGGCATACTCGTCAAGATGTTGGTAAGTGGCATACATGGGATGACATGACTCAAGATTTTGTGTGACACTTTCAGTACGATATAGACATGGTCCCAGACCGCTCCTCCCTAACTCAGATGGAAAAGAAACCCAAGGAAAGTTTTAGGGAATTTTGGTTCAGAAGGAACGAACAAGTTGCTCGGGACAGTCCTCCCATTGATAGAAAAGATGTTGCTGAGCCCCGCCAATGACAGGATCTAGTGGGCATTCCTGCTAAATGCTTTCAGCCTCAATACAGACCCCATGAATATCCCTAAGCTCCACATAATCTACCCCAGTATTATCCTCCGAACAACGTCCGTCCATTTGTCCAATCACTAGGTCACTCCCAAGGGCAAGCACCAGCATCCCAAAATTCTCGTGCACCTTCACAACATTTTCGAGCATCCAACAACCCTAGAAAACAGGGGCAGAGAGAGGAACAAAGGCAAAGAAATAGTTTCACGCCAATCGGAGGGTCCTACATAAGCTTGTTTGAGAAGTTAAAACATTCTAGCCTAATTAAGCTGCTCCTCGGCTATACTCCGGACCCATATGCAAAAGGATTTGATCCTACTGTACGGTGAGTGTACCACTTTAATGTCCAACGGTATAGCATTAAAGATTGTCGTGCTTTGAACAGGGAAATAGAAAGAATGATTCAAGAAGGAATAATTGTGGTCCAAGGAGGTAATACCCCAAGTGTCACACATAATCCTCTACAGGTACATGACAACGCACAGATTGTTGGGATGGTTGGCAATGACAAAGGGTTGGTCAAAGGAGTCAAGGAGCCACTTGGTAAAGTTAATGATATTAAAATTGGTAATGGTCTTGGTAATATTGATGTGGAACTCAGTGGCTAAGATGTCGAGCTTGGAAATTGGAAAGACGCTCCTTTCTTGGCTAGCGAGGGAGGAGTCTTGGTGGTTCGTTTTATTGTCATTTCTGTTGTGTGGGTTATTTCAGGGTTGTAATCCGGATATTATCTTGTGACTCAAACCCTCCTATCCTTTTATTTTGCCTAGTTTCTTTAGTCGTAGTAACTCATTTAGTGTTATCTAGGTTTGTTCCAGGGTTGTACCCCAGTTTATTTTGCTTGTCTTGTTGTTCAAACCCTTTCACCGTCTGTCTAATGCAATTTTCTGTTTCCTGTTATTTCTAGTCATTTTTATTTAGTTCTCTTTTCCTTTTATAGTTCTTTTCATGCTGGTTCTAGTGACATCATATGCACGCGTAATTCTCAGCCTGGTCTTAAAAGTTAGTTTAGTCATGAAGCAACGAAACAATTTTGAAGATGATAGGGACATTTGAGGGAAATAAGTAAAGGCATTTTGAGATCACTTCAAGCCCGAATTGTGTGAAACTGGGGCAGATGGTTGGGAAGTTAAGAGGACAACAAGAATTTGTTACAAGAAAGTGCGTCCTAGACAATTTGAAGCAGGCAACTTTCAGTTCAAGGGCATCTCAAGTTACAACATAAAGCCAATAGAGTTTGCTTCAAACTAACGGAGCACATCCATTTTGAAGAAGAAGTCATCCAAGAAGAGCTTTGTACTTGACAAGGCACTAAAAAAAAATTGGAAAGCATATCAGTGATATCAATGTCGAAGCTGTAAAAGAAATGTTGTGTGTGCTCTTTCTTTTTCATTTCAAGTTGCATGTGTCGTACTTGGCATTTTCAGGGATTGGGAGGCCCTCTTTCAGCTACCCAAACACTTATACCATTCGATACCCTTTTGAGCCTGTACTGGTTTCTTTGACCTCCCCTATTTTGGAATCAAGTTAGAGTCATACCAAAAAAAGTTCATGTCCCTATAGGTTTATTTTAGAAAGTTCATTCCAAAAGGAAAATTCAAAAAAAAAGAAGAAGGATAAAGAAAAAAAAGAAGAAAAAAAAATAGCAACAACAAAACGTATCTTTGTGAACTACGTTTGACCTGATTCTTGTCACCACAAGATATGCAGACAGTCTTACGGTTCGGTCATACCAAATAAAATATTTCATAATTCCACGAAGTCGAGAGTGGGAAATTCCAAAAAAGAGGGAAAAATAGATTCAAATTCCCTTGTTTTAGAAATTGGGGCAAAGTTTTTAGAATGGATTCCAAAAGTTGTAAATAAATTAACCTTGTTGTCATAGTTACTTTGAGCCTTTATGATATCCTTTCTTCCTAATTCTGTCCAAAAGCCACATTGCAGTCCAAAAAAGACCTCCCGGATAATCTTTGAGAGTGCTGAGTTTAGACATGCCAAGGGTATATGATGTTTTACCATGGTTAATGCCTTGTCATCTGCAGAATCAGAGGAAACAAGAAGAAAAGAACAAAATGAGAGAGTCTTATTGGTGAAAACCTTCACAGGCACCATAAGGCGATGGTGAGTTGAGAAAAAGAACACGATGAGAGAGGCTTGATGGTGAAAACCCTTCGGGCACTACAAGTCGAATAAGGATTGTGAATCAGATTGGATAATCGGAGCATTGAATCCCAGTTTCAAAGTTTAGGGGTATAACAAGAGTTGAACATCATACTTGCTTGACACTATTAGGCCACTTAACCCAAAGGTGCATGTCATGGTCATTAGAGTTGGTATCTACATCTGATAAGTTTCTACTTTGTAGTTTTCTTGTTAGGAATCATCTCTTTCCATTTTCCTTTACTCTATTCCTCTTGTCTTGTTTACTTCCTCTTCCTGAGTCTGTTTGGTCAGAACAAGTGAGAAGTGACTTCAAAATTTGCCACCAGCTTTCCAATTGCACAAAACGGGATCTGGCTAGCACATCAAAGTGGCATAAGTCAAGAAAGAATAGCATGCGCACTGAGTTGGTAACAATCAATGTGCTTTGCGATTCATGCAAAATACAAAGGTTTGGTACATGTCAATTCATGAGAAATGCAACAGATAGAGGATGTTGGGTGAACGGATCAAAGATATTTTCTGTGATAAGGTTGACAGAGAAAGTGGTTAACTAATGACAAGCAAGGTCTTCCAAGCGGAAATCAAAGTTATCATGGCAAGTGAAGGAGCAATAGACCTCAAGGCCAAGGCCAGTGGTTTAAGTTAGGAAAGAACAGCACGTGCACTGAGTGAGTGGAAATTGACGTGCTTTGGGATTCATGTGAAACACAAAGGTTCAGTATATGTCAATGCATGAGCACAATGCAACATATGAATGTGCTTGGGTTTGAACGAATCAGAGGTAGTTTCTGTGATAAGGGTGACAAAGAAAGTGGTTAGTCAATAAACAAGTAAGGTCTTTCGAGTTGAAATCAAATTCATCATGGGAATTAAAGGAGCAATCACCCTCAAAGTCAAGGCCACAAACCAACCACCATGTTTAAGCTCACAATTTTTCTTTGATTGAAACAAGGGCAGGAAATTTTATTTGTTCCGGAGAAACCCTTTATGAGGAAAGCAGGTGCCAGACATGCTCGGTAGTAAGTTTCTAGTACCCTCCTGGATAATGGGATTCAATAAGTTGTGAGACCCTCGCAAGTGACAAGGTCTGATGAGAGTTTTACTTTTGGGAAGTATAATTTAGCATTTAAGTTTTTCACTTTTGAGGTGAGACTCGGTTTGAAATTTTTCAAGATAAGGGAATTTAGCTTAGAACTTATTTTGATAACAAGAATTGGTTAACACTCACAGATGTTCCCAATATCAAACTGGGGCAAAAAAATTTCTTTTGTTTTGTCTGTTTTGTTGTAATCAGGCGCCCACCTGGAGAGCAAGGGAATACAATTCAAGTTTTGGAAATCATGCGCCCACCTGGAGAGCAAGGGAATACAGTTGAAGTTTTGGCAATCAGGCGCCCACCTGGAGAGCAAGGGAATACAGTTCAAGTTTTGGCAATCAGGCGCCCACCTGGAGAACAAAGGGAAAAAGAGTCAAGTTTCGAGGAAAAAGCAGTACAAGTGTTGGAAATTAGGAGCCCACCTGGAGAACAAAGGGAAAGCAACAATGTTCAAAGGAAGACAGCAATCAGGAGACCACCTGGAGAACAAAGGGAAATAGTTCAAGTCTCAAGGAAAAGCAGTTCAAATGTTGGTAGTCAAGCACCCACCTGGAGAACAAAGGGAAAGTAGCAATGTTCAAAAGAAGACAACAATCAGGAGCCCACCTGGAGAACAAAGGGAAACAATTCAAGTTGCGAAGAAAAACAGTGTAAGTATCGGCAATTAGGCGCCCACCTGGAGAACAAGGAGAAGGAAGTCCAAGTTTCGAAGGAGTATAGTTCAAATGTTGGCAATCATGCACCACCTGGAGAATAAGGGAATTCACTTCAGAATGCAATTCAAGTCAGCAACAAAAGAAGCTCGCGGCAAGAATGCAAGTCAACAGTCAGAGATGATCAACGGAAGTTAGTCACAATTAAGGGTAAAAAAGAAAGGCAAGAAGTGAATCCAAATGCAGAAGCTTATGAAAGATGTGAGCTGCTCAAGACATGACTGAAGTCACAAGCATGGTGTGGTGTCCGGTTTTGATTCGAAAAGCTGAAGAAGAAAGAACTAGCACCTGCAACTAGCAAGCGTCAAGGTTCAAATCCAAAGTTTGCATGAAGAACTATTCAAGACTCAAGATCAAGCTTCAGAAGACTTATAGATAGGAATCTTATAACTCGTAGTTGACATGCTTAGCTAGTCTTTTTAATTTTTTGATTTTTGATGTAATAACAAGACCGCGGACCGGAACCTCGATGGAACGGCACCTCGACCGGCTCTCCACCTCAGTATACTCCATCACCTCATTCACTTCTGAACTACACGTGGTCTGATTCCTTAATAGCCAAGGATATGTAGGCAACTCAGATACTAGAGCTCGGTCACATTCTCCTTTCTTTTAGCTGTTGGTCTCTCTAAATAAGGGTTGGGTCAAAAAACCTGTCTAGTCGTTCTTTGTCTAAAAACTCTTCGCGTTCCCAGTCAAAGAGGGACAACTGTAGACATGTGATTTTTGACCCTCCCCAAGATTTTTTATATTTTAGCATGTAAATATTTAACTTAGGCCTAATATCGCTATTTCAACTAATTTTGACTTTTTTACTTTATTTTATTACAAGAAAATGAAAATTACAAAAAAATAGTTTCATTAATGTTTTGTAGCCATTTTTAATCTTGAAAAAATACCAAAAATAATTTGTTTTAACGGTTAGTCTTATTTTAATAGTTATTTTACTTTAGTAGGATTTGTAAGCACGTGATTTTTGCCCAATATGAGAATTACTCCCAAAAAATTCAAAAATAAAATGATTTTTCTTTGATGTGCAATTTTTGTGATATTTTGAGAAATTATTTGTATTTGTCTGTGCGTGTTTATTCGCTAAATTAATAAAAAAATACAAAAATATGTCGCATTTTGCATATAGGATTTAATTCTACAATTGTTAGTAATTAAATTTGTTTTACAAAAATTAAAAATTACAAAAATAGGCATCGTTTGCATTTTTAGCATTTAATGTCCAAATATACAATTTTATGCTTAATTAATACTTAATTGTGCGTTAATTGTTATTGGGAGTTAATTTGCGCTTTTATAACTTAATTTAGTTCTTAATAATAGTTTAAGTATTTTTATAATTTAGTTTTAGAAAAAATAAAAGAAGAAAAGAGAGCGAAAATATAAAGAAAGTCGGAATTAGGCCTCTTCTTCAATTTCAAGCCACAGGCCCAAAAAATGGCCCAATCTTCCCTACGACCCAGTCCATTTCGAACTGGGTCGACCCAGTCCATAACCCAAAAGACCCAATACCCCTATCTTGCATTTCAAAGACACAAAACAAAACAAAAAAAAAACCCAAAAACCCTAAAAATGACCTAAGTCATCCGCCCCCCCTATCATTCTTCTTCTTCTTTTCTTCTTTCTTCTCCAAACTCTAAAACACACATCCATGGCTGCCATGGCTAAGCTCCAGCAGCTTAATCTCCTTCGACACAAGCGCACACACCACCAAGAAGCCCATCTTCTCCATGTCAAGCTCAAAAGGCTCGTCCATGGCTGCGTCTTCGTCGTCAACCCATCGCCATGTTTGTTGCTTTTTCTTGCTGCCTCTGCGTCGTCCATGGCTTCCCGAACTGCTGCTCCATTTTCTCCATAAGCTGCTGAACGCAGCAGCAGTAGACGACCAGCTGCTGCCCGTGTCCAGCTGCGACGAGCAGCCATGGCTGTCCGCGACGCTGCCGCTGCTCCTCCTTCCTCCGCCGCTGCTTCTACTTCTTCTTCGTCTTCGTCGTCCTTCGTTCGAGCTTTGGTCGAGGCTTGGACAGATTTGTTTACAATCAAAGTTCGTCGTTGATTCATCTCCGGTTAGTTGTTTTTGAGTTTTATTTTTGTTCATATTTTGTTTGATATTTTCCGGATCCAAAATCGTTAAATGATTTAATCCTTGTTTTGTTCGTTGTTCATCTTTGAAATAATTTTCTAGTGTGTTCATGTTGTTTGTTAAATTAATTTTCAGATTTCAAAATAGAAGTTTAATTAGTTGTTTTCATGTTTATTTCATGTTTGTATTATTGTTTAAGTAAGTATTTGTTAGTTTGATGTTTGTTAGATTCAAATTGAAATTTAATCAACTATTTCTTCAATTTGTTTCATGTGTTTATGTATTGTTAGAAATTGTTAATATTGTTAAGTTCAAGTTTAAGTTCATAATTGTTTCTTCGTCGATCTTGTTATTTGTTTAAAGAATTTAGTTGTATTAAAGGAATATATTGTTTTAATCGTTTAATCCGTCATGTTTGTTGTCTTAAAATAGATTCATTCATGTTCATACTTTGTTTGGATGATCTTGAATCCGAATTTTGTATAGTTTGATTTCTTGTTTACCATTTATGATTATTGCTTGAATTGTTCTCATAATCTTGTTTAAAGTTTAATATAAGAATTGTTTGTTGTAATGTTGTTAGAGTTGATTTTAAGTTCAATATGATTGAATTTAGAAATCTTCATACTTTGTTTGTTGTTGTTGTTGAATCCGAAAATAGGATTGTTTGTTGCTAAAATATTGTTCAATCAAATTTTAGTTGTTCTTTGTTGTTCAATTCGTGTTCATGTGATTTGTTGTTGAAATGTTGTTAAAATCGTGTTCATGTGATATTGTTGTTATGATGTTCATCCATGTTCATATTGTTGTTTGAACATTGTTAGAAATTGATCATATTGTCTATATTTTGGTTAAGTTTGATTAATTGATGTGTTATAGCTGATGGGTAGTTTGGTAAATTTGTAATACGTTCAGGGGTAGTTTGGTAATTTCAGTAAGGTCGGAAGGGGTAGTTTAGGAATTGTACATTTTGAAATTGTTTATTTGAAGCATGGGGGACAAAATGAAATGGGGTGGGTTGTGATATGATTATTTAATATAAAGGGGGGACAAGATTTAAATTAAAGGGGAATCTTGCATTATTTTAAATAAAGCATGGGGGACAAAATATAATGGGGTGGTGTGATATGTTTATTTAATGTAATGGGGATGAGTGGAAAGATAATGGGTTGGGTAGAGAAAAAGTATTGATTTAATTGATTAAAAGATTTATGGGATGGGATTATATATATGGGAAGTCTTGAAGACAAGACATAACAAGAAATACAGAGAGAAGAACAGAAATAGGGAGAGAGATACGAAAAAAATACACACACAGATAGAGAGAAAAAAACGGACAGAGAATAGAAGAGAGAAAAATTCCGAAAAATATTTAAGTTTTCAAAATAAAATAAAACTAAAAAAAATCTACTGCTTTCTTTCTTTGTTTGAAATTAGTATTAATGGTTGTTGTTTCATTTAAAGCTTAAAGCTTTTGTTTTTGGGATTACTACTCCACCGGTCTGTTACTGGGTTGTTACTGTTGCTGGGCAGTTGTTGCTATTGTACTGTTATTACTGCTGCTGATTCTCATCATCATTTTCTTTTGCTTCCAATATCAGGTATATATTTTAAATTCATGGCATGAAAAGCTTCAACATGGCAAGTAAATGAAGTTTGGAATTATAAGGATGTCTTCTACTCATTTAAATTTTATTAGTTTAAGTTTCAGTTTTGTTTTAGTTGGTTAATATAGTATTATACTTGACATGATAAACTGTTAACTAATTAACCTTCTGGAGTAGTAAATTCCACGATAATCTTATATGTTTTGAGGACTAGTGATGACATTTACTGTTTAAATTGTTGAGATAGGGAACATTGCAGAAAATTGGCCATTAATTAAATCTTGTGATATTGTTAGCTAAGTAAAGAATAGTACGGAAATACCCAGAAATTACATTACTAGATTATTTTGTCAAATATCCAATTTTGTTTAAAGCTAGATGATGTCGTCTTATTAAATCAATTGGTAGATTAGTTCTCTTTCTTAATAACAAATGACATAGTTATTTTAGGAACGCGATCAACTCATTTCTTTTAATGTATGAAATAATGTCGATGATTTTTTTACAAAATATAGAGCTAGTGTTTGTAAATATTCGCATAGGCAGAGTTATTGTTTATCTCAAACTCAATCTTCGTAATCAAAAATTAACTAAATAATTATAACCTCGGACTAAAAACAAGTGGTGTAAAAGAAAGATGAGATTTATAAATTGTAACATTTTAAGTCAAAAATGTGTAAATAGCGTTTGCTACAAATAGAATAATGAAAATTCTTCAAAAATATCACTTCCTTTCTTACATCCATTCTTTCCCAATTTTTATACGTAATTTGCACGTTGTTTATTTGGGTAGGCAAATATTGTATTCACTAAATGGTAGTATTAATCACACGTTGTTTATTTTACTCCTCAAATTCGAATGGTTTGAGGAATATAATTCATACGCGAAAAAATATAAATTGCGATCAACGTCCAATAAATTGTAAATTCTTTTTAAGGAATTTAGAGACTAGAAGAATATTTATTTCTCATGACTTTCACATAAAAATGTATGGATGTAATAAACAATTTGTGGAAAATTTATACTACCATCAAGAATATTTTTGTGATTAGGGATACGTTCGCGTAACCTAATTATATTTCTAAAAGCAATTCGGATTATGCGTTCGCGTGACTTCGATCGAATATTTAATAAAAGGGATTTCTCGGAGAATATCATTATTAATTTCATAAAAACCCGAGATGTGAGGTTCACTACTTAATTATACCAAAAGGGCGAATGTTTTTGATTTTATTTAAAGCATAATTTCGAAAATGATTATTTTAATAAAAATATTATCTATATTATTGTGTACACGTGCGCGTGACACAACTCCGCATGTTTTAAAAAATATAATTTATAACACGAATATACGTACGCGTGATTCGATTCAAAGAAGGGTCTTTAAATCTAAATAGAAGCGGTAACAATAAAATCATGCAATAAAAATGTATTTAACAAATCAAAATAATCAAGCCGAATATAACAGTTGAGCGACCGTGCTAGAACCACGGAACTCGGGAATGCCTAACACCTTCTCCCGGGTTAACAGAATTCCTTATCCGGATTTCTGGTGCGCAGACTGTTAAATAGACAGAGTCATATTCTCCTCGATTCAGGGATTAAAACCGGTGACTTGGGACGCCTTAAAATTCCCAAGTGGCGACTCTGAAACAAACAAACAAATCCCGTTTCGACTGTCCTTTAATTGGAGAAAACTCCCTGCACCCTCGCGGGCGCGGAAAAAGGAGGTGCGAAAGCTCTGGCGACTCTGCTGGGGACTACTAGTTGTAACCCAGAACCACTGGTTCAGGGTTTAAAGAATTCGAGCTTAAGATAACTGCAATAATTGGCTTTATTTATTATCTGATTTTTTTACATGATATATGCCCAATGTGCTAAATGACACTTTTACCGCTTTAATATTATTTGAATTATGAATATATACAACTGCTACGAAACCCCCTTCTTTCTGAGTCTTCTAAATTTATGGTGCACACGTGCGCGTGGCCCACCTTTCTGTTAAAGTCATACCAAATAAGACGAAGTTGGGACAAGTAACTAGGCCGGGTAGACTTTCGTGCTCCCGGTACGTTGCCCCCGCTTCGGCTCAAACTGTCCGTTTGGGTAAGCCAGGGCTAGATCAATATGCCTCAGGTTTTTTCACTTAGAATAACTCAGCTTCATGCCGGATCCCTAGTAGGAGCGATTGTTTGCATCACGTGCATTTGACTTTGGAGACTCAACACAGGGGTTGGGTCTGTCTAGGACAGGTGTACCAAAAAATGACCATCCTGATGCATCTTACTTGCTGCTACTTGCGCATTTATTTGATCCGGATTTGTGTGTTGACTGACTTTTGAATATCATGAATAATATTTTAAAATTGAAAAAAAAATAGCGGTTAGGGAATTGATTGTTTATTTTTGGAAAAAAAAAACAAAGCCCAAATACTGTCAAAACTCTGCCGAAATTTTGAGAAAATGAAAAAAAAAATGTTTATTAGTTTGTTTTAATAAAAGCAAAGAAAAATAGAAAGAAAAAAAATCATTGTTCTGTCTTATTTTTCAAAATATATATATATATATAAAGGAAAATAGTTTGTCTTCCCCTGAAAATGACAATGAAAAAGAGTCTTACTTTTAAAATAGTTTTTTTATTCGTTTCTGAAAAATTCAAAATAATAAAATAAAAAGAGTCGCGTTGAAAGTGGTTTTATTATTTGTTGCAAATATATATATATATATATAAAAATCCAAAAAGTTTTTCTTTATTTCCAAAAATATATATATATCTTTATTTGTTGCAAAAATATTTGTCCTGCCAAAAAGTCTAGAAAAGTTTTTTTTAGACTCCCAATTTTCAAAACAAAAAATCCAAAAATATTTTCCATTATTGACTTCTTTAAGAAAGTCTTTTTAATTATTAAAAAAATATATATAAAATAAAACAAATTCGAAAATATTTTCCTTCTTCTTTAAAAGTTGAAAAGAAAATTCAAAATTTTAAAAAATATTTTTTTTTTAGAAAGCATTTCTTTTATTAAAGGTAAAATTCCAAAAAAATATTTTCTTTCTTCTTAGAATAAGAAAAAAACAAAAAGAAAAATCTTCCTTTTACTTTTGAAATTCTCAAAGTTCAAATCAAAAGAAAATGAATTCTTAGAAGTCTTTCTTTCAAAAAGAAAATCAATCAAAAATTCAAAAAAAAATATATATACTTCATTTCTTCTTTCAAAGCAGTTCTTTTACAAATTCAATAATAATAATTTAAAATTAGTTTACTTACTTTAATCATGACCTGCCCGAACTACGCGGGTTTGATTCTCACCGGATGTGAGATACGTAGGCAACCCTCATCGGGTCCAACCCCCATTTTTGCTAAAATAGCCAAAAACCAATAAATAAATAAAAAACATGTCAAAATTTTAATTTTTTCATAAATAAGTCGGGTAGTGTCCAGCCTCCACTTTTTGCTAAAACAAAATAGCCAAAAAAAATATGTCAAATTTTAGTTTTGTCATAAAGAAGTCGGGTGACGCTGTTTTATCAAGACATAGCCGAATGTTCCCGAAAGGGACGCTGGAAGGCTGACTTTGCATAAACAGCCACCTTTGGGTCATTTTTTAAAATTTGGTTCAGTTGACCCACACAGCCTTAAAAAATCTTCGTCCCCGAGGCGCTGAAGGGCCGTGTTGCACCACCTGGTTTTTATTGTAATTTGAAAAAAAAAACAAAGAGTCAACGGTCAGGTGAATTTTTTTTTAGTAAAAAATAAGCCGAGCTAGCTTCGACAGTGTCTTAAACCGTTCTTGCCGAAATAGCCTTAGAGTATCTTTCAGTTGTCGAAAGGCTATTTTCGTAAAAGAATGGACAAGTTTTTAAAGTGTCATAAAATAATCCTCTCCGGCCTCAAAATTTGGAAGGGGCAACATTTGCAAAAATAGCCGTTTGATTGCATTTGTCAAACGGGGAAAGGAAGCTGGCCGTTTGTTTTTGAGTTTGTAAATCTTTTGATTAAAATATGTGGGTTGTTTGATTTTCGAGTTTGTAGGTCATCTTCAAACCATTGAAACCCAGTTTATTTTAATATGAAAATTGAAAAAAAAAATGATTAGTATTGTTCATCTTTTAATGGTCCGAACTACGCAAGGTCTGATTCATGCGGGGTCATGATACGTAGGCAATCTCCATAAGATTCGACCACAACAAAAAAATGAAAAAAAAAATTTGAAAAAAAAATCGAAAAAAAAGATGTTGCTAGTAATAAGAACCGACTGAGTCCATTCTAACATGTTTTATTTTGAATTGTGAAGAAAGTTGAGTTGGTCGGTTTGTTCAGAGGGTTCAACAAGAGTCTACTGTGCCGGAAAAAAATAGAATACTGAAAACAGCAAATGACCGGAGTGTGTCAAGCATGGGCCAGTGGGCAAGGACAGCCTCGTCATGAGTCACAATTTGCGACACAACAAGAGCAGTACCACTCTCCTAAGTACCACCCGTACTCGTTAGATCTTCCTTCAAAGATTGAAGAGCCTGCCCGAAAGATGGTACAAGAAGAATTAACCCAAAGGGTGAAAAACTTTAGAACAATGGTTGAAAAACAGGCAAGGGTTGTCTGGCCAAAAGAGTGTTGCCTTCAAATATCTATGTATGTTCCCCGATGTCCACTTGCCGCCTGGTTTCAAAACTCCCAAATTTGAAAAGTACGATGGACATGGAGATCCCATTGCCCACCTGAAAAGGTATTGCAATCAAATGAGAGGTGCGGGAAGAAATGAAGAATTGTTGATGGCTTATTTTGTGGAAAGCCTTACGGGAGTAGCTTCCGAATGGTTTATGGATCAAGACACGTCTCGCTGGTATGTCTGGGACGACATGGCACAAGCATTTGTCAAACAGTTCCAATACAGCGTCGACATTGCCCCAGACCGCATTTCCCTTTCAAACCTGAAAAAGAAACCAAGTGAAAGTTTCAGGGAATATGCCATTAAATGGAGAGAGCAAGCAGCTCGAGTTAAGCCACCCATGGATGACCACGAGCTAATAACTGTCTTCCTTCAAGCGCAAGAGCCAGATTACTTTCAGAACATGATGTCCGCAGTTGGCAAATCCTTCTCGGAAGCAATCAAAATGGGAGAAATAATAGAGAATGGTCTTAAGACAGGAAAAATTATGAGTCAAGCAGTTTTTAAAGCTGCAACTCACGCTGTCCGGGTTGAGTCTGATAATTTTTGCGACACAAATGAGAAGATTGAAGAAATCATGATGACATCAGGGTCAAGAAGAGGTCCTAGGAGAACATCTCGAAGGTATGAGCAGCCTCCTAAAGTTATCTATGAATCCCCTGAGCAATATTATCCCCCTCAGAACCCACAACACTCTATTGTTCCACCTCAGTATGTTGCCCGGCCACCAAAACGCCCCAGAAGGCGAGCACGAGCATCACAAAATCTCCAGAAGCCTCCACATAACTTTCAGGTGCCCTATAACCCACATCCAAGCCAGAAGTATAAAGGGGAACGAAGGTTGAAAGATAATTTTACACCAATAGGAGAGTCCTATGAAAGCTTATTTGAGAGGTTAAAGCATCACGACATGATTGCATCTATTCCTCCAAATCATCTGGACACACGTGCAAGAAGCTTTGACCCTTCTAAAAGGTGTGAATACCATTCCAATGCCCAGGGGCACAATGTTGAAAGTTGTCGGGATTTGAAAAAAGAAATAGAAAGGATGATCCAGGAAAATCTGATTGTGATCCAAGGTAATGACACCCAGAATATCGCGCAGAATCCTTTACCTGCACATCATGATGCACACTTTATGGGGAGGATGCCTGGTAACATGGGATTTTAGAGTCATCCCGGAAAGCCACTAACTGATGATAATGATATCGAAGTTGGAAATGGTCTGGACAATACTGCAAAGCTCAGTGGCTAAAGATGCCAACTTTGATAAAATGGGAGGACGCTCCGTTCCTTGGTTAGCAAGAGAGAAGCTTGTGGTGGCTTATTTTGTTGTCATTTCTGTTGTCCGGATTATTCTTAGGGTTGTAATCCGAATATTGTCTTGTGTCAAACCTTCTTATCTTTCCATTTTGTCATATCAGTTTGTTTAAGTTTTGTCAAGGTTGTGTTAGGATTTTATTCTGCTTCTTTTGTTTGTTTTATTATTCAAACCATTTCGCCAGTAGTCTAATACAAAAGCCGGTCTTTTATTATTTCCAGTCATCTTTTTATTTAGTCCTTTTGTCATTTTCGTTCAATGCCGATTCTAGGGACATGACATGCGCACACAGTTTGGGCCTAGTCTATAAAGTTAATCATAAAACCCTGGGAAGGTGATCAAAGCATTTAAAGGAAATAAGAACGGTTTGAGATTATTTGAAGCCCGAGTCATGTGGAACTGGGGCAAGTAAAACATAAAGAAAACCGTTAAATGCAAGATTCGCCAAATTGGCATGAGGGTCGTGCATGAGAGTGAGAGTGTCGCCCAGCAGTGCTTTAGAAATGACAAATGAAAAAGCAAGTGTTTAACATAATTGTCAAATCCAGCACCATCAGAAGAGACTATAAATCTATGATCAATTGTGTTGTTTGCATTTGGCATGTTTTGAAGACTGGAATGACGAAGGCATTTTGTTCTGCTATCTAAACACTTTATCCTTCGTTACCCCTTTTGAGCCTTATTTTATTTTCTTTCATACCCCTCGTTCGGAATCAATAGCAACGACTAGGAAATACGAGCCTAGAAGGTAAAAAAAAAATCAAAAAAAAAATGAAAAAGAAAAAAAAAGAAAAATGATAAAAAAAAAAAAAAAAAGTCAGAAGAAAAAAGAGGAATTGGGAACTACGTTTGACCTGATTCCTCAAAGAGGATACGTAGGCGCTTCACGGATCGGTCATAGGGTGCATAGTGTGCATAATGTGCATGGTATGCATGGTGTAATAAATAAATAAAAAAAAACAAAATTTAAATAAATAATCCCCAAGCAAGAAACTGGGGCAAGAGTTGTACTCGTTGTAAGCAAAATTGGTTCCGAAGGTTGTAATTTTCAAACCCCAAATTTATTTTGTTTTTGAGCCTTTTTATACCCTTTCTTTCTAGCCTATCCAAAACCCGCATTACGGTCCAAAGAAAGACCTTCTGATCAGTCTTCAAAAGATGTCAAGTCAGACGAATGAGAGTCTTACCGGCGAACATAATATTTTGTTCCACATCAGAAAGGACTCTAATCTCCAGCAGATAGAGTCATACCGGCAACACTCCAAATCCCCAGTTAGAAAGTGATACAAATGAGAGAGTCTTATCGGTGAAAATCTTCACGGACACCATAAGACGATGAAAGCTGAGAGAAAAACCAAAATGAGAGAGGCTTGATAGTGAAAACCCTTCGGGCACTACAAGTCAAATAATATTGGGAATCAGATGGGGAATTGCCAATTGAAGGTCTTGAAAGACGATTGACGGCAGAGGATGGGCCACATGTGCATGTCATGACCATTAGAGTCGGTATTTGCGTTTGATAGGTTTTTATTTATAGTTTCTTTTGTTAAAGAGTCATCTTTTTCCGTTGTCTTTTATTCTGTTCCCTTTTATCTTTTCCTTTCATAGAAATTTCCCCAGTAGAGTCTGTTTGGTCAGAACCAGTGGGAAATGACTTCAAAATAGGCCATCAGCTTTCCAAGATAAGATCTGACTAATACATCCAAATGATATAGTCAGGAAGGAACAAGCGCGAGGCCAATGTCAAGAAAGATATCCCCAGCAAAAGGGAATTGACAAAAGGATCGACGAGTGTCAAGAGGGATATCCTTGCCGAAATCAGAGGTTATTAAAACCTCAAGGCCAAGGCCCGTGGACAAAACAAGGAGAGCAATAAGCATGACTTGGAAAATTCATGCGAGACTAAAAGGTCGGGAAAATGCAAGTCTCCGAGCCATGCCACGAAAGAAGAGGGATATCCCTAGCAGAAAAGGATTATCCTCAGCAAATAATATCGTCCCTTGTGGAATGCAGAGCAAGGAAGGAGAAAGGGGAAAGCCATCCCAAGTAGGAGTATCACAACCAACCACCGCGTTTTAAACTAACAAATTTTGTTTAAAACAGGTAAAAGAAATGGCATTGATGACAGAAATGCATGCCATAAGGGAGACTGTAAAACTGGGGCAGAAAATTTTCCTTTCATTTGGAAAATTTTCTGGAAGTCAGGTACCCATTTGAGGAAGAATAAAAAATAACACCAGTCTCAAGGGAAGTGGTCTTTGAACCAGTGTTGCCCCATTATAATAAGTTTCCAATGGAGGAAATTGATCCCCAGCAGACAGAACAAAGGGATGACATTTGTGCTCAGAAAAACAAAAGCCATTATCATCCCTAGGAGCTTCCAGAAGAATGAAGCATCGATTTGAAGGGATAAAATTCCCCAGCAACGTTATCCTCAACGAACGTTATCCCAAGAAGATAACACTTTTATCCCCAGCAGTGTTGAGAGAAAATAAATTCTGAAAAAAAAAATTGAATTTGAAGGAGGGGAAGAAAGAAAACTACCGCAGTGGTATTATCCCCAGCAAGCAAGAACAAAGCAGCGCGAAGGAAGGAGAAAAGAAAAGAAGGAATTACGAAGGTAAGTTTCTCAAATCATTGATCTTTACATTTTTCTCCTAGGATAAAAAGTCCTAGTCTGATGAATTTCCCTCCCGATACAATCTTGGTCCGATGAAATTTTTCTCCCAAGATAAGATATCAAATCTTAGTCGGATGAATCTTTCTCCTAAGATCACAACAAAATGGACCTAGTCTGACGATTTATCTCCTAGAGTCAAAATCTTGGTCTGATGAAATTTTTCTCCCAAGATAAAATCTTAGTCGGATGAATCTTTCTCCTAAGATCACAACAAAATGGACCTAGTCTGACGATTTATCTCCTAGAGTCAAAATCTTGGTCTGATGAAATTTTTCTCCCAAGATAAAATCTTAGTCGGATGAATCTTTCTCCTAAGATCACAACAAATGGACCTAGTCTGACGATTTATCTCCTAGAGTCAAAATCTTGGTCTGATGAAATTGTTCTCCCAAGATAAAATCTTAGTCGGATGAATCTTTCTCCTAAGATCACAACAAATGGACCTAGTCTGACGATTTATCTCCTAGAGTCAAAATCTTGGTCTGATGAAATTGTTCTCCCAAGATAAAATCTTAGTCGGATGAATCTTTCTCCTAAGATCACAACAAATGGACCTAGTCTGACGATTTATCTCCTAGAGTCAAAATCTTGGTCTGATGAAATTTTTCTCCCAAGATAAAATCTTAGTCAGATGAATCTTTCTCCTAAGATAAGATATCAAATCCTAGTCTGATGAATTTTCTCCTAAGATAATAATTAAAAAAAAATGAAAAAATTGAAAAAGAAGTCAGGCGTCCACTTGGAGAATGAGGATGAAAAATCGAAGAAGAAATCAGGCGCCCACCTGGAGAACAAGGGAAAACAGTTGAATTATCAGAAATCAGGCGTCCACCTGGAGAACAAGGAAGGACAATTGAAATAGCAATCAGGAATCCACCTGGAGAACAAGGAAGAAGAGTTGAAATATCAGAAGTCAGGCGTCCACCTGGAGAACAAGGAAAAGCACCAAAACTGGGGCAGAAGATTTTCTGCCATGGTCGAAAATTTTCTCAGAAGAACGAGGAAATCAATTCAAGTTTTAAGAGATAGCAAGACGACACGATTCGAAGAAAAACAGTCGGAGGTAAGACAATTCCAAGATTTTGAAAATGGGATCATCCGCCCTCGAACAGGATATTATGGGTTCATCCGCCCTCGAATAGGATATTTTGGGTTCATCCGCCCTCGAATAGGATATTATGGGTTCATCCGCCCTCGAATAGGATATTTTGGGTTCATCCGCCCTCGAATAGGATCTTTTGGGTTCATCCGCCCTCGAATAGGATATTATGGGTTCATCCGCCCTCGAATAGGATATTTTGGGTTCATCCGCCCTCGAATAGGATATATTGGGTTCATCCGCCCTCGAATAGGATATTATGGGTTCATCCGCCCTCGAATAGGATATTTTGGGTTCATCCGCCCTCGAATAGGATCTTTTGGGTTCATCCGCCCTCGAATAGGATATTATGGGTTCATCCGCCCTCGAATAGGATATTTTGGGTTCATCCGCCCTCGAATAGGATCTTTTAGGTTCATCCGCCCTCGAATAGGATCTTTTGGGTTCATCCGCCCTCGAATAGGATATTTTTGGGTTCATCCGCCCTCGGATAGGATATTTGGGTTCATCCGCCCTCGAATAGGATATTTTGGGTTCATCCGCCCTCGAATAGGATTTTATTTTTAAAAGTTGTTGAAGTCAGGAGCCCGCCTGAAGAGAGGAAAGGCATTTTTAAAAGTTGTTGAAATCTCGTCAACCTAAAGAAAGGAATGGCGATGTATTTGTTGAAGTCAGGAGCCCGCCTGAAGAGAGGAATGGTGAATTATTTTCAAAGTTGTTGTTGAAGTCAGGAGCCCGCCTGAAGAGAGGAAAGGCATTTTTAAAAAGTTGTTGAAATCTTGCCAACCTAAAGAAAGGAATGGCGATGTGTGATTTGAAGTCAGGAGCCCGCCTGAAGAGAGGAATGGCAATTATTTTCAAAGTTGTTGAAGTCAGGAGCCCGCCTGAAGAGAGGAATGACATTCATTTTTGTTGTTGAAGTTGGGAGCCCGCCCATAGAACAGAGGCATACATTTCAGTCTTTAATTTTCAAGCATTGAACTTGGGAGCCCGCCCAGATAACAGAGGCATACATTTCAAGTCTTTAATTTTCAAGTATTGAAGTTGGGAGCCCGCCCAGATAACAGAGGCATACATTTCAAGATCAAGTCAGAGAACAATAAAACAGAGGGTTACAATAGGAATCCCCAGCAGGAAACAATAAAATTCCCCGGCACCGGGAAGCAGAAGGTTGCAACAAGAGGTCACAGCACAAACTCAAGTGCATGTGTCAAAAGAAGAAAAGTACCGGAAGAAATGCAAGCAGACAAGGAAGCAAGGCAACAAAAACAAATTGTACTCTAGCCTAGCTTCTTGTTTTCTTTTAAGCACGTTGTAACAAGGAGATCGGTAAGCAGTAGTAATAGCATGCAACAACAGTAACAGTGCAGTCCAACGGTAGTCCCAGCTACCAAAGTTTTCCGAACTACATTGACCTGATTCCTGTTTAGCCCAGGATATGTAGGAAACCTTTGAAGCAAAGGTTCGGTCAAATCTTTTTCAAAAAATGCTTCAACGGAGTACTCGGATGGGCAAAAAATCGCTCGCTTTATCTTTGCACGAAAACCCTTCGTGTCTTCGGGCAAAGAGGGGCAGCTGTAAGCACGTGATTTTTGCCCAATATGAGAATTACTCCCAAAAAATTCAAAAATAAAATGATTTTTCTTTGGTGTGCAATTTTTGTGATATTTTGAGAAATTATTTGTATTTGTCTGTGCATGTTTATTTGCTAAATTAATAAAAAAATACAAAAATATGTCGCATTTTGCATATAGGATTTAATTCTACAATTGTTAGTAATTAAATTTGTTTTACAAAAATTAAAAATTACAAAAATAGGCATCGTTTGCATTTTTAGCATTTAATGTCCAAATATACAATTTTATGCTTAATTAATACTTAATTGTGCGTTAATTGTTATTGGGAGTTAATTTGCGCTTTTATAACTTAATTTAGTTCTTAATAATAGTTTAAGTATTTTTATAATTTAGTTTTAGAAAAAATAAAAGAAGAAAAGAGAGCGAAAATATAAAGAAAGTCGGAATTAGGCCTCTTCTTCAATTTCAAGCCACAGGCCCAAAAAATGGCCCAATCTTCCCTACGACCCAGTCCATTTCGAACTGGGTCGACCCAGTCCATAACCCAAAAGACCCAATACCCCTATCTTGCATTTCAAAGACACAAAACAAAACAAAAAAAAACCCCAAAAACCCTAAAAATGACCTAAGTCATCCGCCCCCCCCCTATCATTCTTCTTCTTCTTTTCTTCTTTCTTCTCCAAACTCTAAAACACACATCCATGGCTGCCATGGCTAAGCTCCAGCAGCTTAATCTCCTTCGACACAAGCGCACACACCACCAAGAAGCCCATCTTCTCCATGTCAAGCTCAAAAGGCTCGTCCATGGCTGCGTCTTCGTCGTCAACCCATCGCCATGTTTGTTGCTTTTTCTTGCTGCCTCTGCGTCGTCCATGGCTTCCCGAACTGCTGCTCCATTTTCTCCATAAGCTGCTGAACGCAGCAGCAGTAGACGACCAGCTGCTGCCCGTGTCCAGCTGCGACGAGCAGCCATGGCTGTCCGCGACGCTGCCGCTGCTCCTCCTTCCTCCGCCGCTGCTTCTACTTCTTCTTCGTCTTCGTCGTCCTTCGTTCGAGCTTTGGTCGAGGCTTGGACAGATTTGTTTACAATCAAAGTTCGTCGTTGATTCATCTCCGGTTAGTTGTTTTTGAGTTTTATTTTTGTTCATATTTTGTTTGATATTTTCCGGATCCAAAATCGTTAAATGATTTAATCCTTGTTTTGTTCGTTGTTCATCTTTGAAATAATTTTCTAGTGTGTTCATGTTGTTTGTTAAATTAATTTTCAGATTTCAAAATAGAAGTTTAATTAGTTGTTTTCATGTTTATTTCATGTTTGTATTATTGTTTAAGTAAGTATTTGTTAGTTTGATGTTTGTTAGATTCAAATTGAAATTTAATCAACTATTTCTTCAATTTGTTTCATGTGTTTATGTATTGTTAGAAATTGTTAATATTGTTAAGTTCAAGTTTAAGTTCATAATTGTTTCTTCGTCGATCTTGTTATTTGTTTAAAGAATTTAGTTGTATTAAAGGAATATATTGTTTTAATCGTTTAATCCGTCATGTTTGTTGTCTTAAAATAGATTCATTCATGTTCATACTTTGTTTGGATGATCTTGAATCCGAATTTTGTATAGTTTGATTTCTTGTTTACCATTTATGATTATTGCTTGAATTGTTCTCATAATCTTGTTTAAAGTTTAATATAAGAATTGTTTGTTGTAATGTTGTTAGAGTTGATTTTAAGTTCAATATGATTGAATTTAGAAATCTTCATACTTTGTTTGTTGTTGTTGTTGAATCCGAAAATAGGATTGTTTGTTGCTAAAATATTGTTCAATCAAATTTTAGTTGTTCTTTGTTGTTCAATTCGTGTTCATGTGATTTGTTGTTGAAATGTTGTTAAAATCGTGTTCATGTGATATTGTTGTTATGATGTTCATCCATGTTCATATTGTTGTTTGAACATTGTTAGAAATTGATCATATTGTCTATATTTTGGTTAAGTTTGATTAATTGATGTGTTATAGCTGATGGGTAGTTTGGTAAATTTGTAATACGTTCAGGGGTAGTTTGGTAATTTCAGTAAGGTCGGAAGGGGTAGTTTAGGAATTGTACATTTTGAAATTGTTTATTTGAAGCATGGGGGACAAAATGAAATGGGGTGGGTTGTGATATGATTATTTAATATAAAGGGGGGACAAGATTTAAATTAAAGGGGAATCTTGCATTATTTTAAATAAAGCATGGGGGACAAAATATAATGGGGTGGTGTGATATGTTTATTTAATGTAATGGGGATGAGTGGAAAGATAATGGGTTGGGTAGAGAAAAAGTATTGATTTAATTGATTAAAAGATTTATGGGATGAGATTATATATATGTGAAGTCTTGAACACAAGACATAACAAGAAATACAGAGAGAAGAACAGAAATAGGGAGAGAGATACGAAAAAAAATACACACACAGATAGAGAGAAAAAAACGGACAGAGAATAGAAGAGAGAAAAATTCCGAAAAATATTTAAGTTTTCAAAATAAAATAAAACTAAAAAAAATCTACTGCTTTCTTTCTTTGTTTGAAATTAGTATTAATGGTTGTTGTTTCATTTAAAGCTTAAAGCTTTTGTTTTTGGGATTACTACTCCACCGGTCTGTTACTGGGTTGTTACTGTTGCTGGGCAGTTGTTGCTATTGTACTGTTATTACTGCTGCTGATTCTCATCATCATTTTCTTTTGCTTCCAATATCAGGTATATATTTTAAATTCATGGCATGAAAAGCTTCAACATGGCAAGTAAATGAAGTTTGGAATTATAAGGATGTCTTCTACTCATTTAAATTTTATTAGTTTAAGTTTCAGTTTTGTTTTAGTTGGTTAATATAGTATTATACTTGACATGATAAACTGTTAACTAATTAACCTTCTGGAGTAGTAAATTCCACGATAATCTTATATGTTTTGAGGACTAGTGATGACATTTACTGTTTAAATTGTTGAGATAGGGAACATTGCAGAAAATTGGCCATTAATTAAATCTTGTGATATTGTTAGCTAAGTAAAGAATAGTACGGAAATACCCAGAAATTACATTACTAGATTATTTTGTCAAATATCCAATTTTGTTTAAAGCTAGATGATGTCGTCTTATTAAATCAATTGGTAGATTAGTTCTCTTTCTTAATAACAAATGACATAGTTATTTTAGGAACGCGATCAACTCATTTCTTTTAATGTATGAAATAATGTCGATGATTTTTTTACAAAATATAGAGCTAGTGTTTGTAAATATTCGCATAGGCAGAGTTATTGTTTATCTCAAACTCAATCTTCGTAATCAAAAATTAACTAAATAATTATAACCTCGGACTAAAAACAAGTGGTGTAAAAGAAAGATGAGATTTATAAATTGTAACATTTTAAGTCAAAAATGTGTAAATAGCGTTTGCTACAAATAGAATAATGAAAATTCTTCAAAAATATCACTTCCTTTCTTACATCCATTCTTTCCCAATTTTTATACGTAATTTGCACGTTGTTTATTTGGGTAGGCAAATATTGTATTCACTAAATGGTAGTATTAATCACACGTTGTTTATTTTACTCCTCAAATTCGAATGGTTTGAGGAATATAATTCATACGCGAAAAAATATAAATTGCGATCAACGTCCAATAAATTGTAAATTCTTTTTAAGGAATTTAGAGACTAGAAGAATATTTATTTCTCATGACTTTCACATAAAAATGTATGGATGTAATAAACAATTTGTGGAAAATTTATACTACCATCAAGAATATTTTTGTGATTAGGGATACGTTCGCGTAACCTAATTATATTTCTAAAAGCAATTCGGATTATGCGTTCGCGTGACTTCGATCGAATATTTAATAAAAGGGATTTCTCGGAGAATATCATTATTAATTTCATAAAAACCCGAGATGTGAGGTTCACTACTTAATTATACCAAAAGGGCGAATGTTTTTGATTTTATTTAAAGCATAATTTCGAAAATGATTATTTTAATAAAAATATTATCTATATTATTGTGTACACGTGCGCGTGACACAACTCCGCATGTTTTAAAAAATATAATTTATAACCGGTGAGTCATATTCTCCCGGGTTAACAGAATTCCTTATCCGGATTTCTGGTGCGCAGACTGTTAAATAGACAGAGTCATATTCTCCTCGATTCAGGAATTAAAACCGGTGACTTGGGACGCCTTAAAATTCTCAAGTGGCGACTCTGAAACAAACAAACAAATCCCGTTTCGACTGTCCTTTAATTGGAGAAAACTCCCTGCACCCTCACGGGCGCGGAAAAAGGAGGTGCGACAGGATTAATTAATAAATAAGATCGTATTTTTAGTCTCGTTCACGGAGAAAGAATAAAATTTGGGCTCAAACAACCCATTTTAAGCTTAATTTTTGGACCTAGCCTATAATCCCCAAGCCCATAATTCCTAGGCCCATACTCCTTAACATAAAAAACCCTACAAAACTAACCTAAACCTATACACTCTAGAGGGAGGATCAGCTAAAAAAATATATAAAAAAAAAGAGCTGGATCTAACGCCTAAAGAGTGAGCCGCAATTCTCAAAAGAAGAGACCCCCCCACACCGGTCGTCTTCTTCATAAAATCTCCAGCGAAAAGCTTCAGCCATTGGAACCAAATACCAAAAGCAGTATCCAGAACACAAACGACCCTGCCCTTCATCTTCTTGAGTGCTAAAGCGCGAACAGCCCACACCCCTCCATTTTGAACCCAGCTAAAAAAGAAAAACCATCCAAACAAACCCCAAAAATTTAGCCTCAAATGTAGCTGAAGAAGCCACCAAGTTCCAACCCATTTTCTGGTGTGAAAAGCTGAAAATCAGCAATGAAAATAAGCCAAGAAAGCAGCAAAAATTAGCTGTCAAATAAAAAAAAAGACCCCAAGTTCAGTCGAGTTTCGAGGTTGCCGGCGAGGTCCCCTCCGTGGTCAAGGGAAAATTTTCTGTTTGAAAGTTCCATAATTTTCAATTTGATGTAATTTTAGATCAAATTCATCTCTATATAAAGCACATACAAGCAGAGTTCCAAAATCAAAGTCAGTTCTATTTGAATCTGCCCTTGCTTTGGATTTTCGGTTCATTTTTTGCGAGGTGAGTTTTGGTTTGATTTGTTGATTGATTGGTAATTTCCATTTTAATTTTGAATTGCACGGATCTGTTAGATGATATTTGACATCATAAAGATACAATGTTAAGTGTGCGTTAAGAAACCAACTGATTTTGGACTTATATTAAATACACTACGAAGAAAAGACTTTCTACGATGTCATGTGCTCTTTGACTTTGGGTAAAGTTTATAATTAGTTTTTGTAGGCATAATACTTTTTTTAGTAGAATGTTTGCATATGGTTTAATAAAAATGACAAACCATGGCCTTGCCTTACGATGATTTACTTTATTCTAGTTTGGATTTGCTGTAATTGTTCACTTATATCAAGTTTGACATGATTCTTTTTTAGTTGCAGTAATTATTTTTCGTAGCTTGCTTTAGGTGCGATTAATAAATTATTGTGGCCATGAGTACAGTTTCCGTGACATAGTCATGATACATAAATCTAAATTCGGGTGTGCATTTCATGTGACCCGACTTCAATTTCCAATATTGTTAAATAAAATAAAACGTGTCACGGACCACGGGTGCATTTCATGTAGCGTGGTTTGCAATGTGTTTTAAATAACCTTGAAATAATTCCTTAAATAAATAAAGCGGTTAGAAAGTTAAAAAATGCACGTAGGTTAAAAATGTGTAATTAATCAGATAATTAGGCCAATAATAATAGTTGAGCGACCATACTAGAACCACGAAATCCGGGAATGCCTAACACCTTCTTCCGGGTTAATAGAATTTCTTACCCGGATTTCTGTGTTCGTGGACTATAAAACAGAGTCAATCTTTCCTTAATTTGAGATTTAAACCAGTGACTTGGGACACCATAAATTATCCCAAGTGGCGACTCTGAATAATAAATAAATAAATCCTGTTTCGATTGTCACTTAAATTGGAAAAAACTCCCTTATACCCCTTCGTGGTAGGCAAAAGGAGGTGTGATATAACCTATCTGTAAGACCTCAAAGTAAGGCATGTTCAAATTTATAAGACCTTACAAAAGGCATAATCCCGATCCTAAAGTCTATGCTATATATTCGAATTTGTAAGACCCCTAAAAAGGCATACCCTTGATATAGATGCCGAAGCTACTTCACTCAGGGACTAAAAGGCTACGGCCAAACACAATGACGCCGGTCACAAGGCTCCGGCCAAACTAATGCGACTCGGGGATGCCTGACTGTCGCCATAAAATCACAGGCCTTCAATTACTTCGAAATACTTCAAAAAGAACCGGTTAATCAGGCTACCCACGACATAAGCAAAAGAGCTTTGATCATATCAGCTCCAAACAATAAAAAGGCTTCGAAACAATTCAGCCATTGAGCAAAACCTCCCGAGGTGCTCATTTATCATCACATAACGACTCACAATCGAGGTTCTTATCGAACCGTTGAAGAATCGGGCAAACATAAAAACTTCAAAAAGTCTTTAGCGAGGGAAAAATAAAGCCTATATTAGAGGTCGTACCGACCCTACGCGTAAGAGCCACTGTTGTCAGCTTAAATCAAAAGGTCGTATCGACCCTATGCGTAAGAGTCACTATCGCCAGCTTAAATCAAAAGGTCGTACCAACCCAATGCGCCACTGTCGCTAGCTTAAATCAAAAGGTCGTACCGACCCAATGCATAAGAGCCACTATCACCAGCTTAAGTTAAAAGGTTATGCCGACCCAATGCGTAAGAGCCTGAGAGCCAGCCTAAAATTCAAAACCCAAGGGCTAATGAGCTCGAGTCGAAATCCGACCCGAAAATGGAGCCCGAAAGCGGTTAACTAAAAAGTGCCTAAGGGCAAATGCGTAAGAGCCTACGAGCCAGCCTGACAAGCCTTAGAGTCAATTTGTAAACCTAAGGGTTTTACCTTGAAGGCCAATTCATCTGGCCAAAATCATTGACAAACGTCAAAATTCGGGACAAAGAAAGACATACTCAAGCATAGAGAAATTCATGAAAGGAGAAAACCAGAAGGAAAAAATACAAAGTTCCATTTACAATGCTCTCTAAGAGCCCTATACACAGAATTAGAAAAGAAAAGCTTACTCTACTTTCCCCTCGGGGACTATGGCTCAGTCGACTCTTTCCTCATTATCTTCGGAATAAAAAACGAGGAACTTGGCATCGTGTTCATCCGCCTTGGCCTGCTCTATCTCTTCCGAGAGATCGAAGCCCCTAGCATGGATCTCCTCGAGGGTTTTCCTCTGGGATCTGCACCGAGCATATTCATTACTTATGCTCTCCCGATCGGAAGCCCCTCTCAACTCAGCTCGGGCGTCGGCAACGCCCTTGAAATAGATGGCTACTTTCTCATCAGCCTTAGCTCGAATCTCTTCAGCTCCAGCCCGGGCGTCCATGACCTCGGCCTTTATCTTCAAGAGGTCAGACTCGAGACTTGCAATCCTACTCGTCTGGACCAAGCTATTTTCACGAGAGTTCCGGAGTTGCACCTCGAGGGCAGAATCCTTGGCCAAAGCATTCTTCTTAGCCACAACTTGGGTATCTATATGAGCCTTTAGCTCATCACACTCATACTTGGCCTGGCCAACTTCGCCACAAAGGCATTCCAGGTCCTCCGTCTTTCTCTGCAACTGAAATACCAAAAATGTTAGTCTCCGAAGATAGGATAGAAAGCACACATCCCTTCAAAACAAAGGTTACCTGTTTATCGAGGCGACCTTCGTAGTTCAGATTTCGACTCATCTCACACCGAAGGTGTAACAACTCTTTTGCCCTTTCGTCACAAAGAAGCCTGAGGGATTTCTCCCCGTTCAAGGCTTTCTGCAACCTGGCTTCACAGCGGAGCAACTCGGGCTTGAGCTTGTCAAAGGCCTATGGAAAAGAAGCTCAATAAGAAAAAGAAAATGTAAAATAAAAAAACCAACAAAGTCAACCAAAGCTCACCACAGAACAAAGTCATTGAGCCTCCTCAAAGGCTGAGCGTACATCTACTGGCCTGGTCTCAACGGTCCCAGTTGAACTGATCTTGGTGGGGACATGGTTGATCGAGACCCCACTTGATGTAGATGGCCCCTGACGTCGAGCACCTCTCGAAGTACCTTCGATAGGAGGTGAGAACGACGGCAGAAAACCTGTATCCCACGAAGTACCTTCGACAGGATATGAAGACGACGGCATAACACCTGTATCCCTCGAAGTACCTTTGATGGGAAAAGAAGATGACGGCAAAGGAGGAGCCATTCTTCTGAGGCTAGAAGCCCCAGGTGCTGCAAGCTCAGCTGATACATCTTCTTTGAGCCTCCGGGTAGGGCTTGCCTCGCTATGAGCACCTTCACCCTTCGAGGATTCCTTCCACTTGTTATTGTTCCTCAGCCCCGAAGCTGTCGACCCTTCCTCCTCCCCAAGGGGGCACGGTCCCATCTCAGGAAATTCTCCAATACATGCGGTGACAAAGTTGGTACGCATAAAAGAAAGTACCTTTCAAAAGGAATAAACCACACAACATGTACCATGGGGTTTTGCCTCCCATCTACCCTTCGACAGGTCTCATCACTTATGCCCACCGTAGGTCGAGCGAGCTGCCAACTTTCAGGTCGAATCCGCCAAGTCGGGGACCTCGTATGGTATCCACGGGATTGCTATAAAAAGGAAGAGGAAAACATCTTTACGGAGTCCGCCTCCACCATGAACAAAAATGATAAAAACACAAGCGTGCCACTTACGGGTAAAATTCCATTTCTCAGGAACTCCACAGGGATAATATCGATAGTCCGCACTCAGACAAATCGACTCATCCACCCTCGATCCCCAATTTCTTCATCATCGGCAACAAAGGGACTGGTGGATCGATATCGTAAGGCTATCAGGCCTCGGCAATGAAAGGGCCGGTACAATCTGATGAGATGGCGAAGGGTGAACTCAAGCCCGACTTCCTCCGCAAAGGACCTCATCATCAACACTGTCCTCCAGAACGACGGGTGAACCTGTGCCAGGGTAGCCCGATATCTTTGATAGAAGTCAAGTACGACTCTATTGAGAGAGCCCAACGTGAAGGGGTACGTGTATACGTTCAAAATCCCCTCTACATGAGCCATGATGTTCTCTTCCGGGGAAGGTACCTGCAGTACCCCTTTTTCTCCCCATACGTAGTCTCTCCCCACTGCCTCGAGGTGTTCCTCTCTTATTGATGAAGCAAACCTCGATGCATGCTCCCAATGGCCCTCAACATTGGGAGGTCTCTCTAACAAAAGGTCACTCCTCGAGGCAAAACATCTCGAGGTTAGCTCGCCGAATGCTGGTGGTGTACCACTGACCAAGCGGGAAGTAGAGGCAAAACTCTCCTCTTCTTAGTGAGCGGATTTTGGCATAGCAGCCATAACTATGGTGAAACAGGAGAAGGGAAATGAAAACTTAGGCAAAAACTCTAAATTAAAATGATGAAAGAACTGACGCAGGAAGGAGAACTCTATAAAAAGGATAGCTGCTCAAAGTAGCGGAACCCTCAAATAAGGGGAGAACAAACTCATATATAGAGCAAGCAGCGACTGTCCGCCTACTCTAAAGGCCAATTAATTCTAACTAGGCCATTATCACTTTCGGGGAAGTGTAACGGCGGGACCATCTCGGTCGCTTCATGACCATGTCATAACGAATGACGCTGTCGTACAACGTTCGAGGGGTCAAAGATTCTTGTATCAACCTAGCCTCGAGATGGTGCCCGATCTCGAGGATCTCAATTACCATAACGATGAACTCTAAGGAGCCATCATTGCCAATCTAGCCTCGAGATGGTGCCCGATCTCGAGGATCTCTATCAAAATAAAATTGGGCTCTAAGGAGCTATCGGCATCAATCTAGCCTTGAGACGGTGCCCGATCTCGAGGATCTTTATCACTATAACTATGAACTCTAAGGAGCTATCCATATTAACCTAGTCTCGAGATGGTACCCAATGTCGAGGATCTCTACTATTACAAATGTAGGTCATTCACCCGATCCGAGTCAGTTCTCACTCGAGGGTAATTAATAAAGCCTCAGGGCTATCTTTGCCTTCAGATCAATTTAAGCCCTCTCTCGATTACTTTAAGCCCTGGGCCATCCAAATTTGAGTGTATCCTCGTTCAGGGGCTATCTATAATGTATTAGGGCTATCTTCATTTCAAGTTCAAAAGCAAGTTTTCGAGGCCGCCCGAGCTCAAGCAAACTTTCACTCGGGAACTATCTCTGAAAGTCTAAGGGCTATCTTTATTTCCAGATGATCGAGCAAACTCTCACTCGAGGACTAGCGACAAGGCCTAAAAGGGCTAACCTCTATTTTAAAGAAAATCGGGACCCTTCTTCGCTCAACTAGAACTCAGAAGTCCCGACGGCCTAAGTTTGCACCAGATCAACCGGGGCTTAGTCCGAGGGATGACAAAGGATCTCGAGGAATATCATATTGACTAATCGAGATCCAGAGGGATTTCGATGCCCGGTTCCTGTATTCGGGCCAATCAAAAGTAAAATAGAAGTTCAACACAAGCTAAAGGCAAATCAAATAAACCTTTATATTGATAAAAGACGATTACAAAAATCCCACGAGGGGTTCTTACACAGAAACAAAGAAGCAAAAAACAACAGTCTAAAAGCCTAGTCTTCTCTCGGAGATACATCATCGGGAGCAACATCTGCGAGAACCGTTTACTCGGGGACCCCGTTTCGATGCTCTAAACGACGTCTTCGAGAATCTCCTCTGAAGCAGCAATGGATGAGGAAGAGGCGGTAGCCTATCAAAGAGAAAAAGCTTTTAACAAGCAAGGAAAATTGTGGCTTGGTGAAAAATATGGCGAGTATGGCTCTCACCAGCACTACTATTAGGAAGCCACTTCTTGAGACATTGCACTAGTGTGGGATGCAAAAGTTAGTAGATGGCACCACCTCACTCCATGGAAATCAAAAGGAGTGAAGTGCCACACCAGCTTGAAGTTAAGAGAGATGAGCAGCAATTTATGATCCACATATCCTCTGATACGGGGATAATTTGAAATCCCTCTCTCATTATTTTAGGCCAACAACAACAACAACAACCTAGTGTGGTTTCACTCAGTGGGCAAAAGCTCTGAAAAAGAGCCATGGCATAACTAGCAAAACTGTTGCCGCGTGACCTTACAGTCACGAGTATGAACCATGGAAATCAGAATTTGGATGAGGATGAAGAGAAGAAAAGGGTAAAAGGTTGTAGAAGAATGACTGGGTGAAATCTTGGTTCAAGTAACCTTCTATTTATAGAAAGCCAGTAGCGTAAGCAACGACAAAATTAACGCCTTTGGGAAATGTATCGAGAGGCTCAATCAATGCTTTTCGGGAAACGGATCGGCGGCGATATCATCGCTTTTGGGAAAATAAATCGGTGGTGCATTGAATTCTTCTGGAAAGATGAACTGATGGGATGTCTCAGTTATCACAAAAGCTTATGTCATAAGCATGATGTCATTGTGAGAAGCTCGAGGAGACAGATGTCAAAGTCAACCTTGGGGCAGTATAAATCGGCGGCTATGATGAACGAGTGGGAGATTCCCAAGGCACGTAATTAAAGCTGACCAAGCCTATTAGGCTAGTGCAAGCCCGTATCGTGGTATTAAATGTCTATACCAGTCGCATATCTTTATAATAAATGCATATGTACTATGTTGGGATTCCCCCTCCTATATAAAAGGGACCCTTGTTATTTTTTGCACATGTGACGTTCAATACAAGAACAAGAACATTCTCTACTATCTAACTTAACACTCTCTATTGTCTCCATTTTGATTCATTGCTTACATTTATTGCATCTCATTAATTGTTCTTCATTTATTACTCATCATTGATCATAAAGAGCACTCATCAAAGCTTTTGAAATTGTTATTATCCCATCGATCGGCCCCAGCCTAAGGCTCTAGCTTGACCCCGAGGCCCCGTATAGTCTGGCTCGAGGCCCTGATTCTCAGTCACTCGGTTTGCATAGCAGTCTATCTTTAAGCTCTTATATTATTTTCTAATCTCACACTTAGCATCTATTGCCTAACAACAATTATAAAAATAAATCACGTATTTTTAGAACCTTAAAATCAAATCTAATTGTTATTACCATTTTCAAGGTAAACAACTTTGCTTGCAAAGTATGGTACCAATCACAAGGTTTCAACCCCTTACCATCCTCAGGCTAGTGGACAAGTTGAGGTCTCCAACAGGGAGATTAAGAGCATATTGTCAAAGACTGTCAATGCAAATAGGACTGACTGGTCAAAGAAATTGGGTGATGCTTTGTGGGTTTACAGGACTGCTTACAAGACTCCGATTAGTATGTCTCCGTACCGGTTGGTGTTTGGGAAAACTTTCCATCTACCGGTTGAGTTAGAGAACAAGGCGATGTGGGCTTTGAGAAAGTTAAATCTTGAATAGGATGTTGCAGTAAATCTTCGGGTGGAGCAACTCAATGAGCTTGATGAGTTCCTCTTTCATGCCTATTCTAGCTCGTCCTTATATAAGGACAAGATGAAGTACTTACATGACAAGTATGCTCATAGCAAGGAATTCAAGAAAGGTGACTTGGTTCTCTTATTCAACTCCCGATTACGACTGTTCCCGGGAAAGCTCAAGTCAAATGGAGTGGACCTTTTGAGGTGGTATTTGTAATTCCGTCTGGTGCTCTTGATTTGAAAAACAAAAATGGAGAAATCTTCAGAGTTAATGGGTACAGAGTGAAGCAATATCTTGGCAAGTTTTATGACAGCCACATGGTGGCAATGATCCATCCCAAATGATTGATGGTAACCTGCGTCGTGTCGCGACGTTAAATCAGGCGCTTCTTGGGAGGCAACCCATGTGTTTTTCTTTTTTTGATTTTTCTTCTTAGAGTAGGATTTGTTTTTGACTAACTAGTTGTAATATATGTGTAGGAATGTTTGATGCAGTGCAGGACTAAGATGATTTTTTTTTTTTGCAATAGTCTGAAGTTGGATCGCTGACAGCGCACCATTTTCCACAGTCAACGGTGGCCATATAGCGTAGGCGTAATCTGATGGCGGACGCGGGATTGAAAATTCCAAAATGAGACTTCTCTGAAGTTTCATCCGCGTCCGCGAGGCATTTTTTTGCGGTCAGCGGTGCCTTTCCGCAGTCGCGTGCCATATTCCGCTTTCCGCGGAGGTTTCAAACATGCAGCCCTTCTGTTCGTCGACAGCGCAGACCGCAGTGAATTTCCGCGGCCACGCTAGGTGAGTGTTGTGGGTCCCAGGGTGTTTTCTATAAATAGGAGATCATGAGGCCTTTTACTCTTTTTCGATATTTTCTCTCTCAAAGTAAAACTTTTCGTTGTTCATCTGAGCCCTAATCTGCACAAACTCAAAATTAATGTCCACTTTCATCACTCATTACACAACTGGTAATTTCACTCATTCATTATTCTTTAATTTCTACTTGTTTTTCTTTTATTTGTTAGTTTTTTACTTCTTCTTCTTCTTTTCTTTTAATTTTGACTTAGGGCTCATTAGGGTAATTAAATTAGGCTTAGATAGTTAGGATTGATTAATGAATACCTAGTGGGGTTAACAATGTAGATATTATCCGCTAAATGCATGAAAAAATGAAACCCTAGGGCTACTCAGGTCGTTTTTAAATTCCGTTGCGGCGGATGTTTTTCCGCGGTCAGCGTTCATGAGAAAAAACTTGAGTTTTAAATCTTTGAAAACCGCGGTTAGCGGTGGCAAATTCTACTGACAACGGCCCAACCTCCGCGGCCGCACTGCATTTCTCGCAATCAACGGTACTCAAGGTCAGAGAAGCAAATAATATGGGTCCGTGACCGCGGTTGATTTTCTGCGAACAGCGGTGCAACCTCTGCGGTTGCGCCTAATTTTCCGCGCTCAGCAGTACCATAGAATTAGAGGGTGGGTAGTCTGATTCCCATACCTCCACGGCCGCCCTGCATTTTCTATGATCAGCGGTGCTAATTCCACGGCCGCGCTCCTTTATCCACTATCAGCGGTCTGTAACTTTTTCAAGCACTGTCAATGGTTCATCTGCTTTTCTGTACTGCTTCTTCTAACACCAATACTAATGAGCTTTCACTGACTATGTATGCAGACAATGGTTAAAACAAAAGGTGTCAATGACAAACAAAAGGGGAAATCAGAGTCCTTCCGGGGTAGGGGACGAGGACAAATCAAGTTACCTCTAGCAGTCCGACAATCAATTGGGAAATTGAGGAAAAGTATCAGAGCTCCCGACAGAGCTGCATCCCACTCCGAGGGGAGTGAGTATGTTCCCTCCCGGGAGGCCTCAAAGATTGACTCTGTGCCCACGTATGTACCAGACTTCCCGGAGAGATTTCGACTAAGAGATACACCCCAAGCTTCTCCCACTTATCCTACTTCTCCTGCTTCTTCTGAGTCATCTGACGGCTCAACGGAGAGTAGTGAGTCTTCAGCATTAGCGTCTCCTACTGCCTCCCAACATAGACTGAAGCCCATAGATGTAGATGTTGAGACATCGGATGATGGGAGAGGGGGGGATACCCAAATTGGAGGCTTGGAGAGGACAAGAAACTCGGAGGTGTGGCAATAGAGGTTTGTCAGTGAGCAGGCATATCACAAATTCAGGGAGTGGTGGCCTCAAAAGTCACTCATACACGAGCGTCAGTTTATAGAGTGGGATCTTTTGTCCCACAACTCTAATATGAAGCAACACTTTAATGAAAGAGTGGGATGGGAATACTTTACAAGCAAGGTGCCGGATGCTAATGAGTACCTAGTCAAGGAAATTTATGCCAATGTCGCCCACATCAAAAAGGGCACAATTGTGACTAAGGTGCGGAACTTGAAGGTCAAGTTTGACGGAAAGACTCTGAACGATTATCTTAGTTTCAATGATGAAGATGAGTTTTTGTACTTAGAGAAGGTGGTAATGGATGAGGCAGCCCGCCCATGGTTGGCATCACTACTTGCTCTCCCGGATACTACTCCAGCATGGTTGGCAGCGGGGGTCCTTATCTATAGGAACACCCTGAACTTTGAGGCAAAAGGTTGGGAGACTTTTGTTTGTAGCAAATTAGACCCCACTACTCACGACACTAACATGCTGGTTTTCCGGGCGATTATAGTAGCGGCTATCATGGCGGGGTTCCCGATGAATATCGAGAATATCATGTCTAGGGTGATCACCAGAGTGGTCAATGAGGGTGATAGATCATACACCTTTACAAACTTCCTCACCATGTACTTGGAGGATCAGGAGGTCAAGAAAGGGATTTCGATATCAAGGTGAAACCCAAGAATCCCTTCTCATGGTCTAAGCAACCCCAAATCCAAAGGCAAAGTGACTACTTCTACTGGCCAGTCTGAAGAGCCAACAGTGGTGGTCACTACTTCTGACCCCTCACTGCTATACTGGATCCTGCCCTCGGACTATATACTTCCATGCCATTCTCGGTTCCCTCCTCATCAGCTTACCCTTTGACTGCACATATTCTAAACCAGACTCTCTCCAGCATCAACAACTGGATGCAGACAACAACTTCTAAGCTATTTGTACTATCCAGTTCAGTGGCAGCCCAGGCAGTTCCCGCATAGCCCCAGGTGCCAGCTTTAGTGGAGGATTCTCTCAAGGAGCTTCTGGACAATCAAAAGAAACTTCTGGACAACCAAAAGCTCATCATGGATGCTCTAGAAGATCAAGGTAAAGCAATTAAGGATCTGAGCAAGCAGACAAAGAAGCTGAAAAAGACTCGGGCCTCAAAGGCGTCCGCGAAGCTGTTGAGAGGAGAGATGAAAAAGATGAAGTCAGCTGGTGACCTACCATTTGAGCTATTATTGCAGGACCAGATTCCAATAGCTCAGACAGAGCAGATACCGGAGCAGGAGGCTGATGGCAAGCCTAGGAAGAGACGAATGATTCCTCAGGCTGATGACTTGGAGATTCAGTTGGAGGACCCTGAGGGAGGTGCCTCAGGCCAGCCACAGGACCCCGATGGAGGTGATCCAGGACCTAGCCACAGGACCCCATGTAGACAGAGGACCCATAGGGAGTTTTCTTTACTCTCTAATCCCTTCCTTGATCTTATTTTTTGTTATTAACATTAAGCACAATGCTAGTTTTTATTTTTTTGGGGGAGGAGGGTGGTCCTACTTTGATTTGTGATACTGGGATGTAAATATGACACTTATTTTTCTTTTATTATTATTTTTAACTTTTGGTATGTATATAACTTTACCATTTATTTTGCTTTTCGTTATTTTCCAATCTCGGTTTGTATATAAAGTTACTTTCTCATTTTCTCATGTATATATTCATTCCCCGTTATGTATATTCGTTTAAATCCCCTATTGTACATATTCATTTTACTTTTCGTATTTTACTTCATAACTTCTTTTGCAATTTTCCTTAATATCATAGCTTCTTATTTCATTTAGTAGTTTCTTTTTCAGTTCGTAACTTCTTATTTTTACAAGTTTTCGTAATCAATAAGCCTTTGGTTTTCTTGATGCCATGGTTCTTTCCAAAGGTGGAGTTTGTGTGAACCGGGTGGCTCTTCCCGATGATGGATGACATGACAACCTTCTTAAGGATTAAAGTCTTTTTTCTTTTCATTTTTTGTGTAAATAGTAGCTAGTGAAAAATAGTGCCTCATGCAAAGCTTCACTTGGGCCTAACACATTTACCTTTGACCTTATGGTTAAAAACAAATTGGTGTGTATAGTATGGTGATAGTTGTGACCTTGAGACTCTTGTGTTGACTAAACAGTCATCGAGTGGTTTCTCGGACCATTTGTGTTGCTCAAATCTTAGCTAAGGTTATTGTGGGCCCTCGACTCTGTCTCTTTAGCAATCCTATAGTTTGTGTGGTGAGGTATTGATTTGCAAGTCCAAGTCCCATGCCAATAGGTCTAGAACTTGCCCTGAATGTTTGTCTAGGCAAAATCCTAAGTTTAGCTCGACTTGAGAAGTGATTATAGGCTCTCCTTGATCCAAATTGAGACTTGAAAACATCCATATCCCACCAAGAATGATATCCCTAGTCAACCTCGTTGAGCTATAGCCCTTATTCTTTTAATAACCATGATACAAGCCTTTATCCGTTCTAAAATGATCCTCTCTTGGCACTCGAACTTTCCTTAGCACAAGGGAAAAGCATAAGTTTGGTGGGAGAGACGAAGAATGCAAAAGTGATAAAAGGTACAAAATAAAGAAAAGGAAAGGTAAAAAAAGAAAGAAAGAAAAGCCATAAAGTTAAAAAGAAAGTGAACGATGTGGAAGAAATGAAGGGATACAATAAAAGCAAAGATAAAAGGCTTGGAAAGACTAAAAAGGAGAAAAAGTAATGACATGAACAAGAAAGAGTGATAGTGTGTCTCTGTAGCCCCTAAGGAAGAAGTAAATGACTCGAAGAGTCAAGAAAATGTGAGCCAAAATGAAGCAAATGAAGTGCTTAAGGAAAGATGAAACCTTCATAGACCAATATTTCCTACCCTGAACCAAAAGCCTTCATTACATTCCTGCAAAAGCCCTATATGATCTTGAGTTGAGTGAGCTTACATTAGTGGTGATTCACATAAGGGGCAAACTTATGGTATTTAGAGCCTGACTTATGACCTTCCTTTGAGAGAGATGAGTGTGTTTTCCAAAATCCTCGTTTTGAGTGCTACAATCTAAAAATGGGGTTTGCATATGGAGAGTTGAGGAGTATGAGTTTGGGTTCCACAATGACCAAAGTAGTAGAAAGAGTTTCCTTGATGAGTTGAGTAAGCTCTTGATGCTTTTGTGTCGCACTAAAGCTATGATACTAAAAAGGTTGTATATTGTTAATAATGCATTTGAGTGGAGGGTAATTGTTAGTCCCAATTGATTCTTGATGAGGTTACTTTAGGACAGCTGAAACCATACCGCATAAAAACCAGAATCATTGATCTCCCGAAGAGACCCGCTTTCGTGGCGGAGCATAGAAGGTCAAATTGGGGCACCAAATCCATCGTATCCTGCAATAGGTTAAAGTCTGACGGGATTTCTAGCACATGGGAACGACCTTCCGCCCTCACATCGACCCTGGTAAAGCCTTTCTTGAACATCCTCATGTCCTCAGGATATATATCAGAATCGGATTTGTAATCATCTATCACTATGGACCGCTCGGAACGATAATGGTAGCCTCGAAACTCTGTCCCCCTGCCGCAGCAGCCTCTTCCACGCCTATAATGAGCATCGCCTCCGCACCCAGGCTGGCAACACCGCCGGCTTCAAGGGTCGCCCCTCAAGGGCGTTTCAGCTAAAGAAGGGACCTCCGACACTATCCTCCGCCTCTATGATGGGGCCTCTTCGCCACTTCTGCAAGAAGGTTCGCCCGTTGAACGAATTGTGGGAACCGGATCGATCGCAGACGCGGTCCGCCGAGCAACCAAACTTTGGACGCCCTCATCCACAGTTACCCTTGGTACGGGTCGGGTAGAGGAAGCCGGTTGGCGAAAATCAAGGACAAGAGCCCTTGCCCTTCTCGTTCTTCTCTGACTTGCCAATGAAAGATTCGACCAAACAAGGATATAAGATAAAGAAAAAGACGGAGCAAAGAACAAAGTAACCAAGGCCAAAATAAGCTGACTTACCAGCGGAAGGTTTGCGCCCAAACCTCTCGTGGAAAGGCGCCCATTCGTGGATCCCCATCGTGTGGGGCAGAATCGAGCTCACCCATTTGCGAATATTGGCAACTTGCGGAGAAGGTACCGTTTCGCCTGCGGAAAAAGAAAATACTCGACAGTCACTAAAGGGAGACGACCAACAACCATGTTCAAAAAAAATATAATATAATAAAAGAAAAGGGAGACATATGGGAAAAATTCCACGCCTCAGGAAACCCTGCAGGGTTCGATACCACGTCTTCTATTCGGACGTAGAAAAAGTTCTTCCAAAAGAAGCGATTGGCCTTGTCATCCATCTTCACCACCAAACCCTTGGTTCCTCGGTGATGCAAGTGAATCATCGTGCCCCTATGAAAATGGGGGGCGAAGAGGTGAATAATGTGTTGTAGAGAAATTCCCCGATCGGCTAGCTCCGCGTACTTGATAAGCATAAAGAAGAGCTTGTATACATACAGAGAGAGTTGAGCCGGACACTCCTCATAAAAGCGGCAGAAGTCCACCACCAAGGAGGGAAAGTGAAGCGTGTATCCAATGACAAATGGGTATGCATAAAACGCGCAGTAGCCCAGGCGGTGTATATGCACTATGTCATAACCCGCCAGAACTAGTTCAATGTGATCAGGGATTCCCTATTTGGCTTTGAACGCCGTGAACGCCACATCATCCATCGTAGAAAGAACAGGTTCCGACTCATCCCCAACAGGACTATTGAAGTCAGTCCTTGCCTTCCCTGAGCAGGGAACCACCTCATCTATCGTCGGAAAACTCTTGTCCTTCGCCAAATCCACTCCCTCTTCGAGTAGGGGTATATCATTTTCCGGCATCGGAGCACCAATGACTCTCTCAGGGTTGGAGGATGCACTAGTCATCTCTTCTTTGATTGCGAAAATTAGGAATGAAAAGGAAAAGAGGTAGTGTCCATAGGAATTTTTAACAGAAAAGGAAATGTGAGAAACTGAAGGAGAAGAAGAAAAGATGCAAAAGTCTCTCTTGAGCGATCGGGAAGTATAACATTCAAATGTAAGATTTCCCCTATATATAGGGACATAAATACCCTGAGAGGGAAAACCAAATGCTTCCATTTTGAAAACGAAAAGGGCATAGGAAACGACGCAATGCATAAAAAAATGTGCGCCATAATGACGCATGAGGAGTTTTAATGACATTCTAAACTGACGTGACAGTCTAATACAGCTCTCGAAATGTCATGTAGCTACCTCGCCACAAGGTACTCGCCTCTCGCATAAAGTGCTTAGATTTCTCACAACTTTCGAATCGACAGAGTCCGCCCATCGAGCTCGTCAAAAGACGACCTTAATAGGCAGAGGGACTAACTGTATTGGTCGCAATCTAACCAGATGAGAATCCGCGTAAAGTGGAACTGTAAAAAGTCACTTGGGCTGAAGTCGTATCCATACAACGCTATAACAACACGCACCTTGTCCACCACCGAGGTCGTGTATTCAGAATGCTTGAACGGCAAATTGGATGTTACGGCATTTCAGAGGGTCAACCAGTAATACATGCAAATGGCTGAGGTACTGTGGCTAATGACCGTTGGGTAAATGAGGATACTTAGTATATAAACTAAGTGAGAAGAAGAAGAAATGGGGCTAAAACAAACTCACACAAATACATATTTTCAGAGAAGAAGGATCTTCATCTTTTTCTCCTCGTAAAAGAGAAAGAAGCAAGGAAGCTCAGATCCTCAATATACAACGTTAGTTTCATCATATAAAATGTATGAGGGTCAACCTTGTTAAAGATCAGTGACTATTTTTATCTATGTATTCTTCATTATTATTCAATATTATGTAAATCACCATCCTCTTCTTATATTACGGGATTCAGTTATGGCTACGGTTAAATTTTATGTTCAGTTATGCTTGTTTGTTCTTATCCTTTGTCTTAGATCTAGGATGAATTATCTTTGCTAGGGTTTACCTTAAATCTTCCTATTTAATTAGTTTATAAAAAGACTTAGCACTTTTTAGTCAAACAAATTAGAGCTAGTATTCTATGCGATAAGTAAAAGAAACTCCCTTCACCTAGGTGTACGAGGACTTCGACAAGGGTGGGCGAAGCGAAGAATCTAATTAATGAATTTTTGAAATATTAAATTAAGAATCCTAACGGCTAACAGTATGCTACTAAACAATTATATGACAATAACAAATTTTCACTTCATTTCATCTTCTTTTGTTTTCCTATTTTAGTCCACGAAATCAACTCAATTATAAATTACTTCAAATATCTGCAATTCTTCATTTCCTTTATATCAATTCGACTAAAAGGAAATTACGTCTGAAATTATTTTTTAGAACTCTCGTTTATATTTTGACAAAATAGCCCCGTGCCAGAATTTGAACTTTGCTGCCACAATTTTGAAGGAGAGTGTACTTTAAAATTTTGGCTTTTAAAATTCGGACAGCATGCTTTAAAATTTTGACAGTAAAGCTATTTTTCCAAACTTTCTAACTGAAATCAAAGTATAAATTGTATGGGCCAAAAATTATCTTTAATATGATTAAAGCATATCAGCATTTAGAGGGTTTTCATGGGCTGCCATGTGTCACCAATATGACTTTGACAAAGGCCCGCCCAAGGTCGAAGTAGTCCCTTAAGAGATGAAGGGCGGGGTCTATGAGTCATTGAAGATCAAGGTCAAGGTCGAGCATTCATTGTAGACAGAGTAATAACGGCTAGTTTAGGATAAGGCACTAGAAAGAATATTATAGTGGATATTCTCTGGATTTGTATTATTATGGTTTTTAGGTATATGTTTGTCACGACCCAAGTCTCCTTTCGAAAATACGTCGTGACGGCACCTAGTCTCTATGACTAGGTAAGCCTAACATATTATGGAATAATAGAAAAGAAAACAAAAATTTAACATCTAACTGCAACAGCTAATTGAATAGTTGATAAAAATACCGTTCAACATGTACAATAACCAACACTCGAGTAATACATAGTATTCCCAAAACCCGAAACATCATAAGTCAAAGCTACAGAAGAAAATTGATATCTCTAAACACCAGAGTCTAATAAAAGGTACGGAAAGGTAAATGACAAAGGAGGTAATAAAGGGGGATTCTGAGGTCTGTGGACGTGGCAGATATACCTTGAAGTCTCCAAAATCTCACTGCTCATTGATGACGTGGCTGGTAAGAAGTACATGGATCTGTACAAAAAATATGTGCAGAAGAGTAGCATGAGTATACCACAACGGTACCCAGTAAATGCCAAGCCTAATCTCGGTCGAGTAGTGACGAAGTCAGGTCAGTGCCTACTGGTATATATGATAAATAAGGCAAAACAATATTGCAATGTAATAAGAGACTAGACTTTAACAAAGAGGAAACCATAACAAAATAACAATACAACACATAGGGATAAAACAGCAGGGATCTCCCGAGATACCGTCTCGTAGTCCCAAAAGTAAATATGCAAGGAGATCTCCCGAGGTACCGCCTTGTAATCTCAAAAGTAAATGTGCTGGGAGATCTCCCGAGGTACCGCCTCATACAGGGGCGGATTAAGGGGGGCGCAAAGGGGTTCACCCGAACCCCCTTCGCCGAAAAAATACACTGTATATATAAGGCAAAATCTATTTTTTACCTCTATATATTAAGTTTTGAACCCCCTTAACACAATCCAAAAGTGTAGTTTAGTGGTCAAGGGGTTCAAAATCTACATAAGGTCATGAGTTTAATTCCCACTAGATACAAATTATTTTTTGAACCTCCTTCGTGGAGATCCTGCCTCCGCCACTGGCCTCGTAGTCTCAAAAGTAAATGTGCAGGGAGATATACCGAGGTACCGCCTCGTAGTCTCAAAAGTACATGTGCAAGGGGATCTCCCGAGGTACCGCCTCGTAGTCCAAAAGTAAACACACAACTCGATACCTATGAATACAACAGTTAACAGCAAGAATTCTACCATTAAGACTGATACAGATAAAGGAAAAATAAGAAATCAACTAAGCATGCTGCACAGAGTTCAAATAAGAATTTAAGACACATAGACAAGTGATATTAGGCTAAACAGGATAGCTACACATGTTGGTATAACTCAATTAAGATGAAACATGTTATTACTCAATACAAATCGGATTTTACAATAAATAGCCCGTATACGCACTCGTCACCGCGCGTACACGACGCTAACATATCACAGAAGTATCATAACAGTATCAAATCCTAAGGGTACTTTTCCTACATAAGATTAGGCAATCCACTTGCCTCGAACCAAGCTCAATCAATCAGTAAGAATGCCTTTTCCACGATTTTCTAACTCTGAATGGCCCAAATCTAGCCAAAAGCAATTACATACCATGAATATAACTACAAGAAACTAATCTAATTATTGAAATCAAGGCTTAAGCAAGAATTTAGAAAATTGCCCCAAAAAAATCGACCCGGGACTACATCTCAGAATCGGATAAAAGTCACAAAATACGAAAACTCACTCACTCACGAGTTCACTCGTACCAAAATTACCCAAATTCGACATCAAAATCCTAATCAAAACTCAAAAATTTGGTTGAAGAACTTTTTCCATTTCCCCCAAAAATTTCCAACCCAAATCCTATATTAAAGGATGAAATCAACTATAGATTAATGGAATATAACCATAAATGAGTCAAGAATCATTACCAAATAGTTTTCTCTGGAAATTCTCCAAAATTTCATCCAAACCCGAGTTCTCTATCTCAAGTTATGTTAAAAATGGCTTAACCTTTGATTTTGAAATGTTATATTCTGCTCGGGCATCCCTTTTTCGCGAACGCGGAAGAACCCTCGCGTTCGCGAAGCACAAAATTGCTTCAGCCCAAAATTACTCATTGCGAACTCGATGAACTGAACGCGAACGCGAACGCGAAGCTTACTTAGCTCGACCCTACGCAAACGTGGGGCCGGCATCGTGAATGCATAGGCAAAATGGCCTAGAGACTCGGTTGACCAGCTTCCTCTAAGCGAATGCGGGATCCTCATCACGAACGCGTAGACTTATAACCTCAGGGCTTCGCGAACGCAGAACCTTCATCACGAATGCGAAGCATAATTCCCCTCCTGCCTCCAGCTCCTCTTCTCGAATGCGGAACTCCTCTCGCGAACGCGAAGAAGGAAACCAGTAATTGGAACACCAAAAAAATCTGCAACTTCAACAAGTCCAAATTGATCCGTTAACCACCCAAAATCAACCCGAGGCTCCCGGGACCTTAACCAAACATACCAACAAGTCCTATAACACCATACGAACTTAGTCAAACCCTCAAAATACATCAAACAACAACAAAAATACGAATCACCCTCCAATCCAAACTTAATGAACTTTGAAACTTCAAACTTTTACAACTGATGTCGAAACCTATCAAACCACGTCCGATTGATCTCAAATTTTGCACACAAGTCGTATTCAATATTACGGACCTACTCAAACTTCCAAAATCAGAATACGACCTCGATATCAAAAAGTCCACTTCCGGTCAAACTTTTCTAAAAATTTAACTTTTGCCATTTCAAGCCTAATTCAGCTACTGACCTCCAAAACACGATCCGAATGCACTCCTAAGTCCAAAATCACCCAACGGAGCTAACAGAACCGACTAAACTCCATTCCAGAGTCGTCTTCACACAGTTCTAACTATAGTTAAAATCCTAAAACTCAAGCTTCCGTTTTAGGGGCTAAGTATCCCAAATCACTCCGAAATAAAAAATAGAATCTCCCGGCAAGTCACATAAGCAGAAAAAGTTACGGAGAAAGCAGTAAATAGGGGATCGAGGCTAATACAATCAAAATGACCGGCTTGGTCATTACAATGTTCCCTATAAATAGAAAGTAACATAATTATAGGGGACAATAGATATTCACTTGTAAGACAACAAATTGACTTTCTCTGTAGAATCTGGCTTTATTGCAAACATACAATATATACCTTTTTCTTAAGATTCTTGCCTAAATTTTCCACTCGATCCAAGAACAATCTGAACATTCGAAGGCTCATCAATCACTCATCGTTATCAGAAAGAATATCCACATATCTCACCCTTTCCGAGTGACTCAAATGTTCTTATTTAATTAAATGTCATTCATTGTTATTTATTGATATTTAATGCTACCCTATTTTTGGGTCATTGAATATTGTTAGTATTGCCAACATTTATTGCTACTTGGATAATATACGAATTACCTCACAATAAAATCAGTAAATATATCTTTTGGACATTAATATTGGCTAAGATTGACTCTATTTTATTAAATCTAATTGTCTAAGCCCAGATATGAATTTTGGGTCAAACATAAACGGTGTCACAAAATTATCTTACTTGTGCAAAATCCCTTTTGACTAAATGATCAAACTGGACCAGTCCTTGAGTATTTAGTACTCCTTCCATTTAAAAAAGATTGTCCTAATTTGATTTGACACAAACTTTAATAAAGAAAGGAAGATTTTTGGGATATGTGGTCTTAAATAGGCTATACTATTTGTGTGGTTGTAAAATTTTGAAACTTGTTGTATTAAATATGCTAGAGCATTTCTGTGGCTGTAAATGCTTCCTATGAATGAAATATTAAAGGGAAACTACCAGCTATGTCCATTTATATGTAGCTTATTACAAAAATTGGCCAATTCATTAAATATTACTAATATTAGCCAATTAATTTTTTGTAGCTAAAACAAGATCAAATATTTACTTTTTTGAGTGTGTATTATTAGAATAGATTGAGTACATCTTAAGAAATTTGAATGTCAGTTTTGGGATGATTTGGCGGAGTTTTGAGGTGGTTTGAATTGAAATTTGAAGTAGAAGATGAAACATGAAAAAAATAATCTGTGTATCACACAGTGTATCATTTGTGTAACACATATGTATCATATTTATATCAACTGTATATCACATATATATACATGTATATCTGTGTGTGTGATACATGTGTAATCCATGTGACGCAAAAGAATTTTATGAACTCGATTTTAACTACGAACATTGATACCAAATCAGTCCAAATCACCTCCAATCTTCCTCAAAATTTGTATATTGACTCATCAATATATTTTTAATGAATTTCAACCATACCTATTGAAAAAGGTCCTTTTTTGCTTTGATTTTTAGAATCCTATATATATATATATATATATATATATATATATATATATATATATTATATTTTATCACCTTGTATGTTACCTCATCCATGAAATTTTCTTTGCGTCTTGCATCTAATGTTGCTTATCACACTTAAAAATATGGAAGGAGATCTTTGCATGTGATTCTTGGAGAGGAAGAACCGTTTTTAATTTTTATATGTGCTTGACTAATTTTGAAAAGTCTATGACTAATGGCTAGAGGTTGGTAAGTTGGAACTTATGGGACATTTACGTAAGATTCCCATAAAACGTTGTCGGGAGAAATTTAAAAATAGCCAGATTTACAAGTGGTCGTTCAAAAATAGCAATAGTTTTAAAAGTAATCAAAATTTTGCCACTTTTCATGTAAAGATAAATCTGAACGAAAATATTGTTCAAAATCCGGAAAAATACTCCAGTATAATATACTGGAGTTCCATCATAATATACCGGTCCAGCATAATATACTAGAGATTGGAGCGGTGCTCCAGTCTCCAGTATATTATATTGGAACTTTCCGCGTGTTGGAGTTCTAGCATAATATGCTGGAAGTTCATACACAGTTGCACCGATATCCAATATATTATGCTGGAACTAAGGGTGGCATGTGGGTCGGTTAGGTCCGGGCCCGGACCAGGCCCGCGAGCCCAAATAGGCGATGGGCCTAAACGGGTCTAACCGGATAGAACCAGGCCCAGCGGGGTGGGCCTAGAAGTGGGTCAGTCCCACGATTGAGGCCCGCGAGACTGGGAACATTTGGGCCCGGGATTGGCTGGGAAGTGGGCCGGTTCGACCGGTCCTAAACGATCCTAAATGGGCCTAAAGGCTATTTTGTTTTAAAAAATCTGCCAAATATGGCCGTTTCTAGCCGTTATGGCATTTAAAAAATGGCCTTTTTACCTGCCAAAATAGTCGTTAGCTATTTATAAATAGCCATCTAACCCTCCCCCCCCCGCCCAACCAACTTTGTTTTAACTCCAAACTTTTTATAATTATACTTTTTTTCCTATTTTAACTATAAATACCTTCTCATTCTTTTATTTTTCTCACAAAATCATCAATCTCTCTCATTTCTCAAACTAAAATTGAAGTATTCAAGTCTTCACCCATCTCTTATTTCTCAAACTCAATTTTTTAATTCAAGTTAAATCATGGCCGGTGATTCTAGAGTGCGCTCATATGTTTGGGAACATTTTAATGTGGTAGAATAAAATGAAGAAGTTTACATAGTAAAATGCAAGAACTGTGGTCGAGTCTTCACTCATCGTCCAAAGTTGGAGGGCACATATTTAAGGGGGCATATAAAGAGTTGTCTTGCCGGTTCTCCAGACATTCGTATTTAAGATTTTAAGTTGATTTGAGACAATTTGTGTTATTTTAAAATTATTAGACGTATTATGCTTAATGTTTTAGTTTGTTAGATTAATTTGAAGTATTATTAATTTATTATGCAATGATAAATGCAAGTTTGAACTTTAATTTGAAGTATTAAATGTGAACTTTAATTTGTAAGTTTGATACCGAGTTCTCATATATATATATATATATATATATATAAGCTATATAATTTACTGTTGGGATCAAACTGGGTTTATTGTTGTTGTTTTATATATATATAAGCTATATAATTTACAAGAATTTGCCTTAAATAATTTTTTTTTTAAAAATAGGCCCGGCCCACTTAGCCCGGGACCGTTAGTTGGTGGTCCCGGTCTCGGGCTGATTCCTACAAAAAAGCCCACGAAGCCCAGGACAACTTTAGGACTGGCCCACAATGCCCGTTTAGGCCCGGGTACGGCCTACATTACACCCCTAGCTGTAACTTTTCGTGTTATAGCAAAATAGTGACTATTTTTAATGATTTTGCAAACATTAGCTATTTTTGAATGACCAGTCCGAAAACTGGCTAGCCCGTGCTATCTTTACAAAGTTGCCATAAAAATTGCTATACCCATTTTTTTTAAAACTTTTAACTTGTACCCACTTTTTAAATAACTTCAGCCCTCTTTCTCCTCCTCCTTCTCCTCCTTTATTTTCTTCTTCAAGTTACAAAACAAATTGGTATTTATCTCCAGAAGTAACGTTGCTTTAGTTATAAGGTCAATTTTTTTAATTGAACAGTTCGACATTTGTACTTCTGCTCCAAATTTACAGCAAATTAGTCTTAGGAAAAAGTTTAAGTTACCAGTTGGGTTTGTTTTGGATTGCTCACTGTTGGAAAGCGTTTTTGTAAGGCCAATTGTTTGTGTGCCCTTTGAAAATATATATATTTCTTGGTATGATTTTTCATATGCCTCTCTACTTATTTTTGTTTGTTTGGGCCCCGTTATTCCTTCTTTTGTCTCAGAGGACATATATCGAACATTTTGTGGCTTTCTTAAAAACATAACTTGCTCATTCTAGTCCACTTCAGCTAACAGCCACTAGCTACAACTAAGGTAAAACAGCAAAAATACAGCTAGAAAATTATAATTGACAAATACAGCAAATTAACAAAAACTTCAGCTCTAGAGCTGAACTTCAAGCCCGACTACTAGAATGCTGAAGTTTTGCGTGATTGTCTTTGCTACTTCAGCCCTGTGTGCTGAAGTTATGCGAAAAAGCGGGTACGCTTGTAATTTTTTTTACAAAGCGGGCACAAGTTAAAATGTGATACAAAAAGCGGGTATAGATGCAAATGCCCAAAGTTGTCGTGTCAACTTTTTCCGAAACAGAGGGAGTAGCTATTAGCCCATCGGACGGCCTTTGGGCATACTGTGTTAGGGCTGCTCGGTGGGCCGGGCCTGAACAGGACCGGACCGGGCCCGCGGTCCTAACGGGCCTGGTGGGCCTGGTGGGCCTGGTGGGCCGGTCCTGGGTGGGCCGGTCTTGGTGGTCCTCATGAGCCCGTCACGGGCTGGTCTTCAAGTTTGAGCCCACGAGCCCGGGACCGTTTCTCAACTATAAATACCCCCTCATTCTTTCATTTTTATTCACCAATTCATCAATATCTCTCAATCTCTCTACTACAATTACTTAATTTATTGTTGAAATTTCGTGAAAAATTGTGAAGTTGTTGAATTGAAGTTTTCAAGTGTTCAACGATTTTCAATTTTCAAGAAGTTGTTCGGCAATCCGGTAAACTCGTTTCAACTCTTACGTTTTTAGAATATATTTTTGTGTGGTTTAGTTTGCATAATTATAATTAATATGGCATTTACTTTGAAAAAAATGTTTGGTAAAGGAAAAGATAAAACCGGTGAAAGTAGTGGCCAACCAACTACCCTTCCCCCGGCTCCCCGACCTAGAAAAGATAAGCAAGTTGAAAGTAGTCGCCAACCTAGACGTCCTCCTCCTTCCGTAATTCTTGATAGTGATCACCCTTGTTTTCAATTTACCGATAGTGAATTTTATCATAATGTTGCACCAGGTGATAGATTAGATGATGAAATTATGAATGCTCTTTATCCTAATGAAACCATCTTAGAAAATAATGAGGAAAATGAGGATGATGATGAAACCCAAGCACCGGATTTAGATGATACACCTACTAGTCCTCTTAATAACCCAACTGATGCACCGGTCGACCCACCTGTAGAAACTCCTACTTTTAATAGAGAACCTGCTAAACGCCTAGAAACATCATTAGTTTGGAATTTTTTTACTCAAGTAAGAGAACAAAATAAGGCTAAGTGTAAAACTTGTGGGAAATTAATGGTGCATAAATATACTGGAGACCGTAGCGGCACGGGTAGTTTGACTAGGCACATAAAAACACACCCTAGAGATAAGGCTAGATTTTTTCAAATGAAAGCGCAACTAGAGGGGACAAGTGTAGATTCTGCGGTTAACCCTAGTACAGGTTCAAATCTAGTTCAACCAGGAATTAACACTGTCACCGGAGGTATTTTATATTACGATCCAAATAGAGATCGTGAAGAATTAGCAAAGATGATTACTGTTATGTGCTTACCTTATACTTTTGCATCTAATCCTAATTGGGTTCATTATATTAGAAGAGTTTTTAATCCTACTTATATAATATACTACAAGAAAATATATTATGCGAAAATATATACATAATATACAATATATATACTACAAGACAATATATTATGCGAATATATATACATAATATACAATATATATACTACAAGAAAATATATTATGCTACAATATATACATAATATACAATATATATACTACAAGAAAATATATAAGAGAATATATATACATAAGATACAATATAATATACTACAAGAAAATATATTATGCGAAAATATATACATAATATACAATATATATACTACAAGAAAATATATTATGCGAACATATATACATAAGATACAATATATATACATAAGATACAATATATTATGCGAATATATATACATAAGATACAATATATATACTACAAGAAAATATATAAGAGAATATATATACATAAGATACAATATAATATACTACAAGAAAATATATTATGCATGACAATTTAGTGTTTTACTATTGTTTTGTTATTTTCTTTTTCGTCAAGCACTTTAATAATTAGATATACATATATACTACATATATATTTTTAATATAGCTATGATACTACAAGAAATTGCCTTAAAAAAAAACCCCGCTAGACCCGCGAAGCCCACGAGCCCGACCCGTTAAGCACAGGACCATGTGGGCTTAGGCCCGTCACGGGCCGGTTCCACCTATTGAGCCCACGAAGACCGGGACCGCCAGAGCCCAGGACCACGAAGCCCGGGACCGTGAGGCCCGGCCCGTTAGGCCCACTAAGGTCCGGGCCAAAATACAGCATTATACTGTGTGGCCCAATTTTGACTTTCTATTAAATAAATACTTCCTTTTCGGAAAAAATAAAATAAAAAAGAAGAAAACAATAAGACTATATTTGTGCTGAAAGATTGAACCAGAGCAAAGCGCGATTACAATAATGAATGAAAAATGGGGTTCTTTAATGGCTTCATCATACTATTTTTATCTACAAAGATTGCAACTTTTGACACTTTGGTAAGTTAAAATCATTCTTTACTATCTTCACTTGTTCACTATTTCAGTCCAAAATTTTTAGTTTCATCATCTTTGAATTGGTCTTTTGTTTGTTCTTTTTAATTTCTAATTGAAGGTTCATTAAACACTCTGTTATTCTACTCAATATATGCTGCATTTCATATCTGTGATAATTTAGAATTAATTATCTATTTTTCTTAATTTAGCATTTTCTATCCGTATGTAGGTATGGAGCTCAAGATTTCCACTCCCAGTTGAAATTTGTACTTGAATTTGAGATTCTGCCCTAGTTCTGTTGTTTTCATCCCTTAAAATAAAGTGGGTTCATCTTAAAAAATGATTTTTTAGAGTGATCTGTTCTGCTAGATTTTGACTATTGAAATATGTTAATAGAAGATTCTAGAAGAGTTGCTTTGCTTTTGGGGATCAAACAATTTCAGCTTTGAGAATCTTTTATGTTGTTTAGAAAGGTTGTGTGTATTGTTACATAGATAATGGCAGCAAAGCCATTGAATAATATCTGGATTAGGAGACAGCAATGCCCTTGTGGAGATTGGAAGTGTTACATTAAAGCCGATGGAGATGATCAAGCAGTATATGTTTCTCTAACGACGAAGAGTGAAACAGCATCGTCTTCGTCCCAAGATGCTGTCTTTACTCCATATGTTGGTCAGATATTTAAAAGTGACGATGAGGCATTTGAATATTATAGCAACTTTGCTAGGAAGAATGGGTTTTCTATTAGGAAAGCGCGATCAACAGAAAGCCAGAATTTGGGAATCTATAGAAGGGATTTTGTGTGTTACCGGTCTGGATTCAATCAACCAAGGAAAAAGGCCAACGTGGAACACCCTCGGGACAGGAAATCAGTACGGTGTGGATGTGATGCGAAACTATACTTGACAAAAGAAATTGTTGATGGTGTAGCACAATGGTATGTTTCTCAGTTCAGTAATGTTCATAACCATGAATTATTGGAAGATGATCAAGTTAGACTACTTCCTGCATATCGAAAAATCCAAGAGGCTGATCAGGAAAGGATTCTTTTGCTGTCCAAAGCTGGTTTTCCTGTCAATCGGATAGTGAAGGTGCTGGAATTAGAAAAAGGAGTTCAACCGGGTCATTTGCCTTTCATAGAAAAAGACGTCAGAAATTTTGTCAGGACGTGTAAGAAAACTGTTCAGGAGAATGATGCTTTGATGACAGAGAAAAGAGAAAATGATCTTTTGGAGCTTCTTGAGGCTTGCAAAGCATCACAACAAAAGGATGAGGGGTTCATTTACAGTTTTACTACTGATGACAATGGCAGAGTAGAAAACATCGCATGGTCCTATGGACACTCACTTCGTGCATATTCTTTCTTTGGTGATGTCATGACCTTTGACACCACATATCGATCTATCACCTATAATATGGTACTTGGTGTGTTGTTTGGAATTGACAATAATGGGAATGCAATTTTTCTTGGATGCGTTCTGCTGCAAGATGAGACATCACAGTCATTCTCTTGGGCCTTACAGGTTAGGACAAGAAAGCTTATGTTATTCTTGCATCCGTAATCATGTTTATCTTAACAGTTGCTTTTTTGCAGTCTTTTGTTCGATTCATGAGAGGAAAACAACCTGAGACAATCGTGACTGATATAGATTCAGGGCTGAGAGATGCTATAGCAAGCGAGATGCCTAATACTAAGCATGTTATATGTTTATGGCAAGTTCTCTCAAAATTATCTAGTTGGTTCTCCTTGCCCCTTGGATTACAGTATCCAGATTTTAAATCTGAGTTTGATATGTTGTGTCGACTGGAAAATGTAGAGGACTTTGAGCATCAATGGAATCACCTGGTTGCTCGGTTTGGAGTTGGTTCAGATAAGCACATTGCTCTTCTTCTATCTTATCGAACATCCTGGCCAATTTCTTACACGCGGAACTTTTTCCTGGCCCGAACAATGACCATTGAGTATTGGAAATTGATCGAGACATTCATGAAGAATATCTTGAGCCCTCAATCAAGCTTACTATTATTCTTCGAGCAGGTACAGAATAATTTTATTATTACTTGACTTTGCTTTTTATGACATCTCCGGTACATGGTTTGATGACAAATCCTTCACATTTTTAAACCATCACAGGTTGGTCTAGCGTCCAACTTTGGGAATCACAATAAGGAAAAGCGACTTTATATGCCTGCTAAGACTTGCCTTCCTCTTGAAGAACATGCAAGGAGTGTTCTTACGCCTTATGCCTTCGACGTCATGCAGCATGAGATTATGCTATCTATGCAATACGCAATAACAGAAATGGCTAATAGCTCATATCTTGCGAGGCATTACAAGAAAATGGAAGCAGAGTGTCTTGTGATTTGGATACCCGAAGATGAGGAAGTTCACTGCTCTTGCAAGGAATTTGAGCATTCTGGCATTTTGTGCCGGCATTCGATTCGAATGCTAGTATCTAAAAACTACTTTCAAATCCCAGCAAAATATTTTCCACTTCGATGGAGACTCGAGAGTTCCTTAGCTCCCCCGGATGAATCAGTCATTCAAAGTAGCAGTGATGAGTATTCTCAAGTTTTCCATGCTCTTAGTGGAAGTCTATATTCAGAATCATTAATTTCTAAACAGCGCGTTAATTATGTTAATAGAGAGCTCAAAAAGCTCCTTGAGAATGTACAGAATATGCCTACAGTGGATGAAATTGTTGTAAGTTCAGCACCTATCAATGTGAGGGAACTCTAGCACTTATGATGTATTGCTTGGTGGCTAATTTAGCAATACTAGGGAACTAAAGCTATTGGGAAGGAACATTTGAGAAAGAAATTAGGCATGAATGTAGTAGCAATGAAATGGAAGGGATTTACTTTTAGTTTATAGCAAAAAATTTACACTATATATGACAAGGTTACAAATGTATTTGGAACAAATCAGCTTGATTAATTTATGATTCTGCTCCTTCTAGTTTTTAGTCAGTTGACAGCTGAGAGCTGACCAACCCCAACTAGTATTGAGTATGGTTTCTTGAATGTTTCTGCTTTCTGCAAAATGGTTTCTTGAAGGGGAGCCTTGGAGCAACGGTCAAGTTGTCTTAGTATAGGTCACATGTTCGAGTTGTGGAATCAGCCACACATCACACCCCCTTGGGGTGGGGTCCTTCCCCGGACCCTGCATAAAAGCGGGATGCTTTGTGCACCGGGCTGCCCTTTGGTGGAATCAAAATTCAAAACACTATCTTAAACTTTATACCTCTCCCGCTCCTTGTTCAGTTCCCTTGTTTTCCGGTGTCATTTCTTCCAGTATAATTCCCTGAATATGTGGTTAATGCTATCTATTACAAGCACTGTTTCTTCTCATATGGACCACAGTTATCTTGTGCCTCAGCTAAGTGACTTGTGAAGAGAATCTTGTAGATGTATTCACCATGATGCTGAGAAGAAAAGAACTTAATTTTTAAATTAGTATCCTTTTTACTGATTTGATTATGGCCATGCTCTTCTTGATCCATTGTATTTGAAACTAATTTACTGGGTAGCTAGATATTGCTATTTCTACATCATCGTGGATCAGATTTGCATGGATTATGAATGTGTTCTATAAGCATTGGAGTGTTACATGTGAAACTCTACAAGTTCTTGAGCTACTAACTGAACGAAGATAGTTCTTTAATTTTTGCTTTTGATAACGATGGTGTTTGGACCAACTTGCGAGCAGTAGCGCTGAACCAAAAATTTATACTAGGGATTCAAAAAAAAATTATGATATCGCAGTTGGGATTTTAACTTATGATCTAAAGAAACTTTTGAACCTCCTTCGCTACAGTAATTGATCTTTTTCTTCATGTTAAAGGGATTGAACAACTCACATATAACAATATTTTTTTTAAACCCTTTTTGCTTTGTGTTATTTTTTGACGAAGGGTTTGAACCCCCTTCATATTACTTAATTCTGCTACTGCTTGCGAGCACCGTGGCCATTCCATTGGATATCTGTTATCTCCCACTAGCACGAGTACCGAGTAATTCTTCCCACCAATTTTAGACAGATAAAAAAAATCACCTACAATTTCTTGTTTATGTAGAGTTTGCACATTGGTTTCCGGTGGCTTTCACTCAAGTAATTATAGAACCACCTTAAGCTAAGGCGTGTCAATTGATACTACTTTTACGAAAAATTATAATGGTTAGCTAGTTAAAAAATTATTTCTCTCTCTCTATATATATATATATAAATCCTCTTAATTTTTTTAAAAAATGTATTTACTATTTTGTTTTGACATTCTTTAATGAAATTTCTGATTTCAACATTGTTTGAGCGGCTGAAAGATAGTTATAACGACCATAGGGACTGGACCATATGCTTGTCTAACATCTAGTGTTATTTGCTAGCAGTGCCCTAAACTTGGAAATCTGAATTGAAATCCTACTTCTAGCCTAGGTAGTGGCCCTCAAAAATGGTGGATAAGATGTCAAATATCCATAGATTTGTGTTTGTTATGACTTATTGTGGGACTTCAAAATAGGAAGCTTGGCACCATTGTCCTTTCATCTTTACTTTCTTCATTGAGGGCTGTTACAGTCAATTATGAAACAGTTTAGTTTTGGACCAAGACATTGGTGATAATGTTAATTAAGAAGCCTGTCCAATTATTTCTTGGAAATTTTGTCTCCCTTAGTCTTTTGCTATTTAGTACTTTATAGCGATAAAACAGAAGCAGCTGAAAAGTCTTTGTCTATAAAAATAGATCTTTTCACCTAATCACCTTTTAATAGGTGCAGTGTCAATAACAAGAACAAATCCAGTAAATTCTCATAAGTTAGAACAGGTGCAGTGCCATTTCTTTAATTTTAAAAAAAAAATCCACTGCCACATGAATTAGCTTTTTGGTTTTCAAACATTATACGAATTGATGGAAGCCTTTGTAGGTCGTGACTCCGAATTATGGAAGCAGCCATTAATACTTATATTAGGCTGTCTACATCATATCCCTTGAGATATCGCCTTTCTCCGAACACTGTACAGAATATTTTATTCACCGAAATACCCATAAATATTATAGTATGAATTAATTAACTGTGTCGCATGGACGTAGAGTAACCTAATAGACATGGCAATATTTAAAAAAAGAAGAAAAAGAGAGGTAAATTTAGAAAAGTATAAGGCAGAAAGTGAGCAGGTTCCATGAATCATGATTACATAATTTTTTATATTTTTTGGAACTTCAGGAAAATATGCAGTCGCTACAGCCTCTGTCATTCGGGTGAGCACTCTGTACGCACTGGGTAAATTCCCACTGTGTAACAACCTGCAAACCACACAGGGGATGTAAATTGCACTAGCTAGGCAAACCCTGTGCGACAGGTTCGATTCAGAAGGCATTTAGGAGGGATCAATCCCTGGTCATCTATATGGATGATCGCTCTTCGAACCAACTGAGTCATCCCTGAAGGGATATGATTATATAATTTGATCTACATAGAGTTGTAAATTTGTTAGAGATAAACAAAAAAGATCAATCACCCCCCCCCCCCCCCCGGTCCCCCCAAACAAAAGGAAAATTGGTTAGAAGAATTTCATTACAAAATTTCCCATAAAACAATACGCATAATATTTGGATGGACAGATTAGGAAAATAATCCTTGTATATTATGTCAGCATTTAGTTGGCCGCGTAAGAAAAGATAACTCATGAATAATCAATGCAACGTTTATTTAGAAGTATTAATTAAATAATATATACATCAACACAGTAAAAAACTATGTATGAAATATAAAATAAAACAAAATATTTTTTCACAAAGTAAGCAGTTCGTACATCACAATTTCCTCATTATATATGTGAACCAAAAGACAACGTTATGTCAGAGTGGTGTTAGATTACAAATATGAGGACATCTATTAAAATAGGATAAAGTTTTTTATTTGATTAATCTACTTGTCGTTAGGTTGTATCTTTGCACTACAATGTTGATTACATATGTTAAATAGCTAGACTCGAAAAGAATATAAAATAGCAACCAGATGATCCAATACACCTACTGAGAATCACTCAGCAAAATCAAAAAGCTCATGTACAGCTAATTATAGTGAAGCAATTACTGAGTTAAAGATCATGAGATCTGGGTTTTTAGTTGGCAATGGATTTTGCTTTACCTCATAGTAGAATCAGATATTTACCTTTTGGATTATCTGTTTGCCTCATTTTTCAAAGAGACATGGCTTGTCAGTTTGTCTCTCAGCGTATTCCATTTAGAGGCGGAACCAAGATTTGAAGTTTATGAGTATTGAACATATAGCTCGTCTTAGTTACTGAATTTATTATTAAACTTAATTTTGTATCTATTTAATGAATTTTTAGTAGCAAAATTGACTGAGTTTGACCAAACCCGCACTTAATAGGCTAACTCCACATCGGCTCTCACTTTACTTATTTTCTATAAGTACATGGCGCTGGTTATTTTGTAATTTCGACTTTTGATTAATAATATTTTCCTTTTAATTAAAAAATATATAATACTCTCATAGTGTAATTCTTTTTTTTTTTTTTTTTACTTCTCAGGTCACCTAATAAAAGGTAACTACACATACCTGGCCTTAATAGTTGTAATTAGTAACTTGAAAAATTAGATAACTAACTTACTACAATGTACTATTAAATTACTTTAATAATGTAAAAAATTAACACTGTAAGTATATATGTATTATTCAACCCATGGGTTGAAATTTTATCTATTTTATGTTTCTAAGTAGACACCTCTAAACATAAACTTAAAAGACAATGTGTGTTGACCATGTCAACGGCCGAAAAGTCTAATTGAAGAACTGGTGTGTGAATGCGTATATGAGCGTGTTTGTTGAGGCAACAGTGGATTGCGATAGTTAATTGTCATGTACCTGAAAACGCAAGGCTAGACTCTAGAGTCAAGCTGGCAATTGCATTGTAAGTTCCTTTTTAAAAAAAAAAAAAAAAAAAAAAGGTTCCGATGCACCTAGTATCTTGCGTTCAGACATGGTCGGAAACAGGTCGCACCTCAAAAGATGTGATGTAGCCAACCTATCCTTATACAAGTATCAGTGATTGGTTCCATGACTCAAACTCGTAACCTATAGATCAGACAACTTGATCATTGCTCCTAGTCTCCCCTTTATTGTAAGTTCCTTTTAAAAAAAATTAAATAATCTGATGTACAAAGTATCTCGCGTTCATGCATGGTCCTGAAAAAGGTCGCACCTCAAAGGGGTGTGATGTAGATAACCTACCCTATACAAGTATCAGTGATTGATTTTATGGCTCAAACTCGTGACCTATAGGTCAGACAACTTAACTATTGCTCCTAGGCTCCCCTTCATTATAAGTTCCTTTTTTAAAAAAAAATAGTCCGATGCACAAAGTATTTCGCATTCATGCATGGTCCGGGAAAAGATCGCACCTCAAGAGGCTGTGATGTAGGCCACTTATCCTGATGCAAGTATCAGTAATTGATTCCATAACTCAAACTCGTGACTCATATGTCAGACAACTTAGCCATTGCTCCTAGGCTCCCGCTCATCGTAAGTTTCTTCTTACCGACTTAAAAAAACAAGCAAAGGAACAAAAAAATATCACATCACTTGCAATTATACAACGTAAAAGGGTATCTTCAAGATTTTTTTATGTTAGTTACGAAAAGATTTGTGATAATCTGAAGATCTCCAACTTGGATAAAATTTTTGTTATATCTCATCTCATTTCTTAATATGAAAATATACTTTGTTGGAATAATCCAAATCTTTCTTAGGGAAACTTTCTGATTAATAATAAAGTTTCAAACTCCAAAAAGATTTCATTAACCGAACCAGAATCTTTCTTTACGGAACTTTATGATTAATTATAAGTTTAAGGGATACGAATTAAGATTGCTAATTATGATTAAAAGGTTCGAGACTGTCCAAGCAGACTTGGACAATAAGAAAATATTTATTTTGATTTGGCTGATGCACATTAGAAATGACAAATGTGGAATATGCTAAGGATTTTCTAGAAGTACTGATTAATAGTAGTAGCTATTTATACTTTGTCCCAAAGAAACTAAAATAGTATTTTTTTTATGGTAAAAAATTTTCCGCATCCAATATTTATATTAAATTATAGTATTAATTTACTATAAAAAGTAAAGTTATTTTAATTAATCATGAAAATTGATAAATTAAAGCGGGAATGTGTACTAATTAATTCCAGCTTAAATAAAGATGCAAGTTAAATATTTATTGACTTGAGAGAGTAAGTGTTTTCCCCTTCTTTTATTACGTGCTACCATTACAATAGCATTTAGGATATATACATTTACAGTGTGGAGAATTAAACGGTTACAGCTTCTTTTTCTGGTTATCAACTCAAGCTATTTATTAGTTACATTGTAGTTGAATTTTAAATGACATTACCTCAAAAAATTAACGTTGTACTTAAATAAAAGTTCATCCTTTTTTTTTTCAGCACAATAACAATAACATTTTCAGTGTAATTCCACAAGTGAAATCTACGGATAAGAGAGACTGTTTTCGATACTCTCGGCTAAAAATTACAGCAATAAAGAAGAAAATAAAGCAGTAGCAACAATATAATAATAAAATCAAAACGAGTTTTCTGTCGGAAATGTTCTTTTTTGTCATATGCTTCAATACTTTCAAAAATTACATCCAAAAAGATGGAATTAGGGGTTGGGAGGGGGGGGGGGTCATACGGAAAAAGGAAAAGAAAAGGTGAAGCAAATCAAGTCAGCCTGAGGTAGAACTAGTAAATACATGGTTATATTATTTGTTATAGATGCTAATCCTTGATTATTAATTTTGCAGCATCAATTCTTCATATTAATCTCTTTCTTAATTCTCTTTATAAAATCTTCACACTTCTTGTGCAACTCTTCTAATGTTTCTTCTAATTCTTCTTCATCTTCTTCTTCTTCAATAATTTCAACATTATTTTCTTGATTATAAGCTTCATCTTCATTCTCCTCAGCTGTTCCAACAATAACAAAATCCTGATTCATTATTCCTCCTTCTTCTTCTTCACATTGGTTTTCAACTTTCTCTGTCTTTGTTTGAATACAGAATACTTTGTACATCGAGCTGTCCTTTTCTGCCTTTGTTTCTGAAGCAATTGGATTTTGATATTCTCTGGATTTCTCCTTGTGACTTTCTTTAAGGTCAGAAATATTACCAATTAACCCTGAATTCTTGATTATAAAAACAAGAATTCCATTACAAAGAAGGAAAATATAATTCCTCTCTGTGCTATAAGTGAAAAGTTGAATGGAAAATAATGAAGAAATGTCATGAAAATAATTGAGAAGAAAAGGAAACATTGAAGAATATTGAGAAAACACCAATGAAAATACAGAAAAAGGAAGCAGAATTTTCATTGCATTTTTCAGAAAATAGAATTGGCTATTCAAATTCATTTTTTCCATTCTCTTGAAAAAAAAAAAAAAAAAAAAAACTCAACTTGGGAGGAACTTTTATGAAAAGAAGAGTTTTCTTGAAAACTGTTTGATTTTTGCACTTTGCAATGTGTGCAAGAAAGAGTGGTGAAATACTTTAGATTATATACTAGTTTCATATATGAAGTAATGAAAGGGTTGAAAGTAGATTTTACAAATATACCCTTGTGTTTATTAATGGAGAAGAGGGAGTTTTGGTTTTTTAAGGGGTTAGGCCAAGGGTAGTTTGAGGAAATTAGAAAGTCAAGTAGGTCCAACTAATGTTTTTAAGAATATTTATTTGAAGGACCAGTGTTGGACTTTGGAAGTTCACTTTGTTAGCTGTCATCATCCTTATATTTAAGTCCATTTTAATAGCCTTGTTTTTGTTCAAATTTGATAGGGGCTTTATCTTATTGTAGATAGTGAAATTTCCACTTTTGGCCAGTCATTATATTAAACTGTTACAGGGCTCGTTCGATACGAGGGATAAGGGATAATTAATTTCGAAATTAAATTTAAGATGAGTTTATTCCATATTTGGTTGGAATAAAAATTACGGTATAACTAATCCCGGAATTAGTTATCCCGAGATTATTATATTCTTTTATCCCTATGAAAATGTGAGATAACTTATCCCGAAATAATTAATTATGGAATAATTTATTTCCAACCAAACAGCTCGTAAATTTCTAAGGCAGGCTAAGGTGAGTGATTTCATTAATTTCCACAAAGTTTTTTAAGTGTGAACTCTACGTATCCACAATCTTCGAAAAAGGGTCCAATTAGCTCCCAACTTTTGATTATGATTTAAAATTATTTTTGTATTAGAGCTTCGGTAGGAGTTAAAGGAAAATAAAATTTATATTAAATGACGGAGTAATAAAAGAGCAGTCTGACACACTAAACTTATGTGGTATGCACGGGAATTAGGGAAGGGCAACTTTACGGAATACAAAGTTGCTCAATTTCAAATAGCATAGAGACAATTCGACCCTTTGCTCTAACAAATTAAAAGAGGATTAAATTTTAATGAATAAATTCAAATTCCACCCAACTAAAGTAATGGTACGAACATACTATTTCTTTTGCTTACTTGATACTTAATAGCATTAATTTTGTCATCGAGGCCATTTTAGCAGCCCGCTGAAATTCCATTTATGTCTCCCCTTTCCCTTCTTTTTTTTTTTTTTTTGGTTAAAATTTTCTTTCTTTTTTGTGCAAAATATAAAATTGGTCGGTTGTTCGAAATTAATTGCATTTGATAGTCAATAAGTGAATAAAATATGTATACTATATATATGAAACATACACACACATACAGAGGCGGGTCCAGAATTTTAAATTTATGGGTTCCTAAAAAAATCTCAAGTTAATATATAATAATAACTAGATTAATGGACTGAGTTTCAAACTAAATATTCTTCTACATTTATAGATTTTTCAATATAAATACAATATCTAGACAAGAGCTACTGGGTTTATGAGAACCCGTAGTTATTATGCCGGATCCGTCTCTGTACGCACGCGCGCGCGCACACACACATAGGGGCGGAGGTAGTGTGGTAGCTACGGGTTCGGTCGAACCCAGTAGCTTTTGTTTAAACACTATATTTGTATTGAAAAAATTATTAAATATATAAAAATATTTAATTGCAAACCCAGTAACTAAAACGAGCTAAGGTTCGATGATGAAATTAGAACTCATAACCTTAAAATTCTAGCTTCGCCTCTGCGCACATATATATATATATAGACTATTATTTTTGAAGCAACTAAAATTATCCATTTCTCTTCTCCCTTTTTATCTATACTTAAGTCTATTGACTTTGTTTTCTCCCGTAAGTCTATAGATTCGACTGTTCCAAATATTTACCGAGTCCTTTCTGATATGGAAATTGTTGACTATTCAAAGAAAAGAAAAAAAGAAAACAAAAATATGAAATAGAGAAACAACAAAAAATAGTAGTACTAGTAGTACTTCCAAAAATTGATTGCTTTTCAATTCAAGGGTTGGATTGAGCGTGGGAATGGGGGCATCAATCAATGTTATCGGCCAAAATACGACTAACTAATATCAGTACACCATTATTTCATATTGATTTTAAGGGCATATTATTTATTAGTATATAATAAGCTGACATTTAAAAGCCACTCCTTTTGCTCAAATTTATTTCTTTTAAAGCTCCTTCATTAATCACTTTATAATAACTATTCGCACTAAAATATTCATTTGGGTTTTGCTTTATTTTATTTTTCCTATTCTTTAGTTTTGTAATAGGCAATTATAAAGTTTTGTTGTTCAAAACATCAAACCCCTAAAAAAAAGGTTTCAGTGTCTTTTATTCCAAAATTTTACTTCTGCGATATACATTTCGTATTTCGATCTATTTGAGTATCAAGTTTCCTTTCTATACAATTTCTTTTAATCAAAACTACAGATTTTTTTTTAAAGTGAAATGCACTCCAAATCACGTAAAAAGTCATCCCTACCGGATTTATACTTAAGTATATTAACTTATCATAATTAAGTGATTTTATAAGGTAAAGAAATGTACTCAATCCGGTCCACTTTAATTAAGAGACTTTTTGGCCCTTTTTTTGGGTCCACAATTCTTGATATTTTCAGATATTAAGAAGGAATTAACTTCTTTTTTCCAAAGTTGCCCTTGAAGTAAAGAATTTAGGAGTAGTTTGTTATATTTTCAATAAGCAAATTAAGGCTAATATGATCAATTTCATTGTTAATTAATGTTAAAAGGTTAATATGTGTGACAAGAGCCAAAAAATCATTTAAAATGGACCAGAGAGAGTAATAATTAATTAACTATGATGAGGTAAAATGAGTGCAAACAAGTGTCATACATTTAGTGGTGTTACTTTTGGATATTGTTCTGGTTATACATATAGTACTACTAGTAAGTTCTTACCCTTCATAGTCCAAATCATATGTGGTGTTACTTTTGGGTAGAGATTTTTTGATATTTTTATTTGTACTGAAAAAATAAAAAGATTACATAAAATCAAAATATTAATAAATCGACCGAGTACGTAAATTGGGAGGAATTTTGATAATATAAAAAAAAAGGACTCTAGCACACCGAAAGAGAGTAACAAGTCAATGGAATGATTACGTTTGAAACCATTGAGCGAATAGTTGAGAAAATGAGGACAAACAATTTTTGCAAAATGTATTATATGAGGTGATTTGAAAGGGAATTAAATTAATTTTTCTGTATTTGGCTTGACGAATCATGTACTAATAAATACTGCAACACCAAACAACATTACCCCCACCCCTACCCCCACCCCCCAAAAAAAAGATAGATAAAAAGCACACAACAACAATAAAAATTATGTGCTGAAGTGCATTTTGGTTATATTTGTTCTTTCCAAAGTGATTATGATCCATCTTATTTTTACCCTCTCCAATAAGGTAAAATGGTGAGAGTTTCTCAAATTAACTTGTCAAATTCAGAATCATGATAAACGCTAGAATAGATCGGGTGAAAATTATATTATCCAACATAATACACTAAAGTCAAAATAAATAAATAAATACTTTTTAAAAATTATATGTTCCGGAGAACTTATGTGAAAAGAATATTTTTTAGGCATTACCAAACACGCTTCCCTTTACCAAACAATTTCTAGTGGGATGATGCAAACAAAGTTTCGTAAGAAAGATGATGTAGGATCTTCTTGCACGAACTTGGGCCTTTATGGGCTGATCTTAGTGGCTAAGCTGGACAGATCCTAATTGGGCTAAAAAATGGGTCAGATGGGCTAACCTAAGAATACAGTAAAAATAGGAGAAATTTTCAGAAATCACTATGTTTTAGTGATTATTAATTTGCAATAACTACCATTTACTAAATTACTTCCTATAGCTATTTTTTTTAGTTGTTATAGACTGTATTCGATGTACTTTTTCTACTGTATTCATGAATACAGTAGCAAAACTCGGTGGAAAACAGGGGAGTCCAGCTAAGCAGAGAATGTATTTGATTGTATTCGTGAATACAGTAACGAAATTTGCGAAAAAAGGTCTTCAGCTGTTTAAAAACGGTAAGTGAATCAATTAACGCAATAGACTCCTAATATAACTCAACAAACTCAATTATAACACACAAAATTTGTATTTCCAGTTATAGAAAAGATTCTCATCCGGAAAACACCTCAAAAAAGAGCAATCTTCAGAGATTCAATCCATCCTTCTTTTTATAGTGGTATCTTCACTAAAATATTTTTCAGTGATATCTTTACAAATAGATTTATATATTGAAATTATATAATTACATTGAATACAGTATACATAAAAATACATTGAGTACATGAAGTATAGTAGGTCATCTATAGTACAAAAACATATGAATACATACTGAAGATACATTTGAATACATATATACATCTGAATACATAAATTATATTAATTTAAAAAATATATGAATACATTCATGGAATACAGCGAGACAGTGAATACAATGAAATACATGGAATACAGCAAGATACATTGAAATACAATAAAAAAAATAGTGAATACAATGAAATACATAGAATACAGCGAGATACATTGAAATACAATGACAAAAAAAGGTAACAGACTCTACAAGTTTCTCAGCCCCAAACTCCATCCCCAATCCACCGATATTCAGGTTGCCGTCATGTGGGGCGTCGACGCCGGTTAAATGAAGACAATTGTTGAAGAAGTTCTAATTTAAAGGATCAAACAGAAACTAGAGACAGAACTTCTTCAGATCTCACAAGGCAAACATGAACAATCAATGCAAAATCTAAGAAAAATTTAGAATGTGTAACACAATTGTATGAAAGAAATCCCCGACCGGATGAGGGGGTTAGGGGTGACACAAAAAGGAAGGGGGAAGTGGTCGCTAGCCGGATCTGTCGTTAGCGAAACACATCCCCTACTAGGCTTTCTAAAAGCAGGGGAGGAAAAAATCGGGGGAAAAGAGAAGAAAGAGAAAAGAGAAAGGAGAAGAGAGGGAGAGAGAAATAATACACATCGTATTTAATGACTTAAAGGTAGAAAATGTCCATAAATAGATATTTTGCTATAAAAATTAAAAAGTAGCTATAGGAGATAATTTTTTAAAAGGGTATTTATTTATAATAAATAAGGTATCAACATTTGCTATAAGAGGTAAGATTTCCTAAAAATATCACGTAAAAATTGCATGGGGCTCCCTATTTGGTTGCCCTCATTTAACCTATACCCATATTTTTAAAATTATTTAACCTATACCCTAATTTTGACAACTTCAAACGTCTCCACTTCTTCTTTTCTGGTCTATGTGTTCCTTTCTTCTTCTTCTTCTTCTTCTTCTTCTTCTTCTTCTCCTCTCAAACACATGGGACTTTGTGTAAGTATTATTGATTGGATACGAAGTACACAGTTTTGTCTATCCTTATTTCAATGGTGAATAACGGAGGTAGTGATAAAGTAATCAGAGGAAATTAGAGAGCACCAACGCTAGCAAAACAATTTGCAATGAATTGCTTCTTTGCTGCTTGGTAGTCTAATGAGGATTTCATAAAGGAGTTCGTCCGTTGGATTGTTGAAAAGAAAACAATTAAACTATTTTACAGTTTTACTTGTAACAGAATAATTCCTTCTTTTAATTTGTTCTCAACATCACTGATGTGAAAATTTGCACGACAAATTGTCTGAAGTTTGTACTATCTGAAGTTCAAATATAAAAGTTGATTTTGTCTGAAGTTTGCACTACAAATTGAAGAACTTCAGACTAATTTATCTGAAGTTTGCACTATGAAGTGAAGTTTTTCTGATTACCTTTGCAAGTTAGGACAAACTTCAGGCGAAAATATTTTGAAGTTTTGCTTTAATAAGGCCACACTTTAGGCAAAAAAATTCTGAAGTTCAAACTTCAGACATACGCAATTGAACTGAAGTTTGCCCTTGCACTATGAACTGATGTTTGCCTGATTGCCTTTGTAAGTCAGGCCAAACTTCAGGCAAAAATATCTGAAGTTTTTCTTTGATAAGGCTACACTTCAGGCAAAAAATTCTGAAGTTCAAACTTCAGACATACACAATTGAACTGAAGTTTGCCTTTACACTATGAATTGAAGTTTGCCCGATTGCCTTTGCAAGTCACGCCAAACTTCAGGAAAAAATATCTGAAGTTTTGCTTTGATAAAGCTACACTTCAGGCAAAAAATTCTGAAGTTCAAACTTCAGACATAAATTTTTGTTACTTCAGGCCCGTAAGTATAAAGTTACCCGCAAAGTGGATGCACTTGTAATTTTTTGTGCAAAACGGGTACAAGCTCAAAGGTGACCTAAAAACTGGGTATAAATGCAAATGCCTCAAATAGCACGAGCTAGCCAATTTTTGGAATAGTAATAAAAAATAGCAACTTTTGCAAAGTTATTGAAAAATAGACAGCATTTGCAAAGTCATTAAAATATAGACGTTGTTTTGCTGAAACACAAAAAGTTCCAGCATAATATAAGAGATTATGGAGCCCCTCCGTATAAACTTCTAGCGTATTAGGTTGGAACTCCAGCACATGAAAAGTTCCAGCATAATATACGGGATTATAGAGCTCCTGCATATAAGCTTCTCGCATATTATGTTGGAACTCCAACACATTTTGCTGGAAGCTCATATGCAAGAAATTCAAACTCCAATATATTACGATGAAATATTTTTGAACTTTTACGAGTGTTTTTGTTCAGATTTTTTCTTTACATGAAAAAATGACTAAATTTCGATTACTTTTGAAATTGTGACTATTTTTCAATTATCAATTGTGAATCTGACTATTTTTAAATTTTTCCAATGCGGGATGAAGTGCATAAATAACCACTTTTAGAGTTGCCATTTAAACAAGAAATAAAAAATTACACCAAGCAAAACTAAAAATCCTTCATTTAACTCGAAACATTTGGTCATACAAAAAAAAAATATTTAAATTTTAAAAGGCAGGCAGTGAGATAAGGTATTCTATTTGATACATGGGGTAACGCGTAAGCCCCAAGAATCTTTAATTTTTTAATTTATAAATTAATAATATAGCATGATAATATAAAAATATAGAAAATACATTAAAAGTTTAAGAAACTGAAAAGGATTAAAGAAACTCATAGACAATTAAATATCTAACATGTTTTTATAAGTATAAATAATGCAATAGTGTTAAAGTTACTTTGAGATATAATAACCTATAACGTCTTAACTTTCAAATTATTAAAAATCATAATTTAAAAAGTAAATAATATTAAGCTATATATTTTACCTCCTAAACAAATACATAATAAATAATTTTCATCGATACTATAATTTAAAGCATTGCTCCTTTATGAATAAATACAAAATTTATTTAAAATAAAAAAGTGTGATAATTTCGAGAGATATGGAACTAAGACATGAAGATTTAGCAAGTAAAGCTATAATGGCAATCTATTTTTCGAAGAAATATTCGAATGATATTTACGCTAACAGTATTCTTTATTAATTATAACTTGTTATTTGAGTTGTTCTCAATCTTCATATTACTATTAATGAAATAGAATTTTAACCATTCATTTGTTATTTTTTTTAGGGTCAATAGTGTTAAGTAGTAAATTTCACACATAATTTGCATTGGTACTATTAGGCAAACCTCGATTATTGAGCGTTAGATGTGTTTAGGTCGCACAATCGGGCGCTTGAGAGATTAATCCTTACAGAACTAAGCCCCACACGTGGATCTCAGGGAATTTTGATAGTGCTATGACCCAAAACCTTAACCTGTCGTGATGACACCTATCGATGGTACTAGGCAAGCCGGTTTTCAAAATACTTCGATATTTCATAAAAGATAAACCAAAAACTTTTTCATAACAGAGTTTCCATAAAAACATGAGTTAAACTCAAAATATAATGCGGAAAGATAGCCCCAAATATCGGGATGTCACCAAGTCATGGGCAGCTAGACCTCCAGTCTAAGAAACAATGTTTACAATTGTTTGTGTCAAAATGTCAATACAAAAAAGGAAAAATAGCAAAGAAGGAGAACAAGGACTGCGAACGCTGGCAGATACCTCGTAAATCTCTAGTAATCGACCACGCACGAGCTCAATGTCCTCCGTAATCGGACACACCTGGATCTATACATGAAGTGCAGGGTGTAGCGTGAGTACAATCAACTCAGTAAGTATCAGAAACAAATAAGGAACTGTGAAGCAATGACGAGCTATAAAAGTACAGTTCATTTAAGTAATTTTAGTAAAGAATAGACATGCTTTCAAATCCGACAGTTTAAGTCAAATCAGTTTTATACAGTTTCAAGTTCAATTAAATCGGATATAAAATCTTCCAGAATTTCACAACAATGACAGATATCAGCTAAGTACAACAACAATGAAAGCAAGTAAAACTTCTCAAGGCAACAGTCACTCAACTCATCTCAACAGCTTGATTACTCGGCTCCCAGCCCTCAGTACTCACACTCAATAGGTACCAGCATTCACTGGGGGTGTTCAGGCTCCGGAGAGGCTCCTACATCCCAAATGCTATAATCCGCACGGATAACTCACGTGCTGCATGGATAACTATCAAATCAAGATCCGTATGGACAACTCACGTGCTGCACAGATAATTCACATATTGTGGTATCGATATTTCACCATCAGGCTAAAGGCCTCACTCAGTCATTAAACTCCCTAGTCTCTCGGGCTCTCAGAAAACATATAAATCAGCCTAAACAGAGATAGTAACATGTATCAACAAGGAATAGGAAGAGATGGAGGTATGGTACATAAGTAAAATCATGAATGAGTAATAGACAACAAATAGCAGCTAATTCAACAAGTACACGATGCGAACGAGACCCAATAGTGATATTATATGGCCTAAGCATGATTTCTAACATGAATTTTGGTCAAATCTCCATAAAACAGAGGAAACATGTAGTTAACAGTAAGCTATTCAACATTTCGGTCTCAAGGAATGGACCAAGTCACAATCCCTTCGGTAATCGCCCACATGGCTGTCACCTAGCATGTGTGTCACCTCTAAAATAATCATACGACACAAAATCCGGAGTTTCATACCCTCAAGACCAGATTTATAACTGTTACTTACCTCAATCCAAGCAAAACTCTACTCCAAAATGCCCTTACCTCGCGAATCGGCCTCCGAATGACCCGAATCTAGCCACAAGCAGTACAATACAATTAATATAGGCTAAAAGGATCAATTCCACAAGAAAACTACCAAATTAGACCAAAAAATCCAAAATTGGCTTAACCCGGCCCCTGGGCCCACGTCTCAAAATCTGACAAAAGTCACAAAACCTGAAAGCCCATTCACTCATGAGTCTAACCATATTAAATTTATTAAAATCCGACACCATTTGGTCATCCAAAGCCCCAAAAATTCACTGCCCAATTCTCAAGCCTAAACTCCCAAATTTCATTTCAAAAACTCACTAACTAGGTGCAGAATCAATGGGGAAACACCATTATCTGTAACGACCCGACCTGTCGTTATAAAAATTAGCATCTCGTTCAACGTCTTAAGACCTCTAGGAGCTTCGTAATACGCATTATGACCCATATGTATGGTCAAGTTTGATTTTTTTTGTAAGATTCGGAGTTAAATTTTAAAGAAAATCGAAATCTTATTTTTGAAGCTCAAATAGAAAGAGTTGACCGAAGAGTTTACTTTTGAGCAAATGACCCCAAATTGGAATTTTAATTATGTCAATAGCTTCGTATGGTGATTTCGGGCCTAGACGTGTGTCTAAATTTGGATTTGGAAGTCCATAGGATAATTCGGCACATTTTGGTGAAATAAGATAGTTGACGTGTTCTAATTATATTATTTAGTATGTGGAAGAGGTCTATTACCATGATGGATGCCAAATGGATATGATAGCAAGTGTACGAGGCGTATTATAAGATATATGGTGTCTAAGTAAAGTCCTAAGTCTAAGCCAAGTTGGAAAATTTCATAATATACTAAAGTTGCAAATGAGTACGCACAAGACCTCACTTTGGACAAGCATATCTACATGGATATAACTAGTTGTGTGATTCACAACCTATCCAATTAAAGCCCTATCTTCCAACGCTTCAAACCGTTTGTAATTTGGATATTACTACAAGAAGTTATGACCAAATTACCAAAGGCTGGCGGAGGAGCCTACGGATGCGACGCGTCCGAAAGAAATGGCTGGCAGTGAAGTGCTGCCATCGCGACCAGATCGCATCCGAAGCCCAGAAATCTGGGCCTATAAATACTAAACCGGGGGAGAGAGTATTTTTAGTGTTGGGGGTTTGGGTTTTGAGGTGAAGGGGTCATTTTGAGCTCAAATAAAGTCCAAATCAACCGAGGTAAGTGTTCTATACCCGGAAGTGAATACATTTGATGAATCTATATCAATATTCATCATTTATTTTGGATTTGGATGAAAGAAATTATGTTTTTTGTAAAACTTTTAAAAAATGAAAATTTAGGATGTGAAGGTTTATTTGACATCAGAATTTGATAATTTTTGTATGGTTGAACTCGTATCGGAATGGGGTGTCGGATTTTATGAGTTTCGTCGAATTCCGAGACGTGGGCCCCACAGGCAATTTTTGAGCTAAATTTCGGATTTTAATCTGGAAAATTTGTAAATTCATATAGAATTAGTTCCTATGATTCGTGTTGAGTATTTTGAATTGTTTATGACTAGATTTGAGAATTTCGGGCACGAATTCGCGAGGCAAAGGCTTATTGGAATTTTAAATTGGTTGCAAAGCGAGGTAAGTGTTTGGTCTAACTATAGCTTGAGGGATTAGAAATTGTGTCCTATTTGCTATGTGTTATTTGATGAGTACGATGTATAGGCATGGTGACGAGTATCTATACGTTGGTGTCAAGCATGCCCGTGAGTCTTATACTATGATTAATGTGATTCCGTTTCGTATTGTTTATGCTATATATGATAATTTCTATTGAGGAATATAACTTGTGGAAGTATTATGGTTAATTGTTGAACATGGTAGAGCATTGGATCAAGTTGAGAATTGAGAATTATTGTTGAACATTGTAGAGCATTGGCTCAAGTTAAGAATAGAATTGTTGAATGTTATAGAGCATTGGCTCAAGTTGTGAATCGAGTTGTGAAGTAAATGTGAAAAAGAGAAGAGGTTGATGATATAATTTCCCTTGCCGGGATGTTGTTGCTTTGATATTCTCTCCTTTGCCGGGACGTTATTATTCATGATATTGTTTCCCTGCCGAGTTTTTATTGTGATAATTTTGGTTTTCCCTTGCCTAAATTGCTTTATGATTGTTGCTTGGGTGAGGAAGAGTGATAAAGCACGAAGGGTGATGCCGTGCACATTTATATTAATCATATGATGAGGAAGGAGTGATAAAGCACGAAGGGTGATGTCATGCACATTTATATTATTCATATGGTGAGGAAAGAGTGATAAAACACGAAGGGTGATGTCGTGCCGCACGATGTACAATTCCGTGCCGATTATATTGATTTTATGATGAGGATGAGAGTAAAAGCACAAAGGGTGAAGCCGTGCAGTTTATATTGATTCTTATTGTGAGGAGGAGAGTAAAAACACGAAGGATGATGTCGTGCATTTGTCCTTGATTTTCCTGATTCTTGCGTTATGTTGTCTTTTACGTTTATTTACTAATTTTCTATTGTTACTTGATTTTATTTCGATGTTATAGATTTCCTTACCCTATTTGTCTTGTGTTTGTTGCTTGGGTTAGGAAGAGTGTAAAACACGAAGGGTGATGTCGTGTATTATTTTGGTGAGAGAGTGTTAAAGCACGAAGGGTGATGCCGTGCATTTTCTGTTTGTTGTGCTTACTTGCTATTAACAATTCAAGTGTATTAACTGTTTAGATCCCTTTACTGTTGTTATCCTTTGTGTTGGAATCCATAGTGTTTACAATACCTCGCATTATTTTTTTTATATGTTCAATACTTCAAATTTCAACAATTGTTACATTTTTTTAACTCAATTGATTTCTCAACTAAATTTTCCTTAAATCGTTTGAGGTTGTACTTTACTTAAAAAGGAATTTATACTATGTTTTGATTTATTGATTTCTAATATTAAAGGTAATGATTCATTCGATATTGTACTTTAATTGAAAAAGGGTATTTCCTTTATCAAATGATTTCTAAAAATAACTTCTTCCTTTCTTGTTGATTTCCTAATTGAGTTGGAAGTTGTACTCTACTTTATGTTAAGTGAATGAGGCTCCTTGAATATTCTTAATGGTATTAGCTTATAGAACCTATGAACTGAGTAACATGAGAATATTGTTGTACAATATGAGACAGAAATATGTGGGCACAAGGTGCCAGGGAAAATATTATGGTTTTATTTAATGGCACGTGAGTTGTCCGTGCGGTTGTGATATAAATATGGGCACGAGGTGCCGCGAAAATATGAAAGTGGGCTAAGACTTATATTATTTATGATTATGAAATGAGGCGTCACAAGGTGACCTTTACTCGAAAGAATTATATTCGAAAGATGCTTATTTGGAAGATATTTATTTGAAGGACTTGATTAATTGGTTGCACTTGTGGTGATTATTTGTTGAGAAACATTTATGGTATTCTTGTTGCATGCTTTTTATATTACTGGTTGATCAATGTTGCCATCATTGTTATCTGCTTCATATTATTTTTGTACGTTATATTGCACATGTTTATTTGGTAGTCTGGTCCTAGCCTCGTCACTACTTCGCCGAGGTTAGGCTAGGCACTTACCATCACATGGGGTCGGTTGTGCTGATACTACACTTCTGTACATTTTGTCTACAGAACCAGGTATTTGATCGATAGTAGCTGTTCGTTGCAGTGGAGACTCAAGGTAAACCTGTTGCAGCGTTCGCGGTCCTCAGAGTCACCTTCAATTGTACTTATTTCCATATGTTCCCTTGTTTCGGAACAGTGATGTATTTATTTTGTATAACTACTCCTAGAAAGGCTTATGACTTGTACTACCGGTTTTGGGAAATGGTAAATTGTTTAGAGAAATTTCATTTGAAGTTAATAAATATCAATATTATTTCAGTTAATGTTAGGCTTACCTAGTTTAGAAACTAGGTGCCATTACGACTCATTCGGAGGGATTTTTAGGTCGTGACAAGTTGGTATCAGAGCCAAGTTTATAGGTGCTACAAGTCATAAGCGAGTTTAGTAGAGTCTTGCGGATCGGTACAGAGACGTTTGTACTTATCTTCGTGAGGCTACAAAACTAGTAGGAAAAATTTCCGCTTCATTCATTCCTTATCGTCTGACATTTATTCAGCTTGAAGTATATATCTTATGTTCTTTTGCATCCAATCATGTATGGAATTTCGCACTACGCGAATGGTTTGTGATACCGTAAAAGGGTTATAAGAGAGCCAGGGTTGGTCAACCATTCTTACCACGTGTCGTTCAAAATCGAGGTTATGAAAGTGCAGAGAGATCTTTCAGTTGTGTGCATGGGAGTGCATCAGATTTTGACATCTGGTTGATAAGTACAATCTTAAGAAGGTTTAATTGGTTACGTAATCATCACAGGTGGATGTAGATATAAAGATAGTTAGTGGTATTAGAGACTATGTGGTTCGTATGAGATTTCTAATTAGCGAAAAGTACATACTAGCAGCTAAAACACTGGAGGAAGTGAGTTTAACTGTCATGAGGATGACAATCGCCAAGTAAATGGCTTGAGTGTCTTATGACTGGTGTCGTACGATCGGTGAAGGTTAGTATTGTGGATCGTTGGGAATGCGTCTTATTATTTCGCACCAAGTGAGGGGAGTCCACTATCAACGATCAGATTGCGGGGTCATGTGTTATACCAATTTTGGCATGAGATGTATTTATGTGGTATTGAAAGGTTTTCCAAAACTTGTATTTGGTCAAGAGTTGAGATTTGAACGGGATGATGATGAGACTTGAGATATTACCGCATCTTTAATAATTCTACATTTCAGTATCAGCGGGGTCATGGAAACATATTCAGTGTACTCGTAGTGCTTAAGTTAATCACAACACTCGCGTGGGGAAGTCATCTTTTAATGTACCAGTGGCATGGAATTTCCTGCAATGGTTATTTAAGTTATCCGGTACAGACTCAGTATGAGCAGTCGAACTGCGGATGGGTTGTTATGAAAATGGTGATACTAGGAATATCCTAAGAAATTGTCATAGACTTGGAAGAAATCTGTTCCTTCAGAGCACACCTACCACGTACTCCATTACAATTACTACTCTACTTACACTACCAATTAAGGGTGGAGGAAAAGCGGGTAGATGGCGCCTAAGAGGTGGAGGCTCGACCTATTGATATATTTACTATGGTATAGCTGAGGTTGCTACACCAGATAGTGTCGTTACAAGTACGATCTCGAGTTATTATAAAGTAACAATTTCCTTAACTTGATTTGGTTATGGGTATCAAGGCAAGTCCTCCTAATATGCTCTACTCATGAGTGAGCTTCGTAATCTTAAATTTACTTATACGAATACTCGTGTTAGGAGATTATATGGAGATAGCTATGTCTATCATTATGTCTTAGTCACTAAAAATAGTTGTGATGTGGGTTTTGATGTGATTTTAGGAAAATTGATTTAAATTGCGAATTTTATTCCCTATCGATGTGGGGGTTCTTATTATGTTGTGATTTTTGTTTAACGGAAATTATTTAGAAGAAGAAAGAAAGGAAATGGAAAATTTCAGTTGGCACAATGTGCATATTACTTGTGTACGGAGTTGAGGACGGGATCCTCGTACTTTTACATGATGTGGAATATTTAAACCGGGCTACAAGCTGCGGTGGATGTTATATAAGGATGAGGTCCTTGCGGTGAAAAGTTTATGTGTTTAAATTCTCCTTTTGTGAAATTAAAATTTGTACTATAGTACTAATAGGGAGTCATGCCTGTTAGGCTTATTTGAAAAATATTGTATGAAATTATTGGTGCATAATTTGCCAAATTTGTGTCGGAATTATGGAGTTTTAACCTACAAGGTAGATGCTCGCCTAGGTGGCATTAAATGATACTCATTAATTCGGGTAAATAATTATGAGGTCTTCAAGCCCCAAATCTCGCTATCGGTATTGTGAAGATTTGAAATGAGATTATTGTTAAGATGAAGTTAATTGACGATTTTATAATTGATTATGAAAGACTGTTAAGACAGAGTGACCCAGAAGGGTGTTCCGTTCAGATGGTCAAACAAATGTGAGTTGAACTTTAGAAGCTCAAGATTTCTTTGAATATGGTACCAGTATTGGTGTTACCCACATGTTTAGGATCGTACACCGTGTAGTATGATGTATCTCATGTTGGACTTGGTGCAATATTAATGTAAGACGTCGGAGTGATTGCTTATGCATCGCGACAGTTGAAAGTCCATGAGAAGAATTATCCTGTTTAAGACTTAGAATTGACAGTCATTATTCATGCATTGAAAATTTGGAGACACTACCTTTACGGCGTGTCATTTACAGATCATCGCAGTCTACAGTATCTATTTAAACAAAAGATTCAATTGGAGGAAGAGAAGATGGATGGAGCTGTTGAAAAGCTATGATATCACTTTTTTATATTAATTATGAGGTCAATGCTGGTATTATTTTCATGTTGGTTTACGTTGATTGGATTATGTATATGTTGTTAGGAGTTGTTTTGGTGTTACTCTGACAGATGGATAGGCCCAATTACAGGGGAGACTCTGCCGAAGTTTCTGAAAAATTTGAGATATTGAGATATGCAAAGAAAGAGATAAGTTACGTTGTGTATGTGAGGACGAATGACCCTGAGTAGGGGAGAATGTAACATCCCGGGAAAAAAAATTCGAAGTATTTAAGCGCTATTAAAAAAAAAAGTTGGACCATTTTGCAAATGTTTGGAGAGTAAGAAATTTGGTCTTAAAGTTACAAATGTGGATAAAGGAAATAATCTCAACTGAGATGGTGTTGTCGGGCTTGTGTCGAATGCGGTAACATGAGATCAACCGAGAGTATATGTGTAAAAGTAAAATCATCAATTTGCCAACCTCGGAATAATTCTTAGTACGTTCAAGGACGAACGTTTGTTTAAGAGGTGGAGAATGTAATGACCCCTGTCGTTATAAGAATTAGTGTCTCGTTCAACAGCTTAAGATATCTAGGAGCTTCGTAATACGCATTATGACTCGCATGTATGGTTAAGTTTGATTTTTTCGTAAGATTCGGAGTTAAATTTTAAATAAAATCAAAATCTTATTTTTGAAGCTCAACTGGAAATAGTTGACCGAAGAGTTTACTTTTGAGCAAATGACCCCAAATTAGAATTTTAATGATGTTAATAGCTTCGCATGGTGATTTCGAACTTAGACATTTGTCTAAATTTGGATTTGGAAGTCCATAGGATAATTCGGCGCATTTTGGCGAAATAAGATAGTTGACGTGTTCTAATTATATTATTTAGTATGTGGAAGAGGTCTATTACCATGATGGATGCCAAATGGATATGATATCAAGTGTACGAGGCGTACTATAAGATATATGGGGTCTAAATAAAGTCCTAAGTCTAAGCCAAGTTGGAAAATTGCATAATATACTAAAGTTGCAAATGAGTACAGACAAGACCTCACTTTGGACGAGCATATCTACATGGATATAACGAGTTGTGTGATGCACAACCTATCCCATTAAAGCCCTTTGAGTCTAGTTTCCAATGCTTCAAACTGTTTGTCATTTGGATATTACTATAAGAAGTTATGACCAAATTACCAAAGGCTAGCGGAGGAGCCTACGAATGCGACGTGTCTGAAAAAAATGGCTGGCAGTGAAGTGCTGCCATCGCGACCAGATCGCGTCCGAAGCCCAGAAATCTAGGCCTATGAATACCAAACCGGGGGAGAGAGTATTTTTAGTGTTAGGGGTTTGGGTTTTGAGGTGAAGGGGTCATTTTGAGCCCAAATCAAGTCCAAACCAACCGAGGTAAGTGTTCTACCCGGAAGTGATTACATTTCATGAATCTATATTAATATTCATCGTTTATTTTGGATTTGGATGAAAGAAATTGTGGTTTTTGTAAAACTTTTCAAAAATGAAAATATAGGATTTGAAGGTCTATTTGATATCGCAATTCGATAATTTTTTTATGGTTGAACTCGTATCGGAATGAGTTGTCGGATTTTATGAGTTTTGTCGGATTGCGAGATGTGGGTCCCACGGGAAATTTTTGAGCTAAATTCGGATTTTAATTTAGAAAATTTGTAAATTCATATAAAATTAGTTCCTACGATTCGTGTTGAGTATTTTGAATTGTTTATGATTAGATTTGAGAGTTTCGGGCACGAATTCGCGAGGCAAAAACTTATTGGAATTTTGAATTGGTTGCAAAGCGAGGTAAGTGTTTGATCTAACCTTAGCTTGAGGGATTAGGAGTTGTGTCCTATTTGCTATGTGTTATTTGATGAGTACGACGTATAGGCATAGTGACGAGTATCTTTACGTTGGTGTCAAGCATGCCCGTGAGTCTTATACTATGATTATTGTGATTCTGTTTCGTATTGTTTATGCTCTGTATGATAATTTCTATTAAGGAATATAACTTGTGGAAGTATTATAGTTAATTGTTGAACATGGTAGAGCGTTGGCTCAAGTTGAGAATTGAGAATTGGATTGTTGAACATTGGCTCAAGTTAAAAATAGAATTGTTGAACGTTATAGAGCATTGGCTCAAGTTGTGAATCGAGTTGTGAAGTAAATGTGAAAAAGAGAAGAGGTTGATGATATTATCTCCCTTGCCGGGATGTTATTGCTTTGATATTCTCTCCCTTGCCGGGACGTTATTATTCATGATATTGTTTCCTTTGCCGGGGTTTTATTGTGATATTTTTGATTTTCCCTCGCCCAAATTGCTTTGTGATTGTTGCTTGGATGAGGAAGAGTGATAAAGTACGAAGGATGATATCGTGCACATTTATATTATTCATATGGTGAGGAAAGAGTGATAATGCACGAAGGGTGATGTCATGCCGCATGATGTACAATTCCGTGCCGATTATATTGATTTTATGGTGAGAATGAGAGTAAAAGAACAAAGGGTGATGTCGTGCAGTTTATATTGATTCTTATTGTGAGGACGAGAGTAAAATCACGAAGGGTGATGCCGTGCATTTATCCTTTATTTTCCTGATTCTTGCTGATAATTGAGTTATGTTGTCCTTTACGTTTATTTACTAATTTTCTGTTGTTACTTGATTTTATCTCGATGTTATAGATTACCTTACCCTATTTGCCTTGTGTTTGTTTCTTGGGTAAGGAAGAGTGTAAAGCACGAAGGGTGATGCCGTGTATTGTTTTGGTGAGAGAGTGTTAAAGCACGAAGGGTGGTGCCGTGCATTTTCTGTTTGCTGTGCTTACTTGTTATTAAAAATTCAAGTGTATTAATTGTTTAGATCCCTTTACTGTTGTGATCCTTTGTGTTGGAATCCATAGTGTTTACAATACCTCGCATTATTTTTTTTATATGTTCAATACTTCAAATTTCAACAATTGTTATATTTTTTTAACTCAATTGATTTCTCAACTAAATTTTTCTTAAACCGTTTGAGGTTGTACTTTATTTAAAAAGGAATTTCTACTATATTTTGATTTATTGATTTCTCGTATTAAAGGTAATGATTCATTCGATATTGTACTTTAATTGAAAAGGGTATTTCCTTTATCAAATAATTTCTAAAAATAACTTCATCCTTTCTTGTTGATTTCCTAATTGAGTTGGAAGCTGTACGCTACTTTATGTTAAGTGAATGAGGTTCCTTGAACATTCTTAATGGTATTAGCTTATGGAACCTATGAACTGAATAACATGAGAATATTGTTGTACAATGTGAGACAGAAATATGTGGGCACAAGGTGTCAGGGATAATATTATGGTTTTATTTAATGACACGTAAGTTGTCTGTGCGGTTGTGATATAAATATGGGCATGAGGTGCCGTGAAAATATGAAAGTGGGCTGAGACCTATATTATTTATGATTATGAAATGAGGCGTCATAAGGTGACCTTTACTCGAAAGAATTATATTCGAAAGATGTTTATTTGAAAGATATTTATTTGAAGGACTTGCTTAATTGATTGCACTTGTGGTTATTATTTGTTGAGAAACATTTATTGTGTTCTTGTTGCCTGCTTTTTATATCACTGGTTGATCAGTGTTGCCATCATTGTTATCTGCTTCCTATTATTTTTGTATGCTATATTGCACAGCTTTATTTGATAGTTTGGTCCTAGCCCCGTCACTACTTTAGCGAGGTTAGGCTAGACACTTACCAGCATATGGGATCGGTTGTGCTGATATTACACTTCTGTACATTTTGTGTACAGAACCAGGTATTTGATCGATAGTAGTTGTTCGTTGCGGTATAGACTCAAGGTAAACCTGCTGCAGCGTTCGCGGTCCTCGGAATCACCTTCAATTGTACTTATTTCCATATGTTCCCTCGTTTCAGAACAGTGATGTATTTATTTTGTATAACTACTCCTAGAAAGGCTTATGACTTGTACTACCGGTTTTGGGAATGGTAAATTATTTAGAGAAATTTCATTTGAAGTTAATAAATATTAATGTTATTTCAGTTAATGTTAGGCTTACCTAGTTTAGAGACTAGGTGCCATCACGACTCCTTCGGAGGGATTTTTGGGTCGTGACATTATCGAAGATAAATAGACACAAGGAGCTTACCTCAGTAATCATTTCAAAATCCTCCAAAATTCGAGTTCCAAAATGTGAAAATGGTGAAAAATCTCGAAGTCCCGTATTTATATATTCTGCCCAGGCCTTTCACACCTACGGCCAATACTCCGCTCCTACGGTCCCGCATCTACGGTGAAAATGCTGATTCTGTGGAAGTCACTTGAACCCCCAGGGCTCGTACCTGTGCTCCAAGTTCCACACCAGCAAACGCGCATTTGCGGCCCTGGTTTCGCTTCTGCGGAATTACTCCCTCCTAGCTGCCTCCGCACCTGCGACCTTCTTCTCCGCTTTGGCGATCACGTACCTGCGCTGCCTACTCCGCAGGTGCGGTTACACCAGCAACAACAAAACTTCAACTGCTCTTCCAATTCAATCAAATCCGTTCAACCTTCCGAAAACAACTCGAGGCCCTCGAGAACTCAACCAAACATACCAACAAGGCACAAAACATCATACGAACTTAGTCGAATCCTTAAGCCACCTCAAACAACATCAAAAACATGAATTACACACGGATTCAAGCCTAATGAATTTTGAAAATTTTCAAATTCTAAATGTCGTCAAAACATATCAAATCACGTCCGATTAACCTCAAATTTTGCACACAAGTCATAAATGACACCACGGATCTAGTCCAACTTTCGAAAATCCAATCCGTCCCCGATATCAAAAAGTCCACTTTGGTCAAACTTTCCAAATTTCTAATTTTCGGCATTTCAAGCTTAATTCTACTATAGACCTCCAAACCACAATCCGGATGCGCTCCTAAGTCCAAAATTACCTAACAGAGCTAACATAACTATCACCATTCAAATCCGAGGTCGTTTACACATAAGTCAACATCCGGTCAACTTTTCCAGCTTAAGCTTCCAAATAAGAGACTAAGTGTCTCAATTCACTCCGAAATCACTCCGGACTCGAACCAACTAACCCGGCAAGTCACAATACAGTTGTAGAACACAAAAGAAGCAGAAAATAGGGAAAATAGAGCTACAACACTCGAAACGGCCGGCCGGGTCATTACATGTAGCGCTGCCTCGAGGTGAGCCCCAAAACAAATCCATAAAAAACTTTTAAAACACTGCTTAAAAATAAAACACCGAGTTTGTAAAGAGCAAAGACTATTTCGTGGGATGTTTTAATACTCATATAAAATCCCTCATTAGGTATACAACGTTCGATAACCTTTTTATTCTTGAATAAAACTCTTCCATAATACATTGTTTGATTATCATTTTAATTGTCCTCATAAATAATGCATGTTATGCGAAAATTTATATTAAATTATGCGAGATCAGTAAAATATAAAATAAAATAATAAAATAACAAAATATTTCTCATCTATTGAATAAATTTTTAAAAGTAAACCAAACACATATTTTAATCTCTACACCGTACAATTCATGCATTATAATTCTTTGCAGTACCATTTCTCCATTGTTAATTCCTACATTATAATTCCTATATTACTAGTCCCTATATTTTATTCATGCATTACTAATTCTTATTATAATCTATATAATGTTAATAGCTAGATAACTTGTCTTTAAATTGAATAATCCTTGGGGTCATTTAGTATGTGAGATATGGTGGATAAAGTGGTATAAAAATTGAGATTGAATTTCTCCCATGTTTGATTGCAGGGATTAGCTAATCACGGGATAATTTTATACTACAATCTTGAATTATTTATCTCATCTCGTAGATGGCATTAGTTATCCCAGGATAAAATTCAAAAATGACCGTGCTACCCCTGTTAAACCCTTTTCTTGTTACTGTTATTGAACTGATGAAATGTGTTTGGATCTTCATTCATATAGTCCTACTAATTCGAATTGAACTCCATTAACAATGATAGCACAACGAATGAACAGAGAATATGATATGGATTGCAAAATTTATGTGGTCAATTTTGGAACCGGCCTAGAACATTTTCACAAAACAAGCATCTAACAACAATAAAGTAGGGATTCAATCTTTAATTTTAGAAGTACATGACAAGGATTATAACATTACAAAACTTCTATTGTAACCAATAGAGTTATAGATCTCTTTTGGTTTTGGCGATATCTCCATCTTGTCACGACCCAATCCCCAAACCCGGTCGTGATGGCGCCTCTCGCGGAGATAAGGCCAGCCACACCAAAACGGAACACCTCTTTTAAATAGTTAACCATCATAAACAATAGTAACATATAATATAATATTCATAAATTGCAGAATTTAACGATAATAACAGCAGGAACCATCCCGACACAGCCCAAACCGGGGTGTCACAAGTCATGAGCTACTACAGAATCTGCTATAGGTCTACAAAGTACGGAATCTGATACAACAGTCTGAAGAAAACATAAATGATAGAGGATAAGAGAGACAAGAGGCTGCAGACGTCAACAACTACCTCGTAACTCCAAATCACTGCCTAACCTGGAAGGAATCAGCGCTTAGGTGCAGACTCTGCTATACCTGAATCTGCACACACGATGCAGGGAGTAATGTGAGTACTCCGACTCAGTGAGTAATAATTACAAATAATGGCTGAAAGTATGAAAACACGTAAAGGCACAAAGCAATTCCATATCAAGCAGTAAAATCACTTAAAACAGTAAATCAGTGAAGAAATCAAATGATATTCCTTTTTAAAACAAGTAAAACAGGTAATTTAATAGGTAATTAACAAGTAGAAATCCGCCCCTCGGGCACAGTATCAATCGCTCAGCATAGTATCAGCCCCTCGGGCTCACTCTCAGTACAGTATCAGCCCCTCGGGCTACCTCACAATCACTCAGCATAATAGTCAGCCATTGTTACCTGACCAAATTGCATCATACAGTGTCATTGTTACCATTGTTTCAAATCACATGGGTACCCGCGCTCACTGTGGGTGTGCAGACTCCGGAGGGGCCCCTTACGGCCCAAGCTCTATATGAAGCCACCTAGTGGCATCATTACTCGACACTCGGCCTCACATCACTCAAGCCACCTCGTGGCATATAAAGTATCTCAGGCCCTCGGCCTCATATCACTCAGCATATCCTCACATATGGCCCTCGACCTCATTCAGTCCAAAAATCATCAATCGGGACGGACCAAGTCACAATCCCCAGTAGTAAAAGACCCCACGCTCATCATCCAGCGCGTATCTTGCCTCAATATAGCACCACGATGTGTAATCCAGGGTTTCAAACCCTCAGGACATCATTTACAATCATTACTCACCTCAAGCCGGCCAAAACTCTAGCTCGCTATGCCCTTGCCTGTCAAATCGGCCTCCTCGCACATCGAATCTGACCAAAACCACAATGAATATGTCACAATAGGCTAAGGGAACAATACCCAATCGAAAACAATCAAAAAATATCAAAAATCCCGAAATTGGCAAAACCTGAGCCCCGCGCCCACTTCTCGAAACTCAGAAATTTTTACATCATTAGATTCCTTATCTCACCACGAGTTCATACATATAAAAATCACAAGAATCGGAGTTCAATTGGCCCCTTAAATCCCTAATCTTAGCTCTCTTAAGTTCAATCCCTAACCTCCATTTTTAGTCCATGATTTTCTTAAATTTTCAGTCTTAATTTATGTAATAACACCATAGGATTGTGTTTTATGTCCAAAAATCCTTACCTTATCGAAGCTCCTTGAAATCCTTCTTCAAAATCGTCCAAAATTCTCCAAGTCCGAAGTTAGAAATGAGAAACCCTTCAAAATTCGCGAAGAAGAACTTAAATACCTTCTGCCCAGCCATAACCGCATCTGCGGTCAAATAGCCGTTTCTGCGGTTGATACTTTGCATCTGCGGAACCTCATTAAGTCCCACCTGGCCGCATCTGCGGTCCAATAGCCGCATCTACGGCTCCGCAGGTGCGGCTCCCTATCCGCATCTGTGGTCCCAGCCAATCCTTGCCTTTTCCGCTTCTGTGACCCCCAACCTGCATCTGCGACACCGCACCTGCGGTCCCCAAACTGCATGTGCAAAAATACCTGAAGCACCAGAAAATCTTCAACAACACAAGTCCAAACTCTTCCCGTTAGCCATCCGAAACCACCCCGAGGCCCCCGGGACCTCAACCAAACGCACCAACGCATCTTAAATCATCATTCAAACTTGTTCCAATCATCAAATCACATTGAACAACACCAAACCGTCAATTCACATAGAATTCAAGCCTACGTTCTTCTAAAACTTTCGAAACACGCATTCGATCAAAAACCCGACCAAATCACCTCCGAACTACCTGAAATTTTACACACACATCTCAAATCACCTAACAAAGCTACTTCAACTCTCGGAATCCCATTCCGACCCTTGGATCAAAATCTCACCTACCAACCGGAAATCGCCAAAATACTAACTTCGCCAAAACAAGCTAATTTCTACACCGGACCTCCAAAACCACTTCCGATCACGCTCCTAAGTCACAAATCATCCCCCAAAGCTAACCGAATCACCAAAAATCACATCCGAGCCCTGTAACTCAGAAGTCCGTATCCGGTTGACTTTTCCAAACTAAGCCTTCCTTAAAGAGACTAAGTGTCTCATTTCCTACCAAAACCAATCCAAATCGACTCGATCACACCAATTACAGATAATGAAGCATAAAGAAGTTGAAAACGGGAAAAACGGAGCGGTAACTCATGAGACGACGGGTCGGGTCATCACAACCACCCATTTCTCAACCATACTATAAAGAATAGATGATATCTCCAAATTTAAATTTCTGGCCTTTGTCCAAAATTATCTTTTTATAGCATCATTTTTCTCTTAATATTATTTTTTTCTCAACTTTTTATTCACATATTAAAGTTCCAAAAAAATGTGTTTTTTTCTTCAAAATATGCAGATTCACTTTTGTATTTTTTTTCTTAAGTAATATTGCAACGAATTTTAAAATGCTAGCTCTAATATATCTTAGAAAGATTTAAATATATTATATATTTACAAAGTAAAAGACATATAATTTGATAATCTAAATATCTTTGAATATCAAAGGAGTGCAGACTGATATAATTACTGACTTAAGTAGCATTTAGTTTTTATTTATTCTTGGTGGACTTTGTCATTTTTATTAATATCACGACCTCAAACCCGAACCCGGTCATGATGGTGTCTCTCGTAAAGACAAGGCCAACCGACACTTTCCATTTTTCAATTTTTAACAGTTAAGCATTAAGAAATAGTCGAAACATGATAAAATAATCCAAAGTAGCAGGTAATATCATAAATACGCGGAAGAACAACCCAACACAGCCTAAACCGGAGTATCACTAGTCATGAGCATCTATAAATCTTACTACAAGTCTGGTAAGTCTATAACTATTACAAATGTCTGAAAAGAGGTAGAAATGACAAAGAGGGAGTAACACGGGACTGCGGACGGCAAACAGCTACCTCGTGGACTCCGATATCTGCCGGGAGCTCTCAACTCGCACCGGCAGGATCCGCAACACCTGAATCTGCACACAGGGGTGCAGGGAATAAAATGAGTACTCTAACTCAGTGAGTAACAAATGTAAATAAAGACTGAAAGCAAGAAATCACATAAGGCACAAAACATTCCATAATGAAGCAGTAAAACCATTTAAAAAAAGTAAATCTGTGAAAGATAGGTAAAATTCTTTAACTCAAATGTAGTTTCATGAAAAGCCTTTTTCAATGATTAAGCAGGTAACTAACAGTCAAATATAAAAAAGTAAACACATAAAGGCCCGCCCCTCGGGCACCGTATCAACAAATCCGCCCCTTGGGCAACATCTCAGAATAGTACCAGCCCCTCGGGCAATCACATAGAACAATACCATCCCCTCGGGCTCAATCTCACGTCACAATGGTACCCACGCTCACTGGGGGTGTACAGACTCCTAGAGAGGCCCCTTAAGACCCAAACGCAATATAAAGCCACCTCGTGACATTATCATTAGGCCCTCGGCCTCATATCAATAAAGTCACCTCATGGCGTATATATCTCAGGCCCTCGGCCTCATAATAAGTATCAAATGTTTCCTCACAACATAGGCCCTCGGGCTTACTCAGTCAAAATCCTCACAAGCCACTCGGGCAGTAGCAAAACATGTTTATCAGCCCAAAAATATCATTTAAAAGATCATATATATGTTTAAAATAGAGTAAATATGGCTGAGTACGAAAACAGTGAAATATAGCATGACTGAGTTCAAGTATAAAGTCACAATAGTGAGAAAATACCAGTAAAAATCTCCGAAGGATTCAAATAGTTGGCACAAGGCCCAACTATGGCATCAGCCCAAACAATGATGATAGCAAATAGATTTCAGTCAAATAGCGGTAAAATTATCAATCGGGGCGGACCAAGTCACAATCCTCAATAGTGCACGACCCCACGCTCGTCATCAAGTGTGTGCCTCACCTCAACATAGCACTACGATGTGCAATCCGAGGTTTCAAACCTTCAGAACATCATTTATAATCATTACTCATCTCGAACCGGTCAAATCTCTAGCCCGCGACACCTTTTTCCCTCGAATCGGCCTCCACTCACGTCGAATCTATCTAAAATCAGAACGAGAACGTCAAAATATGCTAAGGGAACGAAGCCCGAGTGAAAATAATCAATTTACAACATAAATTCCGAAATTACCAAAATTCGACCTCCGGGCCCACGTCTCAGAATTCAATAATTTTTCATCAATAGATTCCTTATCTCCCCACGAGTTCATACATATCAAAATTTCTCAAATCCGACCCCAAATGGTCCTTCAAATCCTCAATTAAAGGTCTAAGTTTCCAAGCCCTAGTTTCCCCAATTTTCACCCTTAATTTCCATGATTTCTAGCTCTAGTCCGAGAAATCATAGCATAGGAACGAGTTTTATGTGCAAATTCCTTACCTCAATGAAGTTCCCTTGAAATCCCTCTTTCAATTCATCCAAAAAGCTCCAAAGCCGAGATAAAAATGGTGAAATAGCTCAAAATTCGCGAATGCCACAATTTATACTTTCTGCCCAAAACTTTTGGCATCTGCGGCTATATTTCCGCTTCTGCGGTCCAAACCACCGCATTTGTGGTCCTCACTTGAACTCCCCTTTCCGCATCTACGACATCGCAGATGCGGTATTCCAACCGCTTTTGCGGTTCCTGACGACCTCTCCAAAATTCGCTTCTGCGGCCAACCTTCCGCTTATGTGGCGCCGCACCTGCGGTCCCCAATTCGCAGGTGCGGAAATACCAGAAGCAGCAAAGTTCAGCAGCTGCAACAAGTCTCAAACCTTTCCGTCAACCATCCGAAATCATCCCGAGGCCCCCAGGACCTCAACCAAAAGCACAAACATATCCTAATACCTTCTCCAACCTTGTACCAATCTTCAAAACACCTCAAACAATATCAAATCAACCAAAACACATCGGATTCAAGCCAAATTTTTAAAAAAATTCCGAATTCCGCTTTTGATCAAAAATCCAACCAAACAACATCCGAATGACCTGAAATTTTGCACACACATCCCAAATGACACAACAAAACTATTGCAACTCTCGGAATTCCATTCCGACCCCAATATCAAAATCTCGCCTACCAACCGAAAATCGACAAAATATCAACTTCACCAATTCAAGCCTAAATCTACTACGAACCTCCGAAACTCATTCCGATCACGCTTCTAAGTCATAAATCCCCTCACGAAGCTAACCGAACCATTGGAACTCACATCCGAGCCCTCTAACACATAAGTCAACATCTGGTTCACTTTTCCAACTTAAGCTTCCTCAAAAGAGATTAAGTGTCTCAAACCTTTCCAAATTCATTCTGGATTCGATCCTACCAACCCGATATCACATAACACGGATAAACAAAACATAAAGAAGCAGAAATAAGAAAAACATAGCGGTAACTCATGAGATGACTAGCCGGATCATCACAATTAATTTTTTTAATATTTCAAACAAGGAAGAATTTATTACACAAAATTTAATTAATTTACAACAACAACAACAACGACCCAGTATAATCCCACAAGTGGGATCTGGGAAGGATAATATGTACGCAGACCTTACCCCTACTCCGAAGGGTAGAGAGGCTGTTTCCAGGAGACCCTCGGCTCAAAAGAAGCAATAGGAGATGATACATTAGTACCATACAAAATTTAATTAATTTAAAATCCTAAATACATATTAAGGGAAACTCTGCCGTTCTACTCAAGAATACTCAAATAATATAAATAATCAATTTGTAACTAAACCGTGCAAATAACAAATGAAATAGTGTTTGTTTATTTAAATAAAAATATAAAAAAGAAAACAAGGAAAGCTCAAAGTCCTAAAATTTTGCGAAAGAACAAATAACAAAAATAATTATGAGCGATGTAAGTAGCCAACCGTGAAGGTTTAAAAAAGATAAAAGAAACAATCGTGAAGTGGAATTGCAAAAGAATTTTATAAACTAAATTGTAAAAGTTGATTTAAAGCCCTAATCTATATTATATTAAAAAGAGAGTAGTATGCATTGTGGTTAAGTCAAGTGACAAGCTAAAATGAAGGCATTTGACAATTTTAGGACAACATTAATAATTAAAAATTATAAATGGAAGCATACTTAATGGAAGTAGTTTAATGAATCTTATACATAATCTAAATAGATCTTAGACAAATCTAATATATATATATATATATATATATATATATATATATTGTATCTATATATTGTTCTACTCATAGATTTTCTTCTATATTAGCTAGAAATATGGAGATAAAAAATTAATTAAAAAACTATAATAGGAAAATATAAAAAATATAGAGATACGTAAATTGAGATAACCTATGGCTATTTATATTTTGAAGTAAGTTAAAATATAAAATAAAAATAAAATTTACTTAAGATATTAACGATTTATTGAGTTTAAAAATTTAATAAATTCAAGCAGCAAAATAAGTTCTTATAAAAAGTATACAAATTATTTATAAGGTAAGAAAAAAATTAAAGAATTAGTAAAAAATATTTTAATAACAATAATAATAAAGGCATATTAATATTGATAAATCGGGCAAATAAATATTTTATACGTAAATATTACTACAACATTTAGATATAATGTGTTCAAACAATTAAGAAAATATATTTTTATGATTAATATTTGAATTGAGTGCAGTTAGTTTAAGTTTGAAAGTATAACATATATTTTTGAAAATGCGATCCAATTTAGAAAATAGAATGATAAAAAATATTTGAATTTGAGATGAGAAAGTTATTTAATTTTTATCTATATTATATTAGAATGAGTGTGATTGAAATATATATTAAATTCGAACAAGCTAATAAAAATTCACATGATAATGTAATAATATTAAGAATTGAATAATATAATGTCAAAAATAAAAACTAAATAGAGAAAAAAATAAAAATTCAGATTTTTTATCATAGAGAAAAAGGGTAAAACTAATTTAAATTTGAGATAAAAAAGTCTTTTATATTGTGATAAGAAAAGTCATAATATGGGTAAGTCAACGTAACTCAAGTCTAATATACAAAATCAAAACTTAAAATATTGAATAATAAAAATAAATTAGAGATAATGCGTGGATATTTATAAATCATAATTTTAGAAAATAAAATAAAGTAAATATACAATACTTAAAAATATTATAAAAATTTAAAATTTTCAAGCAATATTTTTAAATCAAAATGAATATTTATTTTATGATTAAGAAATTATATATTTATCTATATTATATTAAAGAATAGTAGTTGATAATGATATTAAGTAAAGTTACAAATTAATGAAAAGCCACATAAAACATAATAAGACTATATATCAGATTAAAAAATAGCAAAATTACGTTAAATTATTAGAAGTTTACTATTCGAAATGAAAGGGAAAGACTATTTGAATTTGAGATTAGAAAGTTCTTAAAACTATGACGAGAATACTCAAACTATGGATAATACCACAAAATTTAAGTCTTATTTACGAAAAATAAAATAAAAAAATAAACTTTAGAAATAAAAATAAATTTCTATATAGGTAATTTTACTATTAAAAATTAAAAATTAAATTTTTATATTAAAAATAAAAAATAAAGAAAATTTACATAAAGAAATAATATGACAATGAAAATATTGCTACAATATTCAGATATAATGTGTTTAAAATAATTAAAAAATATTTGTTTATGATTAAAATAAAAATTAAAAAATACAAAATAAAATATTAATATAGGTAATTTTACTAATAAAAATTAAATTAAATTTGTATCTTGAAGCTAAAAAAAAAATAAAATTTAACTACATCTAATACAAAAATAATTATAAGAGAACTCAATACATTTGGAACATAATAATCAAATAACTTAACTCAAAGTTACAATTTAAAATAAAATATGATATTATTTTGGTTATAGGCGAAACATTAATATAAAAACTAACTAAAATATTGTAGTAGGGATGAGAATGTATAAAAAAATAAAGGTAGTGTGAGGATATTTATACTTTAAATTATTTTAAAAATAAAAAAAATTAATAATTAAGATATATTTTAAAATATTACTTATAAATTTAAATGATTAAAAATTTTCGAATAAGAGGTTACAAGCATAAAAATATACTAGATTTCAAGAATAAAACATTTATATTTATTAAATAATATTAAAGGATAATAAGCAAGACATTAATTTAATTATTAAGCTAATAAAAAATTATATGATAGCATAATAAAATTAAATATTACAATAATACAATAACTATAAGAAAAGTACAAAAAAATGCATAAAAATGATGTGATAAATAAGACATATTTGACTTTAAAATAAAAATAAAGTGATAGTAAGAATTTTGTTAAAATAATATTATCTAATGTGCTCAAACAAGACAGATCACAATATGACATGTTTAGTATTCTTTAATATTGACAGCGAAACGAAGTGCAAGTACTAAAATTAAAGGTTATGCTACTACAAATATGTGTGTATATATATATATATATAATAGATTGTCCGCTACGAGATTTGGACAATAATTTCATATCCTGCTTCATAATTAATATTTAATGTTATATAATTTTTATCTTAGAGGTTTATATTTAAGGTTATTCGCACATGATTTAAATAACCTACATCACAATTTGACATGATATTTATCCGCGCATCGCGCGATCACTAATACTAGTGTTATGAAAAATTAATATAGAAGGAACTATAGTTATTCTTGGATCGTCAAATAAGGAATTTATGTATAAAGTCTTAGATATCACATTTTTCTATGTAACTCAAATAAGGAAATAGTTAAATAGTTATTTCTAAATATTAGGAAAATAATTAAATAACTATTCCTAAATATTCGAAAAGTAATTAAATTACAATTTTGTCTAATGTGAAATTTCTAAAGGATAAAAAAAGGCGAACGACATTTCACTAAGGACCTTCGTGCTTTTAATATAATATAGATAGATATATTTGTGCAAGGTACTAACTGAAGAGTTGATGATAATCTTAATAACTAAAAAATTATTTTCCCTAGTATATGTTAATTTTGAAGTAAAATGCAACCATCATGTTTTTGAGAAATTTAAATTCGTCAAATAGCTTATATAATGGTACAAGGATGGTATGTAGAGATTTTTGACCATAACGTCATACATGCAGAAACTATGATGAGTCAATGTACTTCCAAGCATGTGTTCATCCCCATAATTCAACTTTCGCCTTTGGAAAATAAAGGATCTCCTTTTAAATTTGTTCGTAAACAATTTTCAGTACGCTTGTATTTTGCAATGACAATAATAAAGCACAAGCACAAACAATTCGAATGTTGGATTGTATCTCCCGCAATATGTTTTCTCGTCTGGACGTTAATATGTTGCACTTTCAAGAGGAATATCGATGTCCACAACAAAAAATTTATCATAACGGAGCAACCAAAGTGTCAGAATGGAACATACACAAAGAATATAGTCAAGTCTTAGGTAAGATATCATCATATTGCATATTTATAAACTATAAGTGCATAATAGTACTACCTAGCTAACATGACTTAATTGATCATTTTTACAGGTTCAAACGATGATATCCAATCAGTTTAATTTTACATATTATGCTAATATATGTAATAACATTTCTTGACATTTTAAATTATGGTTGCATTACATATACATATATTTTAAGGGTTGTTTTATTCTTGATATTTCTCTTATCTATTTAATTTGGTGTCCTTTCATGTAAGTAATTGACTACATCCAGAGGTGGATCCAGGATTTGATTGTGACGACCCGACCGGTCGTCTTAAGAATTTACGCCCCGATTCCCTATTAATTGCTTTCCCCGAATTTATTTCTACTATTTTAATTTGTCGGGATGTACGGTTCTGCGTTTCGGGGAGTTTTGGGACACTTAGTCCCTAAATGAGAGCTTAAGTGTTGGAAAGTTGGCCGTAGTCGGAACAGTGTAAAGACGGCCTCGGAATGGAAATCCGATAATTCCGTTAGCTCGTTGGGTGATTTCGGGCTTAGGGGCATGTTCGGATTGTGTTTTGAGGTCCATAGCAAATTTAGGCTTGAAATGCCTAAAGTGGAATTTTTGAAGTTCCGGTCCGATAGTGAGATTTTGATCCGAGGGTCGGAATGAAATTCCGAAAGTTGGAGTAGCTCCGTAGTGTTGAATGTGATGTGTGTGCAAAATTTCAGGTCATTTGGATGATGTTTGATAGACTTTTTGATCGAAAGCATGTTTTAGCGTTTTTCAAATTCTTAGGCTTGAATCCGATGAAAAATAGGTTTTTTGATGTTGTTTTGAGCGTTCCGAAGGTTGGAACAAGTTTGAATGATGTTTTAGGATTGGTTGGGGTACCGGGGGCCTCGGGTGTATTTCGGATGCTCAATGGACCACTTTTGGACTTGGAAAGACAACAGATTTTCTGTTGTTGTGTTGCAGAGAAAACATTCATCGCGCAGAGCATCTGGGTGAAGCAGCTGAAATGTGCTTCGCGTTCGCGATGATGTCCCGTGTTCGCAAAGGTAAGGACCCGTTGGTCTTCGCGTTCGCGACATGGTCCACGCGTTCGCATTGGGTCTGCCCGTGTAAGCTATGCGTTCGTGAGTGGACCTCGCGTTCGCGAAAGAGGAATTTGGCCAGCAGGACTTTTGTATATCGCGTTCGCGAAGAAGAACGCGCCTGGGCAGATATAAGATTTCAAATCGAGGGTTTTAGCCATTTTTATCAATACTTAAGCTTGGGAGCTCGGATTTGAGCGAGATTTTGAGGGATTTTCAGAGATATCGATTGGGTAATGATTCTTAACGCATTTTTGCTTGTAACTCATTAATCTAAACATGGATTCATCCTTTAATTTTGGAATTTGTATGAAAATTGGGAAAAAGTTCTTAGACCAAAGAATTGAGTATTGATTGGGGATTTTACATTGGATTGGGATGATTTTGATATGGTTAGACTCGTGTGAGTGTGAGGATTCTGAAAATATAATTTTTACCCGATTCCAAGACGTGGGCTGGAGGGGCATTTTGGTAATTTTACCTAATTTCGCGTATTAGCTTAGAATTTCTTTGTAGAATTAGTTATTTGAAGTGTTATTTATGTTATGAAATTGAATTAAATAGATTTGGGTCATTTGGAGTCGAGTACTCGTGGCAAGAGCGTGGTTTCGGATTGATTATTGAGCCGGTTCGAGGTAAGTGGCTTGTCTAACCTTGTGTGAGGGACTTTCCCCTTAGGATTGATATTGTGATAATTGAAATGCCTTTTACGTGAGGTGACGAGTGCGTACTTGTGCTAATTGATGAAAATCCGATTTTCATTAAGTAACTTTAATTGTGTTTTCCCTTTCTATTTATTCTACTTGCACTTTTAAACCTGTTGTTAGTTAGAGAACATGTCTAATTGACTTAGTTGCTTTAATTGCCTTATTTGTATTACGTGAAGCATGCTATGTTAGAATTGTCTGTGTTACCTCATTATGAAGTTGAGTTTATTTGAGTACTCCTTGTGCCATTGTTGTGTGTTTTACTTTAGGACTACGGGACGACATCCTGGGAGATCACCCCTACGCATTTACAATTTGAGCTGAAGTGCGGGATACCGAGAGATCACCAACACGTACATTGAGGATACCAAGAGATCATCGGGATACTAAGAGATCCTTATCATACATTGAGGATACTAAGAGATCCTCGCGATACCAAGAGATCTCTATCAAACATTGAGGATACTAAGAGATCCTAGGGAGACCAAGAGATCCCTATCATATATTGAGGATACCAAGAGATCCTCGGGATACCGAGAGATCCCTATCATACATTGAGGATACCAAGAGATCCTCTGGATACCGAGAGATCCCTAGCATATATTGAGGATACCAAGAGATCCTCGGGATACCGAGAGATCCATATCATACATTGCGGATACCAAGAGATCCTCGGGATACCGAGAGATCCCTAGCATACATTGAGGATACCAAGAGATCCCTAGCATACTTAGCATATATTGAGGATACCAAGAGATCCTCGGGATACAGAGAGATCCCTAGCATATATTGAGGATACCAAGAGATCCTCGGTTATCATCCTTGTTATGAATGGTACTTCTTTGTGGTTTGCCTTCATCTCTGTTCCCGTTATTGTACTCTTATGATCCTGTGTAGATTCTTACAGTAGATTCTCAATTGTACTACTTATCTTGTCCTGCCATCTTTATATTTATTTAATCTCAGTAGGGCCCTGACCTTCCTCATCACTATCCAACCGAGGTTAGGCTTGGCACTTATTGAGTACCTCTGTGGTGTACTCATGCCTCTTCTGCGCATGTTTTTCATATGCAGATCTAGGTACCACTAATCAGGCCTATCATTCTTGAGGAGGCAACTGCTATAGAGACTTCGAGGTATATCTACCGCGTCCGCAGACCGAGAAGTCCCTTTTTATTCCTGCTTTTAGCATTTAGCCCTTCTGTATTTTTCTATTCTTATTAGACATTCCGGAGTTAGAGCTATGTAGTATTTATCTTAGCTTGTGATTTGTGAGTTTGCGGGTCTTGGATTTATGTATTGGTATTGAGAGTTAAACATGGTGTAAGCCGAGAGGCACATTTAAACACTGTTGCTACTTTATTTCTGTTTTAAATTGTTTTACTTCCTCTAAAATAAGCTTACCTAGTCGTAGAGACTAGGTGCCATCACGATAGTTCACGGAGGGCGAACCGGGGTCGTGACAAGTTGGTATCAGAGCTCTAGGTTCATAGGAATCATGGATCACAAGATGGTTTATTAAAGTCTCGCTGATCGGTACGGAGACGTCTGTACTTATCTACGAGAGGCTATGTAACCGTTAGGAAAATTCCACTTCATTTGATTTCCCTGTCGTGCGAGATTTTTGACATCCCGAATTCTAAACTTCTATCTTCTATTATCTCACCGATGGTGAGGACATGTACTACTTGAAATGATCGGGCACACGCGTTCCTGCGAGAGTCGCTAGAAGTCGGGGCCGGGATAGAGGTCGAGGACGCACACGCAATGAAGCAAGAGCACCCGCGCGAGCTGCCACCGAGGAGCCACCAACAGTTCCAGCCAGATCCCAAGTACCGGATATGCCTACTGCTACTACTGCTCCAGCCTTTCAGGAGACATTTGCATAGTTCCTGAGCATGTATGGTACGTTAGTTCAGCGGGTGGTGAGGACCTCTAGCCGCGTAGAGGACAGGTGGATCCAGGAGAGAGAGGAAATATGAGGTTAGAATAAAGAGTATAGGGAAGTAAGGAGACCTCGTAGACTGGAGAGACCCACTATCCTTATTTTGGAGGAAGAGTATGCCCTGGTAGAGGTTTTGTAGGTCAGCCAACTCAGTTTGCATCTCAGATTTCACACAGTGTTTTAGGTGTTCAGGGGTCTTGGGGTACCCGTACCGTACAGTTCCCATTGCCACATCCTCATAGAGCTTGTTTTGAGTGTGGTGATATACGCCACGTGGTGAGGGATTGCCCTAGACTTGGGAGGAGTGCACCTCCACAGACTTCTCAGCCACAACATGCCCCGAAGAGTTCACAGGCTATGATTACAGCTTCAGTTGCTACCCCACCTGCTCAGCCAGCTAGAGGTGGAGGTCGGGGAGGTAGAGGTAGCCCTAGAGAGGAAGGCCAGGCCAGATACTATGCACTTCTTGCTCGTACCGAGGTTGTTGCCTCCGATTCTGTCATCACAGGTATTGTCCTAGTTTGTCATAGAGATGCATTGGTTTTATTCGATCTAGGCTCCGCATATCCTTATGTGTCTTCTTATTTTGCTCCGTGTTTGGGTGTACCTTGGGATTCTTTGAGTTCCTCAGTTTATGTTTCTACTCCTGTGGGAGATTCTCTTATTGTGGACCGCATTTATCGGTCGTGTTTGGTCGCTCTTAGTGGTTTTGAGACCAAAGTCAATTTATTGTTGCTCAGCATGGTAGATTTTGATATTATCTTGGGCATGGACTGGTTGTCACCCCATTATGCTATTCTTGATTGTCATGCCAAAACCGTGACACTGGCTATGCCAGGTGCACCACGTGTTGAGTGGAGGGGTACTTTAGATCACACTCCCAGTAGAGTTATTTCTTTTTTAAAAGCTCAGCGTATGGTTGAGAAGGGGTGTGACGCATATTTAGCTTATGTGAGAGATGTCAGTATTGATACTCCTTCGGTTGATTCAGTTATAGTAGTACGGGATTTTCCCGATATGTTTCCAACTGATCTTCTAAGCATGCCGCCTGATAGAGATATTGATTTTGGAATTGATCTGTTGCCGAGCACTCAGCCCATTTCTATTCTTCCGTATCGTATGGCTCCTCCGGAGTTGAAGGATCAGTTATAGGAATCACTTGATAAGGGTTTTATTTGGCCCAGTGTATCACCTTGGGGTGCTCTTGTCTTGTTTGTGAAGAAAAATGATGGTTCTATGCGTATGTGTATTGATTATCGCTAGTTGAACAAAGTTACAGTTAAGAACCATTATCCTTTGCCTTGTATTGATGATCTGTTTGACCAGCTTTAAGGCGCACGGGTGCTTTCTAAGATTGATTTGCGCCCAGGTTACCATCAGTTGAATATTCGGGAGCCAGATATCTTGAAGACTGCTTTCAGGACTCAGTATGGTCATTACGAGTTCCTTGTTATGTCATTTGGGCTGACCAATGCCCCAACAACCTTTATGCATTTGATGCACAATGTGTTCCGGCTGTATCTTGACTCGTTCGTCATTGTCTTTATTGATGATATTTTGGTATATTCCTGGAGTCGGGAAGATCATGAGTAGCACCTGAGGACTATGCTTTAGACTCTGAGAGAGAAGAAGTTATATGCTAAGTTCTTGAAATGTGAGTTTTGGTTGGATTCAGTGGCATTCTTAGGCCACGTGGTATCGAGTGAGGGCATTCAGGTGGATTTGAAGAAAATAGAGGCCATGCAGAGTTGGCCCAGACCATGCTTAGCTACAGAGATCCACAGTAGTTTGGCGGGTTAATACCATCATTTTGTGGAGGGGTTTTCATCGATTGTATCCCCCATGACCAGGTTGACCCAGAAGGGTGCTCCGTTCCAGTAGATGGAGGAGTGTGAGGCGAGCTTTCAAAAGCTCAAGACAGTTTTGACCACAACCTCAATTTTGATATTGCCTACAGGTTCGGGGTCTTATACGGTCTATTGTGATGCCTCGAGGGTTGGCCTCGGAGCGGTGTTGATGCAGGACAGTATGGTTATTGCCTACACGTCCAAACGATTGAAGATACATAAGAAGAACTACCCTGTTTACGACCTTGAGTTAGCTACCATTGTTCACGCCCTGAATATTTGGTGCCATTACTTATACGGTGTGCCTTGTGAGATTTATACTGACAATCGGAGCTTGCAGCACCTGTTCAAGCAAAAGGATCTAAATTTGCACCAGATGAGGTGGTTAGAGTTGTTGAAGGACTATGACATCACTATTTTGTATCACCCGGGCAAGGCCAATATTGTAGTTGATGCTTTGAGTCTCCAGGCAGAGAGTTTGGGGAGTTTGGCTTATTTACCAGCACCAGAGAGGCCTTTGGCAATGGATATTCAGGCCTTAGCCAGCCAGTTTGTGAGATTGGATCTTTCAGAGCCCAGTCGGGTTCTAGCTTACGTGGTTTCTCGGTCTTCCTTATTTGATCTTATCAGGGAGCGACAGTATGATGACCCTCATTTGCTTTTCCTCAAGGACAAGGTTCAGCACGGTGATGCCAGAGATGTGACTATTGGTGATGATGTGGTATTGAGGATGCAGGGTCGGATTTGTATACCTAATGTTTATGGGCTTCGGGAGTTGATTCTGGAGGAGGCCCATAGCTCGCGGTATTCCATTCATCCGAGTGTCGCGAAGATGTATCAGGATTTGAGACAACACTATTGGTAGAGGCAGATGAAGAAAGATATAGTTGGATTTGTAGCTCGTGCCTTAACTGTCAGCAGGTGAAGTATGAGCACCAGAGACCGGGTGGGTTACTTCAGCAGATAGGGATTCCAGAGTGGAAGTGGGAGCGGATCACCATGGACTTTGTAGTTGGGCTCCCACGGACTTTGAGAAAGTTCGATGCTATTTGGGTGATTATAGATCGGCTGACCAAGTCCACTCACTTTATTCCTGTGTGTACTACTTATTCCTCGGAGCGGTTGGCGGAGATTTATATCCGGGAGGTTATTCGACTGCATGGTATTCCAGTGTCCATCATTTCAAATAGAGGTACTCAGTTCACATCACGGTTCTGGAGGGCCGTTCAGCATGAGTTGGTCGGGTGGAGTTGAGTACAACATTTCACCCTCAGATAGACGGACAGCCCGAGCGTACTATTTCGATTCTTAAGGATATGCTCCGTGCATTTTTGATTGAGTTTGGAGGGTCTTGGGAACAGTTCTTGCCATTGGCGGAGTTTGCTTATAACAATAGCTATCAGTCCAACATTCAGATGGCACCATATGAGGCTTTATATGGGATACGATATAGATCCCTGGTGGGTTGGTTTGAGCCGGGTGAGGCCATATTATTGGGCACAGACTTAGTTCAGGATGCGTTAGAGAAGGTTAAGGTGATTCAGGATAGACTCCGCACAGCCAGTCCAGACAGAAGAGTTATGCAGACCGAAAGGTTTGTGATGTTTCTTATGTGGTTGGAGAGCGGGTTCTGCTTCGGGTCTCGCCTATGAAGAGCGTTATGAGATTCGGGAAGAGAGGAAAGTTGAGTTCGAGATTTATTGGCCCTTTTTGATATATTGAGGCGTGTTGGGGAAGTTGCTTATGAGCTTGCCTTACCTCCCAGCTTGGTAGGAGTTCATCCGGTATTTCATGTTTCGATGCTTCGGAGGTATCACAGTGACCCGTCGCACGTGTTGGATTTCAGTTCAGTCCAGTTGGATAAGGATCTATCTTATGTTGAGGAGCCAGCAGCAATATTGGACAGGCAGGTCAGAAAGCTGAGGTCAAAGAACATTGCATCAGTGAAGGTTCAGTGGCGGGGTCAGTCGGTCGAGGAGGCGACCTGGGATACCGAGCAGGATATGCGCAGCCGTTACCCTTATCTTTTCACTACTTCAGGTATGTCTCTATGCTCGTTCGAGGACGAACAAATGTTTAAGTGTAGGAGGATGCGACGACCCGACCGGTCGTCTTAAGAATTTACGCCCCGATCCCCTATTAACTGCTTTCCCAGAGTTTATTTATGCTATTTTGATTTGTCGGGATGTTCGGTTCTGAGTTTCCGGGAATTTTGGGACACTTAGTCCTTAAATGAGAGCTTAAGTGTTGGAAAGTTGGCCATAGTCGGAACTGTGTGAAGATGGCCTTGGAATGGAAATCCGATGATTCTGTTAGCTCCGTTGGGTGATTTCGGGCTTAGGGTCGGGTTCGGATTGTGTTTTGGAGGTCCATAGCAAATTTAGGCTTGAAATGCCAAAAGTGGAATTTTTGAAGTTTCCGGTCCGATATTGAGATTTTGATCCAAGGGTCAGAATAAAATTTCGGAAGTTGGAGTAGTTCCATAGTGTTGAATGTGATGTGTGTGCAAAATTTTATGTCATTTGGATAAGGTTTGATAGACTTTTTGATCGAAAGCGTGTTTTAGAGTTTTTGGAATTCTTAGGCTTGAATCCGATGAAAAATAGGTGTTTTGATGTTGTTTTGAGCGTTCCGAAGGTTGGAACAAGTTTGAATGATGTTTTAGGATTGGTTAGCAAGTTTGGTTGAGGTCCCGGGGGCCTCGGGTGTGTTTCGGATGCTCAACGGACCATTTTTGGACTTGGAAAGACAACAAATTTTATGCAGTTGTGTTGCAGAGAAAACATTCATCGCGTTCGTAGAGGGTCTCGCATTTGCGTAGAGCATCTGGTTGAAGCAGCTGAAATGTGCTTCACGTTCGTGATGATGTCCCGCGTTTGCGAAGGTAAGGACCTGTTGGTGTTCGCGTTCGCGACATGGTCCTCGCATTTGCATAGGGTCTTCCGGTGTAAGCTACACGTTCGTAAGTGGAGCTCACGTTCGCGAAAGAGGAATTTGGCCAGCGGGAATTTTGTGCATCGCGTTCGCGATAGTAGCCTCGCGTTCGCGAAGAAGAACGCGCCTGGGCAGATATAAGATTTCAAATCTAGGGTTTTAGCCTAAGATTGGGAGCTCAGATTTGAGCAAGATTTTGAGGAATTTTCAGAGATATCGATTGGGTAATGATTCTTAACTCATTTTTGCTTGTAACCCATTAATCTAAACATGAATTTATCCTTTAATTTTGGAATTTGTATGAAAATTGGGAAAAAGTTCTTAGACCAAGGAATTGAGTTTTGATTGGAGATTTGACACTGGTTTGGGATAATTTTGATATGGTTAGACTCGTGTGAGTGTGAGGATTCTGAAAATATAATTTGTACCCGATTTCGAGACGTGGGCCCAAGGGGCGCTTTGGTCATTTTACCTAATTTCGCATATTAGCTTAGAATTTCTTTGTAGAATCAGTTACTTGAAGTGTTATTTATGTTATGAAAATGAATTAAATAGATTTGGGCCATTTGGAGTCGAGTACTCGTGGCAAGAGCGTGGTTTCAGATTGATTATTGAGCCAGTTCGAGGTAAGTGGCTTGTCTAACCTTTTATGGGGGACTTTCCCCTTAGGATTGGTATTGTGATAATTGAAATGCCTTGTACGTGAGGTGACGAGTGCATACTTGTGCTAACTAATGAAAATCCGATTTTCATTAAGTAACTTTAATTGTGTTTTCCCTTTCTGTTTATTCTACTTGCATTTTTAAACCTGTTGTTAGTTAGAGAACAAGTTTAATTGACTTAATTGCTTTAATTGCTTTAACTGCCTTATTTGTATTATGTGAAGCATGCTAGGTTAGAATTGTATGTGTTACCTCGTTATGAAGTTGAGTTTATTTGAGTACTCCTTGTGCCATTGTTGTGTGTTTTACTTTGGGACTACAAGACGGCATCCTGGGAAATCCCCCGTACGCATTTACGATTTGAGCTGAAGTGCGGGATACCGAGAGATCCCCAACACATACATTGAGAATACCAATAGATCCTCGGGATACTAAGAGATCCTTATCATACATTGAGGATACTAAGAGATCCTCGCGATACCAAGAGATCCCTATCAAACATTGAGGATACCAAGAGATCCTAGGGAGACCAAGAGATCCCTATCATATATTGAGGATACCAAGAGATCCTCGGGATACCGAGAGATCCCTATCATACATTGAGGATACCAAGAGATCCTCGGGATACCGAGAGATCCCTAGCATATATTGAGGATACCAAGAGATCCTCGGGATACCGAGAGATCCCTATCATATATTGAGGATACCAAGAGATCCTCAGGATACCGGGAGATCCCTAGCATATATTGAGGATACCAAGAGATCCTCGGGATACCAAGAGATCCCTAGCATATATTGAGGATACCAAGAGATCCTCGGGATAACAAGAGATCCTCGGTTATCATCCTTGTTATGAGTGGAACTTCCTTGTGGTTTGCCTTCATCTCTGTTCCCGTTATTGTACTCTTATTATCCTATGTAGATTCTTACAGTAGATTCTCAATTGTATTGCTTATCTTATCCTGTCATCTTTATATTTATTTAATCTCAGTAGGGCCCTGACCTTCCTCGTCACTACCCAACCGAGGTTAGGCTTGGCACTTACTGAGTACCGCTGTGGTGTACTCATGCCTCTTCTGCGCATGTTTTTCATATGCAGATCCAGGTACCGCTACTCAGGCCTATCATACTTGAGGAGACAACTGCTCTAGAGACTTCGAGGTACATCTGCCGTGTCCACAGACCGAGAAGTCCCTTTTTATTACTGCCTTTAGCATTTAGCCCTTATGTATTTTCTATTCTTATTAGACACTTCGGAGTTAAAGCTATTTAATATTTATCTTAGCTAGTGATTCGTGGGTTTCCGGGGTATTGGATTTATGTATTGGTATTGAGAGTTAAACATGGTGTAAGCCGAGCGGCACATTTAAACACTATTACTTCTTTATTTCTGTTTTAAATTGTTTTACTTCCGCAAATTTTGGTTTTCTTCTGCAAAATAGGTTTACCTAGTCGTAGAGACTAGGTGCTGTCACGATGGTTCACGGAGGGCGAGTCGGGGTCGTGACATTGATAGTTACGGGTACCATTATATTTAATACAAACCTACCACTAATCGAGAAAATCAAATTAGGGGGAATCAAATTAGTGTGTACAATCAGTGTTTTAAAAGGTGAGGGTATGAAGCGGGGCGTTTTACTTAATACGGGGCAAGGTGAAAGCCTCGAGATATGGGACGTAAGATCTTTAATTTTTTAGATTTAAGAATTAATAATATATCATTATACCATAAAAATATAAAAGATACATTAAAAGTTTATGAAAAGGAAAAAGAATTTAAGAACCTCTTATAACATCTAGCGTGTTTTACAAGTATAAATAATACAATATTATTAAAGTTACTATGAAATATAAATTTACTACAACGTCTTAACTTTCAAACGATTAAAAATCATAATTTCTTAAAAGTAAATCAAACTGCATATTTTACCTCCTCAAAAGTAAATACTCAATAAACTTTATCAACATTATAATTTAAATTATCACTCCTTCATGAGAAACATAAAATTATTTTTAAAGAGTAAAATAACAAACATATGATAATTTAGTGAGACATAGAACTAAGACATGAAGATCTATCAAGTAAAAATATAAAATTTGGTTATCTATTTCAGAAGATATATTCAAATGATATTCTCAATTAGTTGAGTTACTAACATTTTTCATATTTCTATAGATAAAAAAGAGCTTTAATCATTCATTTGTCGAAGAATTTTGAGAGTCGACAGTACTAATTAGTGAATTCAATACATGATTTGCATAGGAATTATGGGGGCAAATCCCGAGCGTTAAGCGTTAGGCGTGATTAGAGCGCATAACCGGGCGCTTGGGGGCGTAAGTCTCACAAACTAAACCCCACACATAAGTCTCAACGCGTTTTGATAGTGTCCCGTCCCGGGACGAGTCCCAGAAAAGCTTTTTAAAACACTGTGTACAATATGTCGCTTCGTCTACTTTGAATTAATTTGATTTAGTTTTATTTTGAATTAATTCGGTTCGCTTTATAAAATATTTTATGCATAAATAAATACGCGATGACCAAATTAAAAATGTTTTGTCCTTTATTGAAATCAAGAAAAAAAATATTAGATGGATTAAAAATAAAATGATTAAAATCATATTCACATAAGTAGTTTAAAATCTAGAAAAGAAAACAGTAAGAAAGATATAATTTAACTAAATAATAAAAATGAGATTGTACAAAGAGAAAAAAAACAAAGATGAAGAAAATCAGAGAAACTAAGAAAAAGAGAAGAAAAGAACAAAAAATGAAAAAAGGTACCGGACCTAGTTAAAGAGCGAACTGGATTGCCGCTAGTAGGTTTCGATCTTGAGCGTCGCCGTGCAAAAGTTGCTCACTAACCATGGCACTTACGTCCATTGCCACTCATTTATAATATACAAAATATTCGTGAAATACCAATAAATACGTAAAATTTTACCCGAGCATACGGGTGGCGTACCACCCTCTCTGATATATGTATAACTATTTCATCTATATCTATCTATCTATCTATATCTATCTATATCTATCTATATCTATCTATATTTTATTATAAAAATACGAATATAATGTTGATTGACCAAAATAGCCATAAAATAACTATATCATATTGGATAAAATTATAATAACCAAACTTTTGCCTAATATCTAGCTAGACTTTGAGTTCAACTAAGATTTCTATTGAATAGCCCTGCGACCTGGGTTCCATTTGTGGTATTCTTTCGAATAGAGGAAATCGTAAGATAAACAATATCTAAAACTAATATTAGGTATCCAAAGTAAATCGTGAAAGGAATATGAGTCATTAATGAGTTGACGAAAAACCTAGGAAACATAGTTGAACAAAATAATTAAGCTAATGGACTATTTTCAGGTTTAGAGGTAGGTGTTGCACATAGGACAAAAACGTACACATTTTGGTGTATGTATCTTAAATTTAAAATATAATACTAATTATTATGGGAAGCAAATTCCTAACTTTCAACATTTGATCATGAATATTAGTCTTACTCAACTAAGAATCCAACACTCCATATTAGTTCATCAAGGTAATATGTGGCTTGTGTTGTTAGGTAAATTTACAAAAATTTAACTGATTTCAAGAGTCATAAATATTAGGAAAATTAATATCAAGATAGTTATGTTATATAGTTCAAACAAGAAAAAGTTTATAAAAGATAAATTTTTAATTTATTTAATAGTCCTAAATATTATGACTCCCTACATAATTCAAATCAAGAAAAATCTAATAAGAAATTTATATTTAATTTCAAAATCCTAAATATTAGAAGCCTTCTCGTATAGATTCTCTCTCTCTCGGTGCATGTTAACTAATTTGCGCCTACCGTGGGTAAAAGAGCACGGATCCCGTCTCAGAGAGCACTAATGGCGAAGGAAGCAGCGGAATTACGAAGCAAAAATCAATGAGGAACCAGAGGAAGTGTAACAATAACTGAAAATTCTGGAGATAAACAATTGAGCCCTACTGTCAATGGAACAGTAACAAAAATGCTAGGAAAAGAGAAGCAGAAGGAAATCTAAGCAATTCAAGTATGGGAAGAAGTTCAGGAAGCATCAACAGGCAGTAATCCAATGGTGCATGCGCGAGATGGAAGGAAATCATGGGCCGATGAGGTAGAAGAGATGAACGAAGTACAGGGGAAGAAGAGTTCAGTGTGGGACAACTTTGATATTACAAAAATATCAAATGTTGGGTACAAATTGGAGTATGTCCAACCGAAATCGATAGGTGAGCTTAATTTTGTTGAAATTGAGTTGGATGATATAAGTACAAAAGTTGAATACTGGAGAAATGCTGTGATATGCTATGTGCTTGGGGTTCATCCACTATTTGCAGTAATTCAAGGTTACATACAGAGGTTGTGGGGAAAACATGGGGTTGATAGAATTGCAATGCTAAAAAATGGTGTAACTGTTGTTAGATTTGATACTGCAATGGGGAAGCAAGAGGTAATTTAGGGGGGCATATATCACTTTGATAATAAGCCACTTATTGTCAAAGGTTGGACACCTGAGCTGGAATTCACTAGGGAGGAACTACTAATAGTACCAATTTGGATTAAATTACCAGATTTGGACTTCATGTATTGGAGTCAAAAAGGGCTAAGTAAGATAGGAAGCTTGATTGGGAAACCTCTAATAGTAGACCAGAACGCAGAGAAGAGGATTGGATTGAAGTTTGCAAGGCTGTTGGTGGAGCTTGAAATGAATACTAAACTACCTGATGTGGTAAAATTTAGGAATGAAAAAAGAAAAATAATAGAGCAAGAGATTAGTTATGATTGGAAACCATCTCTATGCAAACATTGTTTTAAGTATGGGCATGAGGAAGATGCGTGCAGAATAAAGAAGAAAATTCAAAAGACTGAACATATGAATAAAGAGAAGGTGACAGATATACAGGTGGAGGAGCAAGGTCAAGGGCAAAATGAGAACGATGCAAACCTGGAAGTTCAGAAAGCAAATGGACCAGAGAAGAGGTATGATGCAGGGAAAAGAGCAGTAGGGAGAACTCAACAATATGTTGTTAAGAATCATAGGGCACAAAAAGAAAGAAATAGAGATCAAGACTGGCAAACGCCTAATAAGTTTGGTAAAATTGTGGTGATGAAGATGGAACAAGTGGAGAAGTCTAACTCATTTCAGATACTCAACAAGCAAGAGGAACTGAATTTGAGTAAATAAGGGGGAGAAGGAAGTAATGTGGGTGGTCTAAGCATCCCTCACAATGGGAATGGTTAGTCTACTAAGCTGGAATACAAGGGGGCTTAATGCTCCTAATAAGCAAAAGGAGACTAAACTCCTTTGCAATGAGGAAAGAGTAGGGTTGATAGGTTTATTAGAAACAAAAATCAAAAAAGAGAGAATGGAGAAGATAGAAGAAATGATGTTTGATATGTAACAAATCTAGAATGTCACTATAATGGTAGAATCTGGATCACCTGGAGGCCAGATTACTACCAGGTAAAGCCTAAGGAAAAAACTGCTCAATTAATAACATATGAAGTTTTGTATATACCACTAAAGCTAGCTTTTGAGGTAACATATGTTTATGCTTTTAATACAAATGAAGAGAGAAGAGGACTGTGAGAAGGGTTAATCAATCATAGTAGAGGATGTAGCAAGCCATGGATGGTAATAGGTGACTTCAATGCAGTGTTGAATGCAGATGACAGAATAGGTGGAAAGGAAGTGACATGAGCTGAAGTGGTGGATTTTCACAACTGTGTAATGGAGTGTGGATTAATGGACTTTCCATCACAAAGGAATATGTATACCTGGAGTGATAAACATGCGGAGCATAGGATCTTCTTAAAAATTGATTGGATTTTTATCAATGATGAATGGATTTCTACTATGCCAGAGTGTGCTTCCAGGTTTCTGACTGAAGGAATCAATGATCATTGTCCAGCTAAGGTGACCCTTGTAGAAGAGAGGCAAAAAATCAGAAGGACTTTTCAATTTTGCAATATTTGGGCAAAGCATTTTCAATTCATGAGGATAGTCAAAGAAGGTTGGGAAATCAATCTGGAAGGGTGCAAAATGTTTAAGGTTGTTAAAAGGTTGAAGCTGCTAAAGAAGGGACTAAGAGCATTAAATGCTCAGGCTTTTAATAACATATTGACAGAAACAAATGAATACATGGCTAATCTAAAGAAGGCTCAAGATCAGTTGCAAAGAAGTCCCTTAAATGTGAAGTATCAACAAACTGAAGCTAAAGCATATCAGAAGTTTAGGAATTCATCCTACTTAGCTGAAGTATATTTACAACAAAGGAGCAAAGCAACATGGATAAGATTGGGAGATGATAATACCAAGTCTTTTCACTCAGTAATCAAACATAGGAAATTGAAGCAGGCAGTTACTCAGATAAAAGACAGCTCTGGTAATTGGCTAACAGATCCAGATAGAATTGCAGATACTTTTGTTGAGTATTATGAGAACTTACTAGGGAGGACAACAAGTGACATAGTGGTGACTTTCAGGAGTATAATCAGAAATGGAAGCAAATTATCAGAAACACAACAAGATGAACTAATACAACCTTTCTTGAGAAGGGAAGTGAAGCAAGCTATGTTCCAGATAGACAACAAGAAGAGTCCTGGTCCAGATGGATTTGGGAGTGGTTTTTATAAAGATGCATAAATGTAAGCAATATTGCTTACATTTATTGGAGTTGGTCCAGATTGAAGCAATATTGGAGTTCTTTTAGAATGGAAGATTTCTTAGACTGATAAACACTACTAACATTGCTTTGATACCTAAAGTGGAGGCTCCTGAGAATGCAAGCCAATATAGACTTATTCCATGTTGTAATGTGTTATATAAATGTATATCAAAGATGATATGTTCTAGATTAAAGCCATCAATATAATAGCAGAAAACCAATCAGCATTTGTACAAGGAAGATCTATGATGAATAATATGTTAATATGCCATGATCTACTTAGACATTATAATAGGAGGACTACTCCTAGATGCATAATGAAGATTGATCTAAGAAAGGCATATGACATGGTGAGCTGGGAGTTTCTAGAGGAAGCATTAAGAGGATATGACTTTCCTGACAAATTTATACAGTGGATTATAATATGTGTTTTTACTGCAAAGTTTACAATAAAAGTTAATGGAGAAGGGCATGGGTATTTTGATGGTAAGAGAGGACCGAGGCAAGGTGACCCTACGTCACCATTGCTATTTGTTTTGGTCATGGAGTATTTGTCCAGAACATTGAGTATAATCAGCAGGTTACCAGATTTTAGATTTCATCCTATGTGCAAATAGATCAAGCTGACTCATCTTATTTTTGCTGATGATCTGATGATATTTTGCAAAGGCGATACTAGTTCTGTGAATAGAGTGATGGAAGCCCTAGATCACTTCAGTAAAGCTTCAGGATTGATTGCCAACATGGAGAAGTCAAATATCTTTGTAGCTGGGATTAAAGATGAAATTAAAGCACAGTTGATGAGTAGAACAAAATTCACTGAAATGTTTCCTATCAAATATTTGGGACTGCCTCTATCACCTAAGAGATGGAACAAGAAGGACTGCCAGATGCTGATTGGAAAGATCATACATAGAATTAGTGTCACATATTCTAAACAGTTGTCATATGCAGGAAGGCTTCAAGTAGTAAATTCTGTCCTATTCTCTATCCATAGCTTCTGGGGGAATGTTTTTATCCTTCCTCAAAGTGTGGTGAAGGGAGTAGACAGGTTATGTATAGAGTACTTGTGGGGCAAAAAGGAGGAGATGAGGAAGGTTGCCTTGGTTGCATTGTCACGATCCCAAATACCGGTCGTGATGGCGCCTATCACATTACTAGGCAAGCCAACTAATCAATTTACCATAACCCATTTTCCTTTAACATTTAAGCCATTTTCTAAAATACCAAATTCATTATAAGCGTTTAAGCAACAGAAATATGCAGAAGTCAAGATAATAGGGAAACTACACAGCCCCAACAATTTGGTGTCACGAGTCTAGAGCCTCTAATACAAGTATGATTACCTAATACATCAACAATCAAGAAAATGCGGAAAATAATAATATAGGAGGGAGATAACAGAGCTGCGAATGCCATGCAGCTACCTCGAAGTCTCCGTCAAATGCTGAAACAGCTGAAAGCCCTCACTCGGCTGCTCGGGCACTGGATCTGTACACAAGGTGCAAGGAGTAACGTGAGTACATCAACTCAGTAAGTAATTAAAGTAAATAAGGACTGAAAGCAGTGACGAGCAGTTCAAAACATATAGCTTAAAAATTAGTTCCGTCATAAAAATCATCATTTCTAGTTTAAACATTGAAATCAATTACTTAGCAATATATCCAATAGAGGCTTATTTAAAAGAAGAGTAAAAACATCATAACAGGGCCCCGCGGGCAAGGAATCACTCAGACTATGGCCCATCGGGCAGCCTCTCAGTCACTCGGCTCACTATATCTCATAATAATAATAGAAATTATATTAACCGCTGTAGCATGTAGCCCGATCCATATATTTATAGTCGACTACGCTCACTGGGGATGTGCAGACTCCGGAGGGGCTCCTACAGCCCAAACGTCATATCGCTGCGGCGTGCAGCCCCATCCCATATGTATATCGCTGCGACATGCAACCCGATCCATATAAGTATTACTGCGGCGTGCAGCCCTATCCATAACTCACATAAATACAAATATCCTCACAATTAAGTTCTCAACCTCTCTCAATCACTAACCTCACACCCTCTCGAGCTTATCAATAGAGATTAGGGAACTCAACCCAAACAGTCCTCACAATTAGGAGTAGAGTGATAAAATCGGTTTTAATCATTTAAATGGGTAAAACAAGACTGAGGATATACTTCTAGCAAGTAAAGTGGAGAAAATAGTCAAAATGCCCCTAAGGGTTGCTATAGGTCGGCACAAGGCCCCAAACATAGCATACAACCCATAATACAATATAAATATCCAAAATACGGGATAACATAATATTTTCAAATCAAATACGCGACTTAATAGTCGCTACGGGACGGACCAAGGTGCACACCCACACGTTCGTCACCTAGCATGTGCGCCACCGCATTTATCAAAAACAAGTCCAATACCGGGGTTTTGTACCCTCAGTTCTAGATTTACAATGGTTACTTACCTCAAACCGGTGAAAATACTACTCTACGACGCCTTTGCCCCTCGAATCGGCCTCCACTCGCGTCGAATCTATTCACAATCAGAATCACGGCGTCAAAATATGCTAAGGGAACGACGCCCAAGCGAAAACAATCGAAAAATACCAAAAATCCCGAAATTGGCCAAACCCGACCCCCGGGCCCACATCTAGGAATTCGAAATTTTTTACATCAACGGATTCCTTATCTCCCCACAAGTTCATACATACCAAGAACATCAAAATTCATCCACAAATGACCCTTCAAATACCAAATGTTTGATCTCCAATTTCAAGCCCTAGTTCTTCAATTTTAGGCTTAGATTTCATGATTTTCTAGGTGAAGTTCACATAATAATCAAGTTTTTAGACCAAGAATCTTACCTCCGAACGTTTCCCCTTGAATCCCCCTTCATTCTCCTTCAAATATTTCCAAAAACGAGCAACTATGGAGGAACATAGACCCACATTCGCGGACAAGGCGACCTTTTAAACATTCTGCCTAGGCCTGAAAATCCTTCTTTGCGAACGCGGTCGCGAAGCACAAAAATTCTGTTGACCAAAATTCTTCTTCGCGAACGCGATGCCTCATCTTCGCCAACCTACGCGAGCGCGACCCAGACTCACGCGAACGCGATGCCTACCAAGTCCATACCTTCTGGAACGTGGGACTACCCTTCGCGAACACGAAGGCCAAACATGACGCCTCCCTTCCTGGCCCTTCGCGAACACAAAGACCAAATCACCTGCAACAGCTGAAACCATTTTTCTGCAATTTCTCTTAACTCAAAATGATCCGCTCAACCCTCCGAAACTCACCCGAGGCCCCTGGGACCTCAACTAAAGGCACCAACATTTCCTAAAACCTCATTCAAACTTGTTTCAATGATCAAAACACCTCAAATAACATCAAATCACCCAAAACACCTTGGATTCAAGCCTAAGCTTCTACAATCTTCCAAATTCTGCTTTTGATAAAAAACCAACCAAACCACGTCTGAATGACCTAAAATTTTGCACACACATTCCAAATGATGCAGTGAAGCTACTTCCACTCTCGGAATTCCATTCCAACCCCTATATCAAAATCTCACCTATCAACCGGAAATCGCCAAAAATCCGATTTCGCCAACTCTAAGCCTAAATCTACTCCGAACCTCCAAAACTCATTCCGATCACGCTCCTAAGTTCCAAATTACCTAACGAAGCTTTCCAAACCATCGGAACTCACATCCGAGCCTTCTAACACACAAGTCAACATCTGGTTGACTTTTTCAACTTAAACTCACTCTAAAGAGATTGCCTCAATTCTTACCAAATCCTTTCCGAACCCTAACCAATCAACCCGACCACATATAGAACCATAATACAAAGCAATTAGAAGTAGAAATAGGGGAAATGGAGCGGTAACTCATGAGACAATTGGTCGGATCATCACATGCATGTGATAAAGTCTATTGTCCTAAAAGCATGGGAGGTCTAAACATCAAGGGATGTAAGGAATGGAATATAGCTTCAGTTGAGAAACTGGTATGAAAGTTAATATTGAACAAGGAGTCTCTTTGGGTAAGGTGGGTTCATGAGGTTTATATGAAGTCAAATCAAGATATATGAACATATTCACCACCTTTAGATAGCAACTAGTACTAGAGAAAGCTAAACTCAGTAAAAGAAGGGATGTGGGAGTGGTACTCACAGGGCAGATACATTCTAAATCCTATAGGGGAGTACTCTATTAATCACAGCTATCTTGCAATAATTGGTAGACAACAGAAGCTGGAAGTTGCAGATTTAGTATGGACAACAGTAGCTCAACCTAAACATAGATTCATAGGTTGGCTAGAAACACTAGGGAAATTGTTGACAAAGGATAGGATGATTGGGATGCAAATACAAGTTGAAAATGTTCATTGTATTTTGTGTAATGAGGATACATTAGAATCTCAGGATCATTTGTTTGCTAAATGTGGATGGATAACAACAGTAAGGCAAGAGTTGAACATATGGGCAGGGCATGATGTACAATATACAGGAGTGAAGCAAATGTTGGAGCAGATCAAAAGGAAGCACCGGAAACAGTTCAAAAAAGAAGTGATTGTTGCACTGTACTTAGCGATGGTATACTATACATGGAGAGCAAGAAGCACAAAAAAAATTCAAGGAAGGAATGTAAATATTGAAGAGGTAGTTATACAAATCACGAGAGAAGTGATAGAAATGATAGATTTACTTCAACAGTCAAAGAAAACACAGAAATGTAGGAATTTTATTAGACAGATTACTTGTAATTAGATTTTTCTGTTTGTAGGACGCCTAATTTCTGAGTTCAGGAAATTAGGTGCTCTATAAGTGTAATTGTTGTTGATGTTAATGGTAATTTCACATTGTTACAAAAAAAAATATTAGAAAAGTAATTATATGATAATTTTATCCAACATAAAATCTTTTTAAAAGGGTAAAAAAAATTGATGTTGTAAAGGCAAAAATTTTATTCATGAAAGTTTACATCACATGAAATAATAATAGTTTAAATTATATATTGTATAAAAAATTTATTATCTTTACATATAAAATTAATAATAGTAGTTGGGATACATATGCGTGGCACATGAAATAGAGACTAGTTTATTTAAGTGGGCGTTTGGACATAAGAATTGTAAAATTCTAAAAAAAGGTGAAAAGGTTTTTCAAGTGAAAATGGTATTTGAAATTTAGAGTTGTGTTAGGACATGATTATGATTTTGGGTTGTTTTTGAAGTTTTGTGAGTAAAAATTTTGAAAAATAATTTTTTGGAGCTTTCAAAATGTATTTTCAAATGAAAATTGAAAATTTGACGAACAAACGTTGATTTCGGAAAAAAGGAAAAAAAATTTGGAAAAAAAGAGAAAATTTTCTTATGTCCAAACGGGCAAAATTTTTTAAGAATATTTTAAGTATATTGTAAAGAAAAAAATAATAAACTTTGTGGGGAAAAAATATGGACCTCATATAAAGGATGAGCATTTGAAAGGTGTGGACTTCACTGTACTAATGCCTTTCACGGAACTAAAGGGCCAACCTTCAGATATTTCCTGCTAAATTCATCAAATATTTCAATTGACAAAGAATCTGTCAGTATCCAATAACTACTTTGCAACTGGATAAACTTATTTTCTTTTTATTATTTCACATTAAAGAAGCCAATAAATCTGCGACTTTCTGCGAGTAGTCTTTACACAAAAAACTGCATGGGTGGGCAGTTGCAATTGAATCCTTGTTCTTCATCTTCAGTTGCTACTACTTTCCATAATGGGGCACATAAGTTTTGCAGAAATTTTAATATTTTACCATTTAAAGCCCATTCCCTTGAATCTTCAGTTGCTAGTACTTTCCATAATGGAATTTATTCAAGAATCCAGCCAAGAAAGCATTTTGAGATCATGTCATCAAATGGTTTTCATCTGAATGCTGTGTCTTTGCTGGATGGTGAGTTTGATCTTCATTTAAAAATACAGTCTTTAACATTTATTAATATTTCTTTATTAGCTCAGTTAATCTTCTTCCAAGTGTTTGATGTTTTGCTTATCATATATTTAGTCGTGTAATTTGGTTAACTCTGACTTTGTAGTTTTAATTACTTTTAGTACCTACCTTGCCTGTACCCATAGCTGAAATTCTTTTCTTGATATGCTGGTAAAGGATTTTCTTTATCTTTGCTAAGCTCAAGTTAGAAAGTGCAGTTAGTCTTGGAATAGAAGACAATCCCTATTTAATCCAAAATAATGAATGTATTCAAACAAAATTATGTACTGTACTAATGTATTCCAAAATCTTGACTTCCTCAACAATTGAATTGGACCCCAAAGATTAAAGAGAGAACAAAAACCAGCCATTTATCCTATTAAAGATATGGTGTTGTAGAACTTTAGAAAATTTCCTTTCTTTTCGCTCGGTAGTTTCTGCTCTTTGCATTGACAAACCATAGATGGACTTGTAGTAAAAGTAAAATATCTTGTTTAAGGTTTACAAAACCTCTTGTAGGCATTCTTTTTTTGCTTTTCGATTGTAGAATAAAATGGATGATCTTGAAATTATAGTTCTTGATGATAGCTCACCTCCATCCACGAACTGCGGTTTGTTCTTTACATCATTTTCTGCTTTGTATCTCCTTTGGTTAATTTAAATACCAAATCTCTGACGTGTATGTATATAGGTTCGGCGTCAAAATCTATGCCAGAACAAGTGCCTTTGACAGAGTTAGAAAATGCAGAGACAACTGTCAGCATAACTGTTATTGGAGCTTCAGGTGACCTAGCCAAGAAGAAGATTTTTCCAGCTTTATTTGCTCTTTTCTATGAAGATTGTTTGCCTGAGGTTAAATTTCGTATCTCCAACTATATTGTTATCTACTAATCACACACAAAAACAAAATGGAGCTTAGATTAATTAGCAGAGCCATCTTAAGTAGCTCATGATGTGTCTTTGCTTGTATGTTTCAGAATTTTATAGTTTTTGGTTATTCACGAACAAAAATGAGTGATGAAGAGCTGAGAAACATGATCAGCAAGACCTTAACTTGTAGAATTGATCAGAGGTATGTCATTATATCAAGTAACTTTAACATGTGAATATTTATGGTGTTTATGGTTTTGGAGCTGGCGGAATCCATATTGTTGAGGGTTTGCAGAGAGAATTGCGAGGCTAAAATGGACCACTTTCTGGAAAGATGCTTTTACCACTCCGGTCAGTACAATTCTGAGGATGATTTTGCAGAACTGGATTACAAATTAAAGGCAAAGGAGGTAATTCATGTGGTTGTACTTATCGGTGTCTGCAGTCTGTTTTTGCTCGTCTAGAAAGAAACTATAACAGTAAACTGAATGTCATCTTGACATCTTATCTGTTTAAGTAATCAATCATCTTAATCACTTTAATATTTTTCTAATACTAAGATTTTAATTCTTGACAAGTCTCTACATCTTTAAAGTATTCTTTATGTAAGATACATTGTCCATTCATTTGTGTGGCCACTGAATATCACCAACTATGACCCTTGAAGGCAACATCCTTTTGCTGCAAGGAGTAAGGTACAGACTTTCCCGATAGGAAAAGGAACATAATATAGTCAAGATATGAAATTAGTGGTTTATTTGGTGTTTGAAATATTTTTGGCAAGATATTCGGAATGATTTTCTCGGTGCCTTGAAGTTTGAGGTAAGAAGTCCTTCAGGTAAAAGTAGAGAATTGGCTGGGTATAGCGGGAAAGAGATTGACAATACAGTTATATATCACATAAGAAGGGTGCTCTCGATGTTGTTTTGGGAATTTCCTCCCTGATCTTTTTTTTCAACTTTGGAGAAGTCTGAACTCTGAACTATGGGGAAATCTGTAAAAGGTCCGGCTCCAGGAAAGATGTGTATATGTACATATGTACGAAATAAAAAACTAAAACCTTAGTTTCCTTGGTTGACTGATTCTAATTTGATCAACCCCTACAATACATTTAAGTCGAAGAATCAAAGAATCACCTAAAACAAGACCACTATTATTATTTCCATCTAAGCAGTGACAAGAGAGTTAAAGGGGAACTTCCACAATTTCTGTTAGTTCAACATGCTAATCAATATTAGTGAAAAGTTCACAGATTTCATTTGCAAAGTTGTCTCTGCACGTGCACGTTGACATAAATGCTTTATATAATCATGATGCTTTGTCCAGATTACGGAAAATGAATAACGCATTTCCTTCAAGAGTTTACTCCATGGATGAGAGATAGTGGACTTACTTTTATGTACTGCTTACTCATTTTATTTCCCTTTGACGTGAGATAATAAGAGTCTTCTCATTTTATTTACTGCCGTGATGATGTACTTAGAATTCTTTGCTCACAGCTTTTGCACATTACATGTGCACTTATGTTGAAGCATATACTGGAAAGTGAAAGAGCTGGTTCTGTGTTAGACTTTATACTTTATTCAGGACTGCAAATCCTCAAAATTTGGCAGGATTAATGTTTTTGTCTAGTTATAATCTTATGCTCAGTTACATTTTCATAACTGCTGTGATTATGATTTCCTTGAGCCAAGTGTCTGTTGAGTCAAGGGTCTATCGTAAACAACCTCTCTACCTTCCCAAGGTTGGGGTAAGGTATGCGTACACACTACCCTCCCCAGACCCCACTTGTGGGATTACACCGGGTATGTTGTTGTTGCTCAGTTACCCAGATGAAATGAGAGGCCAAAAAAAAAACCCCGGAGTATACACGTTATCCTTATTCTATCCTGGGGTTCGAATTGCAAAAATTAGTCTTCACTTGATGCAGTGTTACCACATTTTAGTGTTCTTTACTTCAGAATCATGAACTATGTTACTGATGAATGATACAAAGCTGATTGTGAGTGCTGATCATGTGACCACATTTTAGGGTTCTAGGGTTTCTAATAGGTTGTTTTACTTATCAATACCTCCAAATATATTCGTGGATGTGGTGAGATGTGCAAGTCTTAAAGCTTCTTCAACAAGTGGGTGGACAAGAGTCATTGTTGAGAAACCGTTTGGTCGTGACTTAGAATCATCTAGTGAGCTGACCAGATGCCTAAAGAAGTATCTAACTGAGGAGCAAATATTCCGGTAAGATTAACTGCATTTTCTTTGATATAACGTGGTTTGAAGTTTGATTATGTTGGGTTTCTTTCAGAATTGACCATTACTTGGGAAAGGAACTTGTTGAGAATCTCTCAGTTCTTCGTTTCTCGAATCTTGTCTTTGAGCCTCTCTGGTCCAGAAACTACATACGCAATGTCCAATTCATATTTTCCGAGGATTTTGGTACCGAGGGACGAGGAGGGTGAGGTTCATTACTCTGCTACAGCTACTTAAAAAGAACTGTATTCTGTTTTAGTTGGATCTCTAACTTATTGCTCTTTTGGCCCAGGTACTTTGACAATTACGGGATCATCCGAGATATAATGCAAAATCATCTCCTTCAAATATTAGCATTGTTTGCTATGGAAACACCTGTCAGCATGGATGCCGAGGACATCAGAAATGAAAAGGTATCCAGATGTTTGCCACAAACCATTCTCATAATCCTGCATTACACAAAACGGAGATCCTCCAAATGACTATAAATAGAGAGAGTACAATTTTCAGGTTCATATAATAAACATGGTCCAAATTAGATCTGACTGTTTTGGTGGTTCAGGTTAAAGTTTTAAGGTCAATGAGGCCATTGCAGCTTGAAGATGTGGTACTTGGCCAGTATAAAGGTCATAGCAAGGGTGGTAAATTATATCCAGCTTATACAGATGATCCAACTGTGCCAAACGGTAGTGTCACTCCAACGTTTTCTGCTGCTGCACTCTTTATTAATAATGCACGCTGGGACGGGGTTCCTTTCCTCATGAAAGCTGGAAAAGCTCTCCATACTAGGAGGTTGGTGGATTTTCCTTTTCTCCATAATGATATTTTCAGCTATATATACAAAATGATCCAAAATCTTGTAACATTGAAAATGCAGGGCGGAGATCAGGGTACAGTTCAGACATGTTCCTGGAAATTTGTACAAAAAGAACTTTGGAACTGATCTAGATAAGGCCACAAATGAGCTAGTTCTGCGCTTACAACCTGATGAAGCCATATATTTGAAGATCAACAACAAGGTTCCTGGTCTTGGAATGAGACTTGACCGGAGTGACCTTAATCTTCTTTACAAAGCAAAGTAAGAGAATACTGTTCGACTATAAGTTATTAAACGTTATGACTACTTAAATTTTCTTGCACTTCACCATTTCCTGTTTGTTCTGTGAATATATGCTATAATGCTTTCAGGTATAGATGAAATACATCTGATATAGAACCAGGAATATACTTTGCAGCAGATTATTTAATATAGAGCCAGGATTATAATATGCAACAGATTTCTCAATGTTCTTTATTTCTGATGAATAACTTACAATGCTGATTATTTTGAGATTACATGAGGCAGACGTTTCAATTGACTTCAAAATTATCTTACTCCATATTTTGGGTCGTTTGTGAAGGTATCGAGGTGAAATACCAGATGCATATGAGCGGCTTCTGTTAGATGCAATAGAAGGAGAGCGAAGATTGTTCATTAGAAGTGATGAGCTGGATGCTGCATGGGCTCTATTTACACCATTGCTGAAGGAGCTAGAAGAGAAGAAGATCGCGCCAGAGCTTTATCCGTATGGCAGTAGGGGTCCAGTAGGAGCACATTATCTAGCTGCAAAGCACAACGTTCGTTGGGGAGATCTGTCTGGTGATGATTGATTGTATCCGTACACATCTTCTCCCCAAAATTGGAGCGCGAACTTTCAAAAATATTGACTATAAATGTATGAATATTGAGGAGCATGGCAAGAAGAAATAATCTTTCTTTCTGGTGGGAATAAACCCCCCACAGAAACAATATTCACGGCAATAATAGCGGAACAATAATGTAATACCGAGATACAGTAATCAATAAGAATAAAAAAGAACAACAAGGACACAAAGATTTTTAACGTGGAAAACCCTTCTGAATAATGGAAAAAACTACGAGCATGAGAGAAGCAAAGTAATCCACTATAATGAGAAATTTTACGCCCAGTAGTCCCGAGTGAAATATTCTAGGGACCACTATACACTCAAAAGAAATAACCGTCTTTAAGATTCCCACCTCACTACAATATCGCTCACACTCTTTATTTTTCTTTACAGACTACACCTCCTATGAATACCTCACACTACTCTCTAGAAGCTGAAGGCTTCTATTTATGGAAAGAATGGCCACCCAATTCAGCCAATCAGAAGGCTTGTTACGTTGCAAATTGCTGCTGCAACTTGTCAATTTGCAAGAATGCAAATTGTTACCAAAACCAACTTTGGCCATAGAATCAGACTTCCCTTATCCTTTTTTTCCCTTTTTCATTATGGGGATGGACCCCACAGTCTCCCTCTCCAGACCCATTCTCTTGAAGGAGGTCACATCGGACTTCTAACTTGAATGCATGCCGACAAGTTCTTTGCACAACTTGAACTTGTCCCTTGGTACTACCTTGGTCAGCAGATCTGCAGGATTCTCACTTGTGGAAATCTTCTGGACTTGTAGAGATTCACTTTCTACCTTTTCTCGGATCTAGTGATATCTTATATCGATATGTTTGATCCTTGCATGGTACATGAAGTTCTTGCTCAAGTCTATTGCACTTTGGTTGTCACAATAGACATCATACTCCTTCTGCTGCAAGCCAAGCTCTTGAAGGAACCATTTCAGTCATATCATCTCCTTACCAGCTTCAGTAGTGACAGTGTACTCTGCTTTAGTTGTAGAGAGTGCGACACACTTCTACAACCTCGACTGTCATGATATAGCCCCCTAAAAATATAAACAAATATCCAGTAGTGAATTTTCTGTTATCAATGTCATCTGCCATATCCGCATCTATATAGCCCTTCAAGACTAGATCAAATCCTCCAAAACATAAACAATCTCCTGCGGTACCTCTCAAGTACCTGAGTATCCACTTGACTGCTTTCCAATGTTCTTTTCCAGGACTTTTAAGAACCATGCTGACAAAACCAACTGCGTGAGCAATATCAAGTCTAGTGCATACCATTGCATACATCAAACTTCCGACGACAGAGGAATAAGGAACTTTGGTAATGCTGTCCTTTTCCTCCATTGTTGTAGGACGCATCATCTTGCTCAACTTCAGATGACTAGCAAGAGGTGTGCTGATTGGCTTAGCATTCTTCAGGTTAAGCATTCCAGTACACGTTCAATGTAGTTCTCCTGAGACAGCCACAACTTTCTACTTGTTCGCTCTCGAACAATCTTCACTCCTAGAATTTGTTGTAATGGGCCCAAGTCCTTCATATCAAATGACTTGGATAAATCTCCCTTCAACTTTGCTATCAGCTCCTTGTCTTTTCCTACAATTAACATGTCATCCACATACAACAACAAAATAATATAGTTGTTGTCAGATTTTTTTTGAAGTATACACATGGATTAGAATAGGTCTTCATATAAGTTTGACTTTTCATGAATGAGTCAAACTTTTTGTACCACTACTTTGGTGCCTGCTTCAACCCATAAAGATTCTTTTTTTCAATTTGCACACCATGTGTTTCTTTCCAGCTGCTTCATATCCTTCTGGATGCTCCATATAAACCTCCTCTTCCAAATCTCCATGAAGAAATGCAGTTTTCACATCCAACCGCTCCACTTAAAGATCTAGGCTAGCTGTTAAGCTCAAAATTGTTCGAATAGAAATCACTTTGATAACATGTGAGAAAATTTCGTCAAAATCAATAACTTTCTTCTATTTGAAGCCTTTTACCACCAATCGAGTTTTGTATCTAACCAACTTGCCATTTCTATCTTTCTTGAGTTTAAAGCCCATTTGCATTTGAGTGGTCTTTTACCCTTTGGAAGTTCAACCAGCTTGTACGTGCCATTTTTCTATAGAGATTTCATCTCTTCTTGCATGACTTTCATCTACTGGTTCTTTTCGGGATGGGACAACACCTCCTTAAGACTTTCTGGCTCCCCATCAACACTGATGAGGACATATTCTATGTAAGGGTTCCTGCATGACTCTACCTTTGGCCTCTCTGATCTCCTCAGAGGTTGAGGTTGTTCTTCTTATTGAGCGAGGTACTCCACTTGCTCGACATCATTATCAAGTTGCTCCCCCTTCTTAATAACCTCACCAGGTTGCTCCCCCTGCTCGACAACCTCGTCGGTCGTACTTTCTTCACTTGTGGGATAGTTAGAAGTAGAAGGAATGGTAACAAGGTTAGGGATTATACCATTCTTTGCCTTCTCTGACTGGTCATCTGCAGTTCCAACTTCACTTTCTTAGAAGACTACATCTCTGCTTCTGATGACCTTCATCTTTATAGGATCCCACAATCTGTACCCTGAACTCTTCATCTCCATATCCGATGAATATGCAAGGAATAGATTTATCATCCAGCTTTGTTCTCTTCTCCTTTGTCACGACCCAAACTGGAGGGCCATGACTAGCACCCGACCATACTCTTCTCCTTTGTCACGACCCAAACTGGAGGGCCATGACTAGCACCCGACCATACTTGCCGAGCACCAACGTACATTTTATCTAACCTTTTTTTATTATCTTTTAGGGTTGACGAGATCAATATAAATGGTAGACATGGATCATGGACAACCAACAATAAAATATGATGGCATGAACATACATAACAGGGGATGACCAGACAATCAAGAAACTACATATAAGGTACTAGCTACCACGCTACCATGAAAGACTATACAACAAAAACCAGCCGATAAGGTATACCAAATTATACATGAGTCGACATTTGTCTATGAGCCTCTAAATGAACATAAGTGCTGCAACATAGCCGGAACAGGGCCCCGACATACCCATAATATCTATAACAAAAATGCATACCAAGACCACGGCAAGTCCGGAGAAGGGATCTCGCCAATCACTGCTGAACTGGACAACCTACTATGGTGGGGGAGCTGCACCTGCCTGTCTATTAGGGCCTGCAGCACGACATGCAGTGTCCACAAACAAAAGGACGTCAGTACGAATAAAGTACTGAGTATGTAAGGCAGGGAACCATAAATATGAATAGTAATATAAGCACGGATAGAGAATATACAACCTGGAACATCTGAGTACCTCTGAGGGCTACTGACATGAAATGCATGATACATATGTATGTATACATAAACTTTTAAAATATACGCCTCTGTGAGCATCATCATCATCATATCGTACCCAGCCATAATAGGCTTGGTGAAAACATACCTGGCCATCATAAGGCTCGGTAGAATCGTACCCGGCCATGTGGAGCTCGGTAAAACCCAACTGATCAGTGGTTGCACAATATGTGTCGTACCCGACCGACTATAGCGCGGCTCGGTAGAGTAAAATAGATACATATATATAATGCATGCTCGACTCATGGAATCACATTCTAAACCTTTCGGAGTGACGTAAGGTCGGTATCCTCTGTACACGTTATTAGGACCAACTCTTCATTACGAACCTTATAAGAATCAGGAAGTACCAACAACATTGATAACATAAGAATAAGAGAAGCAACATTAACATCAATCGTTCCATAAGAGGGAAAGCAATGTAAGTACTGCTAGCTTCTAAGAGTAGAGTATCTTTGGAAGCTCGTTCATTACATTATGTACAATCGGAGTCGTGCAAAAGAAGAAAAGGGATAGCCTCACATACCTTGTATATACTGCCCCAATCACAAGCTATGCAATTGTCATAACTCATTAGTCTACAATAAGAGAAACAATACTATCGTTATCATTTAAGCATCATAACTATTATGTATCGACCACAACCTATTTTACGTTGAAACGGATAGCACCTCCCCTATATATATATGACTTCACACCATTCCAAACAATCACCAAACAGCCCAAACAAAATCAATACTAAACATATTGAGCCTCCCAAAATAGTCCACGCATAACCTAATTACATCATACATACGACGACCACCGTAGTCGTGTCAAATGACTCGGAAATGTTACGAATCACTATCAGCCCACAACCCTACATATATATGGTGTTCATCCACACCCTTCCACCTCTAAAATTCCACAAAATAGTAGTAAAACACGCATCCCAATAGAAACACAAAACAATCCACAAAACAGTCCGCTACAAGTGAATAACTCGAACTCACGGCTTCCGATCACCGTCCCGTGAGTTCTTACATGTATAGAACGAATTACCATGAATTCACAGTAGAGAAAAATTTATTAAAGATGGCAGTAACTTACCTTACTTGTTGGATAACTCAGCCCTTCCCTTGGTTCTTCAAACTCTAGGTTTTACCTTCAAATAGAACTTGAAAGAGAGGGAAAATCGATTAGGGTTTGTGTGGGATTTTTGGGGAGGAGTTGCAGGGGTTAACTTTGGTTTTGAGGGTCTGAAATATGGATGAAATAACTGAGTTCATAACCCCTTAAAAGTCCTCTCTTGGCCGACTTAGGTCTTTTAATTTTGTCCTATCATTTTGGCAAGTAGGTGATGCACCTACTTGTCATCTACCAATCTGCGCAGGCTTGCGAAAATATGAATATCTCTATACTCCGAGATCGTCTTGACAAATGGTTTAATGCGTTGGAAACTATACTCGTAGATATTTAATTTTGTGGGTAGATCACCCCGTAATTCCTTGTAAATTAGGAGAAAAGCTTAGAAACATTTAACCTAATGTTTAAGTAAAATTATGAACCTAAGTTGCAACAACGTTTGTCGACTTTTGTTTCATAACTCGTTTGACTTCAAGACTTATGATACGGATATTATATGATTCAAACACTTTAATACATGACCTTGAGTTTATTAAGAACCTCTAGGTTTACATGAAAATACGAGTTACAACATCCTTGATTCGTTTAACTTCTAATACTTGTTAATCACCCTTATACACTCTTGTATCACTTAAGACCAATAGGATTAACTTCTTATCATCTCAAAGGTAATTCCTTCTTGAATTTATGTTAAATAATATATGGTATGAACTAACGCGTGTGGATATGGGTTGTAACACCCTTCCCCCTTAGGAACATTCGTCCTCGAATGTAAGGGTTCATGGGGAGTTTAAATCATCGTGGATTCCGGTCAAGTTTCTCCCATAAATAGAGGACAAACGTGCAAGCGGCTAACTCAACATATGGCCTTACAAGAGTATGCAAAGCATTATGGGCATGTACATTATCTGCATATCGCCATTTTGTATTAAGGAAGAGTATTCAAAGTTGTTGCTTACCTCATAGAGCCATTTCACCTTCCAATGTATCATGTGTTCCACCAGCATCCTTATTATCTTCATTCTGGAATAGGTACGGGTATTTAGACTTCATCTCCTCTTCTGCTTCCCATGTTATTTCTTCCATATTCTTGTTTCTCCACAATACTTTGATGGAAGCTACATCTTTTGTTCTCAGCTTGCGAACTTGTCGATCTAATATAGCCACTGGAACTTCTTCATATGATAGGTCCTCTGTAACCTGTACATCTTTGATAGGGACGACTCGAGAAGGGTCTCCAATACATTTCCTCAACATAGATACATGGAATACCGGGTGGACAAATTCCAATTCGGATGGCAATTCTAACTCATAAGCAACCTGTCCAATCCGTCGAAGAATTTTATATGGCCCGATATACCTTGGACTCAACTTACCTTTCTTCCCAAAACGCAGAATACCCTTCATTGGTGAGATCCTCAGGAAAACCCTATCACCAACCTCAAACTCCACATCACGACGTCGGACATCGGAATAAGATTTTTACCTGCTTTGTGCCGTCCTCAATCGCTCATGTATCACTTTCACCTTCTCAATAGCTTGGTGAATCAAATCTGACCCATATAATTCTGTTTCGCTGACTTCGAACCATCCAACTGGTGATCTACATCTTCTCCCGTATAGTGCCTCATATGGGGCCATTTTAATACTGGAATGGTAGCTATTATTGTAGGCGAATTCTATGAGTGGAAGATGGTTATCCCAATTTCCCTTAAAATCTAGAACACATGCTCGTAGCATATCTTCCAATGTCTGAATGGTACGTTCAGCCTGTCCGTCAGTCTGCGGATGAAATACAGTGCTGAGATTCACTTGTGTGCCTAAACCCTTCTGAAAAGACCTCCAAAAGTTAGCTATAAATTGAGCTCCTCGGTTTGATATAATAGATACCGGCACACCATGAAGCCTAACAATCTCCTTGATATACAACTTCGCATAATCTTTAGCCGTGTAAGTTATCTTAACTAGCAGAAAATGGGCACATTTTGTAAGTCGATCAATTATCACCCAGATGGAGTCAAACTTATGATAAGAGTGAGGTAATGCAATAATGAAGTCCATATTAATCACCTCCCATTTCCAGGTCGGAATTTCTATATTCTGAAGCAATCCACCGGGTTTCTGATGTTCTATCTTTACTTGTTGAAAATTGGGACACTGGGCTACAAATTCTGCAATAGACTTCTTCATGTTATCCCACCAATACTGCTCCTTGACATCATGATACATCTTTGTCGAGCCGAGATGGATGGAATATCGGGATTGATGAATCTCATTCATAATCTTCTCTCGCAACCCTGCCACATTAGGCACACATAATCAGCCTTGGTATCTCAGTGCCTCATCTCTTCCGATCTCAAAAGCCATACTTTTACACTGTTGAATGCCCACTCTTAATCATACTAAGATAGGATCTTCATATTGCCATACTTTTACCTCGGCTACCAAAGATGATTCTGATGTATTCTGTACAGTAACACCTCCGTCATCAGAGTCTAACAATCTGATTCTCATATTGGCTAGCTGATGAAGCTCTTTAGTCAACCCCCATCTACCTGCCTCAATATGTACTAAGCTTCCCATTGATTTACGGCTGAGAGCGTCTGCCACAACATTGGCTTTACCGGGATGATACAATATCTCGACGTCGTAGTCTTTCAATAATTCAAGCCACCTACGCTGCCTCAAATTCAACTCTTTCTGCTTGAAGATGTATTGTAAACTCTTGTGATCTGTGTAGATGTCAACATGGATGCCGTATAAGTAGTGCCGCCATATCTTCAAAGCATATATTACTGCAGCCAATTCCAAATCATGGGTTGGATAATTCTTTTCATGCTTCTTCAATTGTCTTGATGCATAAGCAATCACCTTCCCACGCTGCATCAATACGCACCCCAAACCTATACCTGAGGCATCACAATATACCACATAACCTTCTGTTCCTTCAGGAAGAGTGAGCACTGGTGCGGATGTCAATCGATTCTTCAGCTCCTGAAAACTACGTTCACAAGTGTCAGACCACTGGAACTTGGTAGCTTTCTGTGTTAACTTAGTCAATGGTGATGATATAGAGGAAAACCCTTCCACAAACCGCCTATAATATCCTGCTAGCCCTAGGAAGCTGCGGACTTCTGATGGTGTTGTAGGTCTCGGCCAATTCTTTACTGCATCGATCTTCTGAGTGTCGACACTAATACCCTCGTCAGATATCACATGGCCAAGGAACGCTACTGAGTTCAGCCAAAATTCACATTTGGAGAGCTTAGCATATAACTTACGATCCTGAAGCGTCTGTAATACTATCCGCAAGTGGCCCGCATGTTCCGCCTCCGAACGAGAATATACTAGAATGTCATCAATGAATACAATCACGAACACATCAAGATAGGGCCTGAATATAGTATTCATGAGATCCATAAAAGCTGCTGGGGCATTTGTTAGCCCGAACGACATCACCAAGAACTCAAAGTGCCCATATCTTGTCCGGAAGGCCGTCTTTGGAATATCCTTCTCCCTAACCCTCACCTGATGATACCCTGAACGTAAATCAATCTTGGAGAAATACTTGGCACCCTGGAGTTGGTCAAACAGGTCATCAATTCTTGGAAGTGGATACTTGTTCTTTATAGTAGACTTATTCAACTGTCGATAGTCGATACACATCCGTAACGACCCGTCTTTCTTCCGCACGAATAGGACTGGTGCACCCCAAGGTGAAGTGCTAGGCCTAATAAAGCCCTTATCCAGCAAGTCCTTCAACTGCACCTTCAACTCTCGCAACTCTGCCGGGGCCATTCTGTATGGAGGAATAGAGATCGGTTGAGTGTCAGGCAACACATCAATGCTAAACTCAATCTCCCTTTCAGGAGGAAGGCCTGGGAGTTCATCTGGGAAAACATCTGGGAATTCGTTGACCACAGGGATTGATTGTAAAGTAGGCGGTTTCGCCTCCGCATCCCTAACGCGAACGAGATGATAAATGTAACCTTTTGAGATCATTTTCCTTGCCTTAAGATAGGAAATAAACCTACCTTTCGGTGTAGCAATGTTCCCTTTCCATTCAATGACGGGTTCACCCGGAAATTGGAACCTAACCATCTTCGTACGACAGTCAACATTTGCATAGCATGAGGCCAACCAGTCCATTCCCATTATCACATCAAAATCAACCATTTCTAACTCAAATAAATTTGCCGAGGTTTGACGACTACAAATCATCACAGTGCAACCTCTATATACCCTTCTAGCAATCACAGAATCTCCTATCGGAGTAGATACCGCAAGGGGTTTACTTATCAATTCAGGTTCAATGCCAAACTTATTAGCCACAAAGGGTGTAACATATGATAATGTAGATCCCGGATCAATCAGCGCATATACATCATAAGAAAACACAGATATAATACCTGTAACAACATCTGGAGACGACTCGAGATCCTGTCGACCTACTAGAGCATAGGTTCGATTTTGAGCACCACTCGAACTCGGCACTGCACCTCTACCCCTACCACGACCTGTCGACTGCTGAAAACCCCGTGCTGGAGGTCGAACTGATGAGGAAGAACCAGACACAGATCCAGTCGGCTGAGCCATACCATCACCTCCTCTATTAGGACAATCCCGCATCATATGGCCAGGCTGCCCGCACGAATAGCATGCATCAGAACCTCGACGACACAGTCCAAAGTGGGCCTTGCCGCACTGATCACAATGTGGTGTTGGGGGTCTCATCTGACTAGTATCCCTGTGATGTTGCGAGCCAGATGCCCGCGAACTCTGACCTGGACCAGAATAGGATCGATCATATCGAGGCCTCTGAAACTGTGGAGGAGCACTAGCTACAGGTGGCGCCGAACTCCTCGAAAACTGTGGCCTGATGCGGCCTCTGAAGTCATCAGAATACCCTGCAAATCTCGCCCTCTTATGCTGGCCCCTATCCTGCTCCCTAACTGCCCTCTGCTGGCGCTTACGATCCTCTAGGGTCTGGGCATAAGCTTGAATACGGGAAATATCCATGCCCTCCACCAAGGAGGCTGTCGTGCACTCATTTATCAGATGTGGTCCTAATCTGTTCACGAACAAATGCACCCTATCACTCATCTCGGCCACCATATGGGGAGCATACCTTGCTAAAGAATTGAACTGCATACTGTATTGTCACACACTCATATTACCTTGTCTAAGGTTCAAGAACTTATCAACTCTAGCTCGTCGTATCTCAACTGGCAAGTAGTGACGAAGAAAGGCCTCAGAAAATTCCTTCCACACAGCTGGAGGAGGGTTCGGACCCCTGGATCTCTCCCAACTATCATACCAGAGAACCGCTAAATCCCGTAGCCGATAAGAAGCCAACTCTACTGCCTCTGTATCACTAACATGCATAACCCGAAGTGTACGATGAACCTGGTCAATAAAAGTCTGTGGGTCCTCCTTGGGGTCTGATCCGGTAAACACTGGAGGGTCTAAATTAATAAAATCACGAACTCTTGTACTAACTGGTTTCTCAGCAGCACCTGTATTCTGCCTCTGAGCCTGAGCAGCTACCAAGCTAGTCAATAACTGCAAAGCACTCCGCATATCCTGGTCTGGAGTGCCAGACGGAGGAACTGGAGGCGCTGGGTGCCTTCTAATATCCTCTGGAGGAGATGGAGTAGATGAGGTATGAGACGGCATCTCACTTTGGCATGCTCTGGCTTGGGGCACCTGACTGGTACCCTCTCCCGCAGCTGTATCAAGCCGTCTACTAATTGTTTGCTTCCTAGTCGAAGGCATCGCTGAAAGAAAACAAGGTGAATATTAGAGACAAACACTTACGACTCAACTCTACGCACGATCTAGATTCAGGAAGAAGGTAACAACCCTAGATGTCATGTAGCCTCCTGATTATAAATGTGGCGCGCTACACATCCATAATCAAGACTCTACTAGACACGGCTCATAGACAACCCCTAGGACAGACTTGCTCTGATACCAAGTTTGTCACGACCCAAACTGAAGGGCCATGACTAGCACCCGACCACACTTGCCGAGCACCAACGTACATTTCATCTAACCTTCATTATTATCTTTTAAGGCTGACGAGATCAATATAAATGGTAGACCTAGATCATGGACAACCAGCAATAAAATATGACGGCATGAACATACATAGCAGGGGATGACCAGACAATCAAGAAACTACGTATAAGGTATGAGCTACCACGCTACTATGAAAGACTATACAACAAAAACTAGCCGACAAGGCATACCAAACTATACATGAGCCGACACCTGTCTATGAGCCTCTAAAAGAACATAAGTGTTGCAACATAGCCGGAACAGGGCCCCGACATACCCATAATGTCTATAACAAAAATTGCATACCAAGACCAAGGCAAGTCCGGAGAAGGGATCTCGCCAATCACCGCTGAACTGGACAGTCTACTGTGGTGGGGGAGCTGCACCTGCCTATCTATTAGGGCCTGCAGCACGACATGCAGCGTCCACAAACAAAAGGATGTCAGTACGAATAAAGTACTGAGTATGTAAGGCAGGAAACCATAAATATGAACAGTAATGTAAGCAGGGATAGAGAATATACAACCTGGAACATCTGAGTACCTCTGAGGGCTACTGACATGAAATGCATGATACATATGTATGTAAACATAAACTTTTAAAACATACGCCTCTGTGGGCATCATCATCATCATATCGTACCCAGCCATAATAGGCTTGGTAAAAACGCACCCAGCCATCATAAGGCTCGGTAGAATCGTACCCAGCCACGTGAAGCTCGGTAAAACCCAACTGATCAGTGGTTGCACAATATGTGTCATACCCGACAGACTATAGCGCGGCTCAGTAGAGTAAAATAGATACATATATATAATGCATGCTCGACTCATGGAATCACATTCTAAACCTTTCGAAGTGACGTAAGGTCGGTATCCTCTGTACACGTTATTAGGACCAACTCTTCATTACGAACCTTATAAGAATCAGGAAGTACCAACAACATTGATAACATAAGAATAAGAGAAGCAACATTAACATCAATCGTTCCATAAGAGGGAAAGCAATGTAAGTACTGCTAGCTTCTAAGAGTAGAGTATCTTTGGAAGCTCGTTCATTACATTATGTACAATCGGAGTCGTGCAAAAGAAGAAAAGGGATAGCCTCACATACCTTGTATATACTGCCCCAATCACAAGCTATGCAATTGTCACAACTCCTTAGTCTACAATAAGAGAAACGATACTATCGTTATCATTTAAGCGTCATAACTATTATGTATCGACCACAACCTATTTTACGTTGAAACGGACAACACCTCCCCTATATATATGACTTCACACCATTCCAAACAATCACCAAACAGCCCAACAACATCAATACTAAACATATTGAGCCTCCCAAAATAGTCCACGCACAACCTAATTACGTCATACATACGACGAGCACCGTAGTCGTGTCAAATGACCCGGAAATGTTACTAATCACTATTAGCCCACAAACCTACATATATATGGTGTTCCTCCACACCCTTCCACCTCCAAAACTCCACAAAATAGTAGTAAAATACGCAGCCCAATAGCAACACAAAACAGTCCACAAAACAGTCCGCTATAAGTGAATAACTCGAACTCACGGCTTCCGATCACCGTCCCGTGAGTTCTTACATGTATAGAACGAATTACCATGAATTCACAGCAGAGAAAAATGTATGAAAGATGACAGTAACTTACCTTACTTGTTGGATAACTCAGCCCTTCCCTTGGTTCTTCAAACTCTAGGTTTTACCTTCAAATAGAACTTGAAAGAGAGGGAATATCGATTAGGGTTTGTGTGGGATTTTTGGGGAGGAATTGCAGGGGTTAACTTTGGTTTTGAGGGTCTAAAATATGGATGAAATAACTGAGTTCATAACCCCTTAAAAGTCCTCTCTTGGCCGACTTAGGTCTTTTAATTTTGTCCTATCATTTTGGCAAGTAGGTGATGCACCTACTTGTCATCTACCAATCTGCGCAGGCTTGCAAAAATATGAATATGTCTATACTCCGAGATCGTCTTGACAAATGGTTTAATGCGTTGGAAATTAGATTCGTAGATATTTAATTTGGTGGGTATATCACCCCGTAATTCCTTGTAAATTAGGATAAAAGCTTAGAAATATTTAACCTAATGTTTAAGTAAAATTATGAACCTAAGTTGCGACAACGTTTGTCGACTTTTGTTTCATAACTCGTTTGACTTCAAGACTTATGATACAGATATTATATGATTCAAAAACTTTAATACATGACCTTGAGTGTATTAAGAACCTCTAGGTTTACCTGAAAATACGAGTTACAACATCCTTGATTCGTTTAACTTCTAATACTTGTTAATCACCCTTATACACCCTTGTATCACTTAAGACCAATAGGATTAACTTCTTATCATCTCAAAGGTAATTCCTTCTTGAATTTATGTTAACTAATATATGGCATGAACTAACGCGTGTGGATATTAGGACACCTTCCTGTTGGTCCAAACTCTCTTTGGGATGTCAAACTCCAATAGAACTGATGGATTTCTATTGATTAGGTAATAGGCTGTCTGAACTTCTTCACCATAGAATGACTTAGATAGTTTTTTGCGGTTCATCCTATCAGCTATACGATTGTATTGTGGGGTTCCAGGAACTGTCTTTTCATGTCTAATCACATGACTCAAATAGTAGTATTCAAATTCCCTTGAAATGTACTCACCTCCATTGTGTAACAAGCCGACCGGTTATTTTGAGCATTTTGCATTTTGCTCGGTAGTTTGAGGGCATGAGTAGCTTCGTATGATGTACTATGACTTGTGTGAATCGTGGGTTTTGGTTTCAGGTTAGTCAGAAACGATTTGGAAGAAAGAATTTTATGGTTGAAGCTTTAATTTGGAACAGTTGACCAAGTTTGACTTTTGTGGATTAGACCCCGGAAATGGAGTTTTGATGGTTCTGTTAGGTGTGGATGGTGATTTTGGACTAGGGCATATGCTTGGATTTGCATTTGGATGTTTTTAGAAGGTTTCGGCACAAATTGGCGAAAGATGGAAATTTAAAGGTTTGGACAGTTCATAAGTTTGACCGAGAGTTGACTTTGAGGATATCGGATTCGGATTGTGGTTCCAGGAATTGTAATAGCTTTGTTATATCATTTGGGACTTGTGTGCAAAATTTGGGTTCATTCCGAATTGATTTGGTATGTTTCGACGCGAGTTTTGGAAGTTAAAAGTTCATTAATTTTTGATCTGAGGTGCGATTCATCATTTCGATATTGTTATGTGTGATTTGAGGCCCCGAGCAGGCCCGTATTATGTTATTGGACTTGTTCAGACGTGGTCCCGAGGGGCTCGGGTGAGTTTCGAACAGGGTTTGGATCGTTTGGAGCCTTGTTGAAGTTGCTGAAGTTTTTGGTTACTGAAGTTTTTGCACTTGCGCATGAGGGACCGCAGGTGCGTGCTCGCGGAAGCGTGAAGCTTGTCTCAGAAGCGACCTAGGGAAACACTGGCTGGGGAGGCCTCACAGAAGCAGTTCTTCAGGCGCTGAAGCGCGATCGCAGATGCGACCCTAGTCATCACAAAAGCGGCTACTGGTGTCCAAGGCTGTCTCGTAGGTGCATGACTTTTTTCCGCATAAGTGAAGGTTGCAGGTGCAACCTACTGTCCGTAAATGCAGAAAATGCTGGGCAGAAGCTATAAATTGAGGTTTTTGGTTCTTTTATCATATTTTGAGATTGGGGGATCGGATTGAGATGATTTTCGGAGCAATTTTCATCACAAGGATTGGGGTAAGTGTTCTACACTCAGGTTTGATTATATAATTTATCTTCGTTTTTGGTGATTGGATTGTGAATTTTAAAGTTAAAATTGGTGGGTTTTGCCTAAAGTTTCATAATGTGAATTTTTGAGTTTTGAACATCGATTTGGAATCAGATTTGAGTTAAACTAGTATGGTTGGACTCCTAATTAAATGGGTTTAAGAATTTTATAAGTTTCGTCGGGTTCCGAGGCGCTGGCCTGGGTTATGACTTTTGGCCAATTTCGGTCTTTTGATTAAGGATTGGACCTTATCATTTGAAATTGTTTCCTTGGGCTTTATTTGATGTATTTGAGTTTCTTTGGCTAGTTTCGTGTCGTTCAGAGGTCAATGCACGCCGGATGGCATTTTGGAGCATCATTTGGCATGCTCGGTATTGGATTTGGCTTGTTAGAGGTAAGTAACACTTCTTAACTTGGTGCTGAGGGTATGAAACCCCGAATTATGTGTTATATGTTTGGTGTTGAGGTGACGCACATGCTAGGTGACGGGTGTATGGGCATACACCGTGTGAATTGTGACTCCGTTATTTATGTGGTACTGTGTAGTTACCTAATCTTATCAGTAACCATGAAATCTCTACGTACTTGAACTATTGAGTTGTGATCTATGTTAGTAACTGTGTCTAGGCTATATGGTTATTCTGTTGAGACCCACCGAGGTCATTTCCATTGTTGAGTTATCTGCTTACATTGCATTTACATACTCAGTCATATGCATTCATATGCATATCTATCTCAGTATCCATTACCATTTATTGATACATAACATCATTATTTTTGGGCTAATTTTTCATGACATTGAGAGCTCGAGAAACTAGAGAGATTGATGACTGAGTGATGTCGAGGGACTGATGGTGAGGATATTTATGGGATTGGGCTGCATGCCAAAACATGTTTTATTAATTTATGCCATGACTAGCTTATTATAGAGCTTGGGCTGAAGGAGCCCCCCGGAGTCTGTACACACCCCCAGTAAGCGCAGGTACCTACTGACTGCGATTGTCAAGTGATTGGGAGGACTAAGTGACTATGAGGATTGAGTTGCTGTGAGGACTAAGTGTCCATGAGGACTGAGTGAATTGATACTCTAAGAGTATGCATATGGTTTTATCACTGAGTTGTATCGCATTCGACATGCACGCTTGACATACAAGCGTAGATATGCATTTTCCTCAAGTTGTATGGTATCATGTCATTCATGACTTTTCACATATATTGACATATAGGCATAAAGATGTATTTTTATCATGCCATTTGAAAATGAACACTTACCTATTGAAAGCTTTTGGAAAAAATTACAGTTTTTAACTTAATCATATTTTTTGCGATTTCGGTAAAGGAATTGGGTTTTCACTGATATACTTGAAAAGCAGGCCTATTTTTCTGGAACTGTGAACGAGCTGAGCATTTTATCTCTGAGATACTTCTTTTATTAGTTTCATTGCATTGTTATGAACTATTGTGGCTATTGGTGTTGGGCTCCGGCCTCTATTCTAAGCTCGTCACTACTTTCAACTTAAGGTTGTGTTTGTTACTTATTGAATACATGGGGTCAGTTGTACTCATACTACACTTCTATACTGTGTGTGCAAATGTTGGATGTTGATGTTGTTGTGATCAACGGAAGCTGGATTTATAGCCTGTTTGGCCAAGCTTATTTTTTGGCCAAATGTGCTTGTTTTGGGCCAAAAGCACTTTTGGCCTCAACTTGAGGTGTTTGATCAAGCTTCTAGAAGGAAAAAAGTGCTTTGAGGAGAAGTAAAAGCAGTTTTGGAGAAGCAGAAAAAAGTTGCTTCACTCCAAAAATACTTTTTTGAGAAGCATTTTTGAGAAAAATACACTTAGAAGCAGTTTTTTAAAGCTTGGCCAAACACTAATTGCTGCTCAAAAGTGCTTTTCAAACTAATTAGCCAAACACAAGCTGCTTCTCACCAAAAGTACTTTTGAGAAAAGCACTTTTGAAAAAAGTACTTCTCAAAATAAGCTGATTTTTGCAGCTTGGCCAAATGGGCTATAAAAGATGTACCTGCATTCCAGTTGTAGCTGCCTCTTGTTCATGGTAGCCTTAGATGTATAAAAAATATATTTGTATGTACATTTCGAACTGATGACGTAGTTATTTCATACCGGCTTTATAAACTCTAAATCTTAGAAGTTCATGATTTGTATTACCAGCCATTGGGAAATGTATAAGATTCAAATATTTTCTTTTACTTATTTGTCTTATTAAACTTCATTGGAATTAGATAGTTGTTAATTGGCTTACCTAGCGGGTCTGATTAGGTGCCATCATGGTTAGTTGGATTTTGGGTCATGACAAGTTGGTATTAGAGCTCTAGGTTCATAGGTTTGACAAGTCATGAGCAAGTGTCTAGTAGAGTCTTGCGGATTGGTATGATGACGTCCATTCCTATTTTGCAGATGCTACAGGACATTTAGGATATATTTCCCACTTTTCTTTCCTTATCGTGCAGAATTGATTCAGCTTGAAACATAACTCTTTGAATTCCTTTCACGCATTCATGTGCGCATGTGAGCCTCGATACCAACGATGCATCTGCGGCTTGTGATTCCATGGATGAGGTGCGAGATGTGATTTTTGTGTGTTGATGATGGACCAATCTGAAGGACTTAAGGCCGGTTTTTGATTGTAGCTTGAGTACGAAGATTTTAATTGTGTGAGCACATGCTTTTGGACTTATAAGTCCGGTAGTGTCCTCATTAGTGGAATTTGTGGCTCGATGAGTGGTTGGATGTTAATATATCGAGTATGATGTGACTGCGGGAAGTGTTCAGATTATTTGAATGTGACGAGAAGAGTTTGCTTGAGATGTAAAAAGGACTATTGGGTGCTCCATTTCTGTCTTGATTTGACGTATAGTCTTGAGTTATGGGTGTGTTGAAGGATCTTTCATGTTGTTTAATTGTGAAGTGAAGTAGATTTTCATGTCTTGTTATGAGTTTGGCCTTAGGAAGATTAAGTGATGGCGTTGTGGTTGTGGCTGTGGAAGGGTATAGAGAGATGTCAGTTTGACGCAAAGTAGGTAGGTTATCTCCTGTGGGGTGTCTTGAGGTTGTGTGATCCCTATGTTGTTTTTGTAGAGAGTTTTCCTTTACCAGTGAATTATATGTGTTTCAATTTGAGTTTGGACCGTTTGTGGAAGTTGGCTTAACTGTTGCAAGGGTGAATGCAAGATTTGCAGATAATTTGAAGTATTAGATGGTTTGCGGTACACGAGCTTATGAAGGATTTAGTTGAATCTCACTGCAGTAATGGGGTATGGTTATTTTAAGTTATCAAATGTTTTATTCCATGGCTTTGAACCAAGTAGGGGAGTCTGCTATCGACGAGTTGATTACACAATTATGTGTTGTATTGGTTTCGGTTTGAGGTATACTTGTGAATCAGTTATGATTTGCAGAGGTTGAGTTCGAGGATGACTCAAGTAAGGGAATTTTTGGATATGGGTTGTTTTAAATTCTATGGGTCTATAGAATCATGGAATGATTGAGTGGTTATTCGTGAATGATGTAGTGTGCATGGAGTAGGAATTTCTTGGTTGTGTTAAGGTGGGGTTATTTCTTTGGGTGTTGTCGTGCTAATGGGGCACAAGTCGTTCCGCTCATTTGGGCGGTGCAACTGAGACTTGAGCAGAGTGGGAGATTCTCGAGAAGATTCTAATGGGTTCAAGATTATATGTAGCAATTGAGAGTTTTCCGAATTTGTATATGGCTAGGACTTGAGATTTACATTGGATGGTGTCGGGACTAGCGGTATTTCTATATCATTATGAATTATACATTTCAGTATTAGGAATGTGAAGGAAACGACTTTCGACTCACATAAGGTCTCTTCAGAGTGAGTGTCTCGATTGTGGTACTTTGGGAGTGATAAGAGGGAATACATTGGTTTATGAGCCTTAGGGCGGTGTGATTTTATTTTAGGATTCCGTAGGGTGAGTTTTGGGTTAAGGATCGTGGTGTTCTGGCAAGGAGAAATGTCACCTTGAGGGTAATTTGGAAGGAACTCGGAGAAATAAGACAGTTTGGTAGTAGGTTGGATCAGCACGATAATGAGAATGATCGGTTCTTTGGGTACTTATGATGTGGTGAGTCTCTACATGTGTTTTGTGGCAATGCTCTGGGGTTTTGGCGACATGCGTGGCTTGGTTGAGTTAGAGGGATTCAGTTCTAATAGCTTGGTTATGTGCAAATGGATTCCAAAGAGTTCTCAATGATTTCTATCATGGTTTGAGGTATATATTTCCTACTGGCGTGAGGAACATGTTGCGTATTAGGATTTTCTCCTAGATGAGATCATATGGGAGGTTTTTGACTGATCAAGTATGCATTTTGCTGGTAGCTCAAAGTTGATCATGTGATTCGCATGTTTTCATATGATGGGATGATAGATTCGGTGTGTTGTGTAGGATTGAGATTTGCATGTGCGTGGTCACAATTCAGTTTTAAAGTGAAGGTCATGAATTCTTAGACAACATAGATGGTTTCAGATGTCTAGATGAATGCTATTACTACTTAGTATTCCTGAGAAGGGTGCGCATTTCAGAAGGAGCATTGTGTTTTAACCTACGGATGATTTATTGGTGTTGCAGTGCTCGCTTGGTTGATCGACTACTGATATTCAGATGTTTCTATGTGGTACAGAAGAATTATAGAAATATTCCTCGTGAGATGATCATGTATGAGAGATGTGTTAGACATTCGGGCAGAGTTAGGATCAGATATGGTGATTCGTGTGTTCTATGGATTTCGTAGTTGTATATGTTATGATTAGGTCATTGTGGACTTTTGGAGGGCTAATTGTCCATTTGGGGATGACCAGAGTAAGATGTGTATTCTACACCACGTCAGATTGGTTGACTCCTTATTGCTGCTATTGAGGGATGTGTCATTCAGTTAGAGTTGAGATTATTCGTGTTCTGTTATGATCTATGTGTTACTCCTTTATGCCACGAGGGGTTGTGACTTGTTGGTTATATACACACATGGTACGGTTCTAATGGGGCCATATAGCAGAATTTGAGCGAGATGGGCATTTGGGTATTGCATGATTGATTGTGCATTGGTTATGTTCTATCGATTCTGTAGGGCATTGTGTCATTTGCTTCTCTGTGGTTATGGTCATTCACCTTAGGTACTTGATGTCAAATTGAGTATGGTTCTTAATTTTGAGCATTGTGGCTTGAGGTATTTCATACAGGCCAGTGTTTAGATAGGGTCACGCATTGCATCTAGGTTATGTCGGGAGATGATCCTTTGTGTTATATTCGTGTGTCTTGGTTCTATTAGGTATGATGGGTTCGTAGCATTTCGGTTGTGGTAGTACTTGTTGAACTTGCGGGATGGTTCTCTCGGTTGAGCCATTTTTCATGATTGAGTACATTGGAATGTTGCTTATTGGTGCACGGATTTGCACAAGTTATGGCTTTAGATTGTATTGATGTGGCATGTCACTAGAGCGGTTGTGTTGGATGAGATGAGTTCATTGGACCTAGAATGGATACTATCGGATTTTATTACAACATGTATGGAGGATAATATCGGAAGTGCGCTTAGAAATTGGCTATATTTCTTGTCGAAGGAGGGAGAGTTCCATGACTTATTGGTCTGATAAGTGGTTACGAGTTTTTGCATATTTCTTACATCCTCGGCAGTGTATGAAAGTTTTAGAATGAGGTTTTGTTTGATATGAGGTTTATTACCCGTACTAGTTTATTTTTTAGCAGCTACGGTGATTAGAAATTGTTGTCATGAGTATTTGAGTTATGTGGTATATCATGTGATTGTGTCTTGGGGTTACGATTAAGGATCGATGCAGCTTGTTTAGACTTAGACAATGTATAGATGCGAGATTAGGGCTTTATAGGAAATTTCATATGTTGGAAATTGGATTCTAAGGTTTATGGGCTGGGTTAAAATAAGGATTTTTAGTTATGTTGTGTCGTCATGCTTATATGGATTAGGGTGACGTGGGATCACCCCCGAGTATATACATGGTAAGGTTGCACGACGGTTTGACGGGTTTGGAATGACTCCTGACACTTTCGAGGACAAACATATGTTTAAGTGAGGGAAGATGTAACGACCCGACCAGTCGTTTTTAGCATTTGCACTTCTCTCGGTACTTTGTGGGCATGAGTAGCTCCGTATGATGTACTACAACTTTTGTGAATACTTGATTTTGGTTTTCAGGTTAGTCGGAATCGATTTGGAAGAATGAATTTTATGGTTGAAACTTTAATTTGGAAGAGTTGACCAAGTTTACTTTTGTGGATTTGACCCGCAAAATGGAGTTTTAGGTCCATATGGTGATTTTGGACTCGAGCATATGCGCAGATTTGCATTTGGATGTTTCTAGAAGGTTTCGGCACAAATTGACGAAAATTGGAAATTTGAAGGTTTGGAAAGTTCATAAGTTTGACTGAGAGTTGACTTTGAGGATATCGGATACGAATTGTGGTTCCTGGAATTGGAATAGCTTCGTTATGTCATTTGGGACTTATGTACAAAATTTGAGTTCATTCCGGGTTGATTTGGCATGTTTTGGCGCGAGTTTTGGAGGTTAATATTTCAAAGTTCATTGATTTTTGATTTGAGGTGCGATTCGTCATTTCAATGTTGTTATGTGTGATTTAAGGCCTCGAGTAGGTCTGTATTATGTTATGGGACTTGTTGGTATGTTCGGACGTGGTCCCGAGGGGCTCAGGTGAGTTTCAGACAGGGTTCAGGTTGTTTGGAACCTTGTTGAAATTGCTGAAGTTTTTGGTTACTGATGTTTTCGCACTTGCGCATGAGGGACCGGAGGTGCGTGCTCGTGGAAGCGTGAAGCTGGTCACAGAAGCGACCTGGGGAAAAGCTGGCTAGGGTGGCTTCGCAGAAGCGGTTCTTCAGGCGTTGAAGTGCGATCGCAGATGCGACCCTGGTCATCACAGAAGCGGCCACTGATTGCCAAGGCTGACTCGTAGGTGCGTGACTTTGTTCCGCAGAAGCGAAGGTTGCAGGTGCGACCTACTATTCGCAAATGCGGAAAATGCTGGGCAGAAGCTATAAATCGAGGTTTTTGGTTCTTTTATTATATTTTGAGATTGGGGGCTCAGATTGAGATGATATTTGGAGTAATTTTCATCACAAGGATCGGGGTAAGTGTTCTACACTACTTGGTTTTGATTATATTTCACGAATCTATCTTCATTTTTTGTAATTGGATTGTGAATTTTAAAGAGAAACTTGGGGGGTTTTGCCTAAAATTTCATAAAGTAATTTTTTGAGTTTTGAACATCGATTTTGAATCGGATTTGATGAAACTAGTATGGTTGGACTCGTAATTGAATGAGTTTCCGGATTTTATAAGTTTTGCGAGTTTTGAGGTGCAAGCCCGTGTTTTGACTTTTGGTCGATTTTGCGCTCTTGATTAAGGATTCGACCTTTATCATTTGGAATTGTTTCCTTGGGCTTTATTTGATGTATTTGAGTTGCTTTCGGCTAGTTTCGAGCTATTCGAAGATCGGTGCGCGCGGGATGGCATTTTGGAGCATCGTTTGGCTTGCTCGGTATTGAATTTGATTTGTTCGAGGTAAGTAACACTTCTAAACTTGATGATGAGGGTATGAAACCCCGAATTACGTATTATGTGTTTGGGATTGAGGTGACACACATGCTAGGTAATGGGCGTGTGGGCATGCACCGTGTGAATTATGACTCCGTTATTTATGTGGTACTATGTAGTTTCCTGATCTTAGCTGTAACCATGAAATCTCTACGTACTTGAACTATTGAGCTTTGATCCATGCTAGAAACCATGTCTAAGCTACATGCTTATTCTGTTGAGACCCACCGAGGTCATTTCTGTTTTTGAGTTATCTACTTACATTGCATTTACATACTCAGTCATACGGATTCATATTCATATCATATGTTAGTCTCTATTACCATTTATTAATACATCACATTATTATTTTTGGGCTGATTATTCATGATATGGAGAGATTGATGATTGAGTGAGGCCGAGGGTCTGATGGTAAGGATGGTTATGGGATCGGGCTACACGCCACAGCTTATTTTATTGATTTATGCCATGACTGACTTATTATAGCGCTTGGGCTGAAGGAGCCCCTTCGGAGTCTGTGCACACCCCCAGTGAGCACAGGTACCTACACAGTGCGAGTGCCGAGTGACTGGGAGGATTGAGTGACTGTGAGGACTGAGTGGTTGTAAGGACTGAGTAACTGTAAGGACTGAGTAGGTGCGAGAACTGAGTGGCTGTGAGGACTAAGTGACTGGGAGGACTGAGTGAATTGATACTCTGAGAGTGTGCATATGATTTTATCACTGAGTTGCATCACATTCTACATACACGCTTGACATACAGACATAGAGATGCATTTTCCTCATGTTGTACGGTATCACGTCATTCATCACTTCTCACACATATTGACATATGACATAGAGATGTATTTTCCTCATGCCATTTTAAAATAAACACTTACCTGTTGAAAGCTTTTGGGAAAATTACAATTTCAAACTTGCTCATGTTTTTGGCGATTTTGGTAAAGGAATTGGATTTTCACTTATATACTTGAACAGCTGGCCTATTTTTCTGGAACTATGAACGAGCTGAGCATTTTATCTCCGAGTTACTTCTTTTATTACTTTCATTGCATTGTTATGAACTATTGTTTCCTATTGGTGTTGGACTCCGACCTCTGTTCTAGCTCGTCACTTCTTTCAACCTAAGGTTAGGTTTGTTACTTATTGAGTACATGGGATCTGTTGTACTCATACTACACTTCTGCACCTTGCGTGTAGATGTTGATGTTGTTCTGATCGACGGGAGTTGTATTTGAAGATGTACCTATGTTCCGATTGTAGCTGGCTCTTGTTTATGGTAGCCTTAGATTTATTTAAAAAATCTATTTATGTACATTTTGAACTGATGACGTATTTATCTTATACCAGCTTTGTAAACTCTAAATCTTAGAAGCTTATGATTTGTACTACCAGTCCTTGGAAAATGTATAAGATTCAGATATTTTCTTTTACTTATTTGTCTTATTAAACTTCATTGGAATTGGATAGTTGTTAATTGGCTTACCTAGCGGGTTGGGTTAAGTGTCAGCACAACTATTTGGATTTTAGATCGTGACACATTGTCACTTCGGAGATGCTTTAGCTTTTGTCTTGTCTCCCTTTCCATCAAAGCATGGAACTTCTAGAAAATTTGAAACACCTGATTTTGGTTTTCAAAATATTAACCCACAATTTTCGAGAAGCATCATCAATAAAAGTAACAAAATATTTGTTACTTCCCATCGATTTAATTTTCATTGGACCACAATCATTAGAATATACCAACTCAAGTATATTCAATTTTCTTTCAGACGATGTCTGAAATAAGACTATGTTGCTTAACAAATAAACAGTAGTCACAAGGTTTTGCCATTGTAACTTTGGCATAAGAGATGAGTAATTTCTTGACAAGAATCTGCAATCCTTTCTTGCTCATATGACCCATTTTTTCTGCCACAAATCTACAAAAATCTCATATTATGCCGCGTTTAATTCATCTCAGTATATTTCTGCATTTGTCCTGTACAAAGTGCCACGAGCAACTCTTTTTGTAATCACCAATGATCACTTTGTGAGTCTCTGCTTTTGACTTGCAAAATAGTTCTCGTATCCATCTCATTCAAAAGCTATTCCCGAGATTAAGTTCATTCGCAAATCAGGTACATGCCGTACGTCCTTTAGAACTAATGTGCATCCGACATTTGTCTTGATACAAATGTCACCGATACCCGTAATCTTTGATTAACTTGTGTTACCCATTCTCATAGTGCCGAAATCACATGTTACATATCTGTAAAAAATTCCTCTTACTGGTGTGGCATGATAAGATGCAACTGTGTCAACCATCTATTCTGACTTTGGATCTGCCAAGTGCATGCCTTCCTTTTCTTCATTTATAAAGAGAACAATATTATCATTATTTTACACCATGGCGGTTGTGATGTCGTCATTCTTCTGGCCACTGGTTTCACCTTTGCCCTTCCTTATATCTGGCAATCTCTTCTGAAGTGACCCGGTTGATCGCAATTGTAGCAATTTTTGGCTTTTGATTTGGATCGGTTCTTGGATTTCCCACGACCTCCGGATCTACCAAAGTTGCTTGAACTCTTGCCTCTACCTTCTATGATGAGAGCTTGTCCTTGATTTTCAGGCTTCTTTCTCAGTTTCTCATTGAGTAGAAGAGCCGACGTGACATCCTTTAACTCAATAATGGTTTTTTCGTGCAGGATGGTTGTGCAAAATTGTCGTACGAAGATGGCAATGAGTTCAAGAGCAAGATGACTTTATCCTCTTCCTCGATCTTTACTCCTAAGTTGGCAAGCTGCGTGATTTGTCCATTAAACACATTTAAATGTGACAAACAAATTGTACTTTCACCCATATGTAGGGCGTATAATAGCTTCTTCGGGTATAATTTATTTGTCAATGTCTTGGCATGTATAGGCTTTCCAACCTTGTCCAAATTCCACATGCAGTGTCTTCATCAATGATATTGTTTACCACATAATCTGATAAGTGCAACTTGATTGCACTAGCAGTCTTTTCATCCAAGTCAACACAATTCTCAGCTTTCATGGTATCAGGCTTCTTGGCATCACTCTTTAATACTTTGTGTAATCCTTGTTGGATGAGTAGATACCTCATCCTTCTTTGCCATATTGAGAAATCCCTATTTCCGTTGAATTTTACTACCTCGTACTTTACTCCAGACATTTTATTCACTGAGTATAGTACTACCGATCGTGAACAATATTTCTATGAACAAGCAGAACTTGTGCTCTGATACCAGTTGTTGGGAATAAACCCCTACAGAAATAATATTCACGATAATAACAGAGGAATAATAATATAGAACCGAGATACGGTAATCAACAAGAATAAAAAACAACATAAAGGACACAAAGATTTTTAATGCGGAAAATCCTTCTGAATAAGGGAAAAAACCACGAGCCCCAGAGGAGCAAAGTAATCCACTATAATAAGGAATTTTAAATCCAGTAGTCCCTTGTAAAATACTCTAGGGATCACTATACACTCAAAAGAAATAACCCTTTTTTAGGATTCCCACCTCACTACAATATCGCTCATACTTTTTGTTTTTCCTTACAGACTACACCGCTTGTGAATACCTCACACTGCTCTCTAACTCTCAAATATATTCCAAACAGAAGACTTGTTACGTTGCATATTGTTGTTGCAACTTGTCAATTTGCAAGAATGCAAATTGTTACCAAAACCAACTTTGGCCATGGAATTTGACTTCCTTCCCCCCACTTCCTTTTTTCTTTTTCATTATGGGGATGGACCACACACTTTCCCTCAAAAGGGGATAGTTGATTCATTTTGCAGATGATTAAATTGATCTATTTGTAGTTTTGGCTTATCAAGAATGCCCAAAGAATGGACAACTTGGAACTGCTGTCAGCAATTAATGCTCAAAGGGGATAGTTAATCTTTATTTTCCTTGTTTGGTTGGTGAGTGAAAAACTTTTTTCGAAAATTTTTTTCTACTGTTTGGTTAGAGAGTAGAAAATATTTTTAGAGAAATATTTTTTTATGCTACTCTTCTCACCTCCTTCCCCCAAGTCCCTCCAAATTCAAAAATTTAATTATTCTTCTAAAAATACACACAATCCAAAGGAACTAATGTGTTGCCTTACCTTTTTACACAAAAATAACATTAAAATTTGTGCTCCATAACTAAAAAAAATACTCTTTTTTGGTTGAAAAAGAAAGTACTGTTTCTACAACATGAAAATAAAGTACTCATTTTGTTGAAACGAAAGAAAATATTTTTTTTTACATCATGAAAAGAAAATACTCATTTTGTTGAGAAGAAAGAAACTACTTTTTCTACATCATGAAAAAAAATACTCTTTTTGTTGAAATGAAAGAAAATACTTTTTACTACTCTTTTTGTTGAAATTAAAAAAAAATACTTTTTACTAAATCAACTCAATCATTTTATTAAAATGAAAGAAACTACTTTTTATACATCATGAAAAGAAAATACTCTTTTTATTGAAATGAAAGAAAATACTTTTTACTACTCTTTTTGTTGAAATAAAAGAAAATATTTTTTACTACATCATTTTTTTAAATGAAAAAAAATATATTTTAACATCATGAAAAGAAAGTATTTTTTAATTAAAGAATTTTTTTTTTATTTTTTTATATCATGAAAAGAAAATACTGATTTGCTGAAATGAAAAAAAAGAAGCACTCTATTTATAACACGAAAAGAAAGTACTATCAATAATATTTCTATTTAGGGTGGGGGTAGGGGTAGGGGCGAGGGTAGGGGTAGGAGGTGGGATTGGGGTGGGTTGGGATTTGGGGTGAGTTGGTGGGGATGTGGAATAAGGTGGGAAGGTTGAAAAATAGTTTTAGAAAATATTTTTCCTTCTCTGGTTAGGGAAAATATTTCATGAGAAAAATATTTTTCAAAACATTTAAGCCAACCAAATATGAAAAAATTAAAAAATATCTTCCGATAAATATTTTCGTTCATACGGAACACACCTACTACCAACTGATACGAGATACTCAATAATTTGATTGGTTAAATCATCTTCGCTAAATCTCAAAAGCGGTTCACATTTCCCATGTCTACATCTCTTATAAATTTTTTTTGCTTTTCTATTCAATATCCTGTAGTCGTATTGAAGTTTGACAAAATTTGGATTCACGCTGGGAGAATTCTATATTGGAGTAAAACTTTCACTAACAAAAGCGATTATATAGGGTTCGTATTTGAAACATTTAATTAATGATAAAAGAGTATTTATCACTCTATTATAATCCTGATTGGTACACTACAATGTATTATTGTTACCAATGTTAGGCAACATTTTTTGTTAGTCGCACTACAAATTAAATGTCCAATCCAATGTGTGCATGGGGTATTATTGGTTGGGAGAATATAATTTTGTCTTTTTATTTGGTCTTTAACAGTTAATCCTAGAGTTATCACGAGTTAGTATTTTTGGTTTGAGTTAGACTCAGAATTAACTTAATTTATTAATGACAAGTACTTCAACTATCTTGTATTAAAAGAAGAGGAGAGGGTAGCAGGTTTAGTAGGCTTGAACCTATAATATAAGGTCCACGGTGCACCTCTTTGAATTGTCCTTCTTACTTGAAGTAAGTATGTACATGGTCTTTCTTCTTCTTCTTCTTCTTAACATGAGACACTCCCATTCGAATTATAATCTTTTTTTTTTTTTAAAAATAAGGGATTGAACTAATATATGGTAGACTATACTTTTAACTTTTCCAAACTCCTTTTTATATGGGATAAAATATGTTCATATTTAATGATCGCATGAGAAAGCGATACGTGGAACTGAAGGCAGAAGACAGCCAAACCCGAAGGAAATAATCTCACTTGTCACTGGAGAGAATAATACTCATAACAACAAAATTAATGCCGACATCCGGTAGCATCCAATGAAGAATATTCTACAACATTAAGTGCATGATCCATTGCACAGAGTATGGCATTCACTGCCCACCGTTACACACCCTTCAATGACCCTCATAATTGTCATTAAAGAGGAGCTTAATCCTAGTATTTTGTTCCCTATGTGCAGCTATAAATAGTGAGCTCTATCATCATTGTAAAGGACACAAATTTTTTGACAAGCATACACTATATTCTATCTGTCACGACCCAAAATTCACTAGTCGTGATGGCACATAACCCAACCTGTTAGGTCAACCAATTAACAATTAACACAGTTTTAATAAAATAAAGGTGATCAACAAATGATATATCTAGATTTCATACAATATCTCGAGAACTGGTAGTACAAGTCATGAGCTACTAAGACTAGATTATTGCAAAAACTAATATGAAACAAATACAACTTCTATTTGAAATGTACATAACCAGGATTTGACTCTAAAACTACCCAGGGACAAATGGTATCCACACCCAAAAATCACGAACGTCTCTAGAGTCAACTCCCGTCATCCACCATAGCTCCACTCTGCAATCTGCATGCAAGGTGCAGAAGAATAGTATGAGTACAACCGACCCCATGTACTCAGTAAGTATCTTGACTAACTTCAGTGAAGTAGTGACAAGGATTTTTAGTTAAAAGATACTCACTAATATAACCTGCACAATAGACTAGCAATAGAACAATACTACAACCTAACAGAAAAGAGTAAAAGAAACAAATATGCGAAGCAGTAAATAATTACTAGAAGAAATCATGATTAATATTCCTCAATATTGCGACCAATCCATTCCTTAGAGCGATAACCAACAAACCACAGTATTAAAACCATAACTTTCATAGTGTGAGAAATGTACTCAAGATATCAAGTCAAATGGCACGACAACACCCTTCGTGCATTTATCTCATCCTCACCAAATATACGTATAACATTACCAACCAGGTGAAAGAAATACCAATAACACTAATGACAAAGTGTAAAATACATAGGTAGCAATAACGAACAGGGCAATACATATAGACTACGATAACAGACTAGGTAGAAGGCATAGAAGTAATGATAGCAATTAGGGAAGAATAATATAAATTTTCACTAACTAGAATGGTAGAAGGCCTAGGTGTAGATATAACCAACATGAGGGAAAGCACGATCTTTATGAGCAAGCAAATAGAAGATATGAATAACTAACATGATAGAAAGCTTATACAAAAGTACAACAAATGAGAAACGACATGGATGTAGATGTGACAACAAGAAGGAAAGCATGACATTTGCAAGTTAAATAGATAGAAGGCATGGACAACACAACAACAATTAAGATAAAGGACAAAGATAGAATAACAATGACATGTCACCTAGGAAAAATAGGTGCAACAGTAACAACTCAAGATAAAGGCATGGATGTATATACAAGGAAACGATATCACAACATAATGCATGTCCCTCGTCCTCGCCTGCACGGAAATACCCTTCGTGCCATGAACACATGATAATATAAAAATATAATATTATAAATGCAATGGCACAACATCACCCTTCGTGCTTTTACTCTCATACTCACATGATAATGTAAATGAAATGGCACGGCATTACCCTTTGTACTTTTACTTTTATTCTCACATGATAATGTATATGAACTGGCACGACATCACCCTTCGTGCTTTACACTCTTCCTCACATGATAATGTATATGCAATGGCACGGTATCACGCTTAGTGCTTTGCACTCTTCCTCACAAAGCATATGTATATCAATGACAAGCAAAGTAGGAAGCATGGATAATATCAAGAAGAGTGATTAAACGAATATTCCACATGAACATCAATCACAACTTTCAAGCCATTAACAGTTTAGTAAACCTCAAGAACCTTATTGTTCAAGTATTTCACCAAGTCTCAAAATGATCTTCAACTCAGGTATAGAATTCAATATCTCAAGAATAATGATCGTAGCGATGTATTAGTGATTAAGCATAGTGATGACCGAATTAAACACATCAATAGTTTCACAAAAATCTGTCAAATTTTAATCAAGTTATAATAAGCTAAATCTTGGTTCTAGCATTTAATTTCATATTCTTAGTAATCTAGAAGTCAGGTAATACACGAAACAAGAAGGTCACGTAATTCTACAAGGCACAATTTATCGTATAATTTACCCCCGAGCATGATTAATCCTGGCACATGCATATATGCTCGGCACTTCATATATGCATCGCCCACGCATGTATCAAATAATAGCAATTTGTAGGAAACATCCCCCCCACTAACAAAGTTAGGCAAGACACTTACCTCAATTCGGCTCAATCAACACTCAAATTAGCTTTTCCTTTACAAATTAACCTCCGCTCGGCTCAATCTAGCCAAAGACGACTTAAATATATCAAATAATGCAAGAGAAAACAATGTCAATCAACAAAGCAATAATTTTTATATAATTTTTAAAAGTCGACAAAAGTCAACTCCAGGCCCCCCGATCAAAACCGGGGTCCAAAGGTAGGTCTTGACTGCCCATAGCTCTACGAGTCCATATACGTGCTTTGTTTCCAAATCCCAGTCCAGTTTGACTCTCAAATCTCAAATTTTTATTTTTCAAAACATAAAATCTCCAAATTTTTCCCTTAGATTCTCATGAATTTGATGTTAAATCTAATGTATAATCACGAAATATAATTGAAAGTTGATTAAAATTACTTATCTAATAGTTTGGATAAGTAATTACTTCGCAAAAGCGAAGCTTGAATAGTTCTGCCTCTATCGCAAATTAGATAAATTAGGTCGCAAATGCGAAGATAGTGCATACGCAAAAGTGGCCCAAATGTTCGCAAAAGCGAACTGCTACTGCCCAACTGTGAAGCCTGCCAGTTCCCAGCCTTATCGCAAAAGCGATCACAAGTTCACAAAAGTGGTAGTCGCAAATGCGACCCTCAACTTGCAAAAGCGAGACCAGAACACCACCAAATCTGAACGTTCTTCCAAACACTCTGAAACATGTACGAAACTCATCTGAGCCCTCGGGGCTTTAAATCAAACATCCATACTATTCCAAAAACATAACACAAACTCGCTCGCACGATCGAAATTCCAAAATAACCTCTTGAATCACGAATCAGACGCCAAAATGCATGAAAATCACAATAAATGTCAAGAACTTCTGGAATCACAACCAAGAGGCCGAACCATATCAAATCAACTCCAAATGACACCGAATTTTGGAGGCAAGTTCCATATGACGAAACAGACCTATTCAAGTCCCGAAACCAAAATCTGAACCAGATAGCCTTAAAGTTAAACCATGGTCAAACTTAGGAAAATTCTAAATCTTTAGATTGCCAACTTCCGCCAAATGATGCCGAAACCTTTTAGAAACATCCAAATACAAATCTAGACATATTCCCAAGCCCAAAATTACCATCCGGACCTACTGAAACCATCGAAACTCCAATCCGAGGTCAAACACTCAAAAGTCAAACCTTCGTCAATTCTTTCAACTTTGAGCTTCTCAAATGAGAGTCACTCCTTATAACCATTTCCGAACCACTCAAAAACCCAAGCCGATGATGCACGCAAGTCATAATACACTATGCGAAATTACTCATGGCTTCAAACTACCGAACCGAACGTAATTTTTCAAAACGACCAGCCAGGTCGTTACACTATCAAAAGCTCACATTTTACTTTCTTGCTTATTTGCATTGTTCTTATTGCTCTCGGTTTCTCTACACCCAGAACTAAGATATCTGCTGTCTATTTTAATTTTAAGGCTAAGTCTTATATTTTTGTTTAATTCATTCATTATTTTTGGACCAAATTAATTCACTTGTCTATACACTACATATAAATTCAACTGTACCATTTTATAGGTAAATAGTTTGGCGCCCATTGCGGGGAATAGACAGTCGTGTAATTGAATTAATCCCTGCATCTGTTACTAACTAGTTTGATTCTTTGTTCTTAGCAAAAACCATTAAAAATGACAGATAATGGTGTTAACAACACACGTAACGTTAAGGCCCAAGGAATCAGCCTTAGCACGAGGATTTAATTAATGACACCTGCTTTAGCCACTTCCAAGGTTTTTCTCCTCATGCTGTACGTAGCATATATTTTTCAACAATGAGAGAAGCCGCTCGGCGCTGAAGTTCACCTTTAAGCTGGCTGACCTCAGCAGAGAGGTTGTCTCGCACGAATCTCATGGGTCGGAGACTAGCTTCAAAATCACGAATAGTGGAGCCATAAATATTATTATGCTCTAAGGTTTTCTTATATTTATCCTCCAACTGGGCATACTTTTCCTTGGCAACAGCAAGTCTTTCAGCCTTGGAGTTTAAGGCTGCCTCCAAATTAAGCAATATTTCAGCAGAGTCAGCCTCACGATCAGATGCAGCAAGGATGACATTGTGGACTTCAACCCATTTGGCCTTAGTTTCTTCATATTATGCCCTTAACGAGATAACTTTTTGGCTAATAGTCATTGCTTCTAGCTCGCTTTGCTGCAATCGAGTATCCAATTCAACATCCTGAGCAGCTCGAGCTTCTAGTTCTGAGAGGCAAGCAACAATTTGGCCCCTCTCGGCCAAAAGTTAATCCCGCTGGGAGATAAGTTCCTCCTTATCACGAATCAACCTTTGAAGGCCCTTGGAGCCAAGGAAGTTGGCCTGCAAAATGAGAATGCAAATTCAAAAATTTGCCATAACACAAATAGAAGAAACAATAGAAGAAAACAAAGACTATATCGTCGCTACGTTGTGCATGGCATTGTTCAATAAGCATTCTCCCGAGAGAGTTTGTATCCTTTACCAATCTTTCTCTAAAGCCAGGGGCTTCAGATAGTTAGCTTTTTCCACCGGTCGGGACAACAGATTGCATCTGGTGGAAACTGAGAGGGTGGCGCCCTCCTCCTTTGGGAATCTTCTGAGGGGGCAACATAATTTTATCCCAGGTTCCGATGAACTAGGGACTGGGGAAGAGGGATATCCTCCTCTCAAGCAGTCGCGACCGGCGGAAATGATATAGCAGCTGCTGGTGGCGAAGGATGAGTTGGAGAAGAGGTAGATGAAGCAGATGGATTTGTAGGGCGAGAAGCAGCTGCGACAGGTGCAGTGCTGGTTGATGGTTGCTCGTCAACTGAAGATAGAAGAGGCCTGGTACTTAGCCCTATAGTACGGGGTGCGACAGTTGGGACTCGGAAGCGTGAGTTGGCATCTTCTACCACATCAAACTCCCCCTAGAGTGTCGAGTTTAGTCTCCGGTTGGCATAGCTTACTCAATAGATTGAGCATTCCGTTGAGTTGATGAAGGTCATCATCTTCTATGTAGAGAAGCTTCATCATCATTGGCTTCTCCATCATCATCAATCACCATGGTTTTTGGGACCGGCTCGGGCGCGGTGTTCATCACCACGACATCAGAAGATGACTCGGGTGCTATGCTCTTTGCCTTTTTATTTGCTTCCCCGGCCGCGAATGCACGTCTCTTTTTTATTTGCTTGTTCTCCGGCTGGGGACTCCGAAAAGAAGCACTTGCACCAGAAGCAGGTCTGGAGACACTTGTTTGCATAAAGGCTTTCTATAGCAACCTCGTCGCATCAGTAGGATCAACCAAAACGTTCTCCCCAGGGACAACAACTGAGCCCTGGGGTAGACCTAAATCCAACAAAGGAAAAAAGGGGCAAACAACTTCCCTACATGAAAGGAAAAAACAATATGAGTTTCACTTACCATGAATTTTGGCGTTCCATCCGTATTTGAGGGCTAATTCCTTCCACGTACGGGTTTCTAGCTTAGTAACGTCCAAAATCTTTTGGACCTACTGGTGCAAACCTTCAACCCGCGATGGAACCCACCGAGTTGCTCAAACAAATAAAATAAAAGAAACCAGTGACATCATGGGATGATCTTTAACTAGAAGAAGGGATAAAAGGTGAACTTACGAGCACGGTTCCACAACTCCGAAAAGGATGAAGCTGTGGCCGAAATGATGTCCTTGGTGGCAACTGCAACGAACCATTCTATCCATCCACGGTCGTTGTCATCATCCATGCTGGCCAGTAGGGCACGATAGCCACCTTTGCTGAAATTTATCATTCCCCCGCAAAAGATTTTGGGGGAATAAAGATTCATTAACCGAGCTAGGGTTAGCTCCTCTCCCATCTCCTGGCACAAACGCTGAAGACAAGCCATTGTCCTCTACACAGAAGGACTAACTTGTGCCAGACACACTAGGCAGTTGTTGAAGATCAATTTTGGCGCTACCTTTTCTCAATTAATTTTCTATGCTTTTTTAGTCAATAATAATTTAATAAAATACACTTGACCTATTTTTAAATAATTATTCAAAATATTACAACATTTAGCTTAATAAACTATGTTTGATCGATTTAGGGTCTTGTTTATTGTTAAATTAATAAAATTTGACTTTTGGTATATTAGCATAATTGTAATCACCATTATATTTTTTACATAATTAGTCACCTTGTTATTTACATAACTTTGACATATTTATATATTTTTAGACTTTTAATATACATGCATATGTATATATTATTAATTTTATAGTTATAAAATTCTATAAATATGTTTTATAAATTATTAAGATTAGGGAGCCCTAATTAAATTAATATAAATTGAGAAGGGTTTAAATTCAAATTGGGTCATATGTTTTAAAGTTCAAATTCTATTCAATGGCCCAATTGTTAATACATTTTTGAACAAAATTAGGGATTCCTTGTAGCCTCTCATTTCAGTTACATCACTCTTCCATTTTTGATATAGCTTCTGCATCCATTGGCCAGAATGACTTCACCATTTTCATGACTTTCTTTCTGCTGCAACTCGGTCAAAAAGAGTCTCCAGCAACTCGGCCAAAAACCCGAACACTTTGCATTCCATGTGTAAGATTCGCCTATTCTGGAACCCCTTTTCTTTAAATTTTGTCATCATTTTCAGCTTTGATTTCAAACAAATACATACCCATGACCCTTCTCTTCTCTGTATCTTTTAAATTTCAAAGCTTTTCAATCCTAAGGTCAGAATTTTTACATCATTTTCGTGCAAGGGACACTCTTCAAGAAAGAGATCTTTGTTTCATTAAAAGAAGTCAGAGAGGCAGAGATTTCAAATGATGATTTCCACACATGGGGGAAACGTCTCCTTTCTTCCCATTTTATGATAGTTTCTCGTTTCTGTCATTACCATCGGCGAACTTTTCAAGCATTGCCTATTTAAAATTCAAATCACAATTTGTCTTCCATATTAAAGATTTGAACGCATGACTATAATATCTGAATCCGAAAATGACCTTACTGCTTTTCTCTTGTTTCTCTCACAACGACTATATTTTTTAAGCATGATTCAATCTCCAAATTTCCTCTATAAATTGAGGGGAAATTCACAAGAATGGGCAGAAAAAAGGGAGCCGCCTCCCTAATCCCCTCTCTCACTCTCTTCCTCATTTCTTCCTCAAAACCAGTAGCAACCCCATAACCCCAGCTCCTCGTTGTTTTCCCATCTTCTTCTAACTCCTCTTAAGCTCCCCTCTTCCTCAAACAGAAAAATAAAACAATGAAACCACCGACGACCTCGACCAACATTAGATCCGACTGGACCTTTGTTGTCTAACAACGTCTTTGTGTTCCTTGTTCGTATTTGATATGATCCGATGCTCATCGCTATCGTAGCAGCGTCTTTGGTCATTGGACTTGAAAGTCTAACCACCGGATAAACATCATCGGAATTTTAGTATGTCCCTAACTTGCCGGAAAATTCGTGTGCGTACAACAACTTTTGCCTCTTCCAAATCTGTTAATATGGCTGCTCATATTGAAGTTCACTGTAAAGTTTGATAGCTAATGCCCGGTACTCTTGCCGGAAGCACTTAAAAAAGATAACACTTGGAAAAAATACAACAAAAACGCAGCTGAAAACAGCCGCAAATCAGCTGCCGATCCAGCTGAAAAACAGCCCCTCAAATTCAGCTAAAACAGCCCAAAAATGAGCTCAAATCCCTCACCAAACTCCAGCAAAAAACTAGTCCAAAAGAAGCAACAATGCAGCAATAAATCACCAAAAACGCTGCCAGTTTTCGCCCCCAAAATAGCCCCGAAAACAGTCCATCAACATCCCCTTAAATCACCATGAAAACAACCAAACATCAACCTTCAACCCCATAAAAGCTGGTCACTTTCAGCTTCAAAACACCCCCAAACCCATGCCAAAATGATCCCAAGTCCAGCTGAAAATAGCCACCAAAACTACTATACTAAACGCATCATAAACCAGCCTAAGAAACCAACTGAAAATCAGCTGCGAAGCTACTTAAAAAGAATCAGCCAAAACACCACCAAAACAGCCCCAAAACTAGCCGAAAACAGCTTCAAACCCAGCAAAATCCGCCACGAGACAGCCACGAAAACCACCTGAAAACGATCCTGAAGCTCCACCGCCGACTTCGTCAATCCCCACTGATTTGTTGCCATCTTCCTTGACGTTGAGAGTATTATGTTTGGCCACTCTTAAACCAGGTCATATCTCTCCTTTTTCCTCTCCTTTAATGATGAGTCTTTTGATTTTGCTTCAGTTTATTATACATGTTTGATGGGTATCTCATTTTTCTTAAGGCCAACTATGTCTCAAAGGGAATCTACTCCATTAGAGTTAAATTAGAAGATAAATTGATGCGTTGTCTTTAATTGGTATATGGAATTATTTTGTTCATTCTTCTGCAACTTAATCATGTTAGGATATTTCACTTAAAAGATATAGAGTCTACATCTTAATTGTACGTAACTCTTCAAAGGAAAGAAAATGGCTACGTATAATCCTAGAATTCTCAACTCTTGGCTTCACTTAGTTGGTGGGTTACAGAATGAGATTTTGGTTGGATAATTATATCCTGCAAGGTTTATATCTCATAGGCAGTATCAAAAGAATGAAAAAAAATCAAAAGCTTTATTACTTCATTGTTGGTCTAATATATAGGTTCAAATGCGCGGTGGTACCCTTGGGCCTTGGCTCTAATGTAAAAATATTTACAAATATCTGCAACTGTATAAGCAATAAACTTAACTGTATGCGTGAATTAATTATTTTATAAGTAATAATGTGTTTTTGCATTATCCACTCCTCATCTATCCAATAACTTGTAACAGTTAGATAATCACAGTCATTACCTCTTCTACTAATATCAGTAGTAATAGCAATGTGACAATCTATATGAGTAAATAAATAGCGCAAATATTGTTCATATTCATGTTTATATTTATAAATATCGCTCTTTACGGTTGCGCGACCAACTTTTAATTTAGGTCAACAATGTGACCAAAGTTAGTCTCTATTCAGGTCAACAATGGTCAAAATTAAAAATCACTTTTGTATTTACTATCTAAATAATATAAATGTAAGCTGGTAATACTTTTGTAATACAAGAGATGAATAGTACTACGAAGCGTGCGTGTGTGCCTATATATATATACTATGCACTAAGTATCAGTGCACTTGCTAATGCACTGATACTTAGTGCATAGTATAGTGTAAGTAATATATATATATATATATATATATATATATATATATATATATATATATAGCTAATGTTATATCGAATATATATATATATATATTATATATATAAGCTATATTCGATATAATATTAGTTAATGCACTTATACTTAGTGCATAATATAGTGTAAGTATATATATATATTATATATATAAGCTATATTCGATATAATATTAGCTAATGCACTCATACTTAGTGCATAGTATAATGTAAGTATATATATATATATATGCTATATCGATATAATATTAGCTAATGCACCTAAAATCATGCTTTAAACTATGCATTATACATTTATAAGATAAGAAAAAAGAATTAAAGTGAGGAGTTTATTAATGTATTAATTATGAACTTAAGGTTATATTGGACTTTTAGGATATGAATTGGACTTTTAGTTAACTAAAAAAAGATTAGGATATGAATTAACTAATTTAATTTGTTCTTGCTTTATTTATATAGATGGAACATTGTACTTGGATGTACAATAGGAATTATCCTAATCGGCGGGAATTGCGGGAGGATTTTGTAGAAGGGGTTGATGACTTTATTAGACATGCAATGTCACTTTTGCCACACATAAATGAAGGAGTAATTAGGTGCCTTTGTGTTAGGTGCGACTGTATGAAGTTTGGAAAATCGGAGGAAGTTAAGGTTCATCTTTATAGTAAGGGGTTTATAGCGAATTACTTTGTGTGGACTAATTATGGAGAGATCAATGGTAACCATGAGATATTTCATAACATGGTTGTTGGTGAAAGTAGTAGGTCGGTGGAGAATACAAATCGTGATTCTAGAATTCATGATATGGTTGCGGATGCTTTTGGAATGCACTTAGGGGGTGAGCCCAATAAAAATGTTGGACAAACTCCTAATGATAAAGCAAAATATTTTTATGAACAGTTAGAGAAAGCTAGTCGTCCACTACGTAAAGGAAGTCCGCACTCTGAGTTGTCTGTTGCAGTTAAATTACTAAGTATCAAATCTGATTGGAATATTTCTCAAGGAGCCATGGACTCTGTCATTGACCTTATGCGTGAACTAGTTGACTCCGATATCGAATTACCTAATGATTTCTATAAGGCAAAAAGATTAGTTTCTAAGTTAGGACTTTCGTCAATGAGAATTGATTGTTGTGAAGATGGTTGCATGTTATATTATAAAGATGATGCAAATTTAAGCAGTTGTAAATTTTGCGAAAAGCCTTGTTTCAAGAGGCTTTCCAGCGGGAAGATGGTCGCTATCAAGGCGATGCATTATTTACCTCTTATACCTAGGCTAAAGAGGTTATATGCGTCGATGAGTTCTGCTCCTCATATGAGATGACACTTTGAAAATAGAAGACCACCTGGTGTTATGTCTCATCCTTCAGATGAAGAAGCTTGGAAGCACTTTGATAGGACATATCTAGATTTTGCTAGTGAACCAAGGAACATTCGGTTAGGTTTGTGTGCATCTTCACGCCTTTTTCTGTATCTGCGACACCGTATTCATGTTGGCTTGTCTTTCTTACACCTTATAATCTACCACCTGAGTTGTGCATGACTAGTCCATATATATTCTTAAATTGTATTATTCCCGGCCCACGTAATTCGAAAAGTTTGATAGATGTATATTTTCAACCTTTGATTAATGAGCTAAAACAATTGTGGTACGATTGTGTTGAAACATATTACATATCAACCAAGCAGAATTTCAATTTGCGTGCTAATTTAATGTGGACAATTAACGATTTTCCTGCGTATGGAATGTTGTCTGGGTGGATGACTGCTGGGAAGCTAGCTTGTCCTTACTGCATGGAAAATAGTAAAGCGTTCACTTTGAAACATGGCCGAAAGCAATCATGGTTTGATTGTCATCGTCAATTCTTGCCTGAGGGTCATGAGTTTAGAAGGATAAAAAATGCATTCAAAAAGAATAAAATAGAATACGATTATCCACCTCCGATACTTTCAGGTGAGGAAATTTGGGAGAGGGTCCAGAACTTCAGTAAAGTTACTGAAGCTCCACCTTATAGATTCCCCGGATACGGTGTTATTCATAATTGGACCAAACAGAGTATATTTTGGGAGTTGCCTTATTAGAAGGATAATCTTCTCTGTCACAACCTTGATGTCATGCATATTGAGAAAAATTATTTTGACAATTTGTTCAACACAGTGATGGATGTTAAAGGTAAGACAAAGGATAACCCGAAGGCTAGAATGGACTTACAAGAATATTGCAGGCGGCCTGAATTACACTTGCAGACAACAAACAATGGTAAGATATTCAAGCCCAAAGCAAGTTACACATTCACTTTGGAGGAAAGACGGCAGATTTGTGATTGGGTAACGAAATTGAAGATGCCTTAGGGTTATGCGTCGAATTTTGGGGAAAAAGTTAATATGGAGGTAGGGAAGTTGAGCCATTTGAAAAGTCATGACTGTCATGTTTTCATGGAGACTTTAGTGCCTATTGCATTTTGTGGTTTACCTGAAAGAATCTGGAAACCCATCACAGAGATTAGTTTGTTTTTCAAAGACTTGTGTTCTTCCACATTAAGGGAAGAAAACCTACACCGGATGGATAAGAGTTCACCTTCCAATCCACCTTGTACACGAGGCATGACTTGGAGGGCCTGTTCAATGCAGATGGATGTATCCCTTTGAGAGGTAATATTATATATTTGATATAATTTTCTGTTTAATTGAATGTTCTTGGCTAACTTGAAATTATGTAGGACAATTGGCAAATGCAAACAATTTGTTAAGCAGAGGAATATGATTAAAGGATCTATATGAGAAGCTTATCTTGCAAAGGAAACTGCTCATTTTTGTTCTTATTATTTTGAGAGTAATGTGCCATGTGCTAGGAATAGGCCCAACAGGCACACGATCGACCTTGGGAATGATCCATTATATCCGCCTATGTCCATATTCAATCAACCAGGCAGATGTTCTAAGGATGTTAGAAAGAGAAGTTTGAGTGATATAGAGTTCAAATCAGCTACACTTCATGTGTTGCTAAATTGTCCCGAAGTTGTACCATTTCTCAAGTAAGTTTGATTTAGTGGTTATCAAAATATAAAAATTATTGTGATTACATCTCAATGCAACTACTAAAAATATTTGATGTGTCACAGTCACTTTGTGAGTCAATTTGGCCATGATGCTGTATATACGAGATTTGATACGTGGTTCAAACAATTTGTAAGTTTCTCCTTAAAATATTTTAACACTATGTAGGTAAACAATATTTGGAAGTTACGCTAACTTATGATTTTTTTTAACAATATGTAGGTAAATGATCCAAATAATGGTGTAAATCAATTTTTGAAAGATATATCTTGAGGACTTGGGGTTGAGGTCACAACAATGTCTAAGTACGTTGTGAATGGTTATAAGTTTCATACAGAGGATTGCTCTAAAAATAAAAATAGCAACAACAGTGGGTGTGGGTTCAAGGTGGTGATGACAACCAAGATGGAGATATTGATTATTATGGTGTGCTCAAAGAAATAATAGAACTAGAATTTACAGGTTGGACATATAAGAAATTAATACTCTTTAGATGCAGGTGGTTTGACCTACATCCAACAAGAGGTACAAGAGTACATAATCAATACAACATAATTGAGGTTAATCATACGAGGGAGTATAATCGCTATGATCCTTTCATAATTACACATAATGTTAGGCAAGTGTATTATGCTCCTTATCCATTGCGGCGGAATAAGTCTGATTGGTGGGTTGTAATAAAAACTAAGCATGTGGGTAGGGTGGAAGTCGAGAATGTGTTAGTTGTTGCATATCAAAACGATATCTCCAGTGTTGACCAAATAGTGGACGAAGTTTTAGAAAATGATTTGGAACATCCTGAACACATATTGGAAGAAGTTGATATAAATGAAGTAAGAATTATAGAAAACGAAGAAGAAGAAGAATCAACTGATGAAGCTCAAACTAGTGAGGAAGAAGAATTCTCGGACGAGGAACTATACGTCGATGAGCTTTAAAAAGTTGGTTTCTTTAATAACTCTCGTTTATAGCTAGTTTCTTTATATGTTTCAATGTAAATATGTATTATATTATGCAGATGACGGGCAAGGGTCAAGAAAAGGCTAAGAAACCAAAGAGGAGGGTAGAAGATAATCCTCCATCTTTTCTTGCCTCTTCAGAGATGCCTATGCCTATGCCTCCACCCCAGGGCTATTCTGAGCTGCCACAACATCTCCAGCCCTACACCTTCGTGCAGACACCAGGTCTTTCGTCACAGGGCCATAGGATTGTACGTCCGACATACAGTCCAGCTATCGCACGACCACGTGGATCGCAACCATCTGCATTGCATGGATCGCGTCGATCCATGTCACATCCACATGGATCACAGGCATCAGTGTCACAGCCACTCAAGTCATAGCTATCAGTGTCATGTCCACTTGCGGGCCATACAGCTATGTCGCAGTCATAGGGCTCGCAGTCATCTTCATCTTAAACTTCACCTATTTCAGGCCTTCGCCTGCGAGATACTAGCTCTGACCCCCTACACCTTCCACACATGCCTCTGATATACATGCTTCGGACGGTGATGCTGATGATGACAAGGAGGTGCATTATGATCAGTATGGCAGGATCATCATAGTCCCTGAGGGTGATGAGTAAGAGTTATTTGTTATTTTTACGTTTATTGTTTTGTACAGTTTTACTAAGATATTAATGTATTTTTTTATTAAATTGCAGGTTCATTCCTAATAATATTATTACAAGGATTATCACCAAAGCCACCAGAAAGCTTTATGATGGCCCTTATGCGTCTTGGAGTGATTTTTCATTTGTGCTGAAGGAGCAAATTTTCAACGACTTTAAGGTATAAATGTTCTTTTAAGCAGTACAATTACTATATATATATATGATATATATAGTGCTATTGCACTAATATACTATATACTATATTATAAGCAGTTAATGCACTTAACTTTTGAATAATTATTAGCTAACAAAAGCTAAGTATAATATATCGAATATAGAATTTATGATATTTCCATATAATAACTTTTGAAATAAAGAGCAAGTGTGTATGGGAACATCGTTATAGCGCAGATGTGGCTGCAAATTTTCATCTCAAAGCTCGCAAGCGGTTGTCGCATTGTTTCTCTAAAGCTAGAAAGTTGAACCAGAAGCCTGGCTGGTTGCTTCAGAATTTATGGGAGGATTTATAAAGGCAATGACTTACCACAGAGTTCTTAGAGAAGAGCGAAAAAGGAAAGAAAGCTCGTGCATCTGAGAAGGGAGGATCCTTGCACACCGGAGGTGCGATCAGCCTAGGGACAATAAAGAGAAGAATGGTTCGTAATTGCTTAGTTCATTTTAATTTTCAAAGTATATCTATTCTGTTTATTAGCTAAAATTTATGAGTTTTCAGGAGAAGAAGTTGGGGCGTCTGATGAACCAAGATGAGCTATTCAAGGAGACTCATATTGTAAAGAAGAAGAAAGAGACGAATCAAGAAAGGTGGGTCGAGGGCCGAGCCTCGACTGTACATGTAAGTTTTCACTTTTCATTAAGTATTTTGATTTACTTTTATATGAATTTTGAAATACTAATTCAATGTAATTTTTCTTATAGAGTCGCTTCACAGCTGAAGTGGAGAAATTCATACGCAGTCAGCCACCTAGTGAGTCGGACAACCCAATCCATCCTTCGGATGAGGATGCTGAAAGAATCTGGATGCAGGCTGCTGGGGGTCCAAAATGAGGGAAGGTATACGGGATTCCTACTAAGAAATTTCATCGCTATAAGTATGGAATGCAAGGTATAGGGACTTCCTCGCAAGCCGAACAACTTAATGGGGAGAACCTCTCCTCTATGCGGGAGACTGTGACAAAGCTCACATCCGAGCTAGAAGCCGCCAAGGAGAGAGAAAAGATTAGAGGTGCTCAGTACATTGGCATGCAAGAGCATATCAAATCTCTCCTAGCTTCTGGCAGTTTTCCGATTCCCCGGTCGTGATTCATCGCCAGAGGCTCGCCTTCCCCGTGCTCATTCCTCTCGTCCTCCCCGTGATTCCCATCCTAGACAAGTACACCCTTTTGGATACCATCTTGGTGAAAGTTCAGCAGACAGTGATGATAATGATGTACAAAACAATCCTTGACTTTTATACACTTTCAACTAGACAAATACAATCGGTTTTCGAATGGACTTGTAATAACAATTAACTTAGTTTGGTTAGCTTAATGTGTTACTTCTATTGAACTTTATAGTTTGTTAGTTTTAATGTTGTTGTTGTTGGCATAAAATGCCTATTTAGGATTTTTGGTAAGCTGACAGGTGGTGTAGCTACCAATACAAGCATTTTTTGCCAAAAATATACCAAGAAAAGCGACCAACTTTGGTCGCTTTTCCCTGGAAAAAAAAACAAATTTCTGGTAAATGGCGACCAACCTTGGTCGCCATTGAACCCAGATTTCTCAAAAAGCAACCAAAGTTGGTCGCTAATCCATTTAAAAAAATAATTTCTGGAAATATAGCGATCAATGTTGGTCGCCTACAATTAAAAAATAATTAATTCTTGCATTTTACGACCAATTTTGGTCGCTTATTTTTAAAAAAAATTTTAAAAATTAATACTAAAGCGACCAACTTTGGTCTTTAATATCCAGATTTTATAAAATAATATTTTCTTTTTAGACCAAAGTTGGTCGCTTTTTTTTTAATTAATAATAAATAAAAAACGTAATTTACCTGTGGAGACCAGCTTTGGTCACCAAATTTATATTATTAAAATAATAAGGCGACCAAAGTTAGTCGCTTTTTTCTTTACCGGAATATTTGGTCCTTTTACCTTAAAGACCAAAGTTGGTCGTTAATTGGCGACCAACTTTGGTCCTTAAGGTAAAGGGACGAGCTTAATATCGACCAGGCCTGTTTGGTCACTTTTTGGCCAATAAGCGACCAACTTTGGTCGCTTTTCCTGGTCGCAAATTAGCGGATTTCTAGTAGTGTATGTGTCTAGTCAAACTACCCGTACCGCTACGGTCTCCAGTAAATTTATGAACTAGTTGAGACCCACAAGTTTTACACTTAGCCTTATTTTTTTCTCTTAGTTGAGTAAAAAAGTGCCAAACAAGAGATGTTTCAGGTCGTTTAGCAGGTTGTCTATTAAAAGTAGGGGTTACTACAGGAGAGTCAGGCGAGGCATCATTGAGTTATTAACAAGACTAGTAGGTGTATCATCTAAATCCGGTTGCGTTTCATCTAAATCATCATTTTTCTCATCATTTTCAAAGATAGTTTCATTAGGATAAAGAGCATTCATAACTTCTTCATTTAATTGTTGACCTGGTGCAATATTATGGCAAAATTGACTATCGGAAAATTGAAAACAAGGGTTATCACTATCAAGAATAACAGGTGGAGGAGGACGGGTAACAGGTCTGGGTCGGAGAACCGGGGGAAGAGTAGTAGCTTGGCTACTAGATTCACCAATTTTAGATTTTCTCTTACCGTTACCACCAAAAAAAAAATTCAAAGAAAATGCCATATTAATTATAATTATACTAAATAAAACTAACGAAACTATAATATTAAAACTTAAGAGTTGGAACGAGTTTACCGAATTAACGAACAACTTCTTGAAAATTGAATATCGTTGAAGACTTGAATACTTTAATTCACCAACTTCACAATTTTTCATGAAATTGCAATAATAAAGTAAGCAATTATAGAAGAAAATTAGAGAGAGATTGATGAATTTGTGAGTAAAAATGAAAGAATGGGGGGTATTTATAGTTTTGAATTGGGAAAAAGTGTAATTATAAAAAGTTTGGGGGCCAAATGGCTATTTTTTAAAGTGCCAAACGGTTGAATTTTGATGACCAACGGCTAGATTTTAAAAATCTGACCGTTGGTCATTTTTATTTTTTTTAAAAAAAATAGCCGTTGGGGCCCGTTTGGCCCGCGGTCCCGGGCCAGGCTCGGACCACAATACAGCCTTGGGAGAAATTCAAAAATAGCCAGATTTATAACTGGTTGTTCAAAATAGCCCAGTTTCAAAAGTAATCGAAATTTAGCCACTTTTCATGTAAAGATAAGTCTGAGCGAAAACACTGTTCAAAACCCGAAAAATACGTTAGTATATTATACTGGAGTTCCAGTATAAGTATGCTTGAACTCCAGCATATTATACTGGAGTTCCAGGATAAGTATGCTGGAACTCCAGCATAATATGATGGAGTTCCAGCATAAGTACACTAGAACTCCAGCATAATATACTGGAGTTCCAGCAAATATAATTGTCTAGTATAATATACTGGAGTTTGGAGCACCGCTGCTCTAGTCTCCAGTATATTATGCTGGAGTCAGCAAAGTATCCTGGTCCAGCATAATATGCTGGAGTTCATACACAGGTGCACCGAACTCCAGTATATTATGCTAGACCGGTCTCTATTGCAGCAAAATAGTGGCTATTTTTCATTGACTTCGTAAACGCTGGCTATTTTTGAATGACCAATCCGAAAACTAGCTATATCGTGCTATTTTTACTACAGCCTTACCCTTGGCTAATTAAACTATTAAAGAGTCTTTTCTGACTTGGTAAAAGGCATTTTATAGACATAATATTTGTGTTTGTTACCTATAGAATCCAGCGTATGTATTTTGCTTTATCACTAAAACGTCATTTTATGCCATAAAAAATTGTCTATTCCTGGAATTCATGTTCTATATTGTTTGCTTTGTCTTAGAACTATTTAGGACTATTTATTTTCATACTTTTCACACACTAGCTTCTGCATATTTATTCACATGCACACCACGATCGAGTGGTATTATTGCTTGAAGTTCAACCGCAACATCCAACAAAGTCAATGCGTGAAGAATGAGCAGCGCCGTTACCTATGTTGTTTGGACTCTCCGAAAATATTAATGGATGCGTGTCGGATCCTCTAAAAAAAGTGTATTTTTGAAGGATTCGACACAAATACAGTAATTATTTTGGAGAGCCCGCGCATTATAGGCCGTTACCACCCAGTAGGGCCAGGTACGTTAAGGGATATGATGACAAACAAGCTAATAACTGACTTCTTGTATGAAGCGCACGTATAACTTCATATATAAGGAAAATAAAGCAATTAGAGCCCGTTTGGACATACAAATTTTTTGCTTTTTTTCAATTTTTTTTTTGAAAACAGTGTTTGGACATACAATTCTTATCATTTTTTCCCTTTTCACCTAAAAATCTATTTTCAAAAACAACTTTTTCAATTGAAAATGGGAATTTCCTAGTTTTTAATTTTACAAATTTACCCCATATTTTTAAACAATAGCATTTTGATTGTTTATGATATATCTTTTGTTGATTTTTTTGGGCTGCTACTTCTTTTTCTTTGTAACATCTGCATCTTCTTGATGCCTTCGGCTAATAATATTCACGTACTTCATAAAAAAAAATAGCATTTTGATTGTTTATTTCAAGTAGGATAATCAAATTGGGGTGGTTTTGATATTTTTTTTTACAAATTGTGTGGTATTAATCATGTTTCATGGTTTTGAAAAAAAAGACATCCAAATGTGTTGCAAAAATTATAACCAAACATAACTTCATCTTCAATTCAAATTTTAGTGAAATTCCAAATTTGAAATTTTTTGTTGGAATCGTGTCCAAACGCCTACTTAGTTGTTTCCCTCATTTTCCAACTTTATATGTCACTTTCTTTAATGTTTCAAAGACTTGACAACCTACTATTTCATTAAAGTTTCGTCATGCTTTTACAATTCACACAATTCAAACATCAAAACATTTTAGCTTCACACATCTTTTGAAGGGACAAACGTTTTACCATACTCTCTCACGCATTTTCCCTACAACTGCTTTCGTCTTGTTTTAAGAGATGTTCAAGAGAGTCGTCGATCATATAAAATGAAATAGACGCCATCAGGAAGATTCGATACTGGCCATTCAAATTAGGCTCGCTTTATTTCCTTGTTTTTCTGAAAAAACATCGAAGTATTGCTACAACCTTGGAACTTTGAAGGGAGGTTTGGTTTTACTTATGTGTTGTATATTTTGTTCATCCTTCTATGATAAGCCTTGTTAATGTTAGTTATAAGTATTCACTTTGATGTGGCATGGCTAACTCATATATGATCCTATATGTCCATCGGCAATTTGCTTTAATCTATAACTAATTATGTAATCAAGTCGTTATTCTAGCTGGTGTATTTTTACCTTTAAATAAATAACCAAGTTGACGTATTATAAATTAAAAAGTATTTTGAATATGATTAGTCACGCTTTAGGCCTAGTGTCAACCATATTGATAATTCATATATTAAGTCAATCAACCTTATTTGACTCACAAATACTAAGTGCTAGAGCTTGTTTTATAAATAAGCAGTTAAATATTTGGAAAAAAGTGCTTAAACTTAAAAAAAGTTGTTGAAGTATTTGGTAAATAAGTGCTAGTAAGCACTTATTTCTGTTAAAATGACTGAAATATCCATAAAGTTGTTAACACTATAAAGAAAATGATTACGATAATATTTTATTCTAAATTAATAAATATACAAAAAAATTATAATTTAGTTCATTTTCAATTTAAACTAATTGCCTAAATATAAATTATTTATTTAAATAACATGCAATAATCTATTATTTCACCAAAAAATATTTTTTCGGCTCATAGCTTCAAATTCTTTGTTAACGTGTAGACTCATTGAAAATTTTGATTTAGAATATAGTTTCACCAATTTAAAAAAATGAGGGATTTAACATCAATCTTTTTTAAAAAAAAAAAAATGTTATGGAACCAAAAAAGAAACTAAAACAAAACAATGTATATAAAATATTAAATGTATCAAACATTTACAAAGCTACAGTTGGCTTTATGTTTACAACTTCAAACAAATTGATAAAATTTTGGGGAATGGCAGCAGAGATGACACGGGATTTATTAATTAGTAAGGGAAGGATAGTTTTGGATTTAGAAAAAGTAAAAGGGATAATAACTCTACAAAGAACAAAACACTGTTGAATAACTCTACAAAGAACAACACAATTTTTCACTCTCATGAATCCAAAACCAAAAGTGTTCGGCAGTGATGGAATTTGGAAGGCACACATTGGAAATGGCAAAGGAAAGGAGAAAAAGAAAAGATTATGGAATTTGAAAGGCAAAGATTAAAAATGGCGGAGGAAAGGGGAAAAAGAAAAGATTGGGATATTTTGAAAATAATACATAAGTATCAGGGATAGCAATGTAAAATACTTGGTCAAAGAGGAATGACTTTTAAGCTAGAAAAAAAAAGTTGGGATTACCCAATTTATCACTTTTGGCTTAATTTGGACCTTTTGGCTTAAAAGTATTTGACCTTTAAGCAAATTTTAAGTTTGCCAAACACCTCAATAAGCTAAAAATGACTTAAAAGCTAACCAACTTTTAAGCCCATCCAAACAGGCTCTAAATTAACCACTTCTTTGATAAACATGTGTTAGCTTCTCTGAGGACATAGACTCTAGTAATTGATAGACAAATAATTAGAATATAGATAATTTCCCCCCCATTTTTAGACTAAGTTTAAGGAACTACCTTAGGGTAGATTTTAAGGGATGCCTAACAGCTTCCCCTTAGAATAACTTGAATCCTTACCTAGAATCTAAGTGGTTTAGCATACTATTAAGATATTGATCCATATCCGACTTATAGGTACCCTAATATACCTTAAATATTAGACGACAACTCTTCACTTTATATGAACCTCAGAGGAACTATAAGTTGTAGTTTGTTTTGACTTGTGCAAAATCGGGTGCAACAGTAGCGAATGGAAAATTCCACAATAATGGAATCAAGCTCCCCGCCCAAACAAAATGGTCCCAGAGTGAAGGGATATGTATAAAAATACGTGAAACCCTTCTTGGGGAGAGTTATTCGCTCTGCCAGATCTGGAGCAATAATGTCTAAATCTTGACAATTGAAGTCTTCTTTCACAGCGGGAATGCTGGAAGGACGGCTGGAAGAAGGGTACATGCCAACGACCCATGTACAAGGGTTAGCGGAAGGAAACTTCTCTTCAAAAATTTTGGTACTAACAAGACTCTCTGGGATAATAGTGCTTACCGTAGGAGGAACGGCGTTTCTGGAAGAAGAGGTCATTTCTTAAGGGAAGTTATCTCTCAAGAAGAACGTTAAAGAAAGCTTGAAGACAAAGTACGAGTTGAGTAAAGAGAGTTTGAGAGAGTATAGAGAATTATGAAGTGTAAATGAAGAGGTTTGATGCGTATAAGTAAAGGTATAGGCGGCTAAAATAGTGGCCATAATTACCTTGATAACCGGCAAAAGTGATGCTAAATCATGGGATGACGCATGTTAGGGGCATCAAATTTAGAGATACGTGCGTCTAATCAACCGTCAGAAACTTTTCAAAGGGGATCATAGAATTTCCCGCCAAAAAAGGTATTTCTACCAACTTTCCGGTGACACGAAATTATGTCACCGGAAAGCAGGCGGACTATCTGTATGGAGTAAAATATATTCATATTTACTAATCGCATGAAAAGCGACACGCGGAACCAAAGGAAGAAGATAGCCAAATCCGAAGGCAATGATCTCGCTTGTCACCGGAGAGAATAATACTCATAACAACAAAATTAATGCCGCCATCCAGTAGCATTTAATGAAGAATATCATATAACATTAATTGGATAATCCGTTACAGAAAATATGACATTCATTGCCCACCGTTACACACCCTTTAATGGACCTCATAATTGTCATTAAAGATGAGCTTAATCCTAGGACCTTGTTTCCTAGGTACAACTATAAATAGTGAGCTCTATCATCATTGTAAATGACACGAATATTCTGACAAGCATACACTATATTCTATCAAAAGCTCAATAATATTTTACTGTCCTGCTTATTTGTATTGTTCTTATTGCTCCCAGTAGCTCTTTGCCCGGAACCAAAATACCTGCCGTCTATTTCAATTTTAAGACTAAGTTGTTTAATTCATCTATTATTTTTGGATCAAATTAATTTAGTTTTCTATAAATCACATATAAATTCAACTATACCGTTTTACGGGTAAACACTTTTCTAATTATTTGTTTACTATTATTTCCAACTATCACTAATAATATATATAATCACCTCTTGACGTATGTTAAACACCATTACATAAAATAAAATGAACAGAAGGAGCATCACTTTTCTTAACAAAAAAATGTGGGCATGCAATAGTGACAAATATACTCCAGTTGGCAAGAATCTTTTTTCTCTTAATTAAATTATATTTTCTCTATTTCCATTTCCTCTATTCTATTTTGTCTGCTTTCGTGGTTAATTTATAACTCAATTTATACAAATAACAAAAATGGGACATCACATTACACCCTCAAACAAAATACTAATCGGAACTGAGAAGATGTCTTTTTTCGGCTCGCTGGAAATGTCCAATCTCCGGCTACTTCTTCTCCATCACCTTTCGAGGTTCAAACCATGTTCTTGTCCAAGCTTCGAACCCGGTCGACGAATCCGACCCATCATTTCTCCACCTCTCCAGCTCGGTTCGGCTCATGCTCTGTGTGGGTCCTAGTCCGGTCACTTCTGAAACCTTGGATGCTTACCCTTCCTTAGAGTGCATCGTGGGTACAAGCGCCGGCATTGACCACTTTGACCTCGCCGAGTGTCGCCGCCGTAACATCCGCGTTACCACCGCTGGAGATTCATTCTCCGATGACGTCGCTGACTTCGCCGTCAGCCTCTTGATTGATGTCCTACGTGGCGTCTTTGCCGCTTACCGGTTTGTTTGTGCCGGTTCTTGGCCTGTCATAGGAGAGTCGAGTCCTCTCGGTTATAAGGTCAGTATTGTTTTTCTACATGCTGGAACATCTTCATGATTCATGATCACGTCCCATTTCTCTTTATTTTTAGTTAAAAATAAATTTTCTATTTCTCCAATGAGTTTTAATGTTTTATATTCCACTGATTTGACTGTGGTCAAGATTGAACCTTTTCCAAAGTATCAACTCAGTTGAAAAGTGTGCCATTGTCTTATGTTTCTTTTAAAAAATTAAGCAGGTTGACAATATTTGAAATTGACGGAGAGCAGCTCATATGAAAATATTAATCTCCAAATTCCTTATAGATCGCAACATATAAGCTTTCAAAGTCGGGTTAGTAATAGCAGAATTTCCTGTGACGCAATCGCAAAAAGGTTTCCGCGATCGTGATTCACAATGCCCAAACCAACAATTTGCTCTTCGCTAACGTGACCCAAAGTCCGCAATCGCGATGCACACCCTTGTGGCAAAAAGCAACTAAAAATGGCATGCAAATCATCCGAAATCACCTCCGAAATTCACTCAAGCTCCTCGAGATCCCGTCCGAATATACCAACTAGTCCCAAAACATATTATGGTCCTACTCGAGGCTTCAAATCATACATAATAATATCAAAACCACGAATCGTCGATCAAGATCAATCTTTTAAGTTCATAAACGTCAAACTTTGAACCAAGCGTCTCATTCAAGCTTAATCAATCCAGAATGAATCCAAATTTTGCATACAAGTTCCAAATGACATATCGAACCTATAGGATACTCTTTTTATATATAGGATACTAATAGCGATGTTGTGCTGCTGCCTCAAACTATAGAGCTGGATGTTATGATTTCACTTGCTAATTTGCACATTGCCGTTTACCCAACTTTTGTTTTTTTAAGTGTCTTGTGGAGTCATTATGGGTTGTTTGAGGTTAAAAATTTCAATCTTAGTAAGAAGACTTTTTTCTCAAATCTTCTTAAACTATTTTGAGTTTTTCAAGCGAAAATCAAATTATTTGATTCTTAGAATGACTTCACCGCAGTTAAGATTAATACAACCTGCTATAATTGCAAAATACTAAGTACTCTGGAAAGCGTAAAAAGTTCTAAGCAATATGACTCCATCAGCTTTCCAGGACTACTCCCGTTAACTTAAATTAGATTTTGGCCTACCTCATCCTATGTTACTTTTTGTTCCCGAGCTTTCCAGCCGCTCGAAATTTTCGAAGAACTTCTCCATTGGTTGTTGTTTTTGATGCTGTGAGTTTGATGTATTCTTTTGATACCTTAAAAAGCAATTTTAGATTTGTCAAGTGTTTAAGTCTAGCATCAAAGATTTAAAAGTTTGCTTTGCGTTCAGTGAAGAAGAGGCCATCCGGGAACGAGCCTAGATTGTCAACTGTTTTGTTTGCTTGAAATTTTAGGTTTGTCAATTTTAATGCTTCGAGTTTGATGTATTCTCTTGTTTTTCTTTGCATTCGGTGAAAGTCAAGTGATGGAATGCAACAACGAAGAGGCCATCAAGGCTAGAGACACTGCTGAAAAGATGATGAAACCTGGTGATGTGCATTGTTCTGAAGGTTGGTACGACATTTTTCAAGTGGAGAAAGTAGCTAATGATGCTCTTATGATAACGCAATTCTGCAAGTTCGCTCTCTTATTGCATCCTGCTAAGATTAAGTTCCATGGTGCAGCTGTTGACTTTAAGCGGATTCATGAAGCAAAATTATTCTTTTTGGATAAAGAAAAACGTACAGAGTATGACGATAAAGGCCGCACTCCTTCAGGAAGCTCTGAAGTACCAGTGCAGAATACAAGCTGCCAGCCCGGCATCAGGATGCATCCTTGCACACCAAACTATTTCCATGTCACATCAGAATTCATGAATCAGCAAGGTACTCAATCAGAGTTTCCCTCAGGGGCGGGTAAGGAGTTTAATAGCAATGGAAACTCGGAAAATGCATATGGAAAATTGAACGAGGGCTTATCAGGGGAATAAATAGAAAAACACAAAGAGAAGGAAGGCATCAACAAATGACGGTGAAGAAGGCCTTCTATCTCTTTCAAACGGAGCTCAAGTGAACCCGGAATCTGAAGGAGAGATATCTTGGGTTAGGGAAAGGAAATACACATCCTGCTTATTGGAAGTATAATCCTATGAATCCCGTAACTTCCGCATTACAAGCTAATAATGTTCAACGAGAGTTTCATAACTTTGATGAGATGAGATCACCGGAGAAGTTTCAATTTGGTCAATTATATGCTATCTTTGATGATGATAACGGCATGCCGATGTACTATTACCAGATAAAGAAGATAGATCATATACTATTACTAGATAAAGAAGATAGAACATATCCCCAATTTGGTGTTGCATGTCTACTAGCTTTATGGTTGTTCACCACCTAAAGGTACATTGGCATGATAAAGAAATGCCAATTGGTTGTGGAATCTTTGAGCTTCGACATACAAATTTGCACTAAATGACAACTAATTCCTTTTCGCATCAAGTAGGACCAGAACCTACGGGCAAGAAGGATGTACACAAGAGCTTCCGCAAAAGAGGTGAAGAGAAGGGTGCGAACAAGATATTCCCCAAAAATGGTGAAGTTTGGGCTGTTTATAAATACTGGAGTGCTCAGCTGAAATTTGACAAACTAGAGAATTATGAGCATGAAATTGTTGAAATGATACACTAGACTCCATTCAGTCGTCAATACAAAGCAAATGATAAGGAACTGCTTGTTGATCGAGCTCCTAGAAGCCTCGGAGGCAGCCACCTTTCTCTTCTGTCAGGCGAGAAGCAGGAATTTGATGAGAGAACCTGAGCTGCTCGGCTAGAGATATTTCCACCATTCCATTTTCCTCTTCTTCCACTTGAGGCTTGTAGACAATCTTAAAACCATTTACTCGTATTAAGAACTTTACGGATAATTTCATGTTCATAATCCTCCAGTTTGTCAAATTTCAGATGAGCACTCTAGCTTTTATAAACATCCCAAACTTCATCATTTTTGGGGAATATCTTGTACGTACCTTTCTTGTCACCTCTTTTGTGGAAGATCTTATGTTCATCCTTCTTGCCCGTAGGTTCTGGTCCTACTTGATGCGAAAAGGAATCAGTTGTCATTTCGTGCAGATTTGTATTTTGAAGCTCAAAGATTCCACAACCAATTGGCATTTCTTTATCATGACAATGTATTATGCCTTTAGGTGGTGAACAACCATAAATCCAGTAGACATGCAACGCCAAATTAGGGATATGATCTATCTTCTTTATCTGGCAATAGTACCTTGGCATGCCGTCGTCATCGTCATAGATATCCCAAAATTGATCAACTTGAAACTTCTTAGGTGATCTCATTTCTTCAAAGTTGTGAAACTCTGGTTGAATATTATTAGCTTTCTGTGCGGAAGTTACGAGATACATGGTATTATACTTCCAATCAGCAGGATGTGCATTTCCTTCAGACTGCCTCTTCTGATTAACCTAAAATCTCTCTCCTTTAGATTTCGGGTTCAATTTCACTCCATCTGCAGGAGATAGAATGTCTTCTTCTTCGTCACTTGATGATGTCTTCCTTCTCTTTGTGTTTTTCTGCTTATATTCCCCTAATAAGCCGTCATTCAATTTTTCATATGCATTTTCTGAGTTTCTATTGCTATTAGACTCCTTACCTGCCTCTGAGGGAAACTCTAATTGAGTACCTTGCTGATTCATGAATTCTGATGTGATATGGAAATCGTTTTGGTATGCAAGGATGCGTCCTGATGTCTGGCTGACTGCTTGTATTCTGCACTAGTACTTCAGAGCTTATTGAAGGAGTGCGGCCCTTATCGTCATACTCTGTACGTTTTTCTTTATCCAAAAGGAACAATTTAGCTTCATGAATTCGCTTAAAGGCATCAGCTGAACCATGGAACTTATTTTTATCAGAATGCAATGAGAGAGCGAACTTTGGAACTGCGTCATGATAAGAGCATCATTAGCTGCTTTTTCCACTTGAAGAATGTCGTACCAACCTTCAGAGCAATGCACGTCACAAACCAACGTCTGTATATTGTTCTGGGCTTTAGATGCAAACTCTTTAGCTCCTTTGAAATCTCCAGCTTTCATCATCTTTTCAGTGATGTCTCTAGCCTTGATAGCCTCTTTGTTGTTGCAGTCCATCACTTGACTTCCGCTGAATGCAAAGAAAAGCAAGAGAATACATCAAACTCGAAGCATTAACATTGACAAACTTAAAATTTCAAGCAAACAATCAAACAGTTGACAATCTGGACTCGTTCCCTGATGGTATCTTGTTAACTAAACACAAATCAAAATTTTAAATCTTCGATTCTAGACTTAAACACTTGACAAACCTAAAATTACTTTTTAAACAAAATAATACATCAAACTCACAGCATCAAAAACAACAACCAATGGAGTTCCTCGAAAATTTTGAGCAGTTCTAGAGAAACATAACAGACATGTGCCAAGGACACTAACTTAACTCGGGAACAAAAAGTAATATAGGATGAGGTAGACCAAAATCTATGTTCTACAACTACAACACAAGTTAACGGGAGTAGTCCTGAAAGTTGATTGAGTCATATTACTTAGAACTTTTTACGCTTTCCAGAGTACTTAGTATTTTGCAATTATAGCAGGTTCTGTTAATCTTAACCGCGATGAAGTTATTCCAAGAATCAAATAGTTTGATCTTCGCTTAAAAAACTCAAAATAGTTTCATAAGATTTGAGAAAGAAAATCTTCTTACTGGGACTGAAATTTTTAACCTCAAACAACCGATAATGACTCCACAAGACACTTAAAGAAACAAAAGTTGGCTAAACTGCAATGTGCAAATTAGCAAAGTGAAATCAATAACATCCAGCTTTGTAGCTTGAGGAAGCAGCACAACATCGCTAGTAGTATCCTATAGATAAGAAAAGTACCTAAACATACAAAAAGCCTAGAGCCGTGAGAGCAAAAGTTATCTGGAAGCAAGTAATTAAATGCAACTTTACTCAGATATAACAGAAACAACAAAGTCCAAACTAAACGTGACTCATTTCCTCGATTTTTATTTACTTAAAGATACAAATCACACAAATGTACGTTGCAGCAAAAAAAACACCTACTATAAAACAGGGACGTCGACCGATCCATACTTTGCCATTTCAAAGCCAAAAAATAGGAGCAAAATCTCAGATGTAGTCACAATTTAACGTTCAAAAATTCTTTCTGAAGGTTTGGAAAAAAAAAATGCACCCTGGAAGTGAGATAGTTTCATTACCCAAAAGGAGAGTGATTGTTTCAAAGATTTATCTGGAACCTGAAAAGAATGTTGCAAGAACTAAACCCAGAAAAGAGAAAACGAAAATGAAAATGAAACTTATGGTTAAAAAACACTCTTTTGCAACCACATGCATCATACATGGAGGACGGATGCCTTCTCCTAATCTTCCAATATATAAAAAATTAAACGTGAAATTGAAAAAAAAAAAATCAACTCTTCCCATCTCAAGTAAGAATAGAAGAGAAGGATGATAAGATATTACCTTAGCTTCAGAGGACGAGAGAGGCACTGGTGAGAAGAATGTGACTAGGGGTGACTATTTTGGAGAAAATTTGAAGTGAAACCACTTATACAAGCTTTGAAGACTATTACTCCAACTCAGAAGTTTTCTAAGGGGGAGCTTAAATTACAATTGCAGTAGATCAAATTGACGGTCTTACCCCTCCAAATCCTTGCAGGTTACTTTTTATTTTTTGTCCTTTTTATCCTTAGGCTCAATTTTTATAGGCCCTCTCACCACCTTTATGGTTCTGGTTCAGCATACTGCCAGTCCTCTTTTGTCGTCCTTTTCCCACTACCTCAAATCCATAGATTTAATAAATCTCCAATTTATAAGCTTATCTCAAAGTTAATTTGAATTTTTTTCGGTGTAACCCCTATCGAAATTCCATAATTAATTTTTTTTTTGGTATATCATCCATAGATTTAATAAATTTTTTAGTATTAAATATTGTGTTCTAGAGTTTTGGAAAATCATTATAAGAAAAGAATAAATTACATGGGAATTTTTCTATGGATTCTAAAAAGATTCAGATGGAAAAACCTTCGCATGTAATTATTACATGCGAAGTTTAAAATCCTCAGGTACATTACCTAGGAATTTTTAACCCGCATGTGTATTACCTGCGAATTTTTTCACACGAAATACTAAAAATCGCAAGAAACTTTTGGGAAAAATTCGAGAAAATAGATTGTAACGACCCGATCGGTCGTTTTGAGCTCTAGCGTATCGTTCCACAGTTTGTGGCCATGCGCAGCTTCATTTCAGGTATTATGAGTTGTACGCATGGTCAGAACTGAATTTCGGGAAGTTCGGAGTTGATTTGGAAAGAGAATTCTCATTTCGAAAACCTTAAGTTGAAAGAATTGACTAAGATTTGATTTTTGAGTAAACGACCTCGGAATCGGAATTTGAAGGTTCCAGCAGGTTCGTATGATGATTTTGGACTTGGGCGTATGTCCGGATCGGGTTCTGGAAGACCGGGATCGTTTTGACACCTATTGTAGAAGTTAGCATTTTTGGAAGAATTCCATAAGTTTGGGCTGAAGTACATTTCAGTCTTATCGATGTCCGTTTAGGATTCCGAATCTGGGAGTAGCTCCGTATGGTGATTCTGGTATTGGGAGCGCGATCAAAAGTGAATTCGAAGGTCCGTGGGTCATTTTGGAGTCATTTGGCTAAAGATAGAAATTTGAAGGTTTTTGAGAAGTTTGACTGGAAGTGGACTTTTTGATATCGGGGTCGAATTCCGATTCCGGAAGTTGGAGTAGGTCCGTATTGTCAAATATGACTTGTGTGCAAAATTTTAGGTTAATCGGACGTGATTTGATATGTTTTGGAATCGAATGTAGAAGTTTGAAATTCTAAAGTTCATCAAGCTTGGATTGGAGGTCGATTCATGATTTTAGCGTTGTTTGATATGATTTGAGGCCTTGAGCAAGTCCGTAAGGTATTTTGGGACTGGTTGGCATGACTGGTTGGGGTCCCAGGAGCCTCGGGTGGATTCCGGATGGTTAACAGATCAATTTGGAATTTGAAGAAGGATGGAAGTAGCTGGTATCTGGTGTAACCGCACCTGCGAGATTTGGCCACACGTGCGGAGACGTAGAAGCGGCTAGGAGGGCGCAGATGCGGTGCTGGGCCAGAAGTGAAGAAACCGCAAATGCAGTTGTATAGCCGCAGCAGCAAGACCGCACCTGCGGTGGTTGAGGTGCAGAAGTGGAAAGGGCAGCCTGGTGAGAAACCGCAGAAGCGGGTAGTGGGCGCACCTGGGGGACCGCAGAAGCGGTCAAGTGACCGCAGGTGCGGAAATGCTGGAGGCAGTAAATTCTTTTAAATCAGGGGTTGGGTTCATTTCAACCCCATTTATTCCATTGTAGCTGATTTTAGAGCAACTTTGAGATGCCATTTTCACCACCAAGTATGAGGTAAGTGGATTCTACTAAGTTTTGAGTTAATACTTGGATTATATACGAATTTGAGCATGAAAATTTGGTAGAAGTTGTGGGTTTTTGGTAGGAGACCTAGAAATTTATATTTTGAATTTTTACCACGATTTTGGGCATGGAATTAGGAGAAAATCATATATTTGAGTTCGTGAGTTCATGAGTAAACTTTATCTTCAAAAAAATTCTGAATCCGGGCACGTGGGCCCGAGGGCAATTTTGTCAACTTATCGATCGAGGTTTGGAATTGTTATAAATTGGATCATAATGAGTAATTGAACATATATTAATGGATTTGCGTAATTATTGGCTAGTTTTGGAGCATTTAACATCGATTCGAGCCTTCAGAAGGGCGTGAAATGCCGGTTATGGATCTTCGAAGTGAGATAAGTCTCCTTTCTAAAATTGTAAGAAGGAATTGTCTCCACAGGTGAAATAATTGGTTATGTGCTCCTATTTATAGGGGATACGTATGCACGAGGTGACAAGAGTCCGTGCATAGCTACTATTATGTTTAAGTCCGAGTAGTCTAGGACCCAAAAGCATGTTGTACTTGGAATATTTGTAATCTTATTGACAGTTTGAATTGCTTAAATCCCATTGAATTAGTAAATGAATTTCTAAAAATATTAAACTTCATTTTCTTGAATTGATAAAAGGGAATTGGCATTTCTTTGGATAATTATTCCCTGATGAATTCTTGATTGACTCATTGTTGTGTTTATTTATATTTGACCACGTCGCATGTGTGATTCACGAGCGGGGTAATAGATTCATCTATGGTTCGCGTCGTTCGACTCTTGACAGTGCACATTTTACATTATATTGGATCGGGCCATACGACCTCGGCATGATTTGCGCATGCTTGTATTACTTGCCTTGAGATTTATTGAAATTGATATTTGCTCTCATTGACTTGAGATAAATTGATAATTAATAGATTATGAATTCGGAGACTTTTTAATATAAGAAGGAACGTTTACCTATTTCGTGACTTATTTGAATATACTGTCGTTTTCAATAAATCCATGATTATTCGTATTAATAAGATATTACTATTGAACCATTAGTAAGTGTCGAAGTCGACCTCTCATCTCTACTTCTTCCAGATTAGACACAATACTCATTGGGTACACGTTATTTTCGTACTCATACTATACTTGTTGTGCATTTTTGTTTTACAGGTTCATGTGTGGCTAGTGACTTAGTGGCATAGTGGCATGGTTGATACGGAGACTTAGGTGAGCTGCAATTATCGAGACGACTCGCAGCCAGTAGAGTCTCCTTTATAGTATTGTACTGTATTTTTATTTCTGTCCACTTGTATTCCGGATAGTTACTGTATTTTATGTCATTTCCCAGTAAATGCTCATGCACTTGTGACACCAGGTTCTGGGATGATTATGTGGTATCTTGTATTAACTTCTTAATATTTATATTTATTTTGAATTGATTACCTTTTACTAGTAGAACTGAAGGAAAATTCATAGTTTTCAAAATTATTAAAACGTGCATTTAATTAAGTATTTTGGTTGGCTTGACTGACAGCGATGTCTGGTGCCATCACGATCCTTAGTGAATTTTGGGTCGTGACAACATGGTATCAGAGCACTAGGTTTCCCTTAGGTCTCACGAGTCATGAGCGAGTCTAGTAGAGTGTTGCGGATCGGTACAGAGACGTTTGTACTTATCTTCGATAGGCTACAGGGCTGTTAGGAGAACTTCCCTTCTTGATTCCTCATCGTGCGATTTGATTCCTTGAGGCTTATGCCCTTTTTTCCTTCCTACTCAATCTTACGCGACGCGAACCGCTTGTCATAAATCGAGAATTAAATAATTGTAATGGTTCTACAGATGTGGTGTGGGATGTTTCTCCCGGTATAGTTTGTTGGGCTATTGTCTTCGCCTTGCGGAAGGATTTTTCTATCATTTCAGATCGGTAGTTGTGCTTCTAAGAGCTTGGAGGATATGCATAGGTTGATATGATGCTCACGATTGGTTATCGCACAGTATTGACTTGATGGTAAGATACTTGCCTATGTGTTGGGACGGTGAATAATTTGAAAGGAAGTCTACTCAGTGCACGATTCAGATATCTGATATTTCATTTCTGGCGGAGGAAAAACAATTGGCCTATGAATGATTTGGGGGGATGGAGTAATGAGACTTGGTATTTTTAAGCGTGGTGGAATTTTCATTTGCGATGTAGTGTCGTCGTCCTCGATTGTATGGCTTAAGTTCGCCGGTGTTATGATCTTCTTCAATTTGCCTTTGGGGTAAGATATTATGAGATAATATGGGAGAAACGACTGTCAGAGATCGCATGGTACGGTGGTTCAGGATTGAATCGGTGTTTCTAATATTGACGGCTCGAGAAAGATTTTCTTCGGAAAAGTTTAAGGTTAGTAGCGATTTGAGGGTTCAAGTGCTGCGAAGATAGATTTTATTTAAGGCAACAACTGAGCACCAAAGGATGAGAAAGGACATGTCGGGAGTGTCAGGCGGTGTTTAAAATTTCTAGAAGGCTAGGTATAAGAATGCAAAGGTTGAGTAGTCGATTAAAGGGGTGAGTTCCGCTAAAGTGGGAGAGTGACGGAGTTGCATATGAGCTTTGTGGTAGGATAACTACACACCTTAAAGGGGGTTTGGAATAATTTGGGAATTTTAGTGATTGGTAATTGGGGTTTACGGAAATAATCTGAAGTATTGGCTATTACGCGGCGGGAGATTGGATATGACTAAAGGGAGTTGCTTGATATAAAGAAGGATACAACATAACTTTGAATCGGAAGATATTGTCGCACATTCGGTTGATGTCCATGAGGAGTGAATGGACTTGTGCATCTAGAGAGTGAGCTCGGACTCAGGATAGGTTATTGATGTCGTAGTGATTGTACACCATGAAACAGCGTTGGAAGATGTCGGCACGTAAACTCCACATGTGGGTTATCTCCAGTGAGCAGATTGGTTGTCGCATGGTTGGCGAAGCCTATGCGAAGAATTCTATTGGTTATACAGCAAAGAGATCGGTCGTGCGAATGTAGTTGATGATTCAGAGTATAAAAGGGGTTTTACAGAAAGATTCAGAGAATTTTGGTGGTTGATTGCGCAAGGTTATGTTAATAAGAGATAGAGAATCCTGGTGAATTCCAAAGTTGTGTAATAGTGGCTTCAAGCTATGTAGGAGAGTCCCACCTCCTATGATTGGGTTGCATGGTTAACTACTTGCGAGATTTCTGGTTATTAGCATATTAATGGGTTATTTCAGCTACGGGAAGAGAACATAAGTGGTAATTTGAGCAAAGTAATTGTTAAAGGTGTGCTATGGTTGGCCTTATTGGCTCATGTTCGAACTTGGGGTAGGATTCAAGATTTATGCCTTGTATAGATGCGGGTTTCAAGGGAAGTGATTCTATCGGGTGCTTCGCCGAGAGGGTATTCATGTTCTAGAGGATTCATGGAGTTGATTATATTCGGGGCCAAGTCAGAGCGGGTGGATCTCAACAATGGTCCTAGTGGATTCAAAGGGGTAAAGTGTGGTGCCTAATAATTTTGAGCCTATAGGTACGATTAAGAATCAAGCTTTTGTAGCAGCTTATGAGAAGAGGCCCAGAATGTTCTATGATGTTTTGACTTGCAGTGTAGCATTTGGGAGGAAAATGAGAAAAGACTTCGGATTCGTAGTGGGATTATCAGAATGGGCATACTAGTTGAGGATGCGAAAGTGAGCACAAGGGAGGTGTGCAATGGTTCGTGAGATTTGAGGCAACATGGTCTTGTGATTCAAGGTCACTCGGGATGAGTGCGGATGAAGTGTGTTATGTGTCGAATGGAGTTATTATTATTATTATTATTTCTAAGGCAATCAAGGATAAATTGGAAGAAAACAGATTGGTTAGCCATAGTTGAATTAGCATATTGGTGGTAGTGATCATTTCCTTCAGTGTGATTAAGTTGTGCAAATGATTTGTGATGGTACGTGTGAGGCTTGTCGGTCGCCGTAATCGATGTTACTCAGAAGTATTCTACTATTATGGCATGTTATATGTAGGCGGATCCTGGAAGGGCTATAATGGCTTAGACTACTACTTAGAGATTTGCATATTCTACGGTTATGAGAATTCACCTGTGTGTTACTATGGTTCTTCTGAAGTGAGTTAAGTGAAAAGTTTTTATATGATAAAATGTTAACCTATTAGTGGTTCCGAAGTTATGACAAAAATTGTGTTCTATCACATATTGGAATGTTGGGTGCAGTAAGTGGTATGGTGATTGAAGTAAGGATCAAGGTTGCAGTTCGGTGTTGACAAGGATGTCACGGGCTCGGATAAGCAGGAAAAGAGTTTCAATGTTTAAAGTAAGTTGGTATTGTCCTCAGTGTCACCTGAGATTGGTGTTTTGTGAAAAAGGCTTTGCATTCTGGTTAAGGATTCTTGATCGCTTTTCAGCGTTAGTGCGGCCAGTGGTTTGGATGTACAGACCTGTTATATGTTACAGAAGGTTGTGGGAGAGAATTGATGCCTGGAGGGCAGTGGGTTTATTGGGTTGTGGACTGTGGAGGATTACTCCGGTCATGATGGTAGTTCTCATGTGTTATGAGAAAAAGGGAGTTATTATGGACCTTTAAAAGGTTATTAGCCTAGTTTAGTGTGATCAGAATCAGCTTGAGGTTTGTGGATGGATCTAAAAGTGAATATGGTCTCTATATCAGGCCAGGTGTGTTCATTTCAGCAATGCACTCCTTATGGAAGAGTAGTCGGGGTACTATTTCGTCGTCATCTATTTCATGTAATGATATATTGCGCCGTATGAGTTGTGAGACGGCTTGGTGAATTTCTTATATGTTGAGGTAATGTGTAGAGATGATGTTATATGAGCAGGATGGCTCTCGAGATTCAGATCATATATCGCACCTCAGTTGTGCTTGAGTTTTTTAGCCTATGGCGTTATATGTCTCCCCAGGGATGGTATTATGCTCTTAGTGTGCTTGTGAACAATATTCGGTATTTTGTTGTAATGAGCAATCTAGCTTGGTGTGTGTCTCCTTATGTGAATTTTATGTATGGATCGGGTGGCACGCCGCCATGGTTATGTTGTTTGGATCGGGTTATGCGCCACAACAGTGTGATGTCGAGTACAGTTCCCTATATCTATTTTTATGCATTTTGTTTCCTATTTTCTGAGGAAAACTCCTATTTGTTGTGTGCCCACGTTGCATGTATGATTCGCGAGTGATGTGTCTATTTAATTATGCTGACCGTGTCACATGTATGATTCACTAATGGGGTAATTAGATCTCTTTTTCAGAGTTCATTTTCCTTTTGTATCGCGTTCGAATTGGTAGCCTATTGGCACATTGTGGCATAATATGAGACTTTTGATCATGTCCGGGGTGGCTTATTGCCTGAGCAGTTCGCACTGGGTGAGACGAGATCATTGGATTTAGGATCATTGTAATTTGATTATATGAAGTATATTAAGGAGCAAAGACCATTATTTGGTTCAGAATGAGGTGATGGTTCTTGTCAGGAGTATAGACCCAATGAATTGTTGATTTGGCAGTTGGTTATGAATTTCTACACATCTTTTCCATCATGGCGGTTTTGTCAGAGTTAGACCAAGACTTATATATATCATGAGTTGCATTGGGAGCATCCGATTCATGGAATTTTGCTAATTTGATCAGAGAATGTTATTGTGGTCCTGTGAGTAAAGTGGTGCAAGGTGCGAATTCGGCTAAGGTATGTAGTCATGTTTTGGTGCTGTGTATAGTTATTGATACGATGAGCGTATTTTGGAAGCAGGCCTGGCAGAGAATCCCGGATGTTGGAATTGGGCTCTAAGGCTTATTTGCTTGAATAAAAGGGAATATGTTCAGAATTGATCGAGCTAATGTGCTCAACTGAGTTGTGGTAGCACGGGTAGGTGCACGAGGTGTTAAATAGTGATTTCAGACTACTTCAGTGTAGTTCTCATCACGTTCGAGGACAAACGTATGTTTACGTGGGAGAGAATGTAACAACCTGACCGGTCGTTTTGAGCTCTAGCACGCCGTTCCATAGTTTGAGGCCATGAACAATTTCACTTTAGGTATTATGACTTGTACGCATGGTCGGAACTGATTTTCGGGAAGTTTGGAGTTGATTTGGAAAGAGAATTCTCATTTTGGAAACCTTAAGTTGAAAGAATTGACTAAGATTGGATTTTTGAGTAAACGACCTCGGAATCGGGATTCGAAAGTTCCAGCAGGTTCGTATGATGATTTCGGACTTGGGCGTATGTCCATATCGGGTTTTGGAAGACCCGAGATCATTTTGATACCTATTGTAGAAGTTAGCATTTTTGGAAGAATTCCATAAGTTTGGGATGAAGTGCATTTCAGTATTATCGATGTCCGTTTGGGACTTCGAGTCTGGGTGTAGCTCCATATAGTGATTCTGGTTTTGGGAGAGCAATCGGAAGTGAATTCGGAGGTCCGTGGGTCATGTTGGAGTCATTTGGCTAAAGATAGAAATTTGAAGGTTTTTGAGAAGTTTGACTGGAAGTGGACTTTTTGATATCGGGGTCGGATTCCGATTCTGGAAATTGGAGTGTACCGTAATGTCAAATATGACTTGTGTGCAAAATTTCAGGTCAATCAGATGTGATTTGATATGTTTTGGCATCAAATGTAGAAGTTTGAAATTCTAAAGTTCATCAAGCTTGGATTGGAGGTTGATTCATGATTTTAGCGTTGTTTGATATGATTTGAGACCTCGAGCAAGTCCGTAAGGTGTTTTAGGACTGGTTGGCATGATTGGTTGGGGTCCCGGAGGCCTCAAGTGGATTTCAGATGGTTAACGAATCAATTTGGAATTTGAAGAAGGATGGAAGCAACTGGTATCTGGTGTAACCCCACCTGCGAGGTTTTGGCCGCAGGTGCGGAGCCGCAGAAGCAGCTAGGAGGGCGCAGAAACGGTGCTGGGCCAGAAGTGAAGAGATCGTAGATGCGGTCGTGTAGCCGCAGCAGCAGGACCGCACCTGTGGTGGTTGAGGCGCAGAAGCGGAAATGGCAGCCTGGTGAGAAACCGCAAAAGCAGGTAATGGGTCGCACCTGGGATACTGCAGAAGCGGTCAAGTAACCGCAGGTGCAGAAATGCTGGATGCAGTGAGTTCTTTTAAATCGGGAGTTGGGTTCATTTCAACCCCATTTCTTCCATTAGAGCCGATTTTGGAGCAACTTTGAGGTGTCGTTTTCACCGCCAAGCATGAGGTAAGTGGATTCTACTAAGTTTTGAGTTAATATTTGTTTATATACGGATTTGAGCATGAAAATTTGGTAGAAGTTGTGGGTTTTTGGTAAGAGACCTAGAAATTTATATTTTGGATTTTTACCATGATTTTGGGCATGGAATTAGGAAAAAATCATATATTTGAGTTCGTGAGTTCATGGGTAAACTTTATCTTCGAAAGATTTCTGAATCCGGGCACATGGGCCCGAGGGCAATTTTGTCAACTTATCGATCGGGGTTTGGAATTGTTATAAATTGGATCATAATAAGTAATTGAACATATATTAATGGATTTGCATAATTATTGGCTAGTTTTGGAGCATTGTACATCGATTCGAGCCTTTGGAAGGGCGTGAAATGCCGGTTGTGGATCTTCGGAGCGAGGTGAATCTCCTTTCTAACCTTGTAAGAGGGAATTGTCCCCATAGGTGAAATAATTGGTTATGTGCTCCTATTTGTGGGGGCTACGTACGCACGTGGTGACGAAAGTCCGTGCGTAGCTACTATTATGTTTAAGTCCAGGTAGTCTAGGACCCAAAAGCATGTTGTACTTGGAATATTTGTAATCTTATTGATAGTTTGAATTGCTTAAATCACATCGAATTAGTAAATGAATTTCTAAAAAGATGAAACTTCATATTCTTGAATTGATAAAAGAGAATTGGCTTTTCTTTGGATAATTGTTCCCTGATGAATTCTTGATTGACTCATTGTTGTGTTTATTTATATTTGACCGTGTCGCAGGTATGATTCGCGAGCGGGGTAATAGATGTATCTATGTTCGCGCTGTTCGATCCTCGGCAGTGCACATTTTACATTATGTTGGATCGGGTCGTACGACCTTGACATGATTTGCGCATGCTTGTATTGCTTGCCTTGAGATTTATTGATATTGATATTTGCTCTCCCTGACTTGAGATAAATTGATAATTAATAGATTATGAATTCAGAGACTTTTTAATATAAGAAAGAACGTTTACCTGTTTCATGACTTATTTGAATTTATTGTCATTTTCAATAAATCCATGATTCTGCGTATTAATAAGATATTACTATTGGACCACTAGTAATTGTCGAAGTCGACCTCTCGTCTCTACTTATTCGAGATTAGACGGGGTACTCATTGGGTACATGTTGTTTTCGCACTCATACTACACTTGCTGTGCATTTTTGTTGCACACGTTCATGTGTGGCTAGTGGCTTAGTGGTATAGCGGCATGGTTGATACGTAGACTTAGGTGAGCTACAATTATCGAAAGGACCCACAACCAGCAGAGTCTCCTTCAGAGTATTGTACTGTAGTTTCATTTCTGTCCACTTGTATTCCAGACAGTTACTGTATTTTATGTCATTCCCTAGTAAATGCTCATGCACTTGTGACACCGGATTCTGGGATAATTATGGGGTATCTTGTATTAACTTCTTAACATTTATATTTAATTTGAATTGATTACCTTTTACAAGTAGAACTAAAGGAAAATTCATAATTTTCAAAATTATTAAAACGTGCATTTAATTAAATATTTTGGTTGGCTTGCATGACAGCGGTATCCGGCGCCATCACGACCCTTAGTGGATTTTGGATCATGACATAGATTGCAGGCTTACACCAGCCTGCGAGGTATGGCTCGGTTGGAATAAGTTCGATATGTCATTTGGAACTGGTATACAAAATTTGGATTCATTCCAGATTGGTTAGGCTTGAATCAGACGCTTGGTTTATTAACTTAAGAGATTGATCTTGAATGATTCGTTATTTTCATATTATTATATGTGATTTGAGGCCTCGAGTAGGTCCGTAATATGTTTTGGGACTTGTTGGTATGTTCAGACTAGGTCCCGAGGGGCTTGGGTGAGTTTCGGACTATTTCTAGGCCATTTTTAGTTGCTTTTGGTCATAGGCGTGTGCATCGCGATCGCGGACTTTGGGTCACGTTCGCAAATTGCTTTTTTGGGCACTGTGAATCACTAAATCCTTTTTGCAATCGTGTAGAAGAAAATTCTGCTATCACTGATCCAACTTTGGAAGCTTATATCTTGCAAAATATTTAGTATTATTATTGTCATATTATATTGAATTAGCTTATGCTGCAACTGTAGACTTCGCTTAAGTACTTTTGGATCATAGCTAATTAACCACTAGTACTTAGTGCATAATATGTTTGTTGCAGATTATTTGGTATTGTCACGGTAAAATTCTTATTACATTCCATATAGCCATAGATCAGTTACTCCAAATAGAAAACACATCAAATGATTTGTTTGTCCTAATTCCAATGCCTTATTATTTAGTATGAGTGTTAAATTCATTATTTGCATTAAAACTTAATTTTAATGTTAACGATGAGTGTATGTACTGTTTAAGTATTCTTCATAGGTACATCCTTCTTGTGAGACAGTATGTCATAATAAATAATACAATCCTTTATTTTTTCTTTCTTTTTTGTTGTAGTGATGTTATTATTTGCTTGTTTGATATTGATTTTGGTGACTTTGTAGCATGTCAATTTTGTAAGTTTAATTTTCTTAATTATTCAATTTTGACTGTTTATTTCTTTTATCTTCAACAGTTATAATATTTTTGCATTATAGTTTTTTGACAATCTTCATTATACTCCATAAAAGTGCAGAATAAAGTATCTATGGTGGAAAACTTGAGAACACAAAATATTTTTGATTCCTACTTTCATATTGTTGTTACATACTTTATTCATAAATTTTATCATCTTTTATATTTTCTTCAATATGAAAATTTTTACTTGAAAACTTATGAGATAATATTAAATTCTCATCAAAAAATTAATTTGTGTGAATCATTCTCTAATCTATATAAGTAGTAAATTTTTTGTGAAGTGCGACTAATCAAAACATCAAACTATCAACATTTGATATGTGATTGGCATGCTAAAATTACTGATATATTATATTTATATAATTCAACTAATGTTCTTCTATCAAATTCACTGATAAAAGAGCTCATAATTTTGAATTAGACAAAGGGTACATGTACTTGCAATTATGATTTATAAGCATGAGTTAAATTTATTAATTTCAACAATTATTATCTATTTCTATCACAATTAACAACTATTTCTATGCAGTTGTACACCATAAAATTGATATTGATTTTCTAGACATCATAAGGAAGATATATGTTGATCAAGATTCTCTACAATTTCTTAAACATAAGGCACAAAGTTTAAGACATGTAGCATTTGCAACCATAGCCAACGTTGCTTATATTCATGAATAAAGTATGTGTTGTTGAAGCATAGTAGGCTCACCATAAATTAGTTTTGAGCATACATTTTTCTACTTCACAATTTGTGTAATTCATTGCACGCGTATTCTAAAATATTCGTATCGCTTTAAAATATTTGTACTAATTAGCATGCACATGTCCAAGAACTAGTATATAAAAGATGAGAACGTTAGTCGAATAAGTTAAAAACAAGAACAACTCAGCAGATGCTTGTCACGACCCAAAACTAACCTTGTCGTGATGGCGGCTAACGTGGTACTAGGAAAGCCGACACGCTATCAAAACAAATCAATATTTTCATTTTTAAGACAAAACCAAAGCTATTTAACAATAAACCTGCATAAGGAGTTTAAATCAAAACAACAGTATAGAAAGAAAGCCCGACATCGGGGTGTCACCATTCATTAGCATCTACTACAACCGTATGACAATATTAAGACTAACATAGCTTGGAAATAACTGAATACAACTAAGGGAGGATAAGAAGGGAAAAAAGTAGGGTTGCGATCGCCAGACAGCTACCTTACTAACTACGATGGACCTACCACTGAGTAATCAACACTTACTTTCGGGTTCAGAAATACCTGGATCTGCACACAAGGTGCAGGGAGTAATGTGAGTATGTCAACTCAGTAAGTAATAAAAGTAAATAGATACAGAGCAGTAGTGACGAGAAATAAAACATATAAATTTCATATCATGAAATCTCAGTAAAATACAACAGGCTTTTAAAATCAGGGTTTTGAATCAACTCGACTCATTTAAATCCAGTTTCAGTAAAACTATTTAAAAGATCTTTCAACTGTTTTCAACGAAGTAATGAAACAGTAAGTAAAAATGATGAAAACATAAACAACCCTTAGGCAAAACTCACTCGTATACAGTCCCTCGGGCAACATAAATCAAGAATACCCCCTCGGAAAACATCACTCGTGAACAGTCCCTCGGGCAAACATGAATCATAAATAGCCCCTCGGGCAAATCTCACAGTCACTCATATACAACCCCTCGAGCATTACCTTACAATCGCTCGTAAACAGCCCCTCGGGCACAATATGAATCAAGAACAGCCCTTCGGGCAAAATATCATATCACTCACTCAGGGTACTCGTGCCCACTGGGGGTGTACAGACTCCGGAGGGGCTCCTACAGCCCAAGCGCTATAACAAGCCAACTCATGGAATAAATCAATCAGGCCTGCGGCCTCATAATAATCATGAATCAATCCATAATAACATGCTGCACCGTGCAGCCCGATCTCATAATATCCTCACAACACTGGCCCTCGGCCTCACTCAGTCAGAACCTCTCAAGCCACTCGGGCTATCAGTAAAACAGGATGCTCAGCCCAAAATATCATTTTATGCATTAAAACAGAGTAATAAAAATTAAGTTATGAAATCAGTAAACACAACATGATCGAGTATAGATCTTAAATCAAAAATAGTGAGAGGATAATAAGAAAAAGCCCCTAAGGGTCCAAATAGCTTTGGCACAAGGCCCAAATATGGCATTCAACCCAATTTATAGGAAATTCTTTCTAAAACACATAAGTATTATATAACCTAAGTCAAATACACAACTTTATAGTTGCTACAGGAAGGACCAAGTCACAATCCCCAATGGTGCACGCCCACACGCCCGTCACTTAGCATGTGCGTCACCTCAAAATAGTAAAGCAATGTAAAATCCGGGGTTTTATACCCTCAGGACTAGATTTACAATCATTACTACCTCAAACAAGCCAATTCCAGTACCGAGCAAGCCAAGTGATGCTCCAAAAATGCCATCTCGCGCGTTCTAACATCCGAATGGCTCGAAACTAATCAAAAACAACTTAAATATATCAAACAATGCTAAAGCAACCAATCTCAATTGAAAAAGGTCAAATCTTTAATTAAAAGCCCAAAATCGACCAAAAAGCCCAACCCGAGCCCATACCTCGAAACCTGATAAAACTCATAAAATCTGACAACCCATTCAATTATGAGTCCAACCATACTAGTTTCATCCAATTCCGACTTCAAATCGATGTCCAAAGCTTAAAGTCACGACCCAAGATCCACTAAGGGTCGTGATGACGCCGGACACCACTGTCAGGCAAGCCATTTACAATTTACTAGAAATTTTTCATTTTAATTATCTTGAAATCATTTCCTTTAACAAATAAATAGTAAATAATAAATTCCGCCGGATAAATGAGGATGTATTTACAAAATTTACCTACTGAAAAAAATATCGTGATTCTCCCAGAACCCGGTGTCACAAGTAAATGAGCATTTACTAGGAAATGAAATAAAATACAGTAACTGTTGTTGATACCCAATTTTTCCCTATGTATTTTTTTTATATATACTCAAAACACTTTCAAAATAGCATGTATATACATATACAAGCATCCCCAAAGGCTTTGGTATTTTTCCCAAATTTTTAAAGTTTTTTAAAACCAATTTATGGCCTATTTTGCACTATAAAATCCATTAATTATTCCCAAAACTTTCCATTTTGGTGAATAATTTATTTCACTCTCACATTTACGTCAAAATACAATTTACATGATTTTTTGCATAATTTTACAAGTCCATTTGATATTTTTAAAACTAAAATTGCATGAAATTGCAATTTTAGCCTACTTCTAGATTTAATAGCAATTTTATTACAAAATCAATTCTAATATTTTTAAATTAATACTTACATATTGTTTATCAACCCACTATTTTTAATTTGATATTTAACACCGTTTACTATTTTTATAAATTCAAAAGGGAAAAATTGCTATTTCAATTTTAGCCTCTTTTTAATTTCAATTATAGCCCAATTCTGACCCCAATTAACCCAATTGAACGACCCAATTACCCGACCCATTTCCAAACCCACCCGACCATTGTTTTAATCCAGGCCATTGATCATTTTGATCAACGACCACGATTTCCCCATTCCTTTTTAATTTCCCAACTACCCTTAACCCTAATTCATTTTTCACAAACAACCGCCCTAAAATCCCTTCGTCTCCTAAATCCTCTCTAGCCCCTCTGAAACCCTAGCCCTCTCCCACCGGCTTCCGCCATGTTTCACCGGAACCCATGGCATCCTCAAGCCCTGGGTGGCCTGTACTCACCTCCATGTGCTCTTGTACACCTGCTACTAGAAGATTCAAGGGCTGATCTTGAAGATTTTCGCTCAGATCGTCGCCGATTCAAGTTTCACGGCCATCTCCGGCATGTCCTGGTCCTATGAGCCTATCTCTGGCTCACCTGGCTCAGAGAAGACCCTTTTCCAGGCCTTTCTCACTTCTAGGGTTCTTCTGAAACCCTAGCCCTTCGAGGTTTTCCTATATTTATCTAGATCTGCTCTAGATCCATGCTTGTTTTAAGGTTTTCAAAATGATTTCTTAAATCTCTTTCAAAAGTCTGGTTTCAAAGCTATTCATCTTCTCCGATTTAGGGTTTCTTTGATTTTACTCGTCCCACTGTGATTTTATGTGGTTTCTTACTGTATTCGTCTTACTGTGACTCCTGTTTGTTTCTACTTTGACTTCTATGTGTTTTCTTCTAATGTTTCCTTCTATTTTCTTTTATTGTGTTTTCCCTCAGCATGTTTTCACGGAACAATTAAGTTCTTTTGGGTTCTCTATGTTTGCTCTTGCTTGATCTGATCGTTTTCGTCCCTACACTAGACTAATGACGAAAACCCTAGAATTTGGGGGTTTTCAGACCACGTGTATGTGACTTGCATGTTCTCACCTCTGAACTAGTTTGATTTCAATTTCTGAAAGTCATCTCTGTTTTCATATGGTTCTGACCTTTTTGCCAAAAGCTAGATTTTCCTTCTTTCATGTTTGAAGTGTTCATATGCTCCTTATATACTATGATGTTCCCCCTAAAATGGTATTTCAAATTTGCAATTAGTCCAATATTTCTTCTAAATACAGCTTGATTGATTTCTTTCCATTTTTGCCCGTGACTCGACCTAAGTAAAATCCTTCTCTCTTTTAAGACTGGATTCATTCGTATAAAAATCTCAGACCTTTGATTTACAGTTTGTTAATTGGTCTTCTTACCTTATTTGCACAAACCGTGTATTTCAAAAAACTTTTCCTTAAATAGCTTTTATGTATTCACCCTTATTTGTATACTATGCACATGTTGTTTATTTGATCCCCTTTCCTTAAATATTTTTCGTCCTTTACTGATCAAATTGGGATTCCTTAATTAAAGGAACCTCCGTTAATTGATTGATCTTAATTGATACTCGACTAATTTTCTTTCCTTGCTTGCATGACCGATTTCAAGTATAAATACATGCTCTTCTTTTCACTTCATCATCGAATTCTGACTAAAAATCAAAATCAGAATTCATCTCTCTGTCTTCTTTACTACTACTATTACTACTCTCTATTTCTCTACACTACTACTGAGCATTCTATATTTGTACCTCCTGTTGTCTGAACTTCTAAGCAATTGAGAAGTTTTCTTGAGTCTGTTCCTATTATTCCTAGTTGTCTGTTTGCTGTTACTATCCTGCTATTCTAGAATTTATAACTGCTATGTTCTTCTATGTTAAATAGCATCCCTGTTCAACTTCTCTACTTCTACCCCTTTCTTTATGTGTTTATTTATGCTTTCCTGCACTATTTAATTACCTTCAAGCATGCTATGTCTCTTATGTTATGTTAATCCCTTTCCCTCTACTCCCTTTGTATGTGAGTATTGTCCTGGGTCATAGCAACACTATGAATTGTTGTCTGTGATCCAGAACTAGACTCTTATGAGTCTTTACTCGATTATTTTCCCATTCCCTTTCCCCTCAATGTGTTGAGCTCTAATTTGGGTCTGGTGGTGTCCTAATCACCCTTCAGACCTAAGTTTGACTCTCTAAGAGTCTGCTCTTATTTGTTTGAATCTAAGCAAGGGGTTAGGGGTGTGCCAGTCTATGTCATGGCTGGGTATGACCACCTCCTGCTAAGGTTCCTCCCTCACTTCACACTTACTCCTAGCTCTTAAGTTCTACCCCCTTATGGTAAGCCATGCTTAGGGACCCTAGAGCTCCCTCTGAACTTGGATGCCTAAGGGCTGGTAATTCCATACATTGCACTACTATGTTACCACATTCACTCTTTAGGGTGTAAGCATTGCCTGGGCTCTTGAAGCTCCTTGGAACTTTGAAACACTCTAAGAGAAGGCCTTGGAATCTGGAACCCGAATTTGGTAAAACACATGAATTGGATATCAAGATTGCAGTAGGCAGTTTGGATCTAGCTGTGGGCTATGATGTATTTTATTTTTACCTTTTGGCTCTATAATAATAACTTTGTAATAAAAATTGGGGAATATAGTAGTAAAGGGTATGAGAGGGGTTTTTTAGTTGTTTGCATGTTAAAGGGTAGAAATCATGCCTGCAGGATTTAATACTTTAAATCACCTAGAAATCATGCCTATAGGATTTAATACTTTAAATCATGCCTATAGGATTTAATACTTTGAATCACCTAGATACCATGCCTATAGGACTTTTACTACTTTGAATCGCTAGATATCATGTCTATAGACTTTTAACGTTTGAATCACCTAGAGATCATGTCCATAGTCTTGCATTTTTCTTCATTCAAACATATATAGAAGTCATGCCTATAAAATCGCAATAATAATAGGCAAACAATAGGGTAACACAGCTATCGCCTGCCTGAAACATTTAAAATAGCATAAAAAATTGGAATAGATATCCTACCCATAGGATCTCAGAACTCGCTTAAGTCGTATAATCAGTAATCTGGCAATTATCCCAATGTTTTCAACATAATTCGTCCAAACCTGTCTGCAAAGAACTTGTATTTCTGTCGCTAAAATTGTTTTCCAACTCTCTGTCTAAACTTTTATTCATGAGGATACTTTCAAACAACTTTCAAACTCTCGCCCCTTTTTATGAACACTTTACTTCTGAAACTCTGCTGCACATTTCTTTAAACAGTCTCAGCGATTTTCCAAAACCTTTTTGAACTTCTGCAACTTCTGCTTCTTTCAAAACTTGTCTATGTTAGTCCTTAATTAACAATTTGGTAAAATACTCCAGATCCTAACAATTGGATCCAAGTTGCCTAATGTAGACTTTTTATCTAGTTCTATGTGTTAAACTGATCCGTCCGCCGCTTAAGTTTTAATTTTAAGACCAAACTAGTATGTGTAAGGCATGCTAAACTAAGTGCTATCTGATTTACGGGGTTTTATGTGAGCCTTGCATGTTTGTTTGTCACTCCCCTTACTTGTTATTTGTTTTGGTTGTCGAAACTAGTATTTTATCCTTTTAAACCCCATATATGCCTCTACCCCCTTTCTTTCCCTTTAGGATTAGAAGTCTTAATACCCCGGGACTGATAGGTTGGGACGGGTACTAGCATGCAATAAGTAAAACGAGACTAATCGCGTTTAAATACCTTAACGGGGTGGGAAGGGTAGAATATGCAGATGATGACGGTGCGTTAATATCTCGTGCGAGAATGATTGCTGGGTATTGCACCAAACTGATTTATATTATATTTAAACCTAGGACCCCTTTTCTCCTTCTTTAGTTATCAATGTTTTCTTAAATTAGTGTTTTCTTCAACTAAGCTTTTCTCTTTTCAAAATCACTTGTGTCTTTCTTCTTTCAAAATTTTTTCAACTTGTTTACACTTCCTATGTGCAAATTTTGCTTGTTTATTCATATTCTTAAAGTCATAACTAAGCACGGCCGGGAACCACACTAGTGGATCTTCAGGGGTGCCTAACACCTTTCCTTCGAGATAATCTCAAGCCCTTACCCGAACTCTGGTTTATCTTTCAAAAATCATTTTTTAAGTGTCCTAATGCACTATAATCATTAGGTGGCGACTCTTCAAATTCCATATCCCGATTCCTCGAAAGGGGAATAAGAGTTGTTTTGCCCATAATGTCGTAAACCCGATTTTGCCTTCTTTTAGGAGGGAAAAAGGGGACGTCGACAACTGTCTGAAATACAAGTGGACAAAAATGAAAATACAGTACAATACTCTGAAGAAGACTCTGCTAGCTACAGACGGCTCGATTAATGCAACTCACCTAAGTCTCCGTATCAACCATGCTGCTATGCCACTCATAAACCTATGCAACAAAAATGCACAACAAGTGTAGTATGAGTACGAAAATAACGTGTACCCAATGAGTATCTTGTCTAATCTCGAAGAAGTAGAGACGAGAGGTCGACTTCGACACTTACTAGTGGTCCAATAATATTATCTCAATAATATAGTAAATCAGTGATTTTTATAAATATGATTGTAATTCAACGGAATGAAGCAAGTAAGAAATTCTTTCTTTTATAGAAAATTTCCGTATTCCTTTTCATCGTTTAGACAAATATTCTGAAATCGGGAAGAGGCAATAACAACTTCAATAAGTTTCAAGGCAAGCAATACAAGCATGCGCAACCGATCCAACAATATTTTAAATGTGCACTGCCAGAGGGTTGAATGGCGCGAACCATAGATGCATCTATTACCCCGCTCGCGAATCATACATGCGACGTGGTCAACATAAATAAACCAACACCCTGCTCGCGAATCATACATGCAACACAGGTACACATAGAAATACATGCTCAAACAGCAAATTAAGAATTTATCGAGGAACGTTTATCCAAATAAGCCAATTCTCTTTTAGCGATTTAAGAAAATGAAGTTTAATCCCTTTTTGAAATTCATTTACCAATTCGATAGGATTTAAGCAATTCAACTGTCAATAAGATTACAGATATTCCAAGTATAACATGTTTTTGGGTCCTAGACTACCCAGACTTATACATAATAGTAGCTACGCACGGACTCTCGTCACCTCTTGCGTATGTAGAGCACATAACCCATTATTTTACCTATGGGGACAATTTCCTCTTACAAGGTTAGAAATGAGACTCATCTCGCTTTGAAGATTCATAATCGGCATTCCACGTTCTTCTGAAGACTCGAATCGATGAACAAAGCTCCAAAGCTAGCCAATAATAATACAAATTCATTAATATATACTCAATTACCCCTAATGATCCAATTTATAACAATCCCTAACCCCGATCGAAAAGTTGACAAATACGCCCTCGGGCCCACGTGCCCGGATTCAAAAAAATTTCGAAAATAAACTTTACCCATAACCTCACGAACTCAAATATATAATTTACTCTCAATTTCATACTCAAAATCGTGATCAAATTCCAAGAATATCAAATTTCTAGGTTTTCCCTCAAACCCCAAGTTTCTACAAATTTCATGCTCAAATCCGTACATAATCAATGTATTTAACTCAAGATAGGTAGGGATGGCTTACCTTATCGTTGATGATGAAAACCGCCTCTTGAAACCCTCCAAGAATCGCCCAAGCCAAGAGAAAATGAGAGAAAATGGCCAAATCCCAATTTTTAAAACACTCACTGCCTCCAGTCCTTTCGCACCTGCGGTCTATTGACCGCTTATGCGGTCTTCCCCCAAGCCTTCAACTTCTGCATCTGCGCTTCTCCTTCTGCAGGTGCGATCCCGCATCTGCGGTCACAGCCTAGCCGTCCATTTGTGCTTCTGCGGCACAAAGACCGCTTTTGCGGCTCCGCACCTGCGGCCCTAGTTTCGCAGGTGCGGTTATACCAGCAACCAACAACTTCAGCCTTCTCTAAAATTCCATTTTTGATTCGTAAACCACCTGGAATCCACCCGAGGCCCCCAGGACCCCAGCCAATCATACCAGCTAGTCCCAAAACACATTACGGCTTTCTCGAGGCCTCAAATCATATCAAACAATGCTAAAACCACGAATCGACCTCCAATCCAAGCTTTATGAACTTTAGAATTTCAAACTTCTACTTTCGATGTTTAAACCTATCAAATCAAGTCCGATTTGACTTCAAATTTTATACACCAGGCATATTCAACATTACGGACCTACTCTGATATTCGGAATCGGATTCCGACCCCGATATCAAAAAGTCCACTTCCGGTCAAACTTCTCAAAAACCTTCAATTTTTTATCTTTAGCCAAATGACTCCAAAATGGCCCACTGACCTCCGAATTCACTTCCAATCGCGCTCCCAACATCAGAATCACCATACGGAGCTACTCCCAGACTCGGAACCTCAAACGGACATCGATAATACTGAAATGCACTTCAACCCAAACTTATAAATTTTTTTCCAAAATGCTAACTTCCACAATAGGCTCCAAAACGCTCCGGGTCATCCAAAACCTGATTCGGGCATACGCTCAAGTCCAAAATCATCATACGAACCTAATAGAACCTTTGAATCCCGATTCCAATCTCGTTTACTCAAAAATCCAATCCTGGTTAATCCTTTCAACTTAAAGCTTCCGAAATGAGAATTCTCTTTCCAAATCAACTCCGAATTTCCTGAAATTCAATTCCGACCACGCGTACAAGTCGTAGTACCTGAAATGAAGCTGCTCATGGCCTCAAATTGCTGAATGGTGCACTAGAGCTCAAAACGACCGGTCGAGTCGTTACATTCTCTCCCACTTAAGCATACGTTCGTCCTCGAATGCACTAAGAACTGTGCTGGAGTTGTCGGAAATCACTGTTTTATACCTCGAGCACCTACCTGTGCTACCACAACTAAGCTGGGCACCCTAGATCGATCAATCTGAAGATATCCTTTTCCACTTAAGCAAGTCAGCCTTGGAGCCCAATCCCAACATCCGAAATTCTCTGCCAGGCCTATTCCAACATACACTCACCGTATCAATAGCTACACACAGCACCAAAACATGACCGCGTACCTTAGCTGAATTCACAACGTGCACCACTTTACTCATAGGACCACAATAACATTCTCCGATCAAATAATTCAAAATTCCACGAATCTGATGCTCCCATTGCACCTCATGACCTACATAGGTCTTGCTCTAACTCTTACAATACCGCCGCGAAGGAAGAGATGTGTAGAAATTCATAACCGACTGTCGAATTCAACAAATCATTGGGTCTATACTCCTGAAAAGAACCATCACCTCATCCTGAACCAAATAATGATCTTAGCTCCTTGATATACTTCATATAATCAGATTGCGCTGATCCTAAATTCAATGATCTTGTCTCACCCAGTATGAACTGCTCATGCAATAAGCCACCCCGGTCATTATCAAAGTCTCATATGATGCCACAACGTGCCAATATGCCACCAATTTGAATGAGATACAAAGGGAAACGATCTCTAGAAGGAACTACTCGACTTGCACAACTAATATGAACTTTCCTAAAAAACTGGGAAACAAACATACATAAGATGGAGTATGAAACTGTATTAAACATCACACTATTGCGGCGTGCAACCCGACCAAATAACATACCCATGGTGGCATGCCACCAGATCCACACATAACACTCACTTAAGGAGGTGCACACCGAGCTAAATTGCTCATTACAACAAAACACTGAATATCGGTCACAAGCACGCTAAGTGCGCAATACCATCCCTGAGGGGACATATAGCGCTATAAGCTACAAAACGCAAGCACAAATGAGGTGCGATCTACGATCTGAATCTCAAGAGCCATTTTGCTCATATAACCTTGTCTCTACGTGGAACCTCAACACATAAGCAATTTCCCAAGCCGTCTCACAACTTTCACGGCGCATTATATCATTGCATGAAATAACTGGTGACGAAACAACACCCTGAATACTCTCCATAAGGAGCACATTACTGAAATGAACACATCTGGCTTGATATAGAGCCCATATTCACATTTGAATCCATCCACACACTTCAAGCTGATTCTGATCGCACAGAACTATAACCTTTAAGAGGTCTATAATAACTCCCCCTTTTCCCATAACACATAAGAACAACCATCATAACTGGAGTAATCATTACAGTCCATAACTCAATAGATTAAGTGACCTCCAAGCTCAATTCCCAAATCAACGGCATCACCACAATCTTCATACTTGGTTTACTTTTCAACCCATCAAGTGATTACATGCCACACTTATACGACCTTCCCGTAAGGCACGCCCCCACAGCCTTCTGTGACGGATTACAGGTCTAATCATCCAAACCACTAGCCGCACTAACGCTAAAAAGCAATCAAGAATCCTTAACCAGAATGCAAAGCCCTTTTTCACTAAACACCGGTCTCCGGTGACGCTGAAGGCAATACCCTCTTACTTTAATCATCAAAATTCCTTTCCTGGTCATCCGAGCTCGTGATATCCTTGTCAACACTAAACTGCAACCTTGATCTTCACTTCAAATTCCATACCACTCACTGCACCCATCACGCCAATATTTGATAGAACACAATTTTCGTCATAACTCTGGAACCACTAATAGATTGATATTTCATCATATAAAATCTTTTCATTTAACTCATTTCAGGAGAACCATAGCAACACACAAGTGAATCCTCTTAACCATAAAATATCTCTAAGTAATAGTCTAAACCACTATAACCCTTCCATGATCCGCCCACACGTAACATGCCACAATAGTAGAATACTTCTGAATAACATCAATTATGGCGGCCGACAGGCCTCGCACACACTAGCACAAATCACTTGCATAATTTGCTGAAAGAACTGATTACTACTACCCATATGTCAATTCAACTATGGCTAACCAGTCTATCTTCTTCCAATTTATCCTTGGTTGCCTTAAAAATAATAGCTCCATTCAACACATAACACACTCCATCTGCACTCATCCCAAGTGACCGTGAATCACGAGACCATGCCGTCTCAAATCCCACGAACCATTTCATACTTCCTAATTGCTACACTGCAGGTCAAATCATCATAGAACTTTTTGGGCACCTCTCATAAGCTGCTATAAAGCTTGATTCTTAACTGTAACTATAGGCTCGAAATTATTAGGCACCACACCTTACCCCTTTGAATTCACCAGGACCGTTGTTGAGAGCCACTCGCTCTGACTTGGCCCCGAATATAATCAACTCTATGATTCTTCTAGCATATGCATACCCCCTCGACGAAGCACCCGGTAGAATAACTTCCCCTGAAATCCGCACTTACACAAGGCATAACTTCTGAATCCTTCCCCAAGTCTGAGCATGAGCCAATAGGGCCAACCATAGCACCCCTTTAACAATTCCTTTTCTCAAATTAACACTTATGCCCTTTTCCCGTAGCTGAAATAACTTACCAATACACCGATAACCCGAAACCTCACAAGACGATAATCATGCAACTCAATCGTAAGCGGTGGGACCCTCCCACTTAGTTTGGAGCTACTACTACACAACTCTGGAACCCAGCGAGATTCTTTACTTTTTATAGCCTCGCGAAATCCACCGCCAAATTCCTTGAAATCCTTCCGTTAGCATTTCATGAACACCCTGAATTTCCATCAATATTCACATATTCGACCTCTTACTAGAATGGCCAGTAAAATCCTCTGCAGAAGCTTTGCCAACCACGCGACCGCTAACCTGCTCACAGGGAATAACCCACCTGTAGAAATCACTTTCTGACATCTTCCAACGCTGCTGCACGGGGTACAATCACTACGACATCAATAACCCATCCTGAGTCTGAGCTCACTCTGTAGTTGCACAAGTCCATTCACCCCTCGTGGATATCAAATAGATGTGTGACAACATCCTTCCAATTCAAAGTTATGTTGTATCGTTCTTCATTTCAAGCATCTCCTTTCCGTTATTTCAAATCTCCTACCGCATAATAGTCCATACTTCAAATCAATCTGTAGGCCCAAATCACCAATCACCAAAATTCCCAAATCACTCCAACTCTCCTTAAGGTGCGTGGTCATCCTACCACAAGCCCATATGCAACTCCGCCACTCTCCAACTTTGGCGAAACTAACCCTTTTAGTCGACTACTCGACCTTTGCCTTTTATACCTGGCCTTCTAGAAATTTTAACCACCACTTGACACTTCCCACATGTCCTTCCTCATCCTTTGTTGCTCGGTTGTTGCCTTAATAAAATCTATCTTCGTAGCACTTGAACCCCAAATCGCTACTAACTTTAAACCTTTCCGGGGATCAATTTTCACGAACCGTCGACATTAGACACACCGACTCATTCCCGAACCACCGCACTCTACGATCTCTAACCGTTGCTTCTTTAATACTGTCTCGCAATATCCTGCTCCAAAGGTGGATTGTAGAAGATCATAGCACCGACAAACTTAGTACATTCAATAAGGACAACGACACCTCATCATAGAAGAAAACTCCACCACGCTCACAAATACCAAGTCTCATTACTCCATCAACCCAAATCGGAACATTCTTAGTCCGATTGCCTTTCCCCTACCGAGAATAAAATACCGAATCTCTAGATCATGCACTGAGTAAACCTCCCTTCAAGTCATTCACTACCCCGAAACGTAAGCAAACATCCTACCATCATATCAATACCGTGGAACAATCATTCATAGCATCATGGCAACTTGTGCCTAGCCTCAAAGCTCTCAGAAGTACCGCTACTGAGCTGAAATGACAGAATATCCTTCCACAAGGCGATGATAAAATCTCAAATAACCCCGCAGGGAGAAACACCCCGCACCACATTCGTAGTGCCATTACAATCCTTCAATTCTCGACTTATAACCAACGGTTCGTGTCGCGTAAGATTGAGTAGGAAGGAAACAAGGGCATAAGCCTCAAGGAATCAAATCGCACGATGAGGAATCAAGAAGAGAAGTACTCTTAACAGCCCTATAGCCTCCCGAAGATAAGTACAGACATCTCCGTACCAATCTACGAGACTCTACTAGACTTGCTCATGACTCGTGAGACCTAAGGAAACCTAGTGCTCTGATACCATGTTGTCACGACCCAAAATCCACTAAGGGTTATGATGGCACCGGACACCACTGTCAGGAAAGCCAACCACAATTTACTAGCAATTTCTCATTTTAATTATTTTGAAATCATTTCCTTTAACAAATAAATAGTAAATAATAAACTTCGTTGGATAAATGAGGAAGTCTTTACAAAATTTAACTACTGAAAAATAATTCCGTGATCCTCCCAGAACCCGATGTCACAAGTGCATGATCATTTACTAGGGAATGAAATAAAATATAGTAACTGTCCGGAATACAAGTGGACAGAAATGAAAATACAGTACAATACTCTAAAGGAGACTCTGCTGGCTACAGACGGCTCGATAAATGCAACTCACCCAAGTCTCCGTATCAACCATGCCACTATGCCACTCATAAATGTGTGCAACAAATATGCACAACAAGTGTAGTAAGAGTACGAAAACAACGTGTACCCAATGAGTATCCCGTCTAATATCGAAGAAGTAGAGACGAGAGGTGGACTTTGACACTTACTAGTGGTCCAATAATGTTATCTCAATAATATAGTAAATCGCTGATTTTTATAAACATGATTGTAATTCAACGGAATGAAGCAAGTAAGAAATTCTTTCTTTTATATAAAATTTCCATATTCCTTTTCATCGTTTAGACAAATATTCTCAAACCGGGAAGAGGCAATAACAACTTCAATAAGTTTGAAGGCAAGCAATACAAGCATGCACAAATCATGCCGAGGTCGTATGGCCCGATCCAACAATATTTTAAATGTGCACTGCCAGAGGGTTGAATGGCGCGAATCGTAGATGCATCTATTACCCCACTCGCGAATCATACATGCGACGCAGTCAACATAAATAAACCAACACCCTGCTCGCGAATCATACATGCGATGCAAGTATACATAGAAATACATGCTCAAACAACAAATTAAGAATTTATCGGGGAACGTTTATCCAAATAAGCCAATTCTCTTTTAGCGATTTAAGAAAATGAAGTTTAATCTCTTTTAGAAATTCATTTACCAATTCGATAGGATTTAAGCAATTCAACTGGCAATAAGATTACAGATATTCCAAGTATAGCATGCTTTTGGGTCCTAGACTACCCGGACTTATACATAATAGTAGCTACGCACGGACTCTCGTCACCTCTTACGTACGTAGCCCCCATAAATAGGAGCACATAACCAATTATTTCACCTATGAGGACAATTTCCTCTTACAAGGTTAGAAAGAAGACTTACCTCGCTCTAAAGATCCATAATCGGCATTCCACGTTCTTCCGAAGACTCGAATCGATGAACAAAGCTCCAAAGCTAGCCAATAATAATACCAATCCATTAATATATACTCAATTACCCCTAATGATCCAATTTATAACAATCTCTAATCCCAATTGAAAAGTTGACAAATATGCCCTCGGGCCCACGTGCCCAGATTCCAAAAATTTTCGAAGATAAACTTTACCCATAACCTCACGAACTCAAATATATAATTTACTCTCAATTTCATACTCAAAATCGTGATCAAATTCCAAGAATATCAATTTTCTAGGTTTTCCCTCAAACCCCAAGTTTCTACAAATTTCATGCTCAAATTCGTACATAATCAATGTATTTAACTCAAGATAGGTGGGGATAGCTTACCTTATCGTTGATGATGAAAACCCCCTTCTGAAACCCTCCAAGAATCGCCCAAGCCAAGAGAAAAATTAGAGAAAATGGCCAAATCCCGATTTTACTCACTGCCTCCAGTCCTTTCGCACCTGCGGTCTTCCCCTAAGCCTTCAACTTCCGCATCTGCGCTTCTCCTTCCGTAGGTGCGATCCCGGATCTGCGGCCAAAATGACCGCATCTGCGGTCCCAGCCTAGCCGTCCATTTCCGCTTCTGCGGCACGAAGGCCGCTTCTACGGCTCCACACCTTCGACCCTAGTTTCGCAGTTGCGGTTACACCAACAACCAACAACTTCAGCCTTTTCCAAAATTCTATTTTCGATCCGTTAACCACCCGGAATCCAGCCGAGGCCCCCTGGACCCCAACCAATCATACCAACTAGTCCCAAAACACATTATGAACTTGCTCGATGCCTCAAATCATATCAAACAACGCTAAAACCATGAATTGACCTCCAATCCAAGCTTTATGAACTTTAGAATTTCAAACTTCTACTTTCGATGTTTAAACCTATGAAATCAAGTCCAATTGACTTCAAATTTTACATACCAGCCATATTCGACATTATGAACCTATTCCAATATTCAGAATAGGATTCCGACCCCGATATTAAAAGGTCCACTTCCGGTCAAACTTCTCAAAAACCTTCAATTTTTTATCTTTAGCCAAATGACTCCAAAATGGCCCACTGACCTCCGAATTCATTTCCGATCGCGCTCCCAACATCCGAATCACCATATAGAGCTACTCCCAGACTCGGAACCCCAACGGACATCGATAATACTGAAATGCACTTCAATCCAAACATATAAAATTTCTTCCAAAATGCTAACTTCAACAATAGGCGCCAAAACGCTCCCGGGTCATCGAAAACCCGAAATTCAATTCTGACCACACGTACAAGTCATAATACCTGAAATAAAGCTGCTCATAGCCTCAAACTGTTGAACGGCACGCTAGAGCTCAAAATGACTTTGTCGGGTTGTTACACTTAAAAATTTACTTTATGAAACTTTAGGCAAAACCCCCCAAATTTCACTTTGAAATCATCAATCAAATGCCAAAAATAAAGATGGATTCATGAAATCTAACCAAAACCGAGTAGAGAATAATTACCACAATACATACGGTGAAAATCGCCTCCAAAATCGCCCAAATCCGAGCTCCCCAACTCATAATATGACCAAATGAACAAACCCTTATTTTATATATTTTTCTGCCAGTTATTCTACCTTGATTCTTGTGCCAAACAATTCTGAAACTCACTGTTGATGCCTCCAATGGATTCTTTGTAAAATTTTAGTCAAGTTAGGCTCTTGAATCACTCAATTTGACCTTATATTGAAAGAGATATGTTGGTTTCAAAATTTGAAAATAGTGCATATTTTTAAATACGAATTCAGTAGCAATTTCGTAATTAATCTGAAAAATCTCACAACCCAATTCTTAGTAAAATGACCATAAAATCCGCATACGATGTCCAAAATTGATGATTCTTTTTGCTATGGCTCCATAATTACGATACGGATCTAACGCTTCAATAAAAATAGAAATCATAGCTCATTTGCTTAATGTAGTACCATTTATGCTTGAAAAACAACGTCGAAACATAAAAAACGAGCACAACACAACCCAAACCTATCTGAAACTCACCCGAGCCCCTCGAGACCCTGTTCGAACATACAACTAAGTCTCATATCATAACATGGACCTACTTGAGGCCTCAAAACACACATAACAATATCGAAACGACGAATCACACCTCAATTCGAAATCAAAGAACTTGAAACTTGAAACTTCTACAACCGATACCGAAACCTATCAAATCATATCTGATTGACCTCAAATTTTGTGCTCAAGTCACATGCAACATTATGGATATGCTCCAACTTCCAGAATCAGAATCCGACCCCGATATCAAAAATTCTCCTCCCGGTCAAACTTTCCAAAATCCCCAACTTTCGCTATTTCAAGCCAAATCCTACTACATACCTCCAAATCACAATCCGGACGCATTCCTAAGTCCAAAATCATCCATCGAAGCTAACAGAACCATAAAAAATCCAATCTGATGTCAAATTTTAAAAAGTCAAAATTTGGTCAATCCTTTCAAATTTAAAGCTTCTAGCTGAGAATCATTCTTCCAAATCAATTCCAAATAACCTGAAAATCAAAACCGACGATTCACATAAGTCATAATACTTTATACAGAGCTACTCATGCCCTCAAACAACCGAGCGAAGTACAATTGCTCAAAATGACTGGTCGGGTCATTACATCCTCCCCCACTAAAACATACATTCATCCTCGAACGTGCCCAGAGTTATTCCAAAAGCCATCAACTCGCTGTATAATCTCACTATGCACATACCCGAGGGTGATCCCACGTTACCCTATCCCATATAGGTCTGATAACATAACATGACTATAATTTCTTAATCCAACCTAGTCCATAAGTCTTAGGTCCCAATTTCCAACATTCAGAATTTTCTATAAGATCAAAACCTCGCCTATACACACTATATAAGTCCGAACAAGCTGTATCAAACCATATCTATAACCCAAGATGTAATCACATAATATACCACATAACTCAAACACTCATGGTGATAACTTCTATGAGCATGTGATTTTGCTCTATATGAAATACTCCTATAAAATCCAAGAAAATAGATTTTTCCAATTATTTGCCATTTTATAGGATTTTTATTAATTGCTTGCATTTTTGTGCACGTTTAATTTTTATTAAAATCATGAAAAATGTCAAAATACCATGTATTGCATTTAGGTTTTGTTTTTATATTTTTAGGATTAATTAGTTAATTATTTATTTTATTGAAAATGAAAATCACAAAAAATGACTCATTTTTATATGTTTTATTTTAATTTTTAGATTATTGATTTTTATCTTTTAATTTAGGATCAAGTAATCTTTATAATTATTATGATTAAATAATTAGTTAGTTTCACAATTTAGATTAATTTAAAAATTTAATTTAGGATTTTAATTAAAGAAAAAGAAAAAGAAAAAGGAAATAAAAGAGGAATTGAAGAAAGGGGTTTTTTAAATCTGAATTTGGGTTCATTTTACATCAAACCGACCCAAATATTTTCCTTAAATCTAACCCAAACCCAGACCCAAAAGCCTACCAGGTCCAGCCCCCCACTAACCCAAAATGACGTTGTTTCTTGGTTTTTCAATCAGAGTCGTTGGATTCTTTTGATCCAACGGCTCGGAATTAGGTGCTCGTTTAATATATAATTGTCCTAAACGAGGACACCCCCCAAATACCTCTCATCACTTCGTCTCTCTCACTCCCCCTTACCTCTCTGAACCTTCGCCCATCGCCATCGCCGGAAGTCGCTCTACGGCGGCGGCGCTATTACAAACCTCCCCAAATTTTCACCAGTCTATTCCCGTCCTCTCCCCTTTCCAAATCCCCAAACCAATTCCTTCGAATCTTTCTCAAATCTCTCCAATTTCAGATCTGAGACCAAACCGTAGTTCACCCAAACCCGTCCAAACTCGTCCAACTTCTAACAAGACAACCACCACACACCCCTCATCTCATATTTCCTGTTAATTACCTTAGAAACTCCACCAAAATTGGTGAATTTTAGATCTAAGAGTCCAGAAGAAACCCTAGTTCAACCTTGTGCAATTTGTTGGGGTATTTTGTTCGTTTTGGGTCGAGACTAATTTGAATCGATTGCTCTTGATAAGAGTAATCATTTTGCATTAGTTTCGACCTTTTTCGAAGTCATTGGTTTGACAAATTCACCACTGATGCATGGCCAGATCGTAGCCTTCCTTGTTTGTTGGGTCGCTTCAGTCGACAATTCATTCCGCTTGAAAGAAACAACACTCTTCCTCTTTCTTTTCTTTTTGTTTTTGTTTTTGTTTTTGTTTATGCCTCTGATTTTTCCTTTTATTTGTTTGAATTAATTTCTGATTATTTACTTGTTTGAATGTGCTTTGAGTATTTAATTGTTCAAAATAGTTTTATTGGCTACTTGTTTAAATTAATTTGGGCGTTTTACTTGTTTGGAATTAGTCTGCATTATTTAGTTGAGTAAATTAGTTTCATTGTTTTTTTCTTATTATTCACTCGTTCGAATTAGTTTTTAGATTTTTTTAAAATCAGTGTTTAGTCAATCGTGTAAGTTTCAGGATTAGTCGAGCTGAATCAACTAATTGACGACTGATTTGAATATCTTTTAGGTTGTTTGAATTTAGTTGTTAGTTGATTAGTTTATTAATTAATTTCAGAATGGTCAAATGAGTTGGGGTAATTGGTAGCAATTGTTTTACTTTGGTTTAGGTCAAAATTATTAAAAATTGCAATAATCAGTAAATGAGAGGGTAAAATAGGGTTTTTACATAGGTTAAATATCAGAAGGTTCTAGGTCTTTGGATAGCTGCCCAATTTTTAGAAAAAGATGCTGAAATTTGGGTGGGAAAAAGGACATACAACTGTTAAAGATGTTGTACTATCCTGAAAATTCAGAATTTAGATTAGAATATTCCATTTTTGATGCCTTTTTGTGCACTCTATAAAAATAAAAGCACTCACTCATACACATGGAGATCAGATTTTCAGAAACCTAAAATGCACTAAAAAGTTCAGCTATTGTTCCATTTGATAGCTGATCAATTTCCTTGCTGATTCGACCTAAGTTAGAACAAATTTTTTCCTTTGAAATTTCTAGGTTCTTGAGTTGCAAGATGGCTTGAGGTTGAATGCTATGATACTGTTGGGTTTTTGCTGCTAGTTTCATTGTTTTCCTGCTTTGTTCTTGCTGTTTTTTCTTTGAAGATTCACAACCTTATTCTTATCCTTTGTAACCAGGTATATCTTGAGCCTTGAATCATGAATGAAAGCTTGTTTTGAAGAGTGTCTTGCTGCCAAGGAGTTTTGGAGTTCATATTTACACATTTTGTTTCTTTTTTGATGTTTACTTCTAAATCATTCGAATGCTGTTGTTGATTTGTATATTATTGTTCCCTTTGAGCATGGAATTAGATTTAAATATGATCATGACATTCTGTATGTTAAATAAGAAGTTCTGGAACTAAGTGTTTATAACAATATTGTTAGCATTGGACATAGGTTGGTGATTTGCAGATTTGGCCACTAATTGGTCAAATCGGTAAAATTTGATGCCAAAAAATAAGATTAAACTCCCTAATGGTAAACATGCAGGAATGTGGAGCTGAATATTTTTTAGTTTATATCCGTATATTATTATAAATGAACTGATGTTATAGTATAATTCCTAGTATTAAAGTCGGGTCCAAGTTTGAAGATGTTAATTATTTGCAGTTAATTTATCTAATAAACATGAGGATCTGGACAATGTTAGAAATCCCATCTTGGTCATAATATGCATGTCATATGATTGTTATAATTACATGATTCGATTATTTTGTGCTTTTGAATGCAAATAGAATTTACAGTAATGATCTTCTTTTACTTATTAAACTTCAAGACTTGTCTGCTTTGGTGAAATTAGAAGCAAGTTCATTAGTTTCCTAGAATAGAGACAATTTTGGATTTAGTAGTCATATGGGTCCATGCGTGGATGGACACAGACTTGACTTTGTTTGTCTAGTCGTGTCGGACCCAATCAAATGCCTTATTATATGTGGCTCAAAGTCACATGAAAATTGGTCTTTTCCGTTTGAGCGCAGTTCTCACCCTCCCATTTGCCTTCGAGATGTTTTCTTAGATAATGAACTAGGACTGTCGTTGACCCATTTCTTCTCAATTGATTAAAGGCCTAGTGTATTACCCTAAGTATGGGTATAATTAATAGCTTTATATTGAACTTCAAATTGGTTTTAAAAAATGAATATCCATAGATTGCTTTAACTGAGCAAATCCCTTAAAATAAATTGAGGTGTGCCATACACAAATAAAATCCATAACCTATGGCCCTCACATTAATATTAACTTAGTGTAGAAAATATTTTTGAACATTCGTAGTTTACTTTAGGCGCGTTTTATAATAAACCATCGTGACTATGGGTACGGTTCCCATGGCATAGGCATGATACCTAATTTCCAAATTCGTGGGTGCATTTCATGTAACCCGATCATAACAATTTTTAATTTTAATAAAATAAACATGTCATGAACCACGAGTGCATTTCATGTAGCGTGGTTTGCGGTGTGTTCCAAAAAAAACAAATTTTCGACATTCGTAACTTGGTCAAGAAATAATTCCCTAAATCCTAAAAAAAAAGCGGTTTTAAAGCAAAAAAATACACAATAGGTTTAAAACATGTAGTAAATCAGATAATTAGGCCAATTTTAATAGTTTAAGCGATCGTGCTCGAACCACGGAATATGAAAATGCCTAACAACTTCTCCCGGGTTAACAAAATTTCTTACTTAGAATTTGTGGTTCGCAGACTTTTAAAATAAAGTCAAATTTTCTCGATTTGGGATTTAAAATAAACTGGTGACTTGGGACACCATAAATTATTCCAAGTGGTGACTCTGAAGAAATTAAATAAAATAATCTCATATCAAATAATATCACTTTAATTGGAAAAACTCCCTTATACCTCCACGGGTGGTAAAAAAGGAGGTGTGACAGCTCTGGCGACTCTGCTGGGGATCAGAACCCAAAACTTCTGGTTCAGGGTTCAGAATTCGAGCTTAGAATAACTGTTATATTTGGCTTTTATTTATTATTTGATTTTTACGTGTTCAAGCCTAATGTACTAAATGCAGCTTTTTACCGCTTTGATATTGTTTGGACTGTATATAGATTGCTACGAAACCCTCTTCTCTCTGAGTTTTCTAAATCATCTGGGAAGTGTGCACTTCGTGTGACTTCTTTTCTATTAGAGTCATATCCCAATTTTAGAATGAGGCTTGGACAAGTTGCAAAGCCGGTAAAACTTCTGTATTCCCAGTATGCTGCCCCCCAGCTCAAGTTGTCCGCTCGGGTAAACCAGGTCTAGAAGAATACACCCAAGTTTTTAAACCTAGTATAACACAGCCTCATGTCGGATCCATAGTAGGAACACTTGTTTGCATCACGTGCATTTGACTTTGGGGGCTCAACACAGGGGTTGGGTCCGTCTATGACAGGTGTACCCGAAATCAAAAGACCATCCTGATGCATTTTACTTACTACTCATACATTTATTTGCTTCGAATTGCATGTTGACCGGCTTCTAGAATAAGGAAGAAAAGTTGGAAAAATCAAATTGAGGTACGAGAGAGATAATTACCTGTCTTTGGAAAATCCGGTGTCCAAAATATGCCGAAACGCTGCCGAAATTTTTTAAAAAAAGGAAAAGAAAAAGGAAAAAGGAAAATTGTTTCAAAAAGTACTTTATGTTTTTCTGTTGCGTCAAAACTGCCCGAACTACGCAAGTTTGATTCCCACCGGATGTGGGATACGTAGGCAACCCTCACCGGGTCCAACCCCATTTTTGCAAAAATAACCCAAAATTTTAAAATATTATTGTTTTGTCACATATAAGGTTAGGTGTTGCTGTTTTTGTCTAAATAGCCGAAATGTCCCCAAAAGAGCGCCAGAAGTTTTTTTTTTTTTTTTGCAAAATAGCCACCTATGGTCTTTTTTAAAATTTTGACCAATTAGCAAACACAGCCCTAAAATCTTCTTTCCTGAGGTGCTGAAGGGCCGTATTTGCAAAAGTGCTTTTGTTCTGAATTGCAATTTTGAAAAATTGATAATCTTCTTTTGAATCAAAATAAATCATGGTTTTTAACCGATCACTTTAAATAAATGTACAGAATGAGAACTATGGAAAATAAACCTTTTAAAGTTGTAGAGGAAATCCCGCTAGAACTCCATATGTGGTGGAATGACCTAGGGGAGGTCAGCAGAGGTGCTGCGATAAAAGCTTTGGACGATCTCATTGGTCTTTTGAAGGTTAAACCGAGATTGGATATAATTGAAGCTTTAATATCTTTTTGGGACCCAACGCATAATGTATTCCATTTTTCTGATTTTGAGCTGAGTCCTACACTTGAGGAAATAGTGGGCTATGTGGGCCTTAGTGGGAATCTTAGGAGCCGGTACCTAGTGGCACCAAGAGCGGTGACTCCTCACAAGTTTCTAGACCTTCTGGATATTAGTCGGGAAGTCAAAGATGGAAATTTGGCTGAGGGATTTTGCACATTCCACTTCCTGTACCTTCGTTATGGGGATCCCTACGGTTTTGAGGCTCCGAACACAGGTCTAACTCATTCAGGGAACAAAGGCAAATGGAAAGCACGTCGGGGATTGGCCTTCGTAGTAACATTCTTAGGCACCTTAATTTGCCCGAGGAAGGATGTACATTAAGAGTTGGGGCTTGATCGGGGCCAACCCTGCACCAGTATAAAGTAGCGAGAGTGGTCGAAGCAGCTTTTACCTGAAAAGGTCGGGATCGATTTCCACAGGGAGCTAGAAATGGAATTGAGTTTTTATCTAAAATGGAGATGCGTAATTGCTCTTAATTGCACTTCTAATCATAGTTGGTTTTGATATTACTTCTAAATTTATTCTACTAAGATGCTAAATTAAGCTAAGAGTAAGATACTTGAAGGGTTGTCTAAATAATTAAAAGGCACTAGGGAAGTGACTTTCTCCTTGGTGGATACTTGACGGGTTCCCGAGTCTAAGGCTAGGTTGTCATATTGGGGATTATGATATAACCAATGCACTGAACTTCTTACTCTATACCTATCAATAGTTTGAGTGATTTTTCCCTATTTGACTTTCTCAAGACCAATTGGGTATGATAATTTATGCAAGCAATGTAGGTTCAAGTCGGGTATTACTATTTCTAGGTTTAACCCTTTAATTGGGGCTATCAATCTCTTGAATACGCCCCAATTCCTTGTTGGACTAATTTTCCTAGACTTAAGTTCTCTTTCTCAAGAAGAACCCAAGTCAAATAGGCAAAAATTAGTGTTTGCAACCACTAATTCAACATTGAAACCATAAATTAGTCCAAATATCAAACACCCATAGACATTCAAGCCTTAAAACATAAGACCCATCAAATACCCACACTAGGGTTGAGCCATAACCCTAGCTAATGGGTCTAGCTACTCATGATAATAGAAGAAAACAAAGAAATAGATGAAGAAAAACCCATAATATATAGTTACAAGCTAAAACTTGAAGATTCAATGATAAAATTACTCTAAAATTACTTAGAATGGTAAAGGAACATTGTTCATGAGCGCAACCCAACGTTAAAATACAACTGATGACCTGAAAATGGGAAAAGAAACTATTTATACTGGGCCAAATTTTCTGGACAAAAATACCCCTGCAGTGGTAGTGCGGTCCGCACAAAATCGAGTGAGGCCGTAATGAGACGTCTTGGATTTAAACTCTGCTATCTGAATTTGGCCATCGCGGGCCGCACAAAATGCACCGCGGCCGTGGTGGCTTCTATTGCGGTCCACACAAAAAGGACTACGGACCGCACTTGGGAATGATTCCCCAAATTAGCAAATCTCTGAACTCCAGCTTTGTGGACCGCACAATATCGAGTGCGGCCGCGATGAAGCCAATGCTGTCCGCACAACTACTTTGCGACCGCATTGCTTGAGTGTCTGAAATAATCACCTCTCTGAACTTCCTCACTTCGCACCGCACAAAATGGAGTGCAGCCGCATTGGACCTGTTGCCCTGTGCTTGGACTTGTTCTTGGTAATTGTGCATGTTTCACTCCTTTTTGAGCTGGTTTTGATGAATTGTCACTTTGTTGACCAAACCTTGCAAACAATTACAACATGTAAGCCTTTGGGACTATTTTGTACACATTTTAATCAAAACTCAAGTAAGAAAGAGTGTAAAATGCACTATAATCCCTAGTTATCAACTCCCCCAAACTTAAGCTTTTGCTTGTACTCAAGCAAACAAAATAAGACCCACCCATTAAGAGTAAATCCAAGAAAATTCATCTGACCTAAAGTGACCTCATCTAGCCTCAATTGGGACTAACAATTGCCCTCAATTCAAATGAATCATTAACAACATTCGACCTTTTAAGCACCATGGATTTAGTGCGAAACAAGAGCATCAAGAGTTGACTCAACACATCAAAGAAACTTTTTCTACTACCTTGGTCATTGTGGAATCCAAACTCACACATCCTCAACTCTCCCTAAGCAATCACCTTTAGGATTGTAGCACTCAGAATGAGGTTAATGGAAATAAACTCATCTCTCTCAAAGAAAAGTCACAAGTCCGGCTCTAAGTACCATATGCTTGTCCCTTATGTAAGTTACCACTAATGTAAGCTTCATTCAACTCAAGATCATATATGGTTTTTGTGGAGATATAGTGAAGGCTTTTGGTTCAGGGTAGGAAATGTTTGGTCTAAGTAGGTTCCATCTTCCCTTTAGCACTTTTTTGGCTTCATTTTGGCACACATTCTCTTCACTTTTTAGGTCATTTAACTTCTTTCTAAGGGGTTAGAGAGACACATTGTCACTCTTTCTTGTTCATTTCAAATTTTTTCTCCTTTCTCCACTTTCCACACCTTTCATCTTTTTACTTTTATTGAATCCCTTCATTCTTTTCTACATTGATCATTCTTTTTATCTTTTTGTTTTTCTTTCTGTTTCATTGGCTTTACTTTTCTTCATTTTGTATCTTTTACTACTTTGTTGCATTCCTCGTATCTCCCCCCAAACTTATGCTTTTACCTTGTGCTAAGGAAAGATCGGGTGCCAAGAGAGGGTATTTTTAGAACGGATAAAGGCTTGTATCGTTGTTTTTGAAAGAAAAAGATCTAAGGCTCAAAAGGGTTGACTAAGGGTTTTATCATTGGTAGGTTATGGAAGTGTTCAAGATATCATTCGGATCAATGAGAGCCTATAATCACATCTCAAGTCAAATTACACTTAGAATTTCGCCTAGACAAATATTCAGGGTAAGTTCTAGACTAATGGCTCGAGACTTGGACATGTAATTCAAATTCTCACCACACAAGCTATGGGATTGCTAACGAAACAGAGTCGAGGGCCCATAACAACCTTAGTTGAGATTTGAGCAACACAATGGTCCCAAGAAACCACTTGATGATTATTGGTCAACACAAGAGTCTCAAGGTCACCACTTTCACCATCCTATACACAACAATTTATTTTTGACTATAAGATCAGAGACAAATGTGTTAGGCCCAAGTGAAGCTTTGCTTGAGGCACCCTTACCAACTAGCTACTAAAAAGCAAAAAGAAAACAGACTCAAACCCTTAAGAAGATTGTCATACCATCCATCATCGGGAAGAGCCACACGGTTCACACAAACTCCACATTTGGAAAGAACCGTGGCATGAAGAAAATTAAAGGCTTATTGCACGCAAAAACTCAAAACAAGAAGCTACAAAAATAAAATAAGAAGCTATGAAAGGAAAAATGCGGAAAGTAAAAATGAATATATACAAGAGGAGAATTAATCGAATATACAATAAGGAAAATGAATATATACATAAGAACGTAACTTTATATACAGACCCAAAAGTAAAAAGTATGAAAAGCGCAATAAAATGATAAAGTTATGTACATACCAATGGTAAAAAGAAAGCATAAAGAAAAAAAATACTGTCATATATACAGTCATCCAAATAGGGCTACCCCCTCAAATGAAAGCTAGCATTGTCCTCGATGCTAACTAACCAAAATAAGCACAAAATAAGGAAGAGAGGAAAAACAAACTCCCTATCGGCCCTCCGTCTGCATAGGGTCCTAAGTCTGGGTCCCTGGGTCCTCGGTCTGCTCGGGAACCTGTGACTGGCTCCCTATACTCTGTGTCTCCACTGAGACCTGGGCCTGGACTGAGCCCTGGGCCTGTACTGAAATCTGGGGCTGGCTAGAGGATCCTCACTGTGGGTCATCCAACTCTATGACAACATCGTTAGTACGGGGAATCACCCTCTTCCTCTTGGGTGGCCTCTCTGACTCCTGCTTCGGTTGTGGCTGGGCTGCTGGAGCCGGGTCATCCAATAACATTCCAGAGGCAGGTGATCCACCTTCAACCTCTCTAGTTCCACCCTTAGCTCCTTCACCGACTCTTTTGAAGCCCGAGTCTTTCTCATTTTCTTTGCCTCCCTAGCAAGCTCCTTCAATGCCTTTCCATGAGAATCAACAACATCTTTGAGCTTCTATTGATTATCCTGAATCTCCTTTAGAGTGTTCTCCACTGACTGTGGGACCTGTGGTAGAGGAGCTGCTGACTGGGCTGCCACCATAGTAGATAGTACAAACAACTTAGAAGTTGTTGTCTGCATCCAGTTGTTGATGCTGGCAAGGGTCTGGCTCAGGTCGTGGGCAGTCAAGGGGTAAGCAGTGGATGTGGGAATCTCTGGAGCTGTAGAAGTAGAGGGTCCTGGTCCATGTCTGCTGTGGTGGAAGGAGGCTGAGTAGGATCCACTACTACTACTGGCTCTTCAGACTGGCCAGTTGAAGTAGTGGCTTTGCCCTTATGGTCCTTGGGGTTGTCGGGACCCTTGGTGTTGTACCAGGAGAACGGTGCCTTTGCTTTCACTTTCATATCAAATCTCCGCTTCTCCACATCAAGTCCTCAAAGTACATGGTCAGGACGTTGGGGAAGGAATAGGACATGTCATCTTCGTTCACCACCCGTGTAATTACCCGGGACATCACATTCCTGATGTTAATTGGGTACCCCTCCATGATCGATGCCGCTAATATAGTCCGGTGGATAGGAAGTGAGTTGTCGTGGGTGGTTGGGTCTAGCTTGCTACACAAAAATGTTTCCCACCCTTTAGCTTCGAAATTCAGGGTCCTCCTAAGAATCCTCACTCCCGTAGTCAACCAATCTGGGGTGGTACTTGGGGTTGTCAAATACTCTGCCAACTAAGGACGGGCAGCCTTACCTAATGCCATCTTTTCTAAGTACAGTGCCTCATCCTCCTCCGAGAAGCCCAAATAATCATTTATTGTTTTGCCATCAAATTTCATTTTTAAGTTCCGCACTTTGGTCACTGTGATGCCCTCTTTGATATGGGAAACATTCGTGTAAAACTCCTTCACCAAGTGCTCATTGACATCCTCCACATGGTCTATGAAATAATCCCATCCCTCTCTTTCTCTAAACTGCCTCAACACATTGGGATTGTGAGGCATGAGGTCCCGGGTGATGAATTTTCACTCAGGTATTAGCTTCATCTTGGGCCACCATTCTCTAAATTTGTGGTAGGCCACTTCACTCACGAACCTGTCCTGCCAGGCCTCCAGGTTTCTGGTTCTCTTTACCCCTCCTACTTGGGGCTCACCCCTTCCTACTTCTTCCCCTTCTTCTTCTACGGGCCCTTCCCCGGATAGTGATACTGTTAGAGAGGTGGAATATTCATTGCCACTGCCTACAGTTGAGCCCTTAGACAACTTAGAAGATATGCGCACTGATGCTTGGGCAGTGGGAGAGACCAGAGATGTATCCCTCAACCTGTTCTTCTCCGGCCAGTGAGGAACATACTCTGGCATAGAGTCTGACGATGCCTCCCGGGAAGGCTCATATTCACTCCCAGATTGGTCAATGGCTCTATCAGCCGCCTTTATGAGCCTCCGGATGTTTTTCATGTTTTGTCGGGCTGGCGGGGTCAATATTATCATGCCCCCAAAATTACAGACATTCAGAAGTTGCAGACCATGGACCACACAAAATGAAGTACGACCGCAAAGAAGCTACCGCGGACCATACAAAATGCATTGCAGTCCGCATTGAGGTGGGGTTCAGACTACTCACTCTTTGAATCTATGCAACGCGGACCGCACAAAATGCATTGCGGTCAGCATTGAGGCATCCCGGACCGCACAAAATCCATTGCAGCCGCGGTCCTCACTTGTCAGCATTCAGAACATTTACCACCACGGTATGCACAAAATAGCACTGCGGACCGCACAAAAGCACCACATACCGCACAAAATCCACCACGGTCCGCGGTGAGTACTCAATAGCAATACCAACCTAGGGTTCACGTTTTTTACATTTTTAGTCCAAATTTTCACTTATTATTGATTCCCTAGGTGTTGAATCATTGTTTTCACTAATTAGTCCTAATTAAAATAGGAATAAACTAACATATGCTACAAAATTGACAGAAAATGGGAAGAAATAGAAGAACACTAAGAAAAATAAAAATTAAAAGAAAATGATAAAATTAAACGACTAAAGGGGAGTTAAAGTTACTAGAAGTGAGATGCAAGCTTGATTAATGAGACATAGCAGCTGAATTCGTGCAATTAGAGTGGTGAACAGTAATTTTTTTAAGCTTTGAGAGTAAAAAGTCGAAAAGTTCAAACTAAGGGCCTCAGGTCCTATTTATAGAAAAAGGACTTGGGGCCCATCTCACCTACCCACCGCGGATCGCCCAAAATGGCACCACGGTCCGCGGTAGTCAGAAACATAAAGCACTGGGGATATGACAACTGCGGACCGCAAGAAATGCAATGCTGCCGCAGTGGTCCGCCGCGGACCACACAAAATGCATTGCGGCCGCGGTGGAAAACTTCAAAGACTCCTCACTTTTGATGAATCAACTCTGCGGTCCACATTAGATTTTTTCCACTGCACTAAGGCCTTTGCGGCCGCACAAAATGAAGTGCGGTCTGCATTGCAAACTTCAAAAAGTGATCATTTTGCAACTTGGTCCTGCACTGCATCAAAACAATCCTACAACATCTCACAACCAGTCAGTCCAAAAATAAATCCTACTCTAAGAAGAGAATGGAAGAAAAACAAAAAGAAGGACACATGGGTTGCCCCTGAAGAAGCGCCTGATTTAACATCGCGGCACGACACAGGTTATCATCAAATCACTTTAGATGAAGAAGTATCACCATATGGCTATCATCAATGTTGCCCAGGTAGTGCTTTACCCTGTGCCCATTAACTCTGAAAACCTCCCCATTTTTGTTCTTCAAGTCAAGTGCACCAAACGGAGTCACAAACACCACTTCAGAAGGTCCACTCCATTTAGACTTAAGCTTTTCCGGAAACAGACGTAACCGGGAGTTAAACAAGAGAACCAAATCACACACTTTAAATTCCTTGCCATGAGAATATTTATCATGAAGGTACTTCATCTTGTCCTTGTAAAAGGACGAACTGAAGTAAGCATGGAATCAGAATTCATCAAGTTCATTAAGCTGCTCTACATGAAGATTTGCTGCCACATCCCATTTAAGATTCAGCTTCCTCAAAGCCCACATGGCCTTGTGCTCTAACTCAACCAGTAGATGGCAAGCTTTCCCAAACACCAACCAATACGGAGACATACCAATCAGAGTCTTGTAAGCAGTCTTATAAGCCCAACGAGCATCATCCAACTTCTTTGACCAATCGGTCCTATTTGCATTGACCGTCTTTGATAAAAAATTCTTGATTTCCCTGTTTGAGACTTCAACTTGGCCACTCTATTGATGATGATAAGGAGTAGAAACTTTGTGATTGACACCATACTTTGCAAGCAAAGTGTCAAAAGCTCTATTGTAAAAATGAGACCCCCCATCAGTTATGATTGCACGAGGAGTGCTAAACCTTGTAAAAATGCTCTTCTTGAGAAACACAACAACACTCTGGGCCTTATTGTTGGTAAAGCCACGACTTCAACCCACTTTTAAACATAGTCAACCGCCACAAGAATGTATGTGTTCCCACACGAGCTAACAAATGGGCCCATAAAATCAATGCCCCATACATCAAAAATATCAACTTCAAGGATGGTATTGAGAGGCATCTCATTTTCTTCGAAATTCCACCCGCTCTTTGACATTCGTCACACCTCTTCACAAGTTCACTTGCATCTTTGTACAAAGTTGGCCAATCAAACCCACAACTAAGAACTTTTGAAGCTGTCCTCGCCCCGCTATGATGGCCACCATAGGGAGAGGAATGACAAGCCTCTAAGATACTCAATTGCTCCTCCTCCAGGACACACCTTCGGATCACACCATCCGTGCAAATCTTGAACAAGTACAGCTCATCCCAATAAAAATCCAAACTATCCCGTTTGAGCTTCTTCCTTTGGTTAGAAGAGAGCTCACACAGGATTATACCAGTCACAAGGAAATTAACAACGTCCGTAAACCATGGCATACCATTCACCGACACTGAAATGAGTTGTTCGTCAGGAAATGAATCATTTATCTCTAGGCCATCATGAGGCCTCCCCTCCTCCTCCAAGCGGGACAAGTGGTCCTCCACTTGGTTTTCACTACCCTTTCGATCCACAATCTCCAAATTGAACTCCTGAAGTAACAAGACCCATCGCATCAGTCTAGCTTTGGAATCCTTCTTCATCATCAAGTACTGAAGTGCGGCATGATCGGTATGGACTATGACCTTGGCACCCATAAGATATGGCCGAAATTTCTCCATTGCGAACACAATAGCCAAAAGCTCTTTCTCAGTTACCGTGTAGTTCACTTAAGCATCATTCATTGTCTTTCTCGCGTAGTACACCAGATGAAATATTTTGTTCACTCTTTGAACCAAAACCGCCCCAACCGCAACATCTCTCGCATCATACATGAGCTCAAAATACAATCTCCAATTGGGTGCGGTAATAATAGGAGTGGTGGTCAGCTTGTTCTTGAGTAGTTCAAAGGCTTACATACTTCTCTCATCGAACACGAACTTGGAATCTTTTTCCAATAACTTGCATATGGTATTCACTATCTTCGAAAAGTCTTTGATGAATCTCCGGTAGAACCCCGCATGCCTAAGAAAACTTCGAACTCCCTTGACAGAGTTAGGGGGAGGGAGCCTTGAAATCGCATCAATTTTTGCTTTGTCCACCTCTATACCATGCTTTGAAATTTTATGCCCAAGAACTATGCCCTCTTCCACCATGAAGTGGTATTTCTCCCAATTAAGAACAACATTGGTTTCTTTACAACGGGCCAACACTCTATCAAGATTTTTCAAACATTCCTCAAATAAATCACCCATAACACTAAAGTCGTCCATGAACACCTCCAAGATATCTTCCACCATATCAGTAAAAATGGCCATCATACACCGTTGAAATGTAGCAGGTGCATTACACAACCCAAAAGGCATCTGAGAAAGGCAAAGGTACCATATGGACAAGTAAATGTGGTCTTCTCCCAAGCTTCCAGAGCAATCAAGATTTGGTTGTACCCAGAATACCCATCCAAGAAACAGTAGAAGGCATGCCCAGCAAGTCGATCTAACATCTGATCAAGAAAAGGCAATGGAAAGTGATTCTTGCTGGTCACTTTATTCAACTTGCGGTAGTCCATGCGTACCCTCCACCCGGTGACGGTCCTGGTAGGAATCAACTCATTTTGCGAATTTGCAACCACGGTCATGCCACCCTTATTTGGCACACATTGCACCGGCGAAGTCCACGAGCTATCAGAGATGGTGTACACAACCCCGACATCCAACCACTTGATCACCTCCTTGTTCATAACTTCTTGCATTGCCTCGTTTAACCTCCTTTGACGTTCCAAGAAGGGCTTTGTATCATCTTCCAGAATAATCTTGTGCATACAGAATGCGGGGATCATCCCCCGAATATCAGCTAAGGTCCATCCAATTGTCGTCTTCCACTTTTGAAGCACCGCTAATATGGCATCAACCTGCATGTTAGTAAGACAAGAGGAAAGAATAACTGGCAAAGTAGAACTAGGGCCTAAGAACTCATAACTGAGATTTGGAGGCAACAGCTTTAACTCCAACACTGGAGGTTCCTCAATTAAAGGTTTTGTTGGTGGAGTCTTCCTATTTTCGAGATCCAAAGATAGTTTCCTAGGCTCATAAGAGTAAGAGCCCATCCCATGTAAAACATTCACACACTCCACCCGGCCTTCATAATCATTTACATCAAGATTCAACAAGACTGCCTCTAGAGGGTCCTCTACATTGATCATTGCACTGGTATCATCAACTATTGTCGCCGTGACAAGGTCCACAAAAGAGCACACCTCAAAACTGTTGGGCTGCTTCATTGACTTGCACACATAGAAGACCACTTTCTCATCACCCACTCGGAAGGTGAGTTCCACTGCTTCTACATCAACTAAGGCCTTCCCAAAAGCAAGGAAAGGTCTTCCCAATATGATTGGAACTTCATAATCTACCTTACAATCCAAGATCACAAAATCAACCGGAAAGATAAATTTGTCCACCCGGACAAGGACATCATCAATAATACCCAATGGTCTCTTCATAGTTCTATCCACCATTTGCAATCTTATGGAGGTCGGTCTCGATTGCCTAATACCCAAAGTCTTGAAAATTGAGTAGGACATCTAGTTGATACTTTCCCCCAAAACACATAGAGATTTAGCAAAGTCCGCACTCCCAATGGTGCAAGGAATGGTGAAAGCACCGGGATCTTTAAGCTTCGGTGCCATTGAATGCACTATTGCACTAACTTGGTGGGTCATCTTGATAGTTTCACAATCCATGGATCTTTTCTTTGTCACCAAGTCCTTCATGAATTTAGTATAGCCTGGTATTTGTTCTAGAGCCTCTACCAAAGACACATTAATGGATAAGCTCTTCATCATATCAATGAACTTTTTAAACCAATTCTCATTTTTTGCTTCGCGAGCCTTTGAGGATAAGGTGGAGGTGGCCTTGGCAAAGGAGCCTTGGTTATAGGCAAAACTATTTCCAGCATGTCTATTACGTGTTCCTTAGATGGATTCAAGTCATTTTGAGTCTCCACCTCGGCATCTTGAATATCAATCCTTACTTCTTCATTCACATTCTCATCAACCACGTTTTCAACCAACAAAGGAATTTCATCTTCTTGCAACTCAACTTCATCACTCAAAACTGCTTTTTGCTTGGAGGCATTCACATCACTACCTCTTCCACTTCTTGTAGTCACCGCCATCACATGATTGTTCCCACCCTTCGGGTTAGCTACTGTATCACTTGGTAGTGCCCCCTTAGGGTGAGTATTCAAGGATTATGAGATTTAACCTAATTGAACCTCCAAGTTTCTGATTGAAGTATTGTGGGAAGACAACTGAGCATCAGAGTCCACATTCTTTTTCATCATCTGGTCAAACATCATTTCAATTCTCCCCATTTCGTTGTTGGAAGAACTAAGACCTTGGGATGGAAATGGGGGTGGATTGTTCGGTTGTTGGTACATTGGGGGCCTTTGAAAGCCTTGCCCCCGATTTCCTTGATTGCCATTGTTCCAACCTCCCTAATTGTTGTTACCACCCCAGTTGTTGTTGCCATTCCAATTACCTTGGTTGTTCTGATTGCCCCAATTGGAATTTTGGTTGTTGTTCCCCCAATTACCATTGCCTTGTTGTTGATTACCCCAATTGCCTTGGGGTCTCCATTGTTGTTGGTTGGAAGAATTGCCCCTTTGGCCTTGATAATTGTTCACGTATTGCACTTCTTCATTCTGCCCATCATAACCATCATCTTGGAATCCACCACAATCATTATCAAATTGATCCGAACTCCCTTAGTTCTGTTGACCTCTTTGTCTTCTTTTGTTCACTAGCATGTGGACACCCTCCATAGCATTTACTTGGCGCGGATTTTGAACTTGTTGTAATTGTACCTTTGCTAGCTGGTTCATTGTAGTTGTCAGCTCTGCTATAGCCTGCCCATGGTCATGTAGCTTCTTGTGCAAGTGAGTGACCGTGGGGTCACCCTGTGGCACATTGGCTCTACTTTTCCAAGTTGAGGACGTGTCAGCCATTTTGTCAAGAATGTCACAAGCCTTATCATACGACAACTTCATGAAATTTCCCCCAGCAAGTTCGTTCACTATGCACTGGTTTGTTGTGTTAATGCCCCGGTAGAAAGTCTATTGGATCATTGCCTCAGTCATATCATTGTCGGGGCATTCCTTTATCATAGTTCTATATCGCTCCCAAATCTCATGTAATGGTTTGGTGGGCTTCTCTTTGAAGGCTAATATCTCATCTTTCAAAGCTTCCATGTGCCCCGGTGAGAAAAACTTTACAATGAACTTATCCGCCAACTCATCCCAAGTAGTGATGGAATGGTTGAGAAGTCGCTCAAGCCAATCCAATGCCTTCCCTCTAAGTGAGAAAGGGAATAGTCTCAACCGAAGTTCATCCTCAGACACATTAGTTTGCTTGCTCCCCCAATAGGTATCCACGAAACCCTTAAGATGTTTGTAAGCATTCTGATTGACAGTGCCCGTGAAATACCCATGCTGCAACAGCAATGTCAGCATCACATTGGTAATTTGAAAATTGCCCGCCCGGATCTGGGGTGGGACAATTGCACTTGCATATCCTTAGTTGGACAGCACTCGAGGAGCCACTCTTGGAGGTGTTGGGGAAGGGTCTGAAATATTATCATTGGCCTGGCAGCCTCTCCTTTGTCCTTGAGGTACAATATGAACCTCATCATTAACAATGTCATCTACCTCCTCCCCGCTGAAGATCTCCAAGAGGTGGGTGATTTGCTGCCATTTTGTACCTGAAGTTGTGACACACACAAATTAGTAACATAGAAGGAAAGAAGAACAATACACAAAACTATTTAGATAGATAGCCAAAACCGTTAACTCCTCCGCAACGGTGCCAAAAAGTGATTGGGGCCAACCCTATACCACTACAAAGTAGAGAAGTCGAAACAACTTTTACCCGAGAAGGACGGGATCGATATCCATAGGGAGCTAGAAATGGAATTGAGATTCTATCTAAATTGGAGATGCGTAATTGCTCTTAATTGCACTTCAAATCATAGTTGGTTTTGATATTGCTTCTAAATTTATACTACTAAGATGCTAAATTAAGCTAAGTTAAGCTAAGAGTAAGATACTTGAAGGGTTGTCTAAATAACTAAAAGGCACTAGGGAAGTGACTTTCTCCTAGGTGGATACTTGACGGGTTTTCGAGTCTAAGGCTAGGTTATCATGTTTGGGATTATGATATAACCAATGCACTGAACTTCTCACTCTATACCTCTATGTAGTTTGAGTGATTTTGCCCTAATTGACTTTCTCAAGATAAATTGGGTATGATAATTTGTGCAAGCAATATAGGTTCAAGTTGGGTATTACTATCTCTAGGTTTAACCCTTTAATTGGGGCTATCGATCTTTTGAACACACCCCAATTCCTTGATGGACTAATTTCCTAGACTCAAGTTCTCTTTCTCGAGAAGAACCCAAGTCAAATAGGCACAAATTAGTGTTTGCAACCACTAATTTAACATTGAAACCATAAATTAGTCCAAATATCAAACACCCATAGACATTCAAGCCTTAAAACACAAGACCCATCAAATACCCACACTAGGGTTGAGCTACAACCCTAGCAAATGGGTCTATCTACTCATGATAATAGAAGAAAACAAAGAAATAGATGAAGAAAAACCCATAATATTTAATTACAAGCTAAAACTTGAAGATTCAATGATAAAATTACTTAAAATGATAAAGGAACACTGTTCACTAGTGCAACCCAATGTTAAAATACAAATGATGACCTAAAAATGGAAAAAGAGACTATTTATACTAGTCCGAATTTTATTGTCAACAATACCCCTGCTGGGGTATGCGATCCGCACAAAATCGAGTGCGGCCGTACTGAGGCATCTTGGCTTTAAACTCTACTCTCTAAACTTGGCCACCACGGGCCGCGCAAAATGCACTGCAGCCGCGGTGGATTCTATTGCGGTCCACACAAAAAGGAACGTGGACCGCACTTGGCAATGATTCCCCAAATTGGCAACTCTCTGAACTCTAGCTTTACGGACTGCACAATGTCGAGTGCGGCCGCGATGAAGACAATGTGGTCCGCACAAACTGCTTTGCGACCGCATTACTTGAGTGTCTGAAATGATCACCACTTTGAACTTCCTGAATGTGGACCGCACAGAATGGAATGCAGCCGCATTGGACTGTTGCCATGTGCTTGGACGTGTTCTTGGTACTTGTGCATGTTTCACAACTTTTTGAGCTGGTTTTGACGAATTGTCACCTTGTTGACCAAACCCTGCAAACAAGTACAACATGTAAGCCTTTGGGACTATTTTGTACACATTTTTAATCAAAACTCAAGTAAGAAGGAGTGTAAAATGCATCATAATCCCTAGTTATCAGGTCTCGTAGGAATTGCCAATTTCATGATTAAAAGGCTAATGGAGCTACACCGATGATCCTAGTAGAGATTTATCGAGCTCTAACTGTTTGCCGAGCGGGGGGGGGATTTTTGAGGGTTGCAACATGCTTTTACAACTTTGGATGGAAGAACACCTTTGCCATCGTCAAGGGTACATGAGTTATGGTATGACCGGTCTTAACTGCATTTAAGAACATGAAAATCGAATAGAGGGTCATGAGTTTCCAGAAGGTACGGAGGCTGGTTCACACATTTGAGTTCTTTGACTGCAAGCAAAATTGAGTGGACATTCGGTTAGCTCCCGGTCAATGAAGTCATCTATATGTCGGCCGAAGTGTGTTTTCTTCTATTGATGGGTCTTCGGAGTATTAAGCCGTATGCTCTACACAGGGTTCTGCGCTAGCTAGGCAGGTACCAAACTGTCCCTCATGATGAAGATTTGAGTCAACAAGTCATTGAACTATGTCAAAAAACTGCATTCCCGGAAGATAAGGTTCGCTAGATTTGGCATTATTGTAGGTTCTTGGAGCCATAGACTCAGGTACGGGATTTGTCCAAGGGTGTGTTAGAGCCTAGTTACATGGCCTAGTATGGCAAGAGGTTTCAAATCCATCAAGAGCCTGAATGGCCTGCCAAAAGGCCCCATGTCCAACAGTTCACTGATGAGGCGTGAGAACAATGGGATTGGTTAGCAAAAGAGAAAACTACAGGGCCACGATAAGAAAATTGGAGGGGCAAATCAGAGATTTGAAATTTGATAGTAATGTACAGGCTGTTGCTAATGAAGGGGAGAAAAAAAAACTGGCCCAAGAAAACAAAGCCCTTCGAGCCCATATCCAAAGAATGAAGATAGCTGCTGAGAATTCGGAAAGGAGCTGAGCAGATGAAAGACTCATAAATGGTCTTAGGAGAAAATATGTGAGTACGGGAATGATTTGGAAAAATCTGAAGGTATTTTGGCAAGAGCTCGGGCACAGTTGATAAAGAATGTAGAGGGACAGGTAGAGTTTGTTCGGCAATTAAAAGGGAAATATGATAGAGAAGTCATAAACCTGAAGAAAAAGACAACTACCCTCGAGAATGATATAGCTAATCAAACAAAGAACTTTAGGCAGAGAGGGAACATTGTTATGCATTGATGGCCCGATTGGAGGAGGATATGCAATAATTGCAGGAGCAAAGTCATAATGACACCCAAGTTTTGGAAGCTAGATCTCAACAAATTAGGCGTCTGCTCTAAGAAAAAGGCATCATTAGAGAAAGGTTTAGAGGGATTGCTAACTACATCATCATGAAATGCCATGAGTGGGAGGACATGACTAGATCCACCTTCTTCGCCACAGTGATGACCTTATTCTCCAAATAATGGATGACCTGGATTGCCTCCAAGGAGATCTTGCACGTAGGCCTGTGGTGAGACCGACCGATGTCCCAGGGGCACTTGGAGTAAAAGCACTTATGTATTCTTGATTTTCTTTTCGAGTCTGTATTTCAGTTTCCATTTCTGATCTATTTCGAGTCTATTTTTAGTTTTTCAATTCTTAGTAAGCTATGATAGAGTCATTGTAATATAAGAATTAGAAGTTTTAATGAAAATTTGAAAAAAAAAACCAAAAATTGTTTCTTTCTTTTATTTTCGCATTTATTCCTTGAACTATGTGATGATTTGATTCACGCGGAGTCATGATGCGTAGGTAATCCCCATCATATCTGGTCATTGTTTTAAATAACTAAAATAAAAGAGGAAAAAAGAAAAAAAAGAAGAGAACACAAGAAAAGAAAGAAAACAAGAACATGAGAAAAAACAATGAGAGAGTGCAAAGAAAAGAGAGCAAATAATAAAAGCGCCAAAAAGAAAAGAAAGATGCAAAGGTTTGGGGGATATACCAAAGTTGGGATGAGACACGTAACCGTTGCAAAACATGTAGAAAAGCGTTTAACTATTAGGTGCATCACATCCCAACGTGCGATACCCTACGTGTTAATTGCCTCAAACTAACCGGTTTGTTGTGTCTCCTGTTGAGATTAGGTTCTGTTCTTTAAGGTGGTTGGTTTTGTGGTAACCTGGCTTTGCACCCGTGCTTTACAAGGTCCAAAGGAAGTGTCGAAATGACGTTATAAATTCATCTAGCAACAATTACCCCCTCATATGATAGCCCGTTGTCGGTGATCCCGACGTTAGAGTCAGCAGCTGCTGAAGAGAATAGGGCACTGCGCCTCCGCATGTTAGAAATGTGGGAAGCTTGGCCTAACGGAGTCCATCACCATGACTGCCAATGAGAACTTCTTTGGTGTTGGTTTCCAAGCTATGGAAGCCGACGTGAAATGGGCTAAAGAACGTAAGAACGATGGGTGGGTTCTTCCTCAGCCGGTCCCGCATCTCGCCAAAACTTTTGTTAAACCAGGGTACATAGAGGAAGAAGATGAGGCCTTCACGGTCGAAGAAATTGATGACATTTGTGGGGCAATGAGGCAAATGTTATGAGGCTCATATGGTTCAGCCGGGTGAAGGCTCAAGCACTGCTGCGGTGCAGTATATAGGGCCCAATTCCAAGCTTCAAAATTGGAAGGCTACTCCATTCCCTGTCAGGCGGGAATCCCGGTAGTTCAGTCTTGCCATCTTTTCTACAGTCTGAGTTATTTCAGGGTGTAACTCGAATGTATTTAGTTTATTTTCTTTAAAATTCCAATAAAAACCCTTCCATCTGTTCTGATTCAATGAAAAGAAATCTATATTTCATCGTCTATGAATCTCTTTCTTTATTCTTTCTGATTTTGTTATTTTTCTTATTTCTTCTTTCAGTTCTAATAATACGGACTTAAATAACATTACATGCTTGCGGACTTCATACTCAGATCCTAACACGTTGTCTAATTGTGAAATAATGAATCAAGAACCAGAATACGATGAAGATGAGGCTTTTAGGGAAATAAACTGAGAATTGGAACAATTTGAGAATAAGCCTAAGCCGAACTTAAACAAAACTTCGCCAGTTAATTTGGGTAGTTCAGAAGAGGTTCAGGAAACCATGATAAGCATTCACACTGATAAAAGAACTAGGGATGCATTGATGCAACTTTTGTTCGAATTTCAAGACGTGTTTGCTTGGTCCTATGATGATATGCTAGGACTGAGTGTTGATTTAGTGGTACATAAATTGCCAACTTACCCTTGGTACTCCCCCTGTTCAACAAAAGCAGAGAAAGTTTAAAACGGATATCAGTGACAAGATTAAAGAAGAAGCCACTAAACAGTTGAAAGTGGGTGTTATTAGAGTGGTCCTATACACCACATGGTTGGCTAATGTGGTCCCAGTGCCAAAGTAAGATGGAAAAACCCGAATGTGTGTTGACTATCGGGATATGAACAAAGCAAGCCCCAAGAAGAACTTCCCGTTACCAAACATCCACATCCTTACTAACAACTGTGCCAAACATGAGATTCAGTCTTTTATGGATTGTTATGCTGGGTATCATCATGTCTTGATGGATGAAGAGGATGTAGAAAAGACAACCTTCACCACACCTTGGGGTACTTATTATTATAGGTTCATGTCGTTTGATTTGAAGAACGTCGGGGCAATTTACATGAGAGCTATGACTGCCATTTTCCATGACATGATGCACCAGAAAATTGAGGTGTATGTGTATGATGTGATCATTAAATCAAGAGCGCAAGACGACTATGTGCGGAATCTGAGAAAGTTCTTTGAGTGTCTGCATAAGTACGACTTGAAGTTAAAACCAGCCAAGTGCGCATTTGGAGTACCATCTGGGAAACTTTTGGGGGTTTGTAGTTAGCCGGAGGGGCATTGAGATAGATCCAACAAAGATAAAATCTATTTGGAATTTGCCTCCTCCGAGAACCAAAAAAGTGGTTATGAGTATACTGGGTAGGTTGAATTACATCAACAGATTCATTGCTCGATTTACTTCCACGTGTGAGCCCATCTTTAAGTTGCTGAAGAAAGATGCGGCGATTAGATGGACAGATGAGTGTCAGGAAGCTTTCAACAAAATCAAAGAATATTTGTCGAATCTGCCAGTGTTGGTTCCACCTGAACCTGGAAGGCCTCTGTGTTTGTATTTGACAGTGTTGGAGAATTCCTTTGGATGCGTTCTCGGGCAACATGATGTGACCGGAAAGAAAGAACATGTAATATACTATTTGAAAAAGAAGTTCACTAGTTATGAAGCTAAATACACTTTGTTGGAAAGGACTTGCTGCGCCTTAACTTGGGTCACTCAGAAGCTTAGGCATTACTTGTTGGCCTACACCACCTATCTCATCACCAGGTAGGATCCTTTGAAGTACATATTCCAAAAGCCGATGCTCACAGGGAAGTTAGCAAAATGGCAAATCCTACTCACCGAGTTTGACATAGTCTAAGTCACCCGCACGGTAATGAAAGCTCAAGCTTTAGTGGATCACCTAGCTGAAAATCCCGTTGATGATGAATATCAGCATTTGAGTACTTACTTTTCGGACGAGGAAGTAAATTCAGTTGACGTAATCTCAAAAGACAACAACTCTTGGAAAATGTTCTTCGATGGAGCTATGAATGCAAAAGGTGTCGGGATTGGGGCAATTTTGATCTCACCCACCGGTCAGCACTATCCAGCCACAACCCGGCTTCAGTTTTTCTGCACAAACAACACTGCCGAGTATGAAGGCTACGTTATGGGCATGAACATGGCAATCAACCAAGATGTGGAAGAATTGTTAATCATGGGAGATGCAGACTTGATTATCCGACAAGCTCAGGGAGAATGGGAAACTCGGGATGTCAAGCTTATTCCATACAGGCAACATGTCGAAGATCTTATCAAGCGGTTCAAGTCCATCGAGTTCAAGTACAATCCTCAGTTTCACAATGAGTTAGCTGATGCACTAGCTACTTTGGCCTCGATGTTGCCATATCCAGGAAATGTCCACATTGACCCACTAGAAATCCAAATTCGAGAAAGGCATGGTTATTGCAGTGTAGTTGAAATAGAGCCTGATATTCAGCCATGGTATCATGATATCAAAAGATTCTTGAAAACAAAAGAGTATCCCGAGCAAGCTAGTGGAGAACAAAAGAGAACCATTAGAAGGCTTGTCAATGGCTTCTTCTTGAGTGGAGAGGTTCTATACAAAAGGACTCCAGATCTGAACCTTCTAAGATGTGTGGATACCCTATAGGCCAGAAGGATCGTGAATGAAGTGCACGTAGGAGTGTGTGGTCCACATATGAATGGGTACGTCCTTGCAAAGAAAATCCTTCGAGCAGGCTATTACTGGATGACTATGGAAAAATATTACTTCAGTTTTGTCTGAAAATATCATCAGTGTTAGGTGCACGGTGACCTGATTCATGCACCACCTTCAGAACTACATCATATGTCAGCACCGTGGCCGATCGTTGCTTGGGGTATGGATGTCACTGGGCCAATCGAGCCAAAAACTCCAAATGGGCACAAATTCATATTAGTTGCCATTGACTACTTCACAAAGTGGGTCGAAGCAGTCACTCTCAAAGTCGTCGCTAAGAAAGTAGTGGTGGATTTTGTGCATTCCAACATTATCTGTCATTTTGGTATTTCTAAAACTATCATTACGGACAATGGAGGTATGCGAACAATTTAAGATCACGCATTGGAAAGGCCCAAAGACAATGGTGTCGCTGAAGCAGCAAACAAAACCATCAACAAGATCCTCAGGAAATTGATCCAAAGTTCTAGGCAATGGCATGAAAAGTTGCCTTTAGCATTGTTGGGATATCGCACAACTATGTGGACATCAGTTAGGGCAATACCCTATTTATTGGTTTTTGGCACTGAAGCCGTAATACCCGCAGAAGTTGAAATTACATCTCTTTGAATCATCATTGAAGTTGAGATTGAGGATAATAAGTGGGTCAAGACCCACCTAGAACAATTAACCCTGATTGATAAAAAGCGGATGGCCGCAGTTTGCCACGATTAATTGTATCAACAAAGAATGGCTCATGCCTACAATAAGAAAGTGTGGCCTAGGAACTTTAAAGTGGGGTAACTCATTTTGAGATGTATTCTCCTGCATCACAAAGAAGCAAAAGGAAAGTTTGCTCCAAACTGGAAGGGTCCGTACATTATAAGAAAATTATTGCCGAAAGGGGCACTTTACTTGGGAGATATTGAAGGAAATGACCCCGAAACAACTGTCAATGTAGACGCGGTCAAAAGGTATTACGTTTAACCCTTATACAGTACCAATATTATCTAATTAGGATAACGAAGGCTTTCATTCTCGCTACCCCAAACACTTCAACCCTTTGAGCATGTTACATTTCTTTGATCACCCTCTTTGGAACCCGAAAACGTTTGTAAAAAAAATCAAAAACAAAGTTTCCCTGAACTACATTTGACTTGATTCCGAAAGAATAGGTACGCAGCCTCTCTTTAGGGTTCACTCATATCAAAACAAAAATCCATATTTCCCCAAAGTTGAAACTAGGGCAGAATTTATAATGGTTCGCCGACGGTTTGCCTGAAAGGTTCCAAAGTTGTAATTCAATCCAAAATCTTTTTACCATAAATCCTGTTCAAAGTCCTTCTAATCAATCGATAAAGAAGTTCAAAATGGGAGGATTTTGGTTATTTAGATCTGATACAATCAAATGAGAGAAATAAAATGAGAGAGTCTTATTGGTGAAACCCCACACGGGCACCCTAAGGCGATGATGAGCAGAGAAATTGAAAATGAGAGAGTCTTGTTAGTGAAAACTCTCAAAGAGCACTATAAGGCAATGGTGATAAGTGAAATGAGAGAGGTCAGTTGGTGAAAACCCGCAAAGGGCGCCACTGATCGAAAAAGGGAATCACTTACAACCATCGACACTGATAAGAGTCCTGGAAAGGTTTCTCGGTTTTGCGATATGGATTATGAAGGGTCTTTGTGAGATTGAATGGTTGCTCAGATCGGGTATCCAGTCCAAGAAGCATGTCATATTTATTGAAGTCTGCAGGCACTCCAGATAAGTCTTTCTTTTCTGTCCCTGAAAGGGACACTTCTCGTTTGAGTTCTTTATCCTTTACTTTGTTTACTCTTCCTTGAATTCCTTTCAGTTTAATCCTCCTCTGAAACTAATACAAAGAAGAGATGGCAAGATTAGTTTTACAGGGTTCTGTTTAATAAAAGCTAAAATTCAAGGGAAAGCACCTAGCCTCAGCAGGTGCATCAAGTATATCTCGACTGGCCATGATGGCCTATGCTCCAGAGTCAAAATTATTGAAAGGGAAAGAAATCCTAAGTCAAGTGCCATAAAGGCAAAATAAGATGCAAAGGCCAAAGCCCCATACGGGCTAACCATCATGTGAAATTTTGGAAAGTTAAGATCCTAGGGTTTAGAAAAGAGACAGATTTCCAGAAAGCCAACGAGCAATGGAGATTTTCATCGAAAGAGTTGGGCCGAGATCAAGTGATCAAAACGATCAAGGCCACAAAACCAACCACCGTTTCAAACTAACAAAATGTTCTTTGATTTGAAAACAGAAAAACAGGTGCAGTCCAAAACAACCTTGCAAGAAGTAGGTGCAATAAAAGTAAGGCACGCAAACCAAAATGGTTCTGCAGCAAAAGTTGACCCGAAAAGGGAAGTCCCTTTTTAAACTCTTCATTCATTCTCCAAAATAAAATGAAAATGAAGTAAAAAAAAGAAGAAAAATTCAAAATCATGGTATCCTAGGCTCTCCAATCTCTAGCTACATTTTTCCAACACAGGGTGTTATTTCTTAGTCGCTGCCAGCATAACCTGGTAGCCTTTTCCAGTATAGGGTTCCACTCCCTAGTTGATCCTTGGCATAAACCGAGACCCTTTTCTGGCATAACCCGATGACCTCCCCTGGCATAACCTGTGGACCTCCCCGGCATAACCCGAGGACCTTTTTCCGGCATAACCCAATGATCTTTTTATTTTCCGGCATAACCCAATGACTTTTTCGGCATAACCCGTTAACCTTCCTGGCATAACCAGAGGACCTTTTTCCGGCATAACTCGATGACTTTTCCGTTATAACCCGATGACCTTCCCCGGCATAACCCGTGGACCTCCCCGGTATAACTCGAGGACCTTTTTCCGGCATAACCTATGGACCTCCCCGGCATAATCCGAGGACCTTTTTCCGGCATAATCCGATGACTTTTCCAGCATAACTCGTGGACCTCCCCGGCATAACCCGAGGACGTTTTTCCGGCATAACCCGATGATTTTCCCAGCATAACCCGTGGACCTCCCTGGCATAACCGGAAGACTTTTTTCTTTTCCGACATAACCTAATGACCTTCCCCGACATAACCTTGGACCTCCCCGGCATAACCCGAGGACTTTTCCGGCATAACCCGGTCATTTTTCCAGCATAACCTGGTAATCTTTCCAACTTAGGGACCCTGATCCCTAGTTGATTTTTTTTATAGATATAGGGCTCCACTTCCTAATCTCTTTTTTCCCAAGGATACACAATCCTGATTTTATTGCTTTCAATAAATAGGTAGTTTAGATTTTGTTACAATAACTCACGAAATTTTCCTAGTGAAAACTGGGGCAGAAAAATTTCGTTCGTTTGTTTGTTTTGATGCTTGAACAGGTTTTCACCATGAGGCACAAGGTTTGAGATGACCAAAAGAAGAAGTCTCAACCCAAATAAAAGAAAAGAAAAACAAGAAAAGAAGTGGAACTCTGAATATAGAAGCGGAGAAAAGATGCGAACTGCTCAAAATATGATTGAAGTCACATGTCCCTCCTTGATCCGAAAAAGCTGAAGAACAATTGACCAGTGGTTGCAGCTAATGAGTATCAAGATTCAGGTCAGAGTCTGCAGGAAAAATTAGTCAAGACTCAAGAACAAGCTTTAGAAGGTTTATAGATAGGAATCTTGTAACTCATAGTTTGATAGGATTAGCTAGTTTAGCTTTTCACCTTTTATTTCGGTGTAATAAGGAGATCAGCAAGCAGAAACAATAGCAACAGCAACAAAATCACAGTTTTGCGGTAGTCCCAGCTACTAAAACTTCTAGAACTACACTGACCTGATTCCTTTATAGCCAAGGATATGTAGGCAACCTCTGAAGCAAGGTTCGGTCAATTTTTTTTTCAAAAGATGCTTCTCATGGAGTTTCAAACGGACAAAAATCGCTCGTAATTGCTCATTTAATCTTTGCTCGAAAACCCTTCATGTTTCCGAGCAAAGAGGGACAGATGTGAGCATGTGATTTTTTCCCTATATGAAATAATCCTATAAAATCCAAGAAAATAGATTTTTCCAATTATTTGCTATTTTAAAGGATTTTTTGTAGGATTTTTATTAATCGCTTGCATTTTTGCGCACGTTTAATTTTTATTAAAATCATGAAAAATGTCAAAATACCATGCATTGCATTTAGTTTTTGTTTTTAAATTTTTAGGATTAATTAATTAATTATTTGTTTTATTGAAAATGAAAATCACAAAAAATGACTCATTTTTACATGTTTTGTTTTTAATTTTTAGATTATTGATTTTTCTCTTTTAATTTAGGATCAAGTAATCTTTATAATTATTATGATTAGATAATTAGTTAGTTTCATAATTTAGATTTACTTAGAATTTTAATTAAAGAAAAAGAAAAAGAAAAAGGAAATAAAAGAGGAATTGAAGAAAGGGGTTTTTTAATTCTGAATTTGGGTTCATTTTACACCAAACCGGCCCAAAATATTTCCCTAAAACTAACCCATACCCAGGCCCAAAAGCCTACCCGCTCCAGCCCCCACAAATCCAAAACGACGTTGTTTCTTTGTATTTCAATCACAGCCGTTGGATTCTTTTGATACAACGACTCGGAACTAGGTGCTCGTTTAATATATAACTGTCCTAAACGAGACCCCTCCCAAAGACCTCTCATCACTTCGTCTCTCTCACTCCACCTTACCTCTCTGAACGTTCGCCCATCGCCGGAAATCGCTCTACGGCGGCGGCGCCATTCTAAACCTCCCCAAATTTTCACCAGTCAATCCCGTCCTCTCCCCTTTCCAAATCCCCAAACCAATTCCTTCGAATCTTTCTCAAATCTCTTAAATTTTAGATCTGAGACCAAACCTAGTTCACCTAAACCTGTCCAAACTCGTCCAACTTCTAACCAGACAACCACCACACTCCCCTCATCTCATATTTCCTGTTAGTTACCTTAGAAACCCCACCAAAATCGGTGAATTTTAGATCTAAGAGTCCAGAAGAAACCCTAGTTCAACCTTATGCAATTTGTTGGGGTATTTTGTTTGTTTTGGGTCGAGACTCATTTGAATCGACAAGAGCAATCGTTTTGCATTAGTTTCGACCCATTTCAAAGTCATCGGTTTGACCAATTCACCACGGATGCATGGCCAGGTCGTAGCCTTCTTTGTTCGTTGGGTCACTTTAGTCGACAATTCATTCCACTTGAAAGAAAACAGTACCCTTCATCTTTCTTTTGTTTTTGTTTTTGTTTTTGTTTTTTTCTTCTGATTTTTCCTTTTATTTGTTTGAATTAATTTCTGATTATCTACTTGTTTGAATGTGCTTTGAGTATTTAATTGTTCAAATTGGTTTTATTGGCTACTTGTTTAAATTAATTTCGGTGTTTTACTTGTTTGGATTTAGTCTGGATTATTTAGTTGAGTAAATTAGTTTCATTGTTTGTTTGTTTGTTTGGATCAGTTCTTATTATTCACTTGTTCGAATTAGTTTTCAGATTTTTTTAAAATCAATGTTTAGTCAGTCGTGTAGGTTTCAGGATTAGTCGAGCTGAATCAACTAATTGACGACTGATTTGCACATCTTTTAGGTTGTTTGAATTTAGTTGTTAATTGATTAGTTTGTTAATTAATTTCAGAATGGTCAAATGAGTTGGGGTAACTGGTAGCAATTATTTTACTTTGGCTTGGTCTTGGGTCCGTGTTGGGCCATTTGACCATGGTAATTGGCCCAGACTTAAGGGGTTAACCAAACAATCAGAATATAAGTCAAAATCATTGAAAATTGGAATAATTAGTAAGTGGAAGGGTAAAATTGAGTTTTTACATATGTTAAATATCCGAAGGTTCTAGGTCTTTGGACAGCTGCCCCATATTTAGAAAAAGATGCTGAAATTTTGGTGGGAAAAAGGACATACAGCTGTCAAAGATGTTGTACTATCCTGAAAATTCAGAATTTAGGTTAGAATGTTCCATTTTTATGCTTTTTTTGTGCACTCTATAAAAAGAAAAGCACTCACTTATACACATGAAGATCAGGTTTTCGGAAACCTAAAAAGCACTAAAAAGTTCAGCTACTATTCCATTTGATAGCTGATCAATTTCCTTGCTGATTCGACCTAAGTTAGAACAAATTTTTTCCTTTGAAATTTCTGGGTTCTTGAGTTGCAATATGGCTTGAGGTTGAATGTTGTGATATAGCTAGGTTTTTGCTGCTAGTTCATTGTTTTCCTGCTTTGTTTTTATTGTTTTTCCCTTGAAGATTCACAACCTTGTTCTTATCCTTTGTAACCAGGTATATCTTGAGCCTTGAATCATGAATGAAAGCTTGTCTTGAAGAGTGTCTTGCTGTCATGGAGTTTTGGAGTTCATATTTACACATTTTGTTTCTTTTTTGATGTTTACTTCTAAGTCATTCGAATACTGTTGTTGATTTGCATATTATTGTTCCCTTTGAGCATGGAATTAGATTTAAATATGATCATGGTATTCTGTATGTTAAATAAGAAGTTCTGGAACTAAGTGTTTATAACAATATTGTTAGCATTGGACATAGGTAGGTGATTTGCAGATTAGGATACTACTTGGTCAAATCGGTAAAATTTGAAGCCAAGAAATAAGATTAAACTCCCTAATGGTAGACATGCAGGAATGTGGAGCTGAACATTTTTTAATTTATATTCGTATATTATTGTAAATGAATCGATGTTATATATAACTCCTATATTAAAGTCTGGTCCAAATTTGAAGATGTTAATTTTTTGCAGTTAATTTATCTAATAAACACGAGGATCTGGACAATGTTAGAAACCCCATCTTGGTCATAATATGCATGTCATATGATTGTTATAATTGCATGATTCGATTATTTTGTGCTTTTGAATGCAAATAGAATTTACAGTAATGATATTCTTTTACTTATTGAACTTCAAGACTTGTCTGCTTCATTGAAATTAGAAGCAAGTTCATTAGTTTCCTAGAATATAGGCAATTTTGGATTTAGTAGTCATATGGGCCCATGCGTAGATGGACACCGACTTTTTATTTGTCTAGTCGTGTCCGGCCCAATCAAATGCCTTATTATATGTGGCTCACAGTCACATGAAAATTGGTCTTTTCTGTTTGAGCGCAGTTCTCACTCCTCCCCCCCGGTCCCCCATTTGCCTACGAGATTTTTTCTTAGATAATGAACTGGGCCTATCGTTGGCCCATTTCTTCTCAATTGATTAAAGGTCTAATGTATTACCCTAAGTATGGGTATAATTAATAGCTTTATATTGAACTTCAAATTGGTTTTAAAAAATGAATATCTATAGATTGCTTTAACTGAGTACAAATTCTTTTAAAATAAATTGAGGTGTGCCATACACAAACAAAATCCATAACCTATGACCCTCACATTAATATTAACTTAGTGTAGAAAATATTTGAACATTCGTAGTTTGCTTTAGGCGCGTTTTATAATAAACCTTCGTTACTATGAGTACGATTCCTGTGGCATAGGAATGATACCTAATTCCCAAGTTCGGGGGTGCATTTCATGTAACCCGATCAAAACAACTTCGAATTTTAATAAAATAAACATGTCAGAAACCGCGGGTGCATTTCATGTAGTGTGGTTTGTGGTGTGTTCCAAAACAAACAAGTGTACGACAATCGTAACTTGTTCAAGAAATAATTCCATAAATCCTAAAAAAAGCGATCTTAAAATAATTAAAAGAGGTTATGAAGTTAAAAATGCACAATAGGTTTAAAACATGTAGTAAATCAGATAATTAGGCCAATTTTAATAGTTTAAGCGACCGTGCTCGAACCACGGAACCCGAGAATGCCTAACACCTTCTCTCGGATTAACAGAATTCCTTACTTAGAATTTCTCGTTCGCAGACTTTTAAAATAAAGTCAAATTTCCTCGATTTGGGATTTAAAATAAATTGGTGACTTGGGACACCATAAATTATTCCAAGTGGCGACTATGAAGAAATTAAATAAAATAATCCCATATCGAATAATGTCACTTTAATTGGAAAAACTCCCTTATAGCCCCACAGTTGGTAAAAAGAAGAGGTGTGACAACTCCTAATCACAGTAGCTACTCAAAACAACCCAATACCAGCAATACACCTCTTAACAAACAAAGCCTTGTTCTAACACTTTTATATACTGCCAATGATGAAAGAAACACGCAGAAAATCATTCGATCAACAAATCATTGAGCTCCCTCTTCTCCGACACGAACTATAGCAGATTTCTAAGTCGACTTCCGATATTATCCTTCCAACCATGATGTAACCAATTCTGATAGTATTCATTCTAAGTCCAATGACCTCATCTCATCAAACACGACCACTTTGATAACATGACATATCAATACAATCCAAAGCCATAACCTGTGCAATTCGTGCACCCAATAGCAACATACCAAATATAATCAAATCAAGAAAAAAATGACTCAAGCGAGAGGAGTGTCCCGCAAGCTTAACAAGTACTGCCACAACGAAATACTGAAAATCCATCACACCCGTAGGACAATAAAACAAATCTAACACAAAGGTTCATATCTCAACATAATTTCGCCGCAATGTGTGCCCCATCTAAACACTAATCCATGGCATATACCTCAAGCCACCTTTCTCAAAATCAATAATCACGCACAACGACATCAAGTACTCAAAGTTCATTGTCATAACCATGGAGAAGCAAATGACATAACACCTCACGAAACCCGAAAGAGCATAACCAATACACCATCCACCAACAATACCCAATACTCTTCCCGCTCAAATTCCGCTATAAGACCCAATAGAACCGCACCATATGTGCATATAACCAACAAATCATAACCCCTCGTAACATAGAAGAGTAGCTCATAGATCACTCCAGAAAACGAATAAACTCAACAACAATCGAATGGCACATCCCTCAATAATAGCAGTTCGGAGACAATAAATCTGACCCGGTACAGAACACAACTCCATGTTGGGCCTACTAATGAATCCCAAATCAGCTCTGGTCCCCCACGATAGATAAATAACCCTCCGAAAGTCTACAATGACTGAATCACAACACATACTAACCTTTGACTAACCTTGGCTACTTTTTACGGTCCACCACTACGAAACAATCTACTCACAAAAATGCCCAGTCTCTAAATCCATAGAACATACGAATCACCATCTCTGATCTTAACTCCACCGCCTGAATGCCCACATTTCTCCAATTACACAGTCACCCCACGAGGAATACTTCTAAAATTCTTCTATGCCACAAAGCAAAATTTGAACTCCAGCAGTTGATCAAACAAGAGAATGCCGCAATACCAATGAAATATCCATAACTCCCATACATCGCCCTTTCTGAAATGTATACTCTCATCAAGCCATACCAGTTAGTAATATCATTTACCTAGTCATTAGAAACTATCCATGCTGCCTAAGAATTTATGACCTTCCTTTCAGAACTGAACTGTGACCTTACGCATGCAAATCCCAACCCTACACAACGTACCGCATATACCATGCCATCCCATGATAAATATAAGAACTTCATAATCCACTCCGAGTCACAAGCAACTACATATTCAACTAGCCAAGAACTTTTCATTTGACCCCATCTAGGAGAAGATCACTATACATCACATGCTCCTCACGCTAGTAGAAGATATACCTCTCTAACCATGGTAGAGACCATCAAGAACTCTCCGAATCCCATTTGCTCAAAACCCAACCGTCAGGACTGAATCCTTCTAACCCAACCAAGGTACGCAGGTCACCAAAACTCAAGAGCATTGCCACGAAACACCTGTAGAAACTCATTACCTCATAAACACCCAAAGAACTAATCATACCCATTACCATGCCGATCCAACCTACTACCAAGTTGTCCTATCTATCCGAGTTCCTTCTGAATTTCATTCACATTGATACTTCTCCTCGCCATAATACCTCAATCCTCAACCCAGACTCACCACACGAGACCCTAACATAAACCACACTGCCCTAAGGATCATAAGTCATTGAATGCTCTCTTAAGCACCCTAAAAGTACCACAATCGAGATACCCACTTCGAAGAGACCTTCTATAAATTTCAAGTTGTTCATCTTACTTTCCTAAAACTAAAATGTAGAATCCACAACAATGTAGAAATACTACGAGCCTTGACACTATCCAAGGTAACTCTCAGCTTCTAGCCACATACGGACTGCAAAAATTCTCAATTGCCACATATAAATCTTGAACTCATTAGAACCGTTCTCGATAGTTATCCACTCTGCTCAAATCTCAATTAGACTAATCAAATGGGTCGATCGACCTGAGCCCCATTAGCACTCCAACACCCAAGGATGTAACCTCACCTTAATGTAACCAGATAAATTTTTGCTCCCCGCACATTACATCCTTCACCAATAACAACTCAAATTATTCCATGATTCTCATATACTAATAAAACCTAATACAACTTGTATCTAGAAATTTCCTTTACTCGAGTCATCCTTGAACTCAACCTCTGCAAGTCATAACTGATTCACCAGTATACCTCAAACTGAAACTAATACGACATTTAGCCGTGCAATCAACTTATTAATAACAAACTCTCCCACTTGGCTCAAAGCCATAGATCAAAATACACAAAAAACTCACAATGCCCATACTCTATTACTGCCATAATACCATAGTAAGATTAAACTAAATCCTTCATAAGCTCGTGCAACACAAACCATCTAGTACTTCAAATCATCTGCAAATCTTGCATTCACCCTCGTAACAGTCAAGAAAACTCTCATACACGATCCAAACTCAATCTACAACACATATAATTCACTGGTAAAGGAGGACTCGCTACAAAACAATATAAGGATCACACACCCTCAGGACACCCCGCAAGAGATAACCCACTTGCTTCGTCTCAAACTAACATCTCTTTATACCCATCCACCATCATAAACATCATGCAATCACTTAATCTTCATGAGTCTGAACTCATATCACGACATGAAATCTACTTCATTCTCAACAAAACAACATGAAAAGATCCTTCAACACACCCATAACTTGGGGCAATACATCAAATCAAGATGGAAATCAAGCACCAAATAGTTCTTTCTACCCTCAAGAAGACCCTCCTCGTCATATCCAAATCATATGAACACATCTTGCAGTCACATTATACTCATTACATGGCCATCCAGCCATCACTTCCACTAATAGGAACACTACCGAACATATAAATCCAAAAGTACGTGCTCACACAATCAACACCTCAATGCTCAAGCTACAAGCAAAGCTCGACCCCAATCCTCCAGACTGGCCCAATATCAACACACAGAAATCGCATCTCGCCTCTCATTAAGGGAATCACAAACCATCGATGTACAACTAATACCAAGCGCTCATATGTGCATACGAACGTGTGGGAGGAATTTCAAGAGTTACATTTCAAGCTGAATCAATGTCGCACGATAAGAATTCAAGAATGTGGGATTTCCTAAAGGTTATGCAGCTTCTCGAAGATAAGTACAGACGTCTCTATACTGATCCGCGAGACTCTACTCAACCTGCTCTTGACTTGTGAGACCTATGTAACCAAGGCTCTGATACCAATTTGTCACAACCCAAAACTAACCTTGTCGTGATAGCGCCTAACGTGGTACTAGGCAATCTGACACACTACCAAAAGCAATCAATATTTTCATTTTTAAGACAAAACCAAAGTTATTTAACAATAAACCTGCATAAGGAGTTTAAATCAAAACAACAGTGTGGAAAGAAAGTCCGACATCCGGGTGTCACTAGTCATGAGAATCCACTACAACCGTCTAACAACATTAAGACTAACATAGCCTGGAAATAACTGAATACAACTAAAGGAGGATAAAAAGTAGGGTTGAAATCACCATGCAGCTACCTCACTAACTCTGATGGACCTGCCACTGAGTAATCAACACCCGCTATCGGGTTCAAAAATACCTGGATCTGCACACAAGGTGCAGGGAGTAATGTGAGTACGCCAACTTAGTAAGTAATAAAAGTAAATAGAGACTGAGCAGTAGTGACGAGCAATAAAACATATACAGTTCATATTATGAAATCTCAGTAAAATACAATAGGCTTTTAAAATCAAGGTTTTGAATCAACTCAGCTAAATTAAATCCAGTATCAGTTAAACTATTTAAAACATCTTTCAATAGTTTTCAACTAAGTGATGAAATAGTGAGTAAAAATGATAAAAACATAAACAACCCCTTAAGCAAAACTCACTCATATAAACCTATCAGACAACATAAATCAAGAACAGCCCTTCGGTAAACACCACTCGTGAACAGCCCTTCGGGCAAACATGAATCATAAATAGCCCCTCGGGAAAACATCACAGTCACTCATATATAGCCCCTCGTGCATTACCTCACAATCGCTCGTAAATAGCCTCTAGAGCACAATATGAATCAAGAACAGCCCCTCGGGCAAAATATAATATCACTCACTCAGGGTACCTATGCTCACTAGGGGTGTACAGACTCCGGAGGGGCTCCTACAACCCAAGCGCTATAACAAGCCAACTCGTGGCATAAATCATTCAGGCCCGTAGCCTCACAAAAATCATGAATCAATAACAACATGATGCGGCGTGCAGCTCGATCCATAATATCCTCACAACATAGGTCCTCGGCCTCACTCAGTCAGAAATCTCTCAAGCCACTCGGGCTATCAGTAAAATAGGGTGCTCAGCCCAAAATATCATTTTATGCATCAAAGCGGAGTAATAAAGACTGAGTTATAAAATCAGTAAACACATCATGACTAAGTATAGATCTTAAATCAAAATAGCGAGAGGATAATAAGAAAAAGGCCCTAAGGTTCCAAATAGCTCTGGCACAAGGCCCAAATATGGCATTCAGCCCAATTTATAGGAAATTCTTTCTAAAACACATAAGTATCATATAATCTAAGTCAAATACGCAACTTTATAGTTGCTACGGGACGGACCAAGTCACAATCCCTAATGGTGCATGCCCACATGCCCATCACCTAGCATATGCATCACCTCAAAATAGTAAAGCAATGTGAAATTCGGGGTTTCATACCCCCAGGACTAGATTTACAATCATTACTACCTCAAACAAGCCAATTCCAATACCGAGCAAGCCAAGCGATGTTCTAAAAATTCCATCTCACACGTTCCGGCCTTTGAACGGCTCGAAATTAACCAAAAACAACTCAAATATATCAAAAAATGCTAAAGCAACCAATCCCAATTGAAAAAGGTCAAATCTTTAATCAAAAGCCCAACCCGGGCCCACATCTCGGAACCTAACAAAACTTATAAAATCCGACAACTCATTCAATTATGAGTCCAAACATACTAGTTTCATCCAATTCCGACTCTGAATCGATGTTCAAAACTTAAAAATTCACTTTATGAAACTTTAGGCAACCCCCCCCCCCCAAATTTCACTTTGAAATTATCAATCAAATTCCAAAAACGAAGATGGATTATGAATATAACCAAAACCGAGTAGAGAACACTTACCCCAATACATATGGTGAAAATCGCCTCCAAAATCGCCCAAATCTGAGCTCCCCGACTCAAAATATGACCAAATGAACAAACTCTTATTTTATATATTTTTCTGTTAGCTATTCTGCCTCAATTCTCATGCCAAACGATCCCGAAACCCGCTTTTGATTCCTCCAATAGATTCATTATAAAATTTTAGTCAAGTTAGCCTCTTGAATCACTCCATTTGACCTTATGTTGAAAGAGATATGTTGGTTTAAATGTTTGAAAATAGTGCAGATTTTTAAATACGAATTCAGTGGCAATTTCATAATTAACCTGAAAAATCTGGCAGCCCAATTCTTAGTAAAATGACCATAAAATCCGCATACGATGTCCAAATTTGATGATTCATTTTTATATGGCTCTGTAGTTACGATATGAATATAATGCTTCAATAAAAACAGAAATCAGAGCTCATTTGCTTAATGGACTACCATTTATGCTTGAAAAATGACGTCGAAACATAAAAAACGAGCGCAACACAACCCAAACCTAACCAAACTTGGTGTCAAAAGATTTTCTGTAATCATTTTCCGATCATAACTCCGGCATCCGGTGGTGGAACTAACCAAACTTGGTGTCAAAAGATACATAATTTCCTTACGAATAATACCCAATTGGTTTCAACTTTAGATATATAGTCAATTTTTGTAGATCTTAATTTCATTTTCACGGGTTACTGTAGCAGACAGTGTTCTTCATTCAATTTCAGCGATTCAGCTAATTCCAGTGCTATTTTTCAGCACAACAGCTTGTTTTGATAACGTGAAAGTGTTCTCTTCTCTTCTAAGATTGGTTTCAATTCTAAGCTTCATTTTAAATCGAAATTACTATTTTTTACAGTTCGGACTGTGAAATTGGATTCACAGCCATAAGCAGTAAGTAACGTGAAGCTAATTCGAATTACAGTAGCATCGTTTTCTTGCAAAGCTGCTGCACCTTTGTCATGTAAATAAAGTGCTAAAGAATTACAACTGTAATGGACACACAGGCAGGTGGCCAGCCATATTTGGTGGATGCGCTGCCTACATAACCCCCTCCAAATATTGCACAAACATCAGGGAACACAAATAACAACGAACAGCCGATGGATTACTCCAAATTTCTGAAACATTGCACTTTAAATGCTGCAATGCTGGAGCAACAGGAAGTTGAGCCAATTCCCATTCGTCCACCTACAATATTGAATGGAGAACATGTTATTCAGTTCACAGAAGCAGAAGTAGAAAGGATGGATATCATCGAAGGATTACAATATGCAATAGTTGGTAAATGTTCTTATGGCAGCCCAGAAATTCAACAACTGCATAAGTTAATACCAATTCAATGTAGAATTAAAGGTAAATGTAACATTGGATTTCTAAGGGATAGACATATTTTGATTAGAATGACGTTAAGGCAAGACTATCTTCATTTCTCATCAAAAACTCATTACATAAAGGACAGGGATGGCTATCAATATTAGCTTAGGCATTGATTTATGACTCAAAGTTTAGAGCAGATGAAGAAACACCCAAGGCAATGGATTGGATTTCATTCCCAGGTCCAATGGCAACCTTTTTTGTGAAGGAATGTCTATTTTCTCTAGCTACAGCAGTAGGTAAACCTATGCATCTAGACATGGCAACAATTAATAAAACTAGACCTAGTTGTGCTAGGGTGAAGGTACTAGTTGATCTACTTGCAGATTTGCCTAAAAAGGTGAGGATGGACATATTCAATGAAGCTAAAGGAACAACAAGAACTGAATGGGTGAGAATTCAATATGACATGTTGCCTAAATATTGCAGACATTGTAAACTTCAAGGGCATGATCAATTTGAATCCTGGAGGATACACCATGAACTATATGTGGAGAAGGAGAATGATAACCAAGCAGATACAGCTAAGAAACAAGACATAGGGAACTCACAACCTATAATGATGTTATCTAGTGGAAAGGTCGTGGGTAATGTGAATGTTACAACAAAAGAGCAATGGAAGGAAGTGAAGGACAACAAAGTTAGAAATGTAGTAAATTAAAATACTAGTCTCAATAGTAATGGAATGGAGATGGCACCAACTAAGCAGCTTGAAAACAATAAGAACAAGGAGGGTACAAGCACTGAGAGAGACAAGCAGAAGCACAAAGCAACAGTGGTAAAGAATTGGTGGCAGTAGACAATGAAGATAATGATCATGTTCAGGTAGCTAACAAGTTTGCAATATTACAAGGGATGGATGAAGAGGAAAAACCTGTTAATCAATTGGCAATAGTGGCAGCTAATGCAACAACAAACAGTTCAACACTTCATAACCAAGCATCTACAAAGCAAAAACCAAAACATATGGTCAATAATGAGGGAAAGTTAAATCCAGCAGCACAATCTTTTCATCTTAACTCATCGAGGATTGGTTCGACTAATGGTCTAGTCAATGGAAAAGAGGCATCAAAAGCAAAAAACGATACTGCACAATGGGTAGAAAGAAGTTTCAAGGATAAAACAGGATAAGGAATAGTGAAGATCAATACATCATGCCAGGAAATCCCATCACAAGATACATTAGTGAACAAGGTATTTAATAAAACTCCAAATTCTCAAGCAGAAGGGTCAAAATCGTCTACATTTAAAGAAAGAGTGCAAGGTTGTGGAGGCAGGCTATGGGATGCACAAAGGGAATACGATTCAGAGGAGAACGAAGTACCACTAGGAGCAAAAGCTGATGAGGAACCAAATGAGAAGGACAAAGAAGAAGATGAGCAAAGTGCAAATGGAGAGCCCCATGCCAATGACAACAATACAACTGGTAATTTTTTAATAAATGGAGGATCAGAAAATGTTGAGCACAACAATAATTTTCAGATAGCAGAAGTCAGACAAATTAGAAACTATGAAGGAAGAGGCCCAGAGGTAAATGATCCTGGAGGAACAGAAGATGATAAACTTCAGAAATCACAAGAAGACCCACAAGGACACAACACAACAGAGAAGGAGAAACAACCAAAACAAAAAACAGAAATAGTAAATATTACTGTTACATTGGAGAAAAACCAGTTGCAACTGTTAAAAAGAGGAGAAGAGAAGGCCTTGGTCCCTAAAAAGAATGCATTTGGAGCTACATCAGGAGGGAAGGAAGACAATGAAGAAAGAGAAGAACCTGGTAAATCAGGATACGACATGGATCGAGAATCAACTACCAAACACCTTATGAATGCTGGAAGGCAAGGTGACTTATCACCTACGCAAGTGGAAAAGGCAAAATCAGCAGCAAAAGGTAAGAAGAAGCAATAAAAAGATAATTTTGCAGCACCAAAAGCTGGGGTGCACACAAGGTGAATGCTAACTAAATTCTACCATCAGTGATGAATGCTATCATTTGGAATATAAGGTCAGTCAACACACAACAGGCCTTTGAAAGGTTGACAAAAATGCACAGGCAAAATCACTATGAATTTGTAGGATTAATGGAGCCAAAGCAACAAGCAAAAAAACTGGAAAGGTACAGAAACAAGATAGGAATTGTACATGCAATTTCAAATGTTTCCAACATGATCTGGGCTTTCATAGATGAGGTATTTGAGGTAACTGTTATGTACAATATGGTGCAACAATTAACACTACGATTGTTTCATACTGAATCGCATGTGGAGTTTGTCCTAACATTGATATACGTTAAATGTGATGCAATTGAGATGATAGAATTATGGGATTCATTATATGCAATGGCAAGGGATATGGATGCACCATGGATTGTAGGAGGTGATTTCAATGTAATATACGACGAAGAAGAGAAGTTTGGTGGGTTACCTGTGACATTGAATGAAATTGATGATTTTCGACACTGCGTCAACACTTGCAATCTCTTCGACCTTGGATTTAAAGGCAGAATATTTACATGGTGGAATGGGAGAGTAGAGGAAGACTGTATATTCAAAAGGCTAGACAGATGCTTGGCCAATGTTGAGTTCCAACAAACATTTCCAGGAATAGAGGTGCAATATTTGTCAAAGACTGGTTCTGATCATAGTCCAATGTATCTGAAGTGTGATATTGAGACTCCACCAATAAAAAAGCCTTTTAAGTTCTTGAATTTTTGGGTGGAACATGCGACTTTTAAAGATGTGGTGAAAGAGAATTGGACAGCTGATTTCAGTGCAAATCCTTATATTCTTTTTAATCACAAGTTAAAAAAATTAAAGAAGGCCATTTCATGGTGGAGTAAGGCTACATTTGGAGATATTTTCCAAAAGATAGCAAGCATGGAGGAGGTAGTGATGGTTCATGAAGCAGAATTTGAAGCAAATCCAACAGGGATGAACAGGGAAAGGCTACAAAAGGTTCAGGCAGAATTGATCAAATGTCTTGCACGAGAGGAGAAATATTGGCAACAAAAGGCAGGCATGACTTGGTTCAAAGAAGGGGATATGAACACTAAGTTCTTCCATGCACAAGTGAGAGGTAGGAGGAAGAGACTTCAGCTTAACAGAATTCAAAATAGTAGAGGAACCTGGATTGAAGAAGAACAAAAAATTGCAGAAGAGGCTATCAAATTCTACGAGGAACAGTTCACAGAAGCAGCTACTCCTTCATAATTTGATATCGTAGAGCATGTTCCTAATCTGATTAACACTGAGCAGAATGCAGAATTGATTAAGCAGCCAACAAAAGAGGAGGTTAAAGTGGTAGTACTTGGACTTAATGGTGATAGTGCTGGGGGCCAGATGGTATGACAGGAAAATTCTATCATTCTTGTTGGGACATAATAGAGGATGACCTGTACAACATGGTGAGGGCTTTTTTCAATGGTCATGAGCTACCCAAGTGTGTAACACACACCAACCTAGTTCTTCTACCAAAGAAAAAAGAAGTTACCACTTTTTCTGATTTAAGACCAATAAGCCTCGGTAATTTTTCAAACAAGGTTATATCGAGGGTGGTACATGAAAGGCTAGTGAAATTTCTCCCAAGTCTGATATCAGAGGAACATGTAGGTTTTGTTAAGGGCAGGAATATAGTAGAAAACATCCTTCTAACTCAGTAGATAGTAACTGACATTAGGCTTAGAACTAAGGCTGGACCTAATGTCATCCTGAAGCTAGATATGACCAAAGCTTATGATAGATTATCTTGGCTATTCCTAACCAAGGTACTGAGAAAGATGGGATTTACAGAAAGGTTTATAGGGATTGTCTTTGGATTAGTTTCAAACAATTTGTATTCTATTCTAATCAATGGTCAAGCTCATGGGTTCTTTAAGTCCTCAAGGGGAGTAAAACAAGGTAATCCTATATCTCCAACTTTGTTTATATTGGTAGCAGAAGCATTATCTAGGGGTCTAAATGCACTACATACTAACCTGTATTTTTGTGGATTTGGGATGCCAAAGTGGAGTCCAAAGATCAATCATTTGGCGTATGCAGATGGCATGATTATTTTCTCATCCTCAGATGAAACATCTCTGATGCTGATTATGCAAGTGTTGAAGGCATATGAAGCTGCATCTGGGCAGCTTGTTAACAAAACCAAATCAGCTGTGTACCTGCATCATTTAACAGACATGGAAGTGGTCAGCAATGTGGAAAGGATCACGGGCATTCATTGGAATGATTTCCCTATCATATATCTAGGCTGTCCTATATTTTATGCAAGGAGAAAGCCGGAATACTATCAGTCCCTAATTACTAAGGTAGTGGACAAACTGCAATCATGGTAGGGCAAGTTATTATCAGTAGGGGGCAGGGCAGTTCTCATATCCCATGTACTGCAAAGCATGCCAATGCATCTACTATCAGTTGTAAACCCTCCAAAGTATGTGATAAATAGGTTGCACAAATTGTTTGCTCAGTTTTTCTGGAGTAGCACTGTAGGAGGAACTAGTAGGCATTGGGCTTCATGGAATACCTTATGCATGCCAGTTGAGGAAGAAGGAATAGGTTTCAGGTCACTGCATGATGTAGCAAAGGCATTATTCAGTAAGTTGTGGTGGAATTTCAGAACAAAACCAAGCCTATGGAGCTCTTTTGTATGTCAGAAATACTATAAAAAATTAAATTCTGTAATTGTTCTATGGAAAAGGGGGTCTCACATTTGGAGAAAAATGTTGGAATGCAGAGATCTGATTGAACATCAAATCCTTTGGCAAACAAAAAGGGGATCCTCACTATTTTGGTATGAAAACTGGACAGGTCTTGGGGCACTATATTTTTTAGTTCCTTAGGACTTTGGCATTGATGAAAATGTACATAATGTACATGATGTTACCTTAGATGGTGAGTGGGATGTGGACAGGCTATTTGAAATGCTTCCTGAAGATTTAGCAGTACACATTCTGGAGAAAATCAAACCACCTTCACCTCAGCAGGTTCTTGACATGCCTTGTTGGATGCTGGAAACAAGAGGATATTTCAGTGTTAAGTCAGCATGGGAGTATACGAGAAGAAGAGACGAACCAAGAACAACTTATAGGATGATTTGGGTAAAGGGACTGCCTTTTAAAATAGCATTTTTCATGTGGAAAGTGTGGAAAGCAAATCTACCTTTAGAGGATTTCTTGAAAAAGGTAGGCTACTGCATGTCATCAAAATGTTGATGTTGTGTACAGCCTGACGATGAATCTCTTCAGCACTTATTTTTTAGATCAGAAACTGCAAAGACAACTTGGAAGTATTTTCTATCGAGGGCAGGAATAGCTGTGGAGGGACTTACATTGCACCAAGCAATCACAAAATGTTGGACTGCAAATGTGTGCTTAAGGCTCAAACCAGTAATGCAAGCACTCCCCTCATGTGTAGTCTGGGAACTTTGGAAAAGAAGAAATAGTATGAAGTATGGTGATGCTGTGACAACTAGCAGGGTGATTTATCAAGTTTCATCAAATCTCCAGGCATTGGTGAAAGTAAGAAAGCCTGTGATGGACATGGTACCTCTTAAATGGCAAAATCTATTAGCTATGATGGAAAATTTTACTCTTAAACTTAAGGTTACCAAAGTCATATGGGAATTTCCAAGTGCGGGATGGATAAAAGTTAATACGGATGGTGCATCGAGGGTAAATCCAGGCAGGAGCTCAATAGGTTTTTGTATAAGAAATGAAAATGGTGACATAGTCAAGTCAGTAGGGAAGGAGATTGAGGAGACAACAAACACAGTAGCTGAAGCGAAGGCCATGGTAGAAGCACTAAGGTTCTGCAGATTTCAACAATACTCTCATGTATGGCTTCAAACTGACTCAATGTTATTAAAAAGATAATGGTTGGGATCTGGAAACCACCATGGATCATATCTGAGCAGGTAGAGGAAATGATGCAACTAATGAATGGGGGCAATTACACAGTTACTCATATTCATAGGGAGGGCAACAAACTGGTAGATCACTTGGCTAATTATGCTTTAGATCATGGAGAAATAGAATGCCAACAATTCTGGCATCTAGATGCAAAGGGAAGGAGGTTGGTTAATGAAGATAAGCTGCAATGTCCAAGTCTAAGGGTGAAGGTGGACAGGAGATAAGAAGCAAAGAGAAAAGGAAGAGCAGGAGGCATGTCAACTTAATCGACCAATATATTTAAATCCTAAGGGAGGAGGATATAATGGTTTGTATTTCTAACTATCTTTTCTCTAGAGCAGGTGCCACTACGTTATCACAATTCTTATGGCACTCCATGCTGCAACTTTTCGAGATAACCTATGCTAAAGAACAAAAACACATCAATAATCGAGCACAACAACAAAGACTAATGGCATTGGAAACCCAACCAGCATGGGGTGATCGCGTGCTTTCAGTTCCTTGGATATACAACCAGCATGGTGCAGAAGTGTTTAATTTAGAGGAGAATCTGCCATTTAAACAAAAGCAAACACAACTTTTAATAGCTTGGAGTAATGCCTAGATTCACTACTTACAAGGGACAAATCTGAAAAAATGTGGGTGAAGGCATGCTGATTTCGAGAAAAGCTGGAAGGCATCGCAGTTTTGTGAATTTATCACACACATGGTTCAGTTAGAGACAGGATCTGGGAATATAAAAATGATTTCTCTTCATTTCGAGCACAACAAGAAGCAAAAGGCATTGGAAACACAACTAGCATGTGCAGAAAAAATGTTTTCGAGAAAAGCTGGCAACAAAGGCCAATGCAGCTTTTTGATTTGTATATTCAGCATGCTTCGTCCAACAGTTGGATTGCTCATTTGAAGAAACGTGCTCATTTGGAGTAAATACGGATGATGGCAACAAAGGCCAATACAGGTTGACACAAGCGTGCTCATATCGAGATGTCTGTCTCCATGGGAGTACAAAGGGAGATTTCAAGAGGTATGAAAATTAAAATATTGCACAAAGTGCATGCCTGCAACAAATGCAACAAATGCAGCAGATATTTTTTCAAAGGAAAGCACATGCTTATGGTGAAAAACAATGGATAATTTATACATTTATTTGTTCAAGAAATATGGTGCAAAATCATTTCTAATTGGATGCACATGGTGCAAAATGGCTGCACATGGGAGGAACAAGCATTGATAATTGTTTAATCACTTGGGGAAGATAATGAGGACCTCAAAAGATTAATGTTGCACATGGTAATGTGCAAAGCAGCAAATGCACGCCTGGAGGGACAAAGCTTTGGGCAGACTGTGTCTATCATGGACTAGTTTTTTATTATACAATTTTTAGTAGTGTTGTTGTGATATCAACTTTGAGTACACTACTCAACTTTGATAATAGGGTACATGTAATCTCCAAGGTCTATTATTTACATTTCGTAGAATATTAACGCACTTTATTGTTTTTTTTTTGCATATTTTATATAAATAAAAACTAGCCGTAGGCACTTGCCTAGCGGATTGCCAAAAAAAAACCTATCTGAAACTCACCCGAGCCCCTCGGGACACTGTTCAAACATACCATTAAGTCTCATATCATAACACGGACCTACTTGAGGTCTCAAAACATACATAACAATATCGAAACGACGAATCACACCTCAATTCAAAATCAAAGAACTTGAAACTTCAAACTTCCACAACCGATACCGAAACCTATCAAATCATGTCTAATTGACCTCAAATTTTTTACACAAGTCACATTTGATAGTATGCACCTGTTCCAACTTTCGAAATTGGATTCCGACCCCGATATCAAAAAGTCCACTCCCGGTCAAACTTTCCAAAATTCCCAACTTTCGCTATTTCAAACCAAATTCTACTACAGACCTCCAAATTACAATCCGGATGCGCTCATATGTCCAAAATCACCCAATGAAGCTAACGGAACCAACAAAAATTTAATTCGAGGTCAAATTTTAAAAAGTCAAAACTTGGTCAAACCTTTCAAATTTAAAGTTTTTAGTTGAGAATCACTCTTCCAAATCAATTCCAAATAACCTGAAAACCAAAAATGACGATTCACATAAGTGATAATACTTCCTATGGAGCTACTCATGCCGTCAAATAACTGAGTGAAGTGCAATTGCTCAAATTAACTGGTCGGGTCGTTACAATGCTGAATTATATTTCTCCAACATACACAGAGAAAGTAGGTAAAAAATAACGAGAAAACTCAAAACTCTATGCATACATATAAGTTTTTAATAGTTCAGTTGATTGGCTATTTGATATCTTAACTTATTTGTAAGAGTTTGATTCTATTTTTCTACCCCAATAAAAGAGTTTATAACAGTGGACAGTACTCGTAGTTGAAATACTAGCAACCAATCTTTTCTAAGGAAGATCAGTACTATATTGTATTAATTACCGTATGAGAAAATCTCATAAATAGAATAGTTTGAATGATAAAAATCAACATGAGGCGAAAAGTGACTCTCTCTCTCTCTCTCTCTAGGATGTTCCTCTTGCCTTTCTCTACAACCCCATCAACCTTCATTGTTCAATATCCTTTATTTCCAACATACATTCAATGTTATCCCTCCCATGATGGCTACTCACATATCTTCATCCATGGACCCACCAAATCCTCATAACATGCAAATTGACAAACTAGACAACCAATCAACACCCAAATCATTCCTCCAGACTCTTTTACCTCAAATTCACACTTCCTTGCATACATATCAGCCACGTAATCCATCAATGACACAATAGACTTAACCGATGAAATATCAAATGAAGAAGACTTAGACACTTTTATTATGTTAACAACTTATGATAAATCTAGACTATACACTCCCTGAAAAAATTCAATCATAATCAAAGTTTTCGGAAAAAACGATTGGACACCAGTTGCTAAAAATTAAACTCACAAATCTATGGAAACCTACTGAAGAACTACCACTCATAGATTTGGGTCCCAACTTTTTTCTTATAAAATTTCATTATGAGGAGAATATGTTTAAGGACCTTGGTTCGTATTAAACCACTTCCTCTCTGTCCGTCGTTGGGAGCCAAAGTTCATTGCATCAGTAGCACAACTAATTTATGTTGCTTTGTGGGTACATCTCCCAGAACTTCCAACGGAGTTTTACGACTTTGAAATACTGAAAAGGTAGGTAACAATATAGGAAAACTCTTAAAGGTAGATAATTATATGTCCACTACTACAAGAGGCAGGTATGCCCGCATCTGTATTGAGGTACCCTTGGAAAAACTATAAAAAACACACGTTCATATAGGAACCCACAAAGAGGTCCTTCTTTACAAAAGTCTAAACCTATTATGTACCAGATATGGCAGATTTGGGCACGCAAGCTGGAACTGCCAATTTGCTCCAACACCACCCCTAAACTCTCTCCCCTTCTTATCTATCAACCCACCCAATACTACCTCTCGAATCTCCATGCTTGGCTCAAAATGGAAAACTGTCACGTTTCCAAAAAAAATGAATACGAAATATGGCCGGAACATTAAAGGTCGACCAGGCGATAAAGCTCACACTTCATCTACAACTTCTTACCACTCAAAGATGATGCAGGGGAAGGCAGTGGACACTTCAGAAATACAGGTAAAGCCAGGTAATGTATCTAACCCTATTACTAACCAAACATGGACCACCATAATTAATAACACATGCTCATCATCTAGCCCACAAATACTGCTAACTAAAAATACATTTTCCAACTTAGAAGGTTTTGAATTATCAACTAAAACACACACTAATGGGCATGCTGACCCATCTCTTAGTGGACTTCTAAGCCCAAACTTGCTAAATGTAACAATAACGGACCCAGCACACACATAGACTCTGTTGAAGCCTATTCTAAAAAACCCAATATCCCCTATATAACTACTGAATCCACTACAAACAACACCTCTAAACACGACCCAAATGCTATGGCCCTCGATTCAACATGCACAGATACAAACATACCCACTAATCCTATGCAGACCCCTGACCCAATGGACACCCAGTCCCTATTACATCCCCCTCCCATAGCCCATTCAGGTGGCTCAACAAGCACTTTATCTTGCCCTACACATGATAGCTCAGCAGCCAACTCTAACATAATTTATACACAATCCATTTCATCTCACTTAGAAGTCGTCTCCTTGCATGCCACCCCTCTTTGCCCAATCCTAGAACTGTCTTCCAACACCACACGCAACCCTTATACAACTTCAATGGAAAAAATAATGATTCCATACCATGTGATCTTCCATACCTACCATAATACAAGAACCTCATACTATCCCTACTCCTCCACTAGATACACACACTACCACAGACTCCTCTCCGACCAACCCTAATATATCAGTCCCAAACCACTTTAGTAAATATGAAACGAACTTGGTAGACAACCCTCAGAGAAAATACTTAGATCAACAAATACTTCCATTTCCCATGCCTAATAATGAGCGGACCACCTCATCCCAACCCTACAACTCCATTGATATACACCTCCCAAACTCTACCACTGGACTATCCCCTCCAGTCGTGGTTAGAGATGGGTCTACATGGATATGCACTAATCCTCACAATGGAATTCAACTACCAAGAAATCATCCTACTAGTCCAGAACCCAACCCACCTAGCGGAGATAGTGACGGAGGGTATGAGACTAGGGATGGAGGCAGTCTCTCAGAACTAGTGGTACACCACTCAAACATAAATGTTGCTTGACCATCACAAACCGTCCTCCTAAGCAACATCACTATGGGCACACCCACCGACTCTCTTAATACACAGTCTCAACCAGATCATGAGATTGCTCTCATTCTATCCAGAACACCACACGGGATGATCTATACTCCATGGTTCCAACACATGAACTCATTCTCACCACCACAACATATCATGTCTCCTATGAGCATACATGATCCACTATCACCACTCTAGAGCCCTCCCATCACTCCCCCTCCATCGCCCAATGCACTAGGAGAACAAAAAAACTAGAAATAGCACAAATAATGGAGGATATGAGGAAAACTCGAACAGAGTTCATATGACTAAAGGGAATCTATCTCTATAGTCTCAAAGAGCAGTACACCAAAATATTCATTCTCAAATGCCCCCTAGATCTAACAACATGCAGTCTCAACTTCAGGGCAACTACAAACCAAGAGGTGGGGAATATGCCGTGGTCATAATCCCTTCCCTAAGACAGACCACTCCCATGATCCCTCAAACTCATGCTCCGCTAGGAGTGATGTTTGACCTCGCTGAAACCACCAACACACAATCTATTTGTGATGACCTGAAAGGTCATCTTGTATTTTGGAACCCAATTCGGGGTTGTGAGACCTTAAAAATCTCAGCCTATATCTCTTCGATTTTTGTGCACAGTCCAAGTGTGCCTATGGAAAGCCTTTATATGAAAACTTGAGAAAAATATCATTCTTGCCTCTAAAAGTTGATTTTAGTTGACTTCAGTCAATATTTTAAGTAAACGGACTTGGACCCGTAATTTGATGGTCAGGGAGGGTCCATAGTAAAATATGAGACTTGGGCGTAGGCCCGCAATCGAATTCCAAGGTCCCTAGCCCGAAAAATGAATTTTTGATAAAAATTGTTAAATTGGAATTATAGAGGTTTTAAGAAATTGATTAATACTTGATTTTGTTGATACCGGGTCTGTATTGTGGTTTCGGAGCCCGGTATAGGTCCGTTATGATATTTATACCCTATGTGTAAAATTTAGTGAGGAACGGGACTAATTTGATGTGATTTGAACCTTTGGTTGAGAAAATAGAACTTTTGAACTTTCTTAAAAATTTCATGCAATTTGATGCTAAATTCGTAGTTCTAGGTGTTATTTTGACGATTTGACTGCGCGAGAAAGTTCGTATAATGTTTTAAGACTTGTGTGCATGTTTGTTTGGAGCCCCGAGGTCTTGGGTGAGTTTTGGATAGGCTACGAGATGTTTTACACTCAAAAAATCTGGTATAAGTTGTTGTTTCTAGTGTACAAGCATTTTAAGCTTCGCGGTCGCGAAGCCACTCTCTGTGACGACCCGAAGGGTCATCACCGTAGTTCTTCCTTGTTTCGCGCTTTCGAGGCCTTGAAAACCTCGCTTTTAATTGCCTCGATTGGCGTGCACAGTTCGGGTGTGTAGCTGGGAAGTTTTTATGTTAAAATATGTGAATTTTGTGAAACATTTGATGAATTTTGGTATTAATATGCATAATGTTGACTTCGGTCAACATTTTAGGTAAACGGACCCGGACCTGTGTTTCGACGGTCCCGAAGGGTCCGTAGAAAAATATGGAACTTGGGCGTGTGCCCGAAATTAAATTCCGAGGTCCCAAGCCCGAGAAATGAATTTTTGTGTGAAATTGTTTTCAGAAATTAATTAAGGAAAATGAATAAGAAAATTGATCAGAAAACTGTGGTATCGGGCTCGTATTTTGGTTCCGATGCCCGGTACGCGTCTTAAATATGTTTTAAGCACTATCTGTAAAGTTTGGCTAAAAATGGACGTCATATGACGTGTTTCGGACTTAAAATGGGGAATTTGAGTTTTTATGAAAGTTGAAAGAAAATCATGTATTATGAGGCTTATTCCTATGTATATGATGTTATTTTGGCGATTTGATCGCGCGAGTGAGTCCGTAATGTTTTTTCGAGATCATATGAATGTTTGGTTTGGAGCCCCGAGGGCTCGGGTAAGTTTTGAATGGGGCCCGGGAGGTCTTGGACTTAAGAAAATGCAGGTTCAGGTGTTGCAGACACCAGCGCGGCCGCGGTCATTTCCGCGCGGTTCGTGCTGGAGCCGCGCGGCCGCTGTGCCTTTCTGTGCGGTCCACGTGGCTGAGTCTGAGGGCTAGGGTTTCAGGTTAACCAGCGCGGCCGCGCACCAAAACAGTGCGGTCCGCGCTGGAAGGGTTCAGAGAAGCCCCAATTTTTCACACACTCGGCGCGGCCGTGACACATTTTTGTGCGGTCCGCGCCAGGCCCTCAGAAAGGTATACAAGTTCGGAAAATCTCAGTCATTTTTCACTTTTCAAAAACCCAAAACCTAAGAGGCGATTTTCCAAACAACTTTTCTTCTCCAAAACGATTGGTAAGTGATTTCTAACTTAATTTCTTTATTCCTTAACATCTTTTAACATAATTTCAACTTCAAATCAAAGATTTTCATGGGGAAAATTGGGTGTTTTGGGTAGAACCTAGGTTTTCTACAAATTGAGAAGTTGGACCTCAATTTGGGGTCCGATTTAAAAACAAATCATATATTTGGATTCATGGGGGAATGGGTAACCGGGTTTTGGTCCGAACCTCGAGTTTCGACCACGTGGGTCCGGGGGTATTTTTGACCTTTTTGGGAAAAACCTTGAAAAATCTATCTATTTTCATGCATTGGGGATGATTCATTTAGTAATTATTAATGTGATTAAGTAACTTATGACTAGATTCGAGCGGATTGGTGGTGGAATCAAGAGGTAAAGCTATACTAGAAGCGTGAGTTGAGTTTGGAGCATTCGAGGTAAGTGTTTGTTCTAACTTTGGCTTGAGGGAATAGGATTAGGATGATATTTGCTACTTGCTAATGTGGAGTACGGTGTATAGGCATGGTGACGGTTATCTATGCACCGGAGTCTAGCATGACCGTGAGTCTTGATTGCTTTTAATTCGAATAATGTGACACAAGCTCCTTGTTTATTTGATAAGTTTCATATAATGTGAACGGTTGAGGAAGAATGATTTAAAAGGAGAATGTGTTGTGAATACTCCCTTGCCGGGATGTGTAGACTGATATATATATTCTCCCTTGTCGGGATATTTTGGGCTGTTAGTTGTACCCTTGCCGGGTTAAAGGTATTGAGTTGGGTGAGGAAGAGCGATTAAGCACGAAGGGTCTTTCCGTGCCATGTTTTGATAATTATGCACGAAGGGTCTTTCCGTGCCATGTTGTGATAATTATGCACGAAGGGTCTTTCCGTGCCATGTTTGATATTATGCACGAAGGGTCTTTCCGTGCCATGTGTTGATAATTATGCACAAAGGGTCTTTCCGTGCCATGTCTCTAATTATTAGAGCACGAAGGGTCATTCCGTGCCTTGATGTGAGAGTTATGTGAGGAAAAGCACGAAGGGTGATGACGTGCACTATATTTGACAGTTTTGGTGAGAATCAAGAGTAAAAGCACGAAGGTTGGTGCCGTGCAGTTGTTGATTCACTTGCTCTCTTTCATAGATGTTAATTATTCAGTTTCCATCTCTCTGTTCGTTGGTCTTATATCTAAATTGTTACACCCCACAGCATGTCCCCTCTCTAATATCTGTTTAAATTCTGTATATCTTTCCGTTGTTGCACATATATCTGTACAGGTTAATTGTGGTAGGTCCGGTCTAGCCTCGTCACTACCTTGCCGGGGTTAGGCCAGGCACTTACCAGCACATGGGGTCGATTGTGCTGATGCTACACTTATGTGCCCTTTTTGTGCACAGATTTGGGAGTAGCTTACGGACCGCAGTAGCAGTAGATTGGGAGCGTGCCTTCAGTCCAGAGACTCCTACGCAGTTCGCTGGCGTGCGTGGGCCCTAAGTCTCATCTATTTTATTTTTGTTTGTTTTCATAGTATCGAAGCAGACTCCTTATGTATTTTCTTTCAAACTCTTATTTTTAGTATCTTATAGTAGTCCGTGAGTATTGTGATACTAAATCTTGGGTAGAGGATGATGTTAATTTTTCCGCATTTTCGTTCATTTAATATTAAATTAAGACTTCCGCCTGAATTTATTGTTTTTATTATTATCTTGTTGAAAATTAGTTGAAAAGGTATGTTAAGGTTGGCTTGCCTAGCTCCGACAGTAGGCGCCATCACGACTCTCGATGGTGGGGAATTCGGGTCGTGACACTCTCACAATCGCGAAGTGTAATGGGGGCTGGGGTTGGGTTTGTTCATCGCAAACGTATGGCCATGGTCACGAACGTGGAGCACTGGGGGGCTGCTCTTCATGAACGTGACCGATGTCACGCGAACACGTAGAGTAAAATGGATGTGGGCTGGGAATCAGTCATTTCTTCTACGTGAATGCGTACAATGGTCTGCGAACGCGAAGGCCAGAGGGGCATACCCTTCGTGAACTCGTGGAAGAACTCACGATCGCGTAAGCCTGAGCAAGGCCGCTATTCCCGAATGTGAAGAAGGCCTGCCCAATCTTTTAAAAACAGAACTCAAAACGGGGAAAGGCCATTATTTCATATTTTTAAAAAACTAGAAGGCATAAAGGCGATTTTCAAGAGACAAGTTCTTCCCCAAAGTGTTGGTAAATGATTTTAAACTACTTTCTTTCAATTATCCATTGCATTTCATCAATTTTTAACCTAAAATCTAGGGTTTTCATGGTGGAAATTAGGGATTTGGGTAGAATTAGGGATTTTTGTATAATTGGAATTTAGACCTCGATTTGGGGTCGAATTCCAAAAATTACATATTTGGGCTCGTAGGTGAATGGGTTTTGGTTCGAACCTTGAGTTTTGACCATGCGGGCCGGAGGTCGGTTGTTGACTTTTTGAGGAAAATATTGGGAAACTTGTAATTGTGCATTGGAATTGATTTCTTTAGCGATAATTGATATTATTAAGTTAATTGTGACTAGATACGAGTGGATTAGAGGTGGAAAATATAGTAAAAGCGATAATTGAAGCTTGAGTTTGGCCGTGGAATCGAGGTAAGTGTTGTGGCTAACCTTAGCTTGAGGGATTAGGTATTGTTGCCTTATTTTCTATGTGTTTGGTTGTTGAGTATGATGTATAGGTGAGGTAACGATACCTATACATTGTTGTCGGGTCATAGCATGCGAGTGAGTCTTATCCTTGTGATTGTTGTATTTTTTATTCGTACTGTTCATGCTTAAACTGGTTATTCTTCATGTTAAATAAATCTTATCATATTTTCCTGGAATTTGATATTGGTTGAGTATTGACTCAAGTTGAGATTTATATTGTGAGGTTAAATATTGAAACGAGGTTGGTTATTAATAATTCCCTTGCTAGGTTGTTATTTTTCTGTCGTTTGGGTGAGGAAGAGTGTAAAGCATGAAGGGTGATGCCGTGCAATGTTTTGTGAGTGAGTGATAATGCACGAAGGGTGATGTTGTGCCATATTCTATGAGTATTAATGCATGAAGGGTAATGTCATGTCATATTCTATGAGTGTTAATGCACGAAGGGTGATGCTGTTCCATATTCTAAGAGTGTTAATGCATGAAGGGTGATGGTGTGCCATGTTATGAGAGAGTTAATGCACGAAGGGTGATGTCGTGCCGTTTTTATTGTTTCTTATGGTAAGGACGAGAGTAAAAGTACGAAGGGTGATGTCGTGCACATGTTTTCCATATTATTACTTCCGTTGGTGCAAAGCATGATATCTACCACATTTATTTACTGTACTATTTTCAGGAATTGATATTTCCCCTCAACATGTTTTCCCCCTTCCCATTATTATCTGTTAAATTTGCATCTGTTGTTATTTTCTTGTATATGATTTAACTGCACATGTTCATATTATTGTCGTGTCCTAGCCTCGTCACTACTTCACCAAGGTTAGGCTCGGCACTTACCAGTACATGGGATCGGTTGTACTGATACTGTACTTTACACTATCTGTGCAAATTATGGTATGGGACCGCATTGATCAGAGTTGGGTTGCTGCCTTCAGTCCATTAGGAGACCCAAGGTAGATCTACCGGCATTCGCAGACCCTGGAGTCCCCTTCCATTTATCTTAGTTTCCCTATTTTCTTTCATTTCGAGAATAGATGTATATTCTTTAAACCAGTATTTGTAGTAACTCTTAGAAGTTTGTGGATTGTGATACAAAATTTTGGGTATTCGTGTAGTAGTGTTTAGTCTATTATAAATTTCCGCGCTTCTTACTTTGTTTTGGTTTAGATTATTGTTATTTACTATTTTGAATGGTGATTAACGTGTTAGATCCCAATCTGTTGGCTTGCCTAGCATTCTAAGAGTTAAGCGCCATCACGATCTCGTGATAAGCTGGAATCAGAGTACTAGGTTACCTAGGTCTCACAATTCACGAACAAGCTAGGTAGAATCTGAGGGATCGGTACGGAGATGTCTGTGCTTATCCCCTAGAGGATACAAAGTTTAGGAATAATTTCACTTCTATTCTTCTCTGTCATGCCATTTTGTTATCTTAATGCTAAATTTAACCCTCTACTTTTGTTCTCTTGCAGATGGCGAGGTGAGATATCGCTTCTTCAGCTAAGCAGCAGCATAGATCGGTGATGGATCAGCTATGTCTTATGATGCCTTGTAGAGGTTGGAAAATTTCACCAGGCTTTTTTCCAGCTCATTATAGTGGGGCAGCTTCTGAGGACCCCCAGGATTATCTTGACCGTTGCCATGAGGTGTTGCGGAACATGGGGATAGTGGAGACCAATGGGGTCGACTTTGCTATATTCCAGATGATAGGGTCCGCCAAGAGATAGTGGAATGATTTTGTGTTGACTAGACCAGCTAGGTCGCTTGCCTTGACTTGGGACCAATTCTCTTAACTATTTCTCGAGAAGTTCTTTCCTATCACTTAAAGAGAGGACTACCATAGGCGGTTCGAGCATCTTCACCAAGGATTCTTGACTGTCACTCAGTCTGAGGCTAGGTTTGTTGATTTGGCCGGCCATGCTCTTCTTATATTTCCCACCAAGAGAGAAAAGATGAGGAGGTTAATTGAGGGACTCGCTCAACCTATCAGATTGCAGATGGCTAAGGAGACAGGGTGGCCAGGCGAGTTGAGACGGTTTTAGCTCTGGGGAGTGGTCAGGGGTCTGACAAGTGGCCTCGTCATTCTGGTAGGTTCAGTGGTGCCTCATCTAGAGGTAGGGATTCTTTTGGTAGAGGCCATCCTCCCAGGCCGTTTCATTCAGCACTTCAGGCTTCTCACGGTGCTTCAGGTGGTCATGGCTCTCATATGCAATATTCTGATCAGCTACCCTATAGTGCACCACCATCTCCTATTAGTGCACCTCCACTCTAGAGTTTTCAGAGTGGTTACCCAGGTCGTCAAGGTTAGTTTCAGGGTCAGCAGTCTTAGCAGCCTAGGTCTTGTTATACTTGTGGCGATCCGAGGCATATTGCTAGATTTTGCCCTCAAGCATCGAGCAGTTCACAACATTAGTGTTCTCGTAACATGGTCCCAGCATCAGGCATTCCACCGCCCGCTCAGCCAGGTAGAGGTAGGGGTCAGGCAACTAGAGGTCGAGGTCGAGGCATTAGAGGTGGAGGACAGACCGCTAGAGGTAGAGGCCAACCAGGCAGGGCCCGTCCTCGAGAGGTAGTCCAGAGTGGTGAGGCCCAGCCCCGATGTTATGCTTTTCCAGCTAGGCCTAAGGCTGAGTCATCTAATGCAGTTATCACATGTATGGTTTCAATTTGCAGTAAGGATGCCTCAATATTACTTGACCCGGGATCTACTTATTTGTATGTATCATCTTACTTTGCTTCACATTTTGTTGTGCCTCGTGATTCTTTGAGTGCTCACGTGTATGTGTGTCATGACCCTAAATCTAACCCTATCGTGATGGCACCTATCGTGGTACTAGGCAAGCCGACACACTACAAAAACCAGTCAATATTTATAAAAGTTCTTTCTGAATTACCTTCAAATTGATACTTCCCCTCGCCATAATATCGCAATCCTCAACCCAGACTCACCACAGGAGACCCAAGCATAAAACCACATTGTCTAAGGCTTATAAGCCGCTGAATACTCCCTTAAATATTCCCAAAAGCACCACGTTCAAAATAGTTACCCTGAAGAAACTTCCTGCAAATCTAAAGCCATTACCTTCATCTTATTGATACTGATACGTAGAATCTATAATGATATAGAAATGTCACAAGTCTTGACACCCTCCAATGTAAACCTCAGTTTCTAGCCAAATATACATCCTGAATATCTCTAATTATTACATGTATATCTTGGATCCATTAAAACCATTCTCGAGAGTCATCCACTCTACTTAGGGGTAGTGTTATGTTTTATGGGTATATGAGAAATGTTGGTTGAATTAGTTGTTGTTGCAAGGGATATAACGGGTATGGAGTAGGATATCACTCGGCTGCTTGGAAGGATGGGTTACATACTTAGGTGTTGTTGTACTAATGGGGCACAAATTGTTCGGTTCGTTTGATCAGTTTAATTGAAACCTGAGTAGAGTGGATGACTCCCGATGTCAAGACTTGTGGCATTTCTATATCATTATGGATTCTACATATTAGTATCAGGAAGATGAAGGTAATGGCTTTAGATTCGCAGGAAGTATATTTAGGGTAACTATTTTGAACGTGGTGCTTTTGGGAATATTTAAGGGAGTATTCAGTGGCTTATGATCCTTAGAAGGTGTGGCTTTATGCTTGGATCTTGTGTGGTGAGTCTGGGTTGAGGATTGCGGTATTATGGCAAGGGGAAGTATCAATTTGAAGGTAATTCAGAAGGAACTTGGATAAATATTGACTGGTTTTGGTAGTGTGCCGGCTTGCCTAGTACCATGATAGGCACCATCACGACAGGGTTAGTTTTAAGTCGTGACAATGTGTCCACGCCTGTGGGAGATTCTATCATTGTAGACCGTGTCTATCGCTCGAGTATGGTTATTATTGGGGGTCTTGAGACCAGCATAGATCTCCTACTTCTCAATATGGTTGACTTCGATGTTATATTGGGGATGGATTAGTTGTCACCTTATCATGCTATATTGGACTGTCATGCCAAGACTGTGAACTTAGCCTTGCCGGGTTGCCTCAATTGGAGTGGAGAGGGACTCCCGGTCATTCTACCAGCAGTGTTATTTCTTATATGAAGGCTCGGTGTATGGTTGAGAAGGGTGTTTGGATTATTTGGCTTATGTTCGTGATTCCAGTGCGGAGGTTCCTTCCATGCATTCTGTACCAGTTGTTCGTGAGTTTCTAAAGGTATTTCCTATAGACCTATCAGGGATGCCACCCGACAGGGATATTGGCTTTTGCATTGATTTGGCTCCGGGCACCCATCCTATTTGTATTCCACCATACCGCATGGCCCCGCGAGAGTTGAAAGAATTGAAGGAGTAGTTGCAAGATTTGCTTGATAAGGGCTTTTTTAGACCTAGTGTCTCGCCTTAGGGTGCGCTGACGTTGTTTGTAAAGAAGAAGGATGGATCAATGAGGATGTGTATAGACTATCGGCAGTTGAACAAAGTCACCATCAAGTACAAGTATCCATTACCGAGGATTGATGACTTATTGATTAGCTTCAGGGTGCCAAGTTATTTTCAAAGATTAATTTGAGGTCTTGCTACCATCAGTTGAGGATTAGGGAATCTGATGTCCTAAGATAGCTTTTCGCACTCGGTATGGGCATTATGAGTTTCTAGTAATGTCATTTGGGTTGACAAATAACCCAGCATCATTTATGCATTAGATGAATCGGGTATTCAAGCCCTATCTAGATTCATTCGTGATTGTATTTATTGATGATATCTTGATCTACTCCCGCAGTCGAGAGGAGCATGAGCATCTTTTTCGGATCGTTCTTCAGACTCTGAGAGATAGCCAATTATATGCTATGTTTTCGAAATATGAGTCTTGGTTAAGTTTAGTTACATTATTGGGTCATGTTATATCGGTGGAGGGTATTCGGTGGATCCTAAGAAGATTGAGGCAGTTAAGGACCGTCCTAAACCCACATCAGCTATAGAGATCTGGAGTTTCTTGGGTTTGGCGGGTTATTATCATTGGTTTGTGGAGGAGTTTTCATCTATAGTAGCCCCGATGACCAGGTTGACCCAAAAGGGTGCCCAGTTCAGGTGGTCGGACGAGTGTGAGGCAAGCTTTTATAAGCTCAAGACAGCTTTGACTATGGCACCGGCGTTGGTGTTGCCCACAAGTTCAGGGCCATATATGGTATATTGTGATGCATCTCGTATTGGACTTGGTACGGTATTGCTACAGGGTGGAAAGGTTATTGCATATGCTTCGCGACAGTTGAATATTCATGAGAAGAATTATCCAGTTCATGACTTGGAGCTAGCAGCCATTGTTCACGCGTTGAAGATTTGGAGGCACTATCTATATGGCGTGTCATGTGAGGTGTTCACAGATCATAAGAGTTTGTAGTATTTATTCAAGCAGAAGGAGCTCAATTCGAGGCAGAGGAGGTGGTTGGAGCTATTGAAAGACTATGATATTACCATCTTGTATCATCTCAGGAAGGCCAATGTAGTGGTTGATGCTTTGAGTAGGAAGTCAGCTAGTATGGGCAGCTTTGCGTATATTCCAGTCAGTGAGAGACCGATCACATTAGATGTTCAGGCTTTGGCCAATCAGTTTGTGAGGTTGGATGTTTCTGAGCCTAGCCATGTTCTAGCATGTACAGTCACTCGGTCTTCCTTGTTAGAGCATATCAGGGAGCGGTATTATGATGGTCCTTATTTGCTTGTCCTTAGGGACACAGTGCGACACGGAGATGCCAAGCAGGTTACAGTTGGAGATGATGGAGTTTTGAGGATGCAGGGTTGTGTTTGTGTTCCTAATGTAGATGGGATTCATGAGTTGATTCTAGAGGAGGCCCACAGTTCCTGGTATTCTATTCATCTGGGTGCCGCTAAGATGTATCAGGACTTGTGGCAGCATTATTGGTGGAGGAGGATGAAGAAGGATATTGTTGAATATATAGCTCGGTGTTTGAATTGTCAGCAAGTAAAGTACAAGCATCAGAGACCTGGTGGTTTACTTTAGAAGATTGAGATACCTGAGTGGAAGTCGGAGCGTATCACCATGGACTTTATTGTTGGACTCCCACAGACTCAGAGGAAGTTCGATGCGGTATGGGTTGTTATGGATAGGCTGACCAAGTCAGCACATTTCATTCATGTGGTAGTTTCCTATTCTTCGGAGCGGTTGGCAAAGATTTACATCCGTGAGATCATTCGTCTTCATGGTATGCCCGTGTCTATCATTTCTGACCGAGGTACTTAGTTTACCTCGTATTTCTGTAGGGTAGTACATCGTGAGTTGGGTACGCGGGTCGAGTTGAGCATATTATTTCATCCTCAGATAGATGGACAGTCTGAGTTTACTATTCAGATCTTGGAGGATATGCTCCGCGCCAGTGTTATTGACTTTGGAGAATCTTGGGATCGGTTCTTGCCATTAGTGGAGTTTGCCTACAACAACAGTTATCAGTCGAGTATCCAGATGACTTACTATGAGGCATTGTATGGTAGATGGTATCGATCGCCGGTTGGATGGTTTGAACCGGGGGAGGCTAGGTTATTTGGCATAGATTTAGTGTAGGATGCCTTGGATAAGGTTAAGATCATTCAGGATATATTTCATACAACTCAGTCCAGGTAGAAGCGTTATGCCGACCGTAAGGTTCGTGATATAGCATTCATGGTCGGAGAGAGAGTGTTGCATTGGGTGTCACCAATGAAAGGTGTGATGCGGTTTGGGAAGAAGGGCAACTTAAGCCCTAGGTTTATCGGGACTTTTGAGATTCTTGATCGAGTGGGAGAGGTGGCTTATAAGCTCGCATAACCACTAGGCTTATCAGCAGTACACCCAGTGTTTCATGTGTCCATGCTTCGGAAGTATCACGGCGATCCATCCCACGTGTTAGATTTCAGTACAGTCCAACTGGACAAGGATTTGACCTATGAGGAGGAGCCGGTAGCTATTCAACACCGATAGGTTCATCAGTTAAGGTCAAAGATTTATCTTTCGGTTCGTGTGCAGTTGAGAGGTCAGCATATTGAGGCACCTACCTGGGAGTCTGAATTCGATATGCGGAGCAGATATCCCCATCTTTTCACTAGCTCAATGTAACGACCCGATCGATCGTTTTAAGAATTAACGCCTCGACACCCTATTAACTGCTTTCCCTGTGTTTATTTCTGCTATTGTGAGTTGCCGGGAGGATTTGTTTGTAGTTTCGGAGTGTTTTGGGACACTTAGTCCCTCAATGAGAGCTTAAGCTTTAGAATTTGGACCGCAAACAGAGTAGAGTGAAGACGGGAATTTTGTCACTTTTGTTAGCTCCTTTGGGTGATTTCGGGCTTAGGGGCGTGTTCGGAATGTGTTTTGGAGGTCCGTAGCTTAATTAGGCTTGAAATGCTGAAAGTTGAAACTTGGAAGTTTTCGGTTTGATAGTGGAATTTTGATATCGGGGTCAGAATCCTATTCCAAGAGTTGGAGTAGCTCCGTAATATTGAATGTGACGTGTGTGCAAAATTTAAGGTCATTCGGACGAGGTTTGGTAGATTTTTTGATCGGAAGTGAAATTTGGAGGTTTTAGAACCCTTAGGCTTGAATCCGAGGGTGTTTTGATGATTCAAGGTTGTTTTAAGTGTTTCAAAGATTAGTACAAGTTTGAATAGTGGTATATGACTTGTTCGTACTTTTGGTTGAGGTCCTAGGGGCCTTGGGATGATTCCGGATGGTTGACAGGAAGTTGGGAGTTAGAGTGTGCAGTTGAAGCTGCTGAATTACTGCCATAACCGCACCTGTAGATTGGGTATCGCAGGTGCGGAACCGCAGAAGCGTGTGGTCAGCTGCAAATACGGCCAGATGAGGTAATGTTAGAAGTCACAGGTGCGGGTGCTTTATCGCACCTATGGGACCGCAAGAGCGGGTATATGGCGCAGGTTCGGTCCCAGTGCATTAAGTGGAAACCGCATATGCAGTTGATTAGACCGCAGAACCGTCACCGCAAAGGCAGGAAAAGGGGCGCAGGTGCGGAATCCCTGGGCCAGAACCTATATAAGGTTTTCTTCGCCATTTTCAGCTTTATTTCACCATTTTCAAGTCGGATTGGGAGATTTTTCAAGGGAACTTTGTGGAGGTAAGATTTTGGAACCAAAACTTGTTATTATGGTGATATTCCACTGATTAGACAAGAAATGTATGGAATTAGTCGTTAAAAATTGGGGGTTTAGGGTTTGAAATTGGAGACTTTATCCAATTCCGAGATGTGGGCCCGGGGGGATTTTTGGGCGATTTTTTTAATTTCGCGTGTTAGCTTCGAATTAATTAGTTAAATTAGTTACTTGAAGTTATATTTACATTATGCAATTACTTTGAATAGATTTGGGCCATTTAGAGTCAGGTACTCGTGGAAAGAACGTGATTTCGAGTTGATTGAGTTGGTTCGAGGTAAGTGGCTTGCCTAACCTTGTGGGGGGGGGAACTCCCGTTAGGATTTGGTATTTTTGTTATATGAGTGCCGTATACGTGAGGTGACAAGTGCGTACACGTGCTAATTGTTGAAATCTTGTTTTCATTAAGCTAATACCTATGTTTTCTTGTAATTTAGCAAATACTTGTACTTGAAGTCTCTTGTTTAGATTAGGAAAAACATGCTTACGTGACTTAATTATCTTACCTTCCTTAATTGCCTACTTGTACTTTGTGCAGCATGTTAGAGTAGAAATTTCCTGTTTAATTCTTGAATAGAACTGTATATTCTTATGAGATGGTTGTGTATTTACTTTGGGACTACGGGGCGATATCCCGGGAGATCCCCCTGCTTGTTTACTTTGGGACTACAGATCGATATTCCAATAGATCCCCTTGCACATTTATGATTGGGACTACAGGATAGCATCCTACAGATTCTCCGTACTGGATATTTATTTTGGGACTACGGATTGGTATTCTGGGAGTTTCCCTTACACAATTATGATTTGGACTACGGGATGATATCCCGGGAGATCCCCTGTTGCTATTTCTATGTACTGAGTTAGATTTCTTTCTGTGATTTTATTCATTATAGCATGTTAGCATTTTAATTATATTGTCGTATTCTATACTGTTTACCTTATTTTTCATCTAAAATCAGTAGTGCCCTGACTCTCCTCATCACTACTCGACCGAGGTTAGGCTTGGCACTTATTGAGTACCACTGTGGTGTACTCATGCCCTTCCTGCGCATGTTTTTCGTGTGCAAATCCAGGTTCTTCGGCTCAGCCATACCATTAGTGAGGCGAGGCGATCTTCAGAGACTTCGAGGTATATATGCCGCATCCGCAGATCGAGGAGTCCCTCTCTATTCTCCCCTCTAGCTTTAGCTCTCATGTATTTACTTTTGTTTAGACATTCTGGAGTTAGAACACTTATAGCTATTCAATAGCTTGTAATTTCATGAGATTCTGGGCTTTGGGAGTTGTTTCAGTTTGAGAGTTTGTATTGTATATGCCTAGAGGCATCTTAAACGTTTTATTTATGTTTATTCCACAGTTTTTGGCTAGTTTTATCTTTCGTTTCCTTTTTTCGCAAATTGTTAGGCTTACCTAGTTATAGAGACTAGGTGCCATCATGATAGTTCACGGAGGGTGAACTCGGGTCGTGACAAGTTGGTATCAGAGCTCTAGGTTCATAGGAGTAATGAATCACAAGCCGGTTTATTAGAGTCTCGCAGATCGGTACGGAGAAGTCTGTACTTATCTATAAGAGTCTATGTAACTGTTAGCAAAATTCCACTTCATTTGATTTCCTTGTCGTGCGAGATTTTTGATATCACAATTCAAAACTTATGTCTTCTATTCTCTCACAGATGGTGAGGACACGTGCTACCGGAAATTACCAGGCACCCGCGCCCCCTACTAGAGCCGTCAGAGGTCGGGCCGGGGTAGAGCCCGAGGATGCGCCAGTGGTACAGCCAGAGCACCCGCGCGAGCTGCCATAGAGAAGCCGCCAGTAGCTCTAGCCGGAGTCTAGGCACCTGATACGCCTACTACTACCACTATTCCAGCTCTTCAGGAGACTCTTGCACAGTTCGTGAGCATGTACACCACCCTAGCTCAGGCAAGGTTGATTCCCCTTACTGCAACCACGTCCCAGGCCAGGGGAGAAGCATAGACTCCCGCTACCCACACTCCTGAGCAGCGGGTCCAGGTTGATCAGATCCCAGAGGTTATACCGATACCGCCTACAGCCCCAGTTCAGCCCGAGGACAGGGGAGCGGCTTTAGAGGATGAGCAGCGGAGGCTTGAGAGGTTCAAGAAGTATAAGCCTCCTATATTCAGTAGTTTAGCATTAGATGATGCCCTAGAATTTCTGGAGGAGTGTTATCGTATCCTCCGCACTATAGGTATATCAGGATTGAGTGTGGTTTCTTTCACCGCCTTCTAGCTTTGAGGAGCAGCCTACCAGTGGTGGCGTACTTTTGAGTTGGATAGTCTAGCTGAGGCAGCATCCCTTACTTGGGCTCACTTTTCAGATATGTTCCTGAGAGAGTTTGTCCCTTAGAGCCTCAAGGACGCATGGCGTGCAGAGTTTGAGCATTTGCGCCAGGGCACTATGACTGTTTTGGAGTATGTTGTCTGTTTCACTAACATGGTGAGGCATGCACCAGCTTTGGTTACTATATTTTGCGAGAGGTTTCGTCGGTTTATTAAGGGGCTCATTCCCAGCATCAGATCTAGCATGGCTCATGAGTTGGAGATGGATATTTCTTATCAGCAGGTGGTGAGCATTTCTAGGAGAGTGGAGGGTATGCATGCTTGGGATAGAGAGGAGAGGGAGGCCAAGAAGTCTCGAGAGTCGAGCCATTATTCTGGTGCCCGTGCCCCAGCTGCAGTTCGTCATGGTAGGGGTTATATGAGTTGCCCTATTCACTCAACTCTTCTAACAGCCAGCGGTATTCCAGCTCCTCCTAGACCTCAAGAGCCTTATTATGCATCTCTAGTATCTAGTGTGCCTTCTGCACGGGGTGCTTTTAGTGGTCAGTCTAGCAGATCTGACCCAAGCCAGTCATAGCCACCACGTCCTCCCAGAGCTTGTTTTGAGTGTGGTGACACACGCCATATGGTGAGGGATTTACCCAGACTTAGGAGGGGTGCACCTCTACAGACTCCTCAGCCACAGCGTGCCCCACAAAGTTCCCAAGTTATGGTTCCAGCACCAGTTGCTAGCCCACCTGCTCAGCCAACTAGAGGAGGAGTCACCCCAGAGGGGGAGGCCAGGCTAGATATTATGCCCTTCCTGCCCGTACTGAAGTTTGATAGGACCACACCTATTGTTGTATGTGAAAGTAGACAAAACAAAAGAAAGAAAAATCAAAATAGATGAAAATATGATGTAAGCGCTTACATCGACATTCTTGTTATGTAAGCGCTTACCTCATCATTCTTATGATGTAAGCGCTTACATCGGCATTCTTATGATGTAAGCGCTTACCTCGACAGGGCATTCAAATGCCTATAAATAGGGGTCTACATTTTCATTTGTAGAATATCCCAAAACTTCTTCTTTCTCTCTTCAATTAATAAAGAGCTATTCTTTGTGTGGCCGTGGAGTAGGCAAAAATTATCGAACCACGTAAATCTTGTCTTGTCTTGTGCAATTTATTGTTTCTCTCCTAAATATCCTTTTGTTTCTATTATCTTGATACTCTTCCTCAACAACTGGTATCAGAGCACAGACAGTGTAATTCTGGTAGAAAATTATAGTATTGGTACAAGTACTATTCACAAGAACAGTGCGACACTATTGATCATCGTTACTATTCACAAGCATTATTCACATAAATTATTTTTGTGAAAAATGGCATCGGAAGAAGGGAAGGTTAAGATTGATAAGTTCAATGGCAAAGATTTTGGATTTTGGAAAATGCAAATAGAGGATTATTTGTACCAGAAAAATTTACACTTACCTCTGACCGAGGTGAAACCGAAGACTATGGCCAAAGCAGATTGGGATCTATTAGATCGCCAAGCTCTTGGTGTTTGACGCTAATACGAAATGTGGCATTTAACATCATTAACGAGAAGACCACTGCAGGCCTGATGAAGGCATTATCAAATATGTACGAGAAGTCATCTTCTTCAAATAAAGTCTATTTGATGCGTCGATTTTTCAACTTAAAGATGACAAAAAGTGGATCAGTCACGGAGCATATCAATGAGTTTAATATAATATTAACTCAGTTGAGTTCTGTTAATATAACAATTGATGATGAAATCAGGGCATTGATTCTACTATCATCTCTACCGGAGAATTGGTCTGCAACAGTAACTGCAGTTAGCAGTTCATCAGGAAGTACCAAACTCAAATAGAGTGATACTAGAGACTTGGTTCTAAGCGAAAATATTCGCCGAAGAGAATCAAGTGATTCCCCAGGATCTGCTTTTAATACCGAAAGCAGGGGGAGAATCAAACAAAGAGGACAGAGTTACGATCGTGGCAGATCAAAGTCAAGGAGAAGAGGACAATCCAAAAATCGCAAGGACATTACTTGTTGGAATTGCGATAAAAAGGGTAACTACAGTAGTCAATGTAGAGAACCAAAGAAGAAGAAGGAACAAAATTCAGCAAATGTAATTGCTGAACAAGTTGGTGATGCACTAATTTGTTGTGCAGACAGTCCAGTCGAATCTTGGATTCTGGACTCAGGTGAATCCTTTCACTCTACATCATTCAAAGAATTATTGCATAATTATATTGCTGGAAAATTTGGGAAAGTTTATCTAGCAGACGGCGAACCTCTCGACATTGCCGGAAAAAGGTGAAGTTCATATAAAGACTTCACAAGACATGCTATGGAAATTGCAAAATGTACGACATGTTCCTAGCCTCAAGAAAAATCTGACATATATGGGTTAGATTTACGATGAAGGATATACAACAACATTCGGCAATGGATCGTGGAAGATAACCAAAGGGAATTTGGTTGTGGCATGAGGCTTCAAAAGGGGAACACTGTATGCAACTGCAATAGAAAGAGATACTATAGCAACAGTTGATCATGGTCGTGATACAACATTGTGGCACCGGAGGCTCGGGCATATGAGTGAGAAGGGAATGAAGCTTTTGGCATCCAAAAAGAAGTTGTCAAACCTAAAACATGTTGAATTAGGTTTGTGCGAAGATTGCATTTACGGGAAACAAAAGAGAGTTAGTTTCTCAAATGTGGGAAGGACGCCAAAGAAAGAGAAGCTGGAACTAGTGCATACAGATGTGTGGAGACCAGCTCATGTAACTTCTCTAGGAGGCTCACGCTATTATGTCACTTTCATTGATGAGTCCATAAGAAAGGTATGGGTTTATTTTCTGAAAAATAAATCTGAATGTTTGTTACCTTTAAAAGATGGAAAGCTGAAGTTGAAAATCAGACAAGTCTAAAGTTAAAATGTCTGAAGTCTGACAATGGAGGAGAGTATGATAGCCAAGAGTTCAAAGCATTTTGCTTGGAGAATGGGATCAGAATGATCAAGACAGTTCCTGGAACACCGGAACAAAATGGTGTTGCTGAGAGGATGAATAGAACCCTGAATGAACGAACCAAGAAGTATGAGAATACATTCTGGATTGTCGAAGTATTTTTGGGCTGAGGCTGTTAACACGACAGCTTAACTCATAAATAGGGGACCCTCTGTACCGCTGAATTTTGAAATTTCTGAGGAGGTATAGACAGGAAAGGAGGTAACTCTCTCACATCTGAAATTTTTTGGTTGTGTTGCTTATGTGCATGTAAACTCTAATGATAGAGATAAGTTTGATCCTAAAGCAAAGAAATGTTTCTTTATTGGCTATGGTGATGATAATTTTGGTTATCGGTTTTGGGATGATAATAATAGAAAGATCCTAAGACACAAGAATGTCACATTTAATGAAAATGTGATGTACAAGGACAAGCTTGAAGTAGAACCAACCAATACCAGCAAACAGACAATGTCTGAAACAGTTGAGTTAAAAGAAATCTCAGAAATGAAGTGGCTAGAGGGATTACAACTGATTCTGAAATTGAAGATGAAGAACCAGAAGTCGAATTTGAAGAAGAACTAGAAGCCGAACCTGAATCAGAACCAGAACCGGAACCAGAGATAGAATCAAATGCAGAACCAAATCTGGAATCAGGACCTCAATCAAATTCAGATTCTGTTACTCATGAACCTACATTGAGGAGATCTAAAAGAGTCACGAATGCTCCAGATAGGTTAACTCTCTCTCTTCACTATTTACTTCTTACTGATGCTGGAGAACCAGAGCATTTTGTTGAAGCAATGCAGGTGATAGACTCTGATAAGTGGAAGCTAGCCATGAAAGAAGAGATGAATTCTCTTCAAAAGAATAAAACATGGATACTTACGGAGTTACCAAAAGGAAAGAAGGCATTGCAGAACAAGTGGGTGTATAGAGTCAAGGAAGAGCATGATGGTAAGAAGAGATACAAAGCACGATTAGTAGTAAAAGGCTTTCAGCAGAAGGAAGGAATTGACTACACCGAGATCTTCTCTCCTGTAGTCAAATTAACTACTATCAGGTTGGTGCTAAGTATCGTAGCTACAGAAAATTTGCATTTGGATTAGCTAGATGTTAAAACTGCTTTCTTGCATGGTGACCTTGAAGAAGACATCTACATGAAGCAACCTGAAGGTTTTCAACTTTCTGGAAAAGAAAACCTTGTGTGTAAGTTGAAGAAGAGTTTGTATGGTTTGAAACAAGCTCCCCGACAATGGTACAAGAAATTTGATGGATTCATGCATAAAAATGGTTTCACATGATGTGAGATGGACCATTGTTGTTATATCAAAAAAATCTTGATGAATCCTATATCATTTTATTGTTGTACGTTGATGATATGCTAATTGCAGGATCTAGCATAAATGAGATCAACTTGTTTAAGCAACAACTGGCGGAGGAGTTTGAAATGAAAGACTTAGGACCAACTAAGCAAATGCTTGGGATGAGGATTAGCAGAAACAGGTCAGAAGGAACCTTAAAGTTGTCTCAAGAAAAGTACATACAGAAGGTACTAAGCAGGTTCAGTTTTCATGATGCAAAAACCAGAAGCACTCCACTTGGAAGCCATCTAAATCTGTCAAAGGACCAATCACCTAAGACAGATGAAGAAAGGAAGTACATGTCCAAAGTTTTGTATGTTTCAGCAGTAGGAAGTTTGATGTATTTTATGGTTTGCACTAGACCTGACATAGCCCATGCAGTTGGAGTTGTCAGTAGATACATGTCAGATCAAGGAAAGGAGCATTGGGAAGGTGTCAAATGGATATTGCGATATCTCAAAGGCACCTCAGTTATGGCACTTTGTTTTAAAAAGAGCAATATTATCTTACAAGGTTTTGCTGAAGCAAATTTAGGCGGCGATCTGGATAGTCAAAAAAGTACCTCGGGCTACGTGTTCACCTTGGGTGGTACTGCTGTTAGTTGGATGTCCAGACTTCAGAAAAGTATTTCTCTATCTACCACTGAAGAAAAGTATATGGCAATCTCAGAAGCTGGAAAAGAGATGATTTGGCTCAAGAATTTTCTTAAAGAGCTAGGTAAAGAGCAGGACAATTGTGAGCTTTTCAGCGATAACCAGTGTGCAATTCATCTTGCCAAGAATCCAGTGTTTCATGCAAGATCGAAGCATATCCAGTTGAGGTATCATCATATCCAAGAGTTGATAAATGAAGGAACTCTTTCCCTACAGAAGATACCAGGATCAAAGAACCCGTCAGACATGTTGACCAAAGTTGTCGGTGTTGACAAACTGAGGCTGTGCACTGCCTCAGTTAGCCTTCAAGACTGATAGAGTGAAGGCGCCACCAGAAAATAGCAAATCTTTCTTTATTTTCTTTCTTGATGTAACATAGGTTTGAGGGGGAGATTGATAGGACCAAACCTATTGTTGTATGTTAAAGTAGACGAAATAAAAGAAAGAAAAATCAAAAAGAGATGAAATATGATATAAGCGCTTACATCGATATTCTTGTGATGTAAGCGCTTACCTCAGCATTCTTATGATGTAAGCGCTTACATCGACATTCTTATGATGTAAGCGCTTACCTCGGCAGGGCATTCAAATGTCTATAAATAGGGGTCTACATTTTCATTTATAGAACATCCCAAAACTTCTTCTTTCTCTCTTCAATTAATAAAGAGCTATTCTTTATGTGGCCGTGGAGTAGGTGAAAATTGCCGAACCACGTAAATCTTGTCTTGTCTTGTCTTGTGCAATTTATTGTTTCTCTCCTAAAGATCCTTTTCTTTCTATTATCTTGACACGCTTCCTCAACAAGGTTGTCGCCTCCGATTCTGTCATCACAGGTATTGTCCTGGTTTCTTATAGAGATGCATCGGTTCTATTCGATCCAGGCTCCACTTATTTTTATGTGTCTTCTTATTTTGCTCCGCATTTGGGCATATCTTGAGATTCTTTCAATTCCCATGTTTATGTTTCAAATCCTGTGGGGGATTCTCTTGTTGTGGACCGCGTTTATCGGTCGTGTTTGTTCAGAGAATTATATGGGGATTAATCATGATGTCTATGTGAATATACTCATATAGGTTAGAAATAATTTTCATAGTTTCACCACCATGCAATATTATAATTACAGCCATCATCGTCTTATTCATCTCTTACTCACCTATCATAGTTTAGTGGATACCTTTTTATGGAATGAGACTACCCTCTATTTCATACGAGACTATCTATAGTCATTTTTCTTAAGTGTATTGTCGAATTTTTAAAGACATGTTAGCACAATTATAAGTGTTTCTAAATTTTTTTGAATAGTGTATTATCTTGGCTCAGTCTGCCACGATAGAGCTTTTTAAAAATTGGAATTAATTTTGTAGTTTTGTTTCCCTGATCTTGTATTTTTCTTCACCAATTTTTGAACTTTTGGAAAAAGGAATTTCTTTTTGATTAGTAGAATTTTTTTTTCTTGGGTAACTTTTTTTTGTGCTAAGCTCCTACCAAGAACAACATAGGTGTTTCACTGTTACTTATGACTCAAATCACCAACCTTGTAGTTCGAGGGACTCTACCATTAAAGCAACCTTCCCTAGGAAGTTGAATATTTCCCCCCCCCTCCCACCACGTTTCTTAAATGCATTTCTTCAAATGATGTAAGACATATTTGATTATTCTTTTTGTCCCTAAAGAATTGCAGATCAGATAAGAAGCCAAGCAATTAGTGGATTAAAAAAGCCAAGAGCTTCTCAAATAGGTACTATTTATTAGATGCTTCTTAACTCTATAGGAATTTATAATTGAGATTGACTATCTATTTGACTCATGATTCTTGTGTTATATGTTCCATCCTATGAAAATGTTTTGAATAGCTTTTATATATGTATTATGTGATAAAAGGATGTTATCAGTTTGGTAATCAGATTATTCTCCCTGTAGGTAAAGGATTTTCTATTGGAAAAATATTTTTAGGGTAGATTGAATCTATTCAAATCACCAAGTTGAGGTACAAATGTTACTAGTTACCACCATCATGCTCAACATACGATAACCAGCTAATTTATAATTCTTATTATGTTGGATATGGCTCAAACTCTCTGAAATTAATTGAAGGCATGCAATGCCAGATATCTTGATTATTACCTAGTATAATTAGATTTGTTACAACATAAAGTGTCAAATGTGATCTTACATTGGTATTTGTTTTGCATTTAAATTTGTGTTAGCTAAATTAAGTGTTTTTGTTTCTTTAAAGATGTGCTTGTTTGCTATTGTTGTGCTAGCTTTTCCTAAATGCTTCTAGTAATCATTGATTACATGATTAAACTTGAGCATTGATGATCTATAATTGTAGTGTACTACAAATTGAGTTGTCCAGGACATCCATGGTGCTATATGTGTGTCATTGAAAAACAAAATTGAAAAGATGAAGTTTCTAGAGCAATTTATAGACTAACTTGAGGAACCAGCTTATTTTTTGGCCTGAGTGTACAAAGTGCGGATTAGTAAACTTTATCAATTGATCATTCTCTTAATTGATTTGGATATGATGAATAAAAGGTTTAACAATTGTGAATTTTTTTAAATGAGCATTCTCTTTATATCATATTTCATCTTTTGACACATTTATTTTGTTATTTCAGGTCGTACTATAATGATGCTTGAAAATGTAGCATATGGAAGATTTTAATACAATGATATTTGCAAAAATTATTCCATCCTCCTTGATTGTTACCTTCCCAATAGCCTGGATTATTGCCACTCCAATTGCCTTGATTATTTTGAACATTCTAATTTCCTTGATTGTTGTGATTGTCCCAATTCCCTTGGTTATTTTGATTGTTCTAATTATCTTGATTGCTTGAATTCCAATTCCCTTGATTTCCTTGTGGTTACCATTGTTGTTGATTTGGGCCTTGATTGTTGTTTCTTTGCTATTAGAAGTTGTTCACATATTGTACTTCCTCCTCTTGTTCGTTGTATTATCCATTTTGATCAAATCCACTCTCATCTTGCACATAATTTTTAACTCAGTTTTGCACTTGAGGATCCTTTTGCCTTCTCTTGTTTACCATATACTAACTCCTTCCATTGTGTTTACTTACTTGGGACCTTGCACTTGTTGAAGTTGAGCTTTGGCTAGTTGATTCATTGTGGTGGTCAACTCGGTAATTGTTTGTCCATGATCATGTAATTCTTAATGCAAGTGAATCACATTTGGACGCCTTAAGGAACGTTTGCTCTACTTTGCCATGCCGATGAAGTATCTTCCATTTCATGAAGAATCTCACAAGCTTCCGCATACGGCATTGTCATGAAATTACCACCGGCAAGTTGGTTGACCACGCATTGATCGGTAGTATTGATCCCCCTGTAGAAAGTTTGTTGAATCATAGCTTCTGTCATGTTATTGTTCGGGCACTCTTTCACTATAGTATGGTACATCTCCCAAATCTCATGCAAAGGCTCATTGGGTTCTTGTTTGAAAGCTAGAATCTCATCCCTAAGCGTTGGCATATGCCCAGGAGAAAAGAACTTGGAAATAAATTTCTCGCAATTTATCTCATGTATGGATAGAATGATTTGACAACCTCTTTAACCAATCCAAAGCCTTCCCCCGTAGAGAGAAAGGGAATAGCCTCAATCTTAAAGTATCCTTGGAGACGTTTTTCTGTTTACTCCCCCAGTAAGTGTCAAAAACCCTTTCAAGTGCTTATACGCATTTTGATTCGGAGACCCAGTGAAGAATCCTCGTTGTTCCAACAACGTAAGCATAACATTTGTGACTTAAAAATTTCCCACCCTAATGCGGGGCGGGACTATGGCACTTGAATATCCTTCATTTGGCAACACCCGGTGTGCCACCATACATGGAGGAGGTGGGGGTGAAACAGGAACGTTGTCTTGAGGCGGCCGGCCTCATCTATTTGCTTGATGTTCAAGGGAACCTCATCAACTTGGCCATCATCCCTGTCATCCCCCAATAGCACGTTTTCAAGTGGATCATTGTTGTTGAGAGTCATTGTATCAACTATAATTGTTTCACCAAAAAGATTAGTAACCCCGAAGGAAAAGAAGACAAATCACACACAAATCAAATATATAGCTAAATCCATTTTTAGCTGTCTGGCAATGGCACCAAAATTGATGTCGCCCAATTTCACACCTCAAATTAGGATTGTGAAGCGGTCGATGCAATTATAATTACCCAACTAGGGGTCAGGAACGATTTCACAGGGAACATAAATGGGATTAGTGGTATATATTTTGACTAAGAGCGTAAGGTGTCTAAGTTGCAGTTCCACAAACTTTGTTTTGATTCTACTTCTAAATTATGCTACGGTGTGTAAATATAAAATATGAAACTAGAGAATAATATTTTTGTTATTGTTTTTCAAATATATAAAAGGTCTGGGGTTATGACTTCCACCTATATGGTTGCCTAATGGGTTGTGGGCTTTAGAGCGGGTTTCGTTGGTTGGGGCATAATATAGCAACCAACACACAATTACTAGAGCTGTCAGAACGGGTTGGCCCAGCCCAAGCCTCATGGACTTTTAAATTTGATGGGCTAGGACAGGCCGTCCCGCCATATGAATGGGCCTTAAAATGGTCAACCCAACCCAGCCCTAAGAGGGCCACGGGCTAGGGAGGGCCGGCCTTTCAATTTTTTTAGAAAAAAAAAATTCTTTAAATCCTTATATTGTTTTTGTCACGTACTCGATTAAATATCTAAAAAACTTATTTTTGCTTAGAGCTTACAAAAAGCTTGATATTTGACGAGGAATCTCGTAATTAAAATGTAAATTCTCTATATCTCTAGTTCTTCTTTTTTACAGTTACATGAACTTTTCTTTCATTTTTCTTAGATTCAGGAATTGCTTTAATAAATTTATATCCTGAGATTTTTTTAATTTAGGATTAACATCATTTGTTGATTTCATCATTATAGTCCATAAAAAATTTAAAATTTCTGAAATTTGCTAGTGGTCAATTTTTTTTATTTAAAATTGATCTTTTTCTATACTGAAAAGTACTTTAAATATTTAATAATATAATAAGTAATCCAAACTGATCATTGGCCACTTAAAGTAATATCTTTTGAAAAAATATAATTATTGACCACCTAAAACCTTTCGAGTTCGTTATTAATTAAGCAAAAGAAAAACTAATTTTGCCATAGCATGTCAAAAATCTAAATTCTAGTTGATATGGAAGGTTAAATGGGCAATCTAGGATTGGGGAATATGGATTATAGTTAATATTTTTTTTAGTTTTTACTTTTTATATATTTAATAGTTAATTAATTTAAATTTAATTATTTTTTGGCCCACGTGCCGGCTCAGGACTAGCCTCGGTCAAGCCTCAAGGGCCAGCTGGCTGACTTGGGCCGGGCTTATAAGACTCAGCTTTAAATGGGCTCAAAAAAATTCTAGCCCAATCCTACCCAAGTAGCAGGCTGGGTTAGGCTAGCTTCACGGGCCAAACCCATTTTGACGGCTCTAACAATTACCCACTCAATACCTCTTGGTAATAGAGTGGTTTTTCCTAATTTGACTTTCTTAAGTCCAAATGGGTAATTCAAAAAACAGTTGATAGATTCTTAAGTCGGGTTTTACTATCTCTAGATCCAACCCTTTAATTGGGACTATCAATTTCTTGAGTTCACCCCAATTTTTTGTTAGCTAAGTTTTGCTAGACTCAATTTCCCTTTCTCAAGTAGAGGCTAAGTTAAATAGGCTTGAACCAATATTTTCAACCATTAATTCAACAATTAAAGCAAGAACTAGGCTAAATATTACACATTCAATCATAAATAAGCCCTAAATTAAACACCTATTAGGTACCCACACTAGGGTTGGGTTACAATCCTTGCTAGAAATTCAGTTACTCATAGATAAAAATAAAGAAATTAAAGAAGTAATGATAATTAAACTCATATTGCAAAATTAAAAGACAAAAATCTAATATTTAATCACTAAAGTAAGCTAAAGTTACTAAAACTAGTAAAGAAAAACGGCTACAAGCTTTCTGAAGTTCAAACTTAACCTAAATTTGACAAAAAGAACTATTTATACCCAGCTAAAATTATCGGACAAAATTACCCCTACTGAGGTTCTGCGGCTGCACAATTCTGTGTGTGGTCTGCACTTTGAAGCTGATTTGATGGGATGGACTTCTGTGGTCGCACAATTCTAGGTTGCGGCCGCACTTCTTCAGATTTTGCGAACCGCACATTTCTGAGTGCGGTCGCAATCTTGAACTTGAGCTTGACATAAGAGACTTTTGCGGACCATATATTTCTGAGTGCGGGCGCACTTTTGAATTCTGTGGCTACACAATAATAGCGAGGTCCGCACTTTTTCATGGACCCAGACTCCCATATCTCTGAACCTCATCTTCTGCGGCCACACAATAATTGTGTGGTCCGCACTTTGCAACAGAAATCTGTCATAGGTTCTTCATGGTCTACAGCCGCACTCAATATTGTGCGGTCCACACTTTGCTCTTTTTGCTTTGTTTTAGTCTTTGCTCAAAATTTCTCCTTCTTAAGTTGATTTTCATCTCTTTGACTCATATTCCAACACTCCTGCAAGAAAGCATATTTCATCAGTTTTCGAGAATACCTTTAAGCAATTTTGAGCTAAAACAAAAGAAAATGAGCGCAAATAAGTAGTCAAAATCCCTACTTATCAACTCCCCCAAACTTAAGCTTTTGATTGTCCTTAAGAAAATAAGATAATTCTCACCTCCACAAGAAAAGAACTATTTCATCTAGACCAAGGTAAATCAAACACACATCAATTGGGACCAACAATTACCCACAACACTTATGAATTATCAACAAGGCAATGATTTGATTTTTTAAGTACAATAGCTCAAATGTGACACTAGAGCATCAAGAGTTAACTTTATTCATCAAGGAAGCTCGCTCTTTTATGTGGGTCATTGTGAATCCCAAACTCCTCCTCCTCTACTCTCCGTTAGCATATCTCACTTAAGCATTCATTTTTGTCTAAGTTAACCAGGATTGGTTCCCAATATGGTTAACTTATTCCCATTAATTTGATGTTGTATGATTCAATCTGTGTTCATGAGATTTGTTGTTTGAATTTGTTTAGAAATTGGTCATATTTGTTGTATTTTGGTTGGAATTGATTAGGTGAATTGGTTATAGCTAATGGGGGTAGATTGGTAAATTGCAGTACATTCAGGGATAAAATGGTAATTTCAGTAAGGTCGGAGGGGTATTTTTGGAATTGAACATTTGAACAATTATTTAATCTAAGTGCTTTGTCCATTAGACATTAATAATATTAAAATAGTACATTGTGGGGGACAAGACACAAGTTAGTGGGGAGGTGATATAATTGTTTAATATAGTGGGGGACAAGACATAAGTTAGTGGGGATGTGATAATATGATTATTTAAGTTAAGCATGGGGGACAAGATATAATGGAGTGGGGTTGATATATTTGTTTAATGTAGTGAGGGACAAAACATGTAGGCATGGGGGACAAGGGAATTAAATAAGAAAAACATTAAGTAGTGGAGACAAGACATGCCATTAGGGAAATATTTCGGGTTAGTGGTTCAAGACAAGAGTCTTGCTATAAATAACAGTCATTTTTGACATAGAGAGGGGAGATTTTTGAGAAGATTTTTTAGGAGGACATTTTAAAAAGGTTTTTTTTAGAGAGAGGATTATTTTATTTTCAAAGTTTTTATGGATATTTACAAAATAAAGACATCTAAAGAGCAATTTTTTCTGGATTTTTATTTCTGATATTTTTTTGGAAAAATACTTCAGAATGAAGGAAACCCGTATTTTAGATTTTGATTTTTATTGATTTTTTCTTTTTTTTTTGTATGAAAGATAATAGAAAGAAGGAAACCATTTTTTTTTTGAGTTTAAAAACACCTTTTTTTGTAAAAAGTTTTAGGAAATATTTTCAAAGAAGGGCCTGAAAGAAAATATTTTTGGATTATTTTTGAAAATTGGGGTCGGAACCGATGAGGTTTGCCTACGTATCTCACATCCGGTGAGAATCAGACCCGCGTAGTTCGGTCCGATCAGGCGTAGAGGAAATAAACTAACCCTTTTTTTCTGAATAAAATACTTACAAAGAAAAGGAGAAAATATTTTTGGATTTCAATTTTTTTTATTTGTTTTTTTTCTTATTTTTTATTTTTGAAAAGAAACGACGATTAAAGAAATATTTTTCTTTGAATTTTAACTTCTTTTCACTCTTTTTTTTTTTGAAATTTCGAAAAATCTTCTAAGGAAGTATTTGGACTATTAGTCTGAATTTATGAAAGAGATACTACAAAAGAAAAATATTTTTTGAATTTTGAATTTCCCTTTTTTTTTAATTTTTAAACAAATACTTTTTTTTGGATTTTGAAAGTGATTACAAGGAAATATTTTTTTTGTATTATATATGTTTGTTTTTTTTAATAAATCAAACTAAAAGACAAAAATTGTTTTCATTGTTTTTTAAGAATATTTCGGCGATGTTTTGACACTACTTGGACATTGGTTTTATTTTTCTAAAAATAAGTAGTTATCTCCCTACACTGCTTTTTCTTTTCCTTTTTTCAAAAAATTTCTCGATTTCAGAAACCGGTCAGCATTCAGATCTGAAACAAATAAATGCGCAAAACAAACGGGATGCAGCAAGATGTTCTTTTCATTTCGGGTTGTTTGTAGACGGACCCAACCCCTGTGTTGAGTCCCCTATGTCAAATGCAACATGATGCAAATAAGCGTTCCTACTAGGGATCCGACATGAGGTTTTGTTATACTAGGTTCATCCTGGGTATTTGTTCTAGACTGTGTACCCGAGCGGACAACTCGAGTCGAGGAGGGAGCTACGTATCGGGGACCCGCGAGATCGTCCGGCTTTGTAACTTGTCTGGCCTCTTTCTTATTTCAGGGTATGACACTAACAGAATAGGGAGTCTTGACCAGCAAGCTCCTCCCCGGAGGTAAGAAGAGAAGGGTTTCGGCACAATTTATATACAGTTCAGATAATATCAAAGCGGTAAAAGACAACATTTAGCACGTTATGCCAAAACATGTAATAAAGATCAGATAATAAAGCCAAATATAACAATTATTCTAAGCTCGAATTCTTGAACCCTGAACCAGAGGTTCTGGGTTTAATCCCCAGCAGAGTCGCCAGAGCTGTCACACCTCCTTTTTGCGCGCCCGCCCCGAAGGGTAAAATGCGCGAGGGAGTTTTTCCAATTTAAGTGACAATATTCGAAATGAGATTATTTATTTAATTCAGAGTCGCCACTTGGGAAAGGTTTGGCTTTTGGTGTCCCAAGTCACCGGTTTATCTTGAATCCCAAATCGAGGAAATTTTCGACGTTCCAAATGAAGTCTGCGAACCAGAAATTCTAAGTAAAGAATTCTGTTGACCCGAGGGAAGGTGTTAGGCACCCCGAATCCCGTGGTTCTAGCACGGTCGCTTAAATTGTTATAATGGCTAAATATCTGATTTAATACATGTTATAACTTATGTGCTTTTATTAAGTTTAAACCGCTTTTATTGTTATTTTTATAGAATTGCAACGTCGTAAAAATGCATCTCGAACCACGTCACAATCAATGCACCCGTGGTTGTTAATATATTCCGACTCCGTTGAGATTTGAATTTGGGTCACATAAATGAGCACCCGAATTTAAGAATGTTATTTAATTAAAATCGCACCTAAAGAGTCTAATGCGTTATTTATCTTTGGGGAAAAGCCGTGAAATCCGCTGAACGGACCCTCCCAAATTCTAAGTATTTAATATATACATTTATGAGGGCCCCGCGATTTGTACGTTTTATTTGGCCAGGCCCGTCTCATTTATTTTAAGGATATCCTAAGGCGACTACATTTCTATTAAATTCGTTTCTAAAATAAATGAGAGAAAATCCTAACCCGTTACAGGCTTAAAAGGGGCGTAACATATTAAATGCTAGATTGAGACGAACGTTAACGGAAAGGAACATTACTAGAAATTATAAACAAAATCGAAAACGATAATATATTCGAATGTGATTAATTATCCTATAGCTAGATTAACCCCTCATAATTATATGAACAAACGGATAATTGTTCGCGACTATTAGCGCTGAAATTAACCTTGATTGTTAATGCTTATTCGGGAGTTTATTAGATCTAAACGCCAAACCGTCTTACCAAACTCATGCCTATTAGATTAGTATTCCTAAAATTGTTGCGTTGTTTCGTGCTTCAAAATATGTAAAAACCTGTTGATCTTATTAATAGCCAACTCGTTTAAATGATGGGCCGATGCCAATATTAATTATTAATCTACCTTATTAGACCTATGTTGAAACAAGGAATCCAACAAGAGAATTTACATACATGGCTAACCTGTTGGTAACTAACATAGCACAATATGAAAATTTGTTCGGGATACGTTTTTTCTTGAAATCAAATTGGACAGGATATAACAAGTTTGACTGTTCAAAGATCCAAACAGGAGTAACATATAGATGCTTGCCATGATTTTACATTATACTGTCATCACTAAATCAGACTAAATTGTTATGCACATGGAGATACGTCTGATCTAACAACATACTATTTAATAGTCCATATTAGTTAGGGTACGTTCCAATTCCTACAGAATAAATGCAGTCGGAATGAGCTTAAACAAATACGGGCTAACTATTATTCAAACTATTGCTATATTTTGAACACAAGTACTATGAAACAAGCGACATTCATTTCTTTATTTTTACTTCAACTTCAAGCTTTCAACAGCACATCGTTTCAGAAATATGTACCTGACAAGTGCTTACAATTGAAGAAGAAGATGGGTCAGTAGAGAAGTAGTAGCATACATACAGCAACAGTATGTTCGACAACACAACAGAACCAGTAAAACTAGCAGTGACAGCAGCAGAAATCTCAAGGACAGATTAAACCAAAGAAAAAGGGCAGTAGCTTGAAGGACAATGCTCGAAAAGCCAACAGTCAAGACAAACCGCTAAATGAAAGCCCAACAGTACCAAAAGATCACAGGCAGAGGCAATAAAACAGTGATTTCTGATTTCTTTGAATGTTTGAGCAGAAAAAAACAAACTCAAACTCTGTGTTGTGAAACCTAGCTTTAAGAATCTAAAGTCCTCGAAAATTCTCTCTTTTTTTCTGATTTTTAACTCTTGGTCCGACCTCTCTTTTTCTGGTTTTAAAACTCCAGATCTCTCGAAAATGTTATATCAAAACTCTCTACTATTTTTTCCTACAGTTCCTCTTGATGTTCTGCCCAAAACTCCCCTCTATTTTCTTATCTTAAACTCTTGGTCTGACCCCCCTTTTCTCTTGGAAACCTTCTGTTTTACATCCAAGAATCAACCCCCTGCACAGCCTGTTAAAAACCATTAAAACTGAACTCCCCCATGTTCTCTTTTCTGTTTTTCTATTCAAAACTTAAAAGAAAAGCCCTCCCCATGAGATTCCCCTGACAGCCCCCCTTTTCCTTATTATAAAGGTTTATCTTTTATTAGTTTAAACAAATATGGGCAGCAGGAGTATGTCCTGACAGCACATGTTGTCCATTCTACTGCATGTGCATTGCATGTGCATTGCAGTAATTAGGCACGGGGATTTGTGGATTGATAGGCACGGGGATTGATAGGCACATGCTGCCCAAATAAAGTTAACTGATCGAAACTGCAATGCACATTGTTTGAATGGTAATAATTTGACGCACGTTGTTTGATTTCTGCTGAAGCATTGTTTGAATCCAATTACGAATTGAGTATAGCTGCTTATAGTTTGTTAGTTGAATCAAAATCATATAAGGATTGGTTATAGCTGCAGTTTCGATAAAGGTCCCAGAGTTTAGTTTTGAATTGATGTGCATTGCAGTTTCTATCACAGCATGTGCATTGATAGGCACGGGGATTTGTGGAAAACTTAACTGATCGATGGAACATATTCGACTCGATTACACAAACTGTAATTACACGAAATAAGCACACAAAAACAAATTCGACCAAATAAAGTTCTGGGTGAGATGGACAGAATAGTCGACACAAAATGAAAACAAATCGAACTGACATTTAAACACATGAACAAACATTAATAAAACAAACAACATGGGCTGACAAGGAAAAGAAAAAAGAAGAAATACCTTAAAGAATTGAAAATCAGACGACCCTATCTCGGATTTTGAATCGAACCTCTTTTAGGGTTGAACGGACTTTAATCGAAGTGTTCTCAACTGAGAACACTTCGATTAAGGTCTATTATACCCCAACCCTCTCGTTTAATTGGACAAAAACCTCAGATTCTGGATTTCTAGGGTTCTTAGGGCTGATTTGGGACTCGGGGTTTTCTGGTTAGATTCGGACCAAACCAAGCTTGGTTTGGTCACGAGGGAGGTCAGGGGGGTACCTGGTATGGATTTGGGGGGTTTGGCATAGGTTGGGGTCCGGCTCAAATCTTCAAACGAAGATTCGAGATGGTGGGGGAAGATTCGAGACCCATGGTTTATAGATCCGTGTTTAGGGGGTCGAAGTGTACTAGGGGTGTTAGTTTGGTGGTCACCGGCATCGTTGCCGACAGGTTTACGGTGAGGGAAAGGAGGGGCGGCGCTAGGGTTCTAAGAGGTTTGGGTTCAGTCTCTGAAAGAGACGAAGATGAGGGAGGGGGGGTCTGGCTTAGGGCGCGGGGGTGAGAAGGGAATGCTTATATACGGGATGTGGGGTTGAGTTTTGGCCGTTGGATCATCGATGATCAACAGCCTTGATCTTTCCACTTAAGGGGACGGCATCATTTGGTCTCAGAGGAGACTGGGTCAGTTTTTGACGGGAATGGGTCGGGCTATGAGGCGTCTTGGAGACCGTAAGAGTGAACAAGATGGATGGCTCCGATTGAACATCCTTATACGGCGTCGATTGGTTTAAAATAGGAGTTGAATTGGACCGTTAGATATGTTTGATCAATGGTCCAGATCTGATAGGCCTTAAACGACGTCGTTTGGTGAGGCCATAGAGATCAGGGAACCGGACTGGGTCATGAAATGAATTGGGCCTGATTCTTGGTCTCAAATTTAAGCCCAAATCCGGATTTCTTCAATTTTGAACTCCTTTCTTTTTTCCTTCTTTTAATTTCTAATTTAAACACAATTCCTAATTAAATTGTAAAATCAAAATAAAACTACACAAATATTAATTAACACTTAACAACAATTATCACACACATTAAACATTTAATTAATATAAAATCACTCAATGACAACAAATAGAATAAAAATGCATATTTTTTGTGATTTTTCCTTTTAAAACCAAATTATGGTTTGATTAATTCCTAATAGTAGAACGATATCCTAAACTTAACATATATTTTTTTGTATTTTTATTTGACGAAACTAAACAATCACACACAAAACTACAAATAACTACCAAAAATGCCACGTAAATTCCAAAAAATTGTACAACAAGACCATTTGTTTTATTTTTCGATTTCTTTTGGAGTAATTGTCGTGTAAACAAAAATCACGTGCTCACACACACTGAGACCACATAGGGAGTTATCTTCACTCTCTACCCTTCCTATTCTAATTTTTGTTAAGCATTGAGGACAATGCTTATTCTTATTCAGGGGGATGGTTTATTTTGGTTAGTTTGACATGACAATGGCATGTAATAACTTTAATACTCTTTTTCTAACCTTTATTCTCTATTTCATTATATATATATTCCTCCCTTTCTCTTGATGTATATATTTTATTCCCTTCAGTCTGTATATTCATTTGTCTTACTTTCAGTAGTTTATTTCATAATTTCTTTAGTTTGTTTTTCTTAGTAGTATAACTTCTTATTTACTTTAGTAGCTTCTTTTTGATTTGGTATCTTCTTTTTATGTTTAAGTGAGCAATAAACCTTTGGTTTTCTTAATGTCACGGTTCTTTCCAAAGGCGGGTTCTGTGTGAACCGGGTGGCTCTTTCCAACGATGGATGGCGTGACAACCTTCTTAAGGGATTGTGTCCGTTTTTGATGTTTCGGTAAAAATCGTAGTATTAATAAATAAAAAGGGTCAAGCATGCTTCACTTGGTACCAACCAAGAAATAGTTCTTGGCAAGAAATAGATCTAATTAGTGACCTTTAGACTCTTGTGTTGACTTGAGCAATCATCGAGTAGTTTAGTTGAATCATTAGTGATTTTCAATCTTGAATGTGGTTGTTGTGGGCCCTAGACTCTATCCTCTTTAACAATCCAATTATGTGAGAGGTGAGATTTTTGTTGCAAGTCTAAGTACCCGTGCGAATAGTCTAGAACTTGTCCCGAATGTGTCTAGGCAAAATTCTAGGTTTTGCTTGGCTTGAGAAGTGATTGTAGGCTCTCTTTGACCCGTTTGAAATTTTCCATGTCCCACCAATGTTGCTATCCCTAGTCAACCCATTTGAGCCTATGACCTTTCTCATTTGATAGCCATGTTACAAGCTTTTACCCGTTTTGCAGTGACCCTCTCTTGGCGTCCTAGCTTTCCTTATCACTTTTGAGAAGTAATTGTCTAAAACATAAGTTTCGGGGTGAGACGAGAAGTTTTAAAGTGGTATAAAGGCATAAAAAGAGAAGAAATAAAGAAAATGAAAGGCAAAGAAGAAGAAAGAATGAACATTTGAAAAATGCAAAAAGAAAGTGAATAAAATGAAGAGTTGAAGGGATTCAAAGAAAAGCAATGATGTAAAGCATGGAGAAAACAAAGAAGGAGAAAAAATGAGCATCATGACCGAGAAAGAGTGATGCTAAGTCTCTCTAGTTCCCCTAAATAAAAAGATAATGACTCAAAGAGTCGGCAAAATATGAGCCAAAAAGAGAAAAATGGAGTGCTTAAGGGAAGATGAACTCGTTTCTATTCCGACATTCCCTACCCTTGTCCAATAAGCCTTCATTGCATTCTGAAAAAGCCCTACGTGATTTCAAGCTAAGCGAAATTCTATTAGTGGTGATTTACATGAGGGGCAAGCATATGGTACCTAGAGCCGTACTTGTGACATTCTTTTGAGAGAGATGAGCAAAAAAATGAATGAGCAAGGAGACAACAATATTAACAACAAAAGTAAACTGAAACAACATGAATCACAATTAACGGAAATGTAATGCAAATTGAAATCATATGATAAACAACAAAAAGCAGGAATTATTTTGACTGAACAATTTTTTAACAACAATCCTACTTTCAGATTTAACAAAAATAACAAATTGATCATAACAAACAAATAGATTCAAATAACTAAACTCAAAGCATCAATTGAACTTTAAATTAAATCTAACAATATTATAACAAGGATGAAAATGACTCAAACTAAAATGAACACTCGACATCAAATCACTTGACGAAAATCTAACAAACTTCAAACAAAATGAACAAAAATTATCTCTAATACAAACAAAGACTCGGGTTCGAATTCAAACCAAACCACTGGAACACAAACACAAGAAGAAAAGGAACGGAAGATGGATTCGCTGAATGAAAACTAAGAGACAAGAAAATGGAAACCTACTAGTTTGAAGCCCGGATTCGAACGGAAACTCGACGCGCTAGTTGACTGGAGTTAGAAGCAGGACGATGAGGGTCACTGGTTTTGAATCCAGATGCTCGACGACGACGCAGCAACGCAGCTGAAGCAGATGCTGGACTACTGGAAGCTGAAGCAGATGCTGGACGACACACAGTCGAGCTTGGAGCTTACGTCGTTCATGGGAGGAGCAAGGATGTCGACGACTAGAGATGGACGACTGGAGCTCCTTCGAACACTCCACAAGCAGTCAACGATGAAGACGATGGGTTCTTGGGCTGTTGGTGGTCAAAGACGAAGCAGTGGCGATGGGGTTTGCTTGGACGTGATGGACGTAGCAGAAGCAGCAGAAGCGAGCTCAATGGAGGAGGAAAATGGCGGTGGCTGGAGCTGTTCGTGGTTGATGAAGCAGAAGCAGCAGCAACGAATGACTAGTGAAGGGTCGTTCATGGTGGTTTATGGAGGCGGTGAAGCAGTAGCTCGTTTGGACGTGACGAAGAAGAAGAAGAAGGCGAAAGGGTCGCCATTGACGGGCTCGAGCTGGACGAAGCAGCAGCAGTCCGGTTGCTTGCTGGTTTTTCCGGCGATGGAGGCGACGAGGATGGCAAAAATCAGAGGCGAAGGAGGTGAAGCTGGAGGGGAAAGGGCAGCCATGGCTGCTAGGGCTTGGAGGGGTTTGGTTTTTTTGGAAAAGAAGAAGAAAAAGAGATGGGGGGGGCTAGTTTAGTCTTAGGGTTAGGAAAATGAAAAATGAAGATTAGGAGGGGTTAGGTCATTTGGGGTCATGGGGCGGACCGGGTCGACCCGTGTTGAAGTGGACCGGGTCATGGGGAAGGTTGGATATTATTTTTTTGGGCCTGTGGTTTGAAATTGAAGAAGAGGCCCAATTCCGATTTTCTTTATATTTTTTGCTCTATTTTCTTCTAATTTCTAATTAATAAAACTAAAATTCTAAATTAAGTTATAAACTAAATTAACTTATCAAAAATACTAACTAATTCCTAGCAACATTTATCATACATAATTAAACACCCATTAAAACAAAATTGCACAATTTGACATTGAATGCTAAAAATGCAAACGATGCATATTTTTGTAATTTTCATTCTAGTAAAACAAACTTAATCACTCCTAATTGTAGAACTAAATCCTAAATGCAAATGTGATATATTTTTGTATTTTTTTATTAATTTAACAAATAAACATGCATGGACAAAATACAAATAATTATCCTAAAATGTCACAAAAATTCTCAAAATTGCACACAAAGGAAAATTGTTTTATTTTGAATTTTTGGGAGTAATTCTCACATAGGGAAAAAATCACGTGCTTACAGCTGCCCCTCTTTGCCCGAAGACACGAAGGGTTTTCGTGCAAAGATAAAGAGAGCGATTTTTGCCCATCCGAGTACTCCGTGTGAAGCATTTTTTTTTTTTTGAAAAAGATTTAACCGAACCTTTGCTTCAAAGGTTTCCTACATATCCCTGGCTAGAAGGGAATCAGGTTAATGTAGTTCGGGAAGTTTTGGTAGCTGGGACTACCATGGGACTGCAATGTTACTGCTGTCGCATGCTGTTATCACTGCTTACCGATCTCCTTGTTACACCATGCTTAAAAGAAAAATCAAGAAGCTAGGCTAGACTACGGATTACAAGATACCATCTATCTTCCATTTGTTCTTGATGCCTTGCTTTCTTGTCGGCTTGCGTCTATCCCAGTGCTTCTTTCTTCCGAGAACTGATGGGGATGACACCGACCTTTTGCTACTCTGAATACCAATTCTCACTGTCTAGTTCGGTCCACTGGGGATATGGCTTCCTTCATTAAGCTTTTCGGTGGTTCCTCTGGGGATACGGATTTCTTCATCAGATTTGTTATGCTGGGCATAATTCAATGTTCACAGGCTGCTTCTTTCAAGATGCGTTTTTTCTTCCTTTTGACTCATGCGCTTGAATTTGCGCTGGGATCTCTTGTTGCAACCTTCCGCTTTCCGGTGCTGGGGATTTTTATCGTTTCCCGCGGGGGATTCCTGTTGGATTCTTCTGCTTCACTGACTTGCAATGTATTCCTCTATTATATGGGCGGGCTCCCATCTTCAACCAACAACTTCGAAAATAAATTCGCCATTCCTCTCTTCGAGCGGGCTCCTGACCTCAACAACAACTTTGAAAATAAAATGCCATTCCTTTCTTAAGGTTGGCGAGATTTCAACAACTTTAAAAATAAAACGTCTTTCCTCTCTTCAGGCGGGCGAGATTTCAACAACTTTAAAAATAAAATGCCTTTCCTCTCTTCAGGCGGGCTCCTGACTTCAACAACAACTTTGAAAATAAAATGTCTTTGGCAATGATTTATGAAACATATATTTTGGCAATGTTCATACAAGCAGGACCACTCGGGTCGAAATAAATCAAAACGTCCTTTGGAGAAAGGATTAAATTCAATATCCTGTTTGAGGGCGGATGAACCCAAAATATCCTATTCGAGGGCGGATGAACCCAAAATATCCTATTCGAGGGCGGATGAACCCAAAATATCCTATTCGAGGGCGGACGAACCCAAAATATCTTATTCGACGGCGGACGAACCCAAAATATCCTATGCGAGGGCGGACGAACCCAAAATATCCTATTCGACGGCGGACGAACCCAAAATATCCTATTTGAGGGTGGACGAACCCAAAATATCCTATTCGAGGGCGGACGAACCCAAAATATCCTATTCGAGGGCGGACGAACCCAAAATATCCTATTCGATGGCGGACGAACCCAAAATATCCTATTTGAGGGCGGACGAACCCAAAATATCCTATTTGAGGGCGGACGAACCCAAAATATCCTCAAAACTTGAAAATGTCTTACCTCAAAACTTGCTGGGGATTATTTTGCTGGGGATGAATTTTTCTTTTCTTCCTCCCCCACTCTGGGTTGTCCGACCCTCTTGAAACTTGGTTGAAAATCTGTCAAGGATGCTTCTACATCTCGATGATCTGCTGGGGATAACACTGCGAACCGCTGAGTAACACTGCGATTTTCACCAAACTTGTGTTGGACTTCTCAAAAAATTTCGGAATGAACGAAAATTTTCTGCCCCAGTTTGACAATCTTTCTTGCGGTGCATCTTTCTGTCATCAGTAGCATTCCCTGTCCCTGCTTCAAATCAAAGAAAATTTGGTCAGTTTAAAACGTGGTGGTTGGTTGCGATACTCCTTCTGGGTATGCTATCAACCATTCTCCATCTATGTGTTGTCTGTCCATCTCGAAGCTTGGGCTGATACCTTCCACCCTTCTTGACGATTCATTATTCCCAAACCTCTTAACCATTTTCCCGGTCTCCTTATCTGACCTCACGCATTTTCATGACAGCTGATGTAACTTGAAGATCGTGCATGTTCATTGAGATGATCTGCTGGGGATAACACTCCAAATCTTTGTTTATTCGTGTCACTGAAAGCAACCTTTTCTGTTGGGGATATCCCTCTTCTTTTGCGACATAGCAAGTGAAACTGGATTTCCCCCGACCTTTTAGGCTCATATGAATTTCCCAAATCACGCCCATTGCTCTCTGCGTTGTTCTTTCTTGATTTAGACCATTTGGATGTTCTAATTGGATCTAGTCTTGCTTAAGTGGGAAGCTGATGGCAGATTTTGAAGTCATTTCTCACTTGTTCTGACCAAACTAACTCTACTGGGGAATTTTTCTATGAAAGGAGAAAGATAAACAAAAAGGGAACCGAATAAAAGACAAAGGAAAAAGATGACTTTTTAACAAGACAAACTATAAATAAAAGCCTATCAAACGCAGATACCGGCTCTAATAATCATGACATGCACATGTGGTCTATCCTCTGCCGTCAATCGTCTTTCAAGATCTTCCCTTGGCGATTACCCATCTGATTCTCTATCTTATTCAACTTGTAGTGCCCGAAGGGTTTTCACTATCAAGACTCTCTCATTTGTGTTACTTTCCAGCTGGGGATTTGGAGTGTTGCCGATATGACTCTTTCCGCTGGGGATTCTTTTCGGCTATCAATTCATGTCCAATCCATGATCCTTTTCTCTGTTGGGAATCGGGGTGCTATCCCCGACTTCCGTTTGTATGACTTGGCATCTTTCGAAGACTGGTCAAAAGGTCTTTCTTTGGACCGTAATGTGGGGTTTTGGATAGGGCTAGAAAGAAAGGGTATTAAAGGCTCAAAAACAAAATAATTTTGGGGTTCAAAATTACAACCTTCGAAACCATATTTGCTTACAACAAGCGCAACTCTTGCCCCAGTTTCTTAAAAGAAAATCTCCCGATTAATTACATGCTAAAAAAGACGTAACTTATTAGTTATTAGTTTACGGCTAATGCGAATGGAAAATTGCAATCAAGTTTGTACAAAGAAAGATTGCTTTCGTTCTATATTCTATTATTTAATAATACTAGAACATGAGATTGACACACCATAATATCAAAACAAATTAACTAGTCTTTGATTAATTTAAACTAACATTATTAGATGAAGAAGTTATACATATGCAACCCCATTACTCATTAATCAGTCAACTACATTTTTATACAAAGAAAGGAAAATTCTATTCAAGCACAAATCTAAACAGGAGGAATTCAACAGGAACAAAGCCTGGTTAATACTTCATTTCGCCTCAAACCGAGAGTGTACAAATGTGTACCTGGAAATGGTAGTACAAGAAGAAAAGAAGGAGGAGTCAGCAGCAGTAACAACACAACAACACAACAGCAACCCAATAGCAACAATTCGAACCAGATTCAAAGGCCCAGAAAAATTTGAAGAAAACGAAACAAGCTCAATAGAACAAACCCAAAAGTTTGTAAACAAACTAAACAGCAACAACCCACGCGTGTATTAAACCCGAAACTAAATTCGTTTCTCACTTTGTTTTTGTTTTCTCTTTTCAAACTCTACCACACTCTCTTCAGATTTTCAGAATGTATTCCTATGAGTCCAAAAATATTTTTTCTTTTCTTTAGAAGTGCTTTTGTAAATAAATAAATAAATAAAAACTCAAAAATCCAAAATATTCTCTTAAAAGTGTCTCTTTCGAAAATTAAGAGGCGACAACCAAAATCCAAAGAAAATATTTTCTTTCTTATTTAGAAAAAGAGAGAACAAATGAAAATTCAAACAAAAATATTTTCTTTTTTACTTCTAAAATTCTCAAAGTTCCAATCAAAAGAAAAGGAATTTTTAGAAGTCTTTCTTTTAAAAAATAAAAATAGAGTCAAATTCAAAAATCCAAAAAAATATCTTTTTCTTCTTTTAAAGCATTTTTTTTAGAAAAATCCAAAAGAAACAAAAATCCAAAAAAAAAAAACCTTTATTCTTTTAAAGCATTTTTTTTAAAAAAACATTATTCCAAAAAGAAAAAAAAGGAGTTAGTTTACTTACTTTATTCACGATCTCCCGAACTACGCAAGATCTGATTCATGCGGGGTCATGATACGTAGGCAATCTCCATCGGATTCGATCATAGCTATAAAATAAATTGAGTGAAAAAATAAAAGGAGAAAGAAAATTGAGTGAAAAAGAGAAAAAATAGTGAAAAAAAGGGAAAAAGAGTGACAAAATAAAATAAAAAAATAAAAAGTGCAAAAAATAAAAGAGCGGCAAAAACAAGATCAAGAGTGGTTAAAGAGAGGCAGGAATAAAAGAAAAGAGGTACATAGTGAAGAGGACTAGTTTAAGGCCGGGATGAAACATGCAACTCGTTCAAACACATGGTAGAAGCGTTTAACTGTTTAGGTGCATTGCATCCCAACGTGCGATTTCCTATATGTTATATGCCTCAAAACTAACAAAGTTGTGTGTGTGAGTAAATTAGCGAGGTTCTGTTCAGGTGATTGGTTTTGTTGGTATGCGGTGATGAACATGCAGCCTTGCACGCGGCCACAACATTATACACAAAACTGAGCTCCACCTCCCAGAAATGCCCATCCTTACCAAGCTCCATTAGTCCCCAATCAAATGTTCCTCAGTACAATCCTCACCCAAGAGAGCCTTTCAAAAGGAATCAGTTCACCCTATTGGTGAATCATACTCAGGCTTGTTCCAAAAGCTAGTCAGGTGAAGTCTGCTGCAGCCAGTGGCCCCAAATCGACCAAACACCAAGTCCCCCCTCCCCGCATCGAGCTGATACTAGATGTGAATACCACTCTGGAGCAGTGGGGCACGGAACAAAGGATTGTTGGTCATTGGACCCTCAAAATGACAGTTGAAGACTTGATTGAAGCTGAAAGAATCGTTCTCCGGGACGAAAAGGTTCCTAATATGATGAACATTCCCATGCCTACTCTCACAAACGGGCCAATAGACGGAATGATCTGTGAAGCTAAGGAATTTGATCCGACACTGAAGGATATTGTAGCCATTGCCGAGATAGAAGAAAAGCCAAAAAACGATTGCCAAGCCTGAAAGTTCCCCATCAGATGGGAGTCTCGGTAGCCAGTCTTGCTATCCTTTTTGCATCTGGATTATCTCAGGGTGTGATCCAGATGTTTTACTTTATTGTCTTACTTTTCGATGTAAACCCTTATATCTTCAAAAATTAAAAAAAAATCAAATGAAATTGATATTTCATTTTCCCGGAATGTCTCTTTTCTTAAATCTTGTCAATTTTCTCATTCTCTTTTAGTTCTGTTAAATGCAGATTTCAATAATATGACATGCTTGCGGACTTCATGCCCGGATCTTAAAACTCTGTCAGACCTCGAAATAATGAATCAAGAATTGGGTCGCAATGAAGAATAGCTTAAGGAAACAAGACAAAGAGTTGGAACAACTGAAGGAAAATTGGTTCCCGAAATTGGAAAGGTCCATACATTACAACAAGAGTACTGCCAAAAAGAGTGCGTTGTACTTGGGACACATCGAAGGAAATGTCCTTGAAATAACTGTCAATGCAAATGCAGTCAAAAGGTACTATGTTGGATCCTTTATATAATAAAATCTTTTACGGTTGAGATGACGAAGGCTTTCATTCTCGCTACCCAAACACTATCAACCCTTTGCAAACCCATTTGAGTTGGTTACTCTTCTTTGATTACCCTCTTTGGAACCTGAAAGTATTATTGAAAATAAAATTAAAAAAAAGAAATTGAAATGAAAACAAAAATGAAAAAAAAGAAGAAGAAAGAATTGGAAAAATAAGAAAATATATATACAAAAAAAAGACAATGAAAATGAAAAAAAAAAGGGAAGGGAAGTGAAAAACAAAGCAAATTAGAAAAACAAAAAAACAAATGATTTGTCTGAACTACGTCTGACTTGATTCCGAAAGGATACGTAGGCAGCCTCTCCTTGGGGTTCAGTCACACCAAAATAAAATCCAAAGTCCCCCAAAAGTGAAACTGGGGCATAAGTTATAATGGTTCGGCAATGATCCCGCCCAAAAGGTTCCAAAGTTGTAGTTCAATCCAAATTCTTTTCACCCCAAACCTTGTTCAAGTCCTTCCGATCAATCGGCAAAGCGGTTCAAAATGGGAGGATGGAGTTATTTGGATCTGATACAACAAAATATGAGGAATAAATGGGAGAGCCTTATTGGTGAAAACCCACACGGGCCTCGTAAGGCGACGGTAAGCCGAGAAAAATGAAAATGCGAGAGTCTAGGAGATGGTAAGAAATGAAATGAAAAATGCCAGCTCGTGAAAACCCAAAAAGGGCGCCCATGATCGAAAATAAGATCCTCACAGTTATCGGCATCAACAGAGTCCTGGCAAGGTTCCTCGGTATTCAAGGCAAAGTTGTGATGAATTTTTGAGAGTCGGACGGTTTACACAGATCAGGCATCCAGTCCAAAAGGCATGTCATGTTCATTGAAGTCCGCATGTACTCCAGATAAGTCCTTTTCTCCTTTCCCCGAAAGGGACACTTCTAGTTTTAAACTCATTCTCCATTCAATTATTTGTTTCTCTTTGAATCCCTTTTGGTCTAACAATGTTCCAAAACCAAGACAAAGAAAGGATGGCAAGACTGATTTACAGGGCTTTGGTTTGATACATGCTAATGTGCAAAAGGCACTCAGCCTCAGCAAGTGCATCAAGTCAACCTCGACTGGCCATGGCGACCGATGCTCAAGAATCAAAACTCTTGGAAGAAGAAAATCAAATTAAAGCGCCTATAAAGGCAATTGAAGTTGAAAGGGTTGAGTTTCACATGGCTAATCGCCTCAGCGAAGTTGAAGAAACCAAGGTACCCCCAAATGCTCTAAAATTGAAGTTGGAAGAAAGAAGACAGAAAAGAAAGGCCTACAAAGGCAAAATAAAGTTGGAAAGGTTAAGTCCCACGCGATTAGCCACTGCAGTTAGGTTTGAGGATCAAAAATTCCCTGATGCTCCGGAAAAAAAAACAAATGATTTGTCTGAACTACGTCTGACTTGATTCTGAAAGGTTACGTAGGCAGCCTCTCTCTGGGGTTCAGTCACACCAAAAATAAAATCCAATTTACCCTGAAGTTGAAACTGGGGCCCATCAAATGGTTCCGAAGTTGTAATTTCATCCACAATTCTATTTACCAAAAAAAACCAAGTACAAGTCCTTCGGATCAATTGCCAAAGGCAGGGGAAACCAAGAGATATCATGGTGGGAAGCTGATACATTCTAAAATTGAGAGAAATAAAATGAGAGAGTCTTGTCGATGAAAACCTTCGGGCACCATAAGGCGACGGGAGTAGAGAAATCGAAAATGAGAGAGTTTGTTTAGTAAAAACTCGCAAAGAGTGCTATCAGGCGACAATAAGAAGAGAAATGAGAGAGGTCGACTAGCGAAAACCCGCAAAGGGCGCTGTCGACCGAAAAGATGATTCCACCTCAGAAAGTTCTGGCAAGGTTCCCTGGTTTGGGAACATAGATCCGTTTTGGTTCATGAGGAAATGCAAGTTCATGAAGATCAAGCATCCAGTCCAAAAAGCATGTCATGTCAATTTAAAGTCAGCATGTTGCCTCAGATAAGTCTTTCTTGTCCCGAAAGGGACACTTCTCTTTTTAAATTCGTTTTCTCCGCTCTTTGTTTTACCTTTCCTTGAATCCCTTTCGTTTTAACCCTAAATATGCTGGAAAGAAAAGGTGGCAGGACCGGTTTCACGGGGCTCCATTTAGTAAGAAGTGAGGAAAATACCCCGCTTCAGTTGGTACGTCAGTCCAATCCCGACTGATCATGATGTTGATTGCTTTCGAAGTAAAGCCACACAAAAAAAAAATCCGACAAATCCCCACAGAGTCTCCCCTTGTAAAAATCCCCCAAAGAGTCTGCCCCAGCAAATCCCCAACGAGTTTGCCTTGTAAAAAAATCCCCAACGAGCCTGCCCCAATAAAAATCCCCACCGAGTCTGCCTCAGTAAAAATCCCCAAGAAGAATGATATGAAAGAACCAAAGCCTTACACGGGCAAATCATCACAAAATCCGGAAATGCGAGTCTGATCAGTTTAGAAGGGGGTCGCTTGTGAATCTAATCAATGGCAGAGTTTCTCAACAGGAATGAGGACGGGACCAAGCAATTGGAACAATCAAGGCCACCGAACCAACCACCGTTTTCAAACTGACAATTGTTCTTTGTTTGGAAAATTGAAACAGGTGCGATCCAAAGCAACCGTGCAAGAAGCAGGTGCCGCCCAAAAGGAAAAGAAAATGTGTGAATGCAAGAAACAGCTTTGCAATAAGGAATCAACCCAAAAGGGAAGTTTCCCCAAATTCTCTCCTACATTTTACTAAACAAAAAAAATGAAAAACAAAATAATAAAAAAAAAACAAAAGGGAAATAAGAAGAAAGTTTAAAAAAAAGAGGGTTAGTTTAGAATCCCCAATATCAACCTGTTAAGCCAGCATTTGGGCTCCAATCCCTGAGTTGAGCATTTTTTTCTTTAGCCGACATTAGGGTTCCAATCCCTGAGTTGAGCAACTTTCCTTTAGCCAACATTAGGGCTCCAATCCCTGAGTTGAGCAACTTTCCTTTAGCCAACATTAGGGCTCCAATCCCTGAGTTGAGCGACTTGCTTTTAGCCGACATTAGGGCTCCAATCCCTGAGTTGAGCGATTTTCTTTTAGCCGACATTAGGGCTCCAATCCCTGAGTTGAGCGATTTTGTTTTAGCCAGCATTAGGGCTTCAATCCCTGAGTTGAGCGATTTTCTTTTAGCCAGCATTAGGGCTCCAATCCCTGAGTTGAGCGATTTTCTTTTAGCCAGCATTAGGGCTTCAATCCCTGAGTTGAGCAATTTTCCTTTTAGCGAACATTAGGGCTCCAATCCCTGAGTTGAGCGATTTTCTTTTAGCCGACATTAGGGCTCTAATCCCTGAGTTGAGTGATTTTGTTTTAGCCAGCATTAGGGCTCCAATCCCTGAGTTGAGCGATTTTATTTTAGCCAGCATTAGGGCTCCAATCCCTGAGTTGAGCAACTTTCCTTTAGCCAACATTAGGGCTCCAATCCCTGAGTTGAGCGATTTGCTTTTAGCCGACATTAGGGCTCCAATCCCTGAGTTGAGCGATTTTCTTTTAGCCAACATTAGGGCTCCAATCCCTGAGTTGAGCGATTTTGTTTTAGCCGACATTAGGGCTTCAATCCCTGAGTTGAGCGATTTTGTTTTAGCCAGCATTAGGGCTCCAATCCCTGAGTTGAGCGATTTTGTTTTAGCCAGCATTAGGGCTCAAATCCCTGAGTTGAGCGATTTTCCTTTTAGCCAACATTAGGGCTCCAATCCCTGAGTTGAGCGATTTTGTTTTAGCCAGCATTAGGGCTCCAATCCCTGAGTTGAGCATTTTTCCTGTTAAGCCGGCATTAGGGCTCCAACCCCTGAGTTGAGCATTGTCCTTCAGCCAGCATTAGGGATCCAATCCCTGAGTTGAGCGATTTTCTTTTAGCCAACATTAGGGCTCCAATCCCTGAGTTGAGCGATTTTGTTTTAGCCGACATTAGGGCTCCAATCCCTGAGTTGAGCGATTTTGTTTTAGCCGACATTAGGGCTTCAATCCCTGAGTTGAGTGATTTTGTTTTAGCCAGCATTAGGGCTCCAATCCCTGAGTTGAGCGATTTTGTTTTAGCCAGCATTAGGGCTCAAATCCCTGAGTTGAGCGATTTTCCTTTTAGCCAACATTAGGGCTCCAATCCCTGAGTTGAGTGATTTTCTTTTAGCCAGCATTAGGGCTCCAATCCCTGAGTTGAGCATTTTTCCTGTTAAGCCGGCATTAGGGCTCCAACCCCTGAGTTGAGCATTGTCCTTCAGCCAGCATTAGGGATCCAATCCCTGAGTTGAGCGATTTTTTTTAGCCAGCATTAGGGCTCCAACCCCTGAGTTGAGCATTGTCCTTCAGCCAGAATTAGGGCTTCAATCCCTGAGTTGAGCGTTTTTCCTTTAGCCAGCATTAGGGCTCCAATCCCTGAGTTTAGCGTTTTTCTTTTAGCCAACATTAGGGCTCCAATCCCTGAGTAGTGCGTTTTTCCTTTAGCCAACATTAGGGCTCCAATCCCTGAATTGAGCGTTTTTCCTTTAGCCAGCATTAGGGCTCCAATCCCTGAGTTGAGCGTTTTTTCCTTTAGCCAACATTAGGGCTCCAATCCCTGAGTTGAGCGTTTTTGCTTTAGCCAACATTAGGGCTCCAATCCCTAAGTTGAGCGATTTTCTTTTAGCCAACATTAGGGCTCCAATCCCTGAATTGAGCGTTTTTCCTTTAGCCAGCATTAGGGCTCCAATCCCTGAGTTGAGCATTTTTTCCTTTAGCCAACATTAGGGCTCCAATCCCTGAGTTGAGCGTTTTTTCTGTTAGCCGACATTAGGGATCCAATCCCTGAGTTGAGCATTTTTTCTGTTAGCCAGCATTAGGGCTCCAATCCCTGAGTTGAGCGTTTTTCCTGTTAAGCCAGCATTGGGGCTCCAATCCATGAGTTGAGCGAATTTTCCTTTAGCCAGCATTAGGGCTCCAATCCCTGAGTTGAGCGATTTTCCTTTAGCCGACATTAGGGCTCCAATCCCTGAGTCGAACAGTTTTCCTTTTTAGCCAAAATTAGGGCTCCAATCCCTAAGATGCGCGTTTTTACCTTTTGCGACATTAGGGCTCCAATCCCTGAGTTGCACCTTGTAGACTTGAGGTTTCCAATCCCCTCATCAATTCTGTAAATTTTCATGGCAATTAACTCACGAAATTTTCCTAGTGAAACTGGGGCAGAAAATTTCGTTCATTTTGTTGTTTCAGCAGGTCTGACCTCGAGGCGCATGGATCGAGATGACCTATGGGATGAGTCTCAATCCAGAATAAAGAAAAGAAGAAAAGAACAAAAAGAAGATGTTCCCAAATATTGGAACAAACAAAGGGCAGGTTGCTCAAAATTTGATTAAATTTTCGAGCTCTGCCAATTCCGTTTCACTCAATACTGCAGAAATAAACGAGCACCTACAACTTGCGAGCATCAAGATTCAGATCGAAGTCTACAAGCAGAATCAGCTAAGACCCAAGATCAAGTTGCAAAAAAATTATAGATAGGAATCTTGTAACTAGTGGTTGGCAGGCATAAGTAGTTAGTTCAGTTTCAATTTCCTTTGGTTGTAATAAGGAGGTCGGTAAAGCAGTAGCGGCAACAGCAACAGCAGTAACAGCAAGCATTGCAATCCCATGGTAGTCCCAGCTACCAAAGTTTCCCGAACTACATTGACCTGATTTCTGTTTAGCCCAGGATATGTAGGAAATCTTTGAAGCAAAGATTCGGTCAAATCTTTCAAAATGTGCTTCACACGGAGTAGTCCAACGGGCAAAAATCACTTATATCCGCTCACTTTATCTTTGCACGAAAACCTTGCATGTTTTCGGGTAAAGAGGGGCAGCTGTGAGCACGTGATTTTTGTTTACACGACAATTACTCCAAAAGAAATCGAAAAATAAAACAAATGGTCTTGTTGTACAATTTTTTGAAATTTACGTGGCATTTTTGGTAGTTATTTGTAGTTTTGTGTGTGATTGTTTAGTTTCGTCAAATAAAAATACAAAAAAATATATGTCGCGTGTAAGTTTAGGATATCGTTCTACTATTAAGAATTAATCAGACCATAATTTGGTTTTAAAAGGAAAAATCACAAAAAATATGCATTTTTATTCTATTTGTTGTCATTGAGTGATTTTATGTTAATTAAATGTTTAATGTGTGTGATAATTGTTATTAAGTGTTAATTAATATTTGTGTAGTTTTATTTTGATTTTACAATTTAATTAGGAATTGTTTTTAAATTAGAAATTAAAAGAAGGAAAAAAGAAAGGAGTTCAAAATTGAAGAAATCCGGATTTGGGCCTAAATTTGAGACCAAGAATCAGGCCCAATTCATTTCATGACCCAGTCCGGTTCCCTGATCTCTATGGCCTCACCAAACGACGCCGTTTAAGGCCTATCAGATCTGGACCATTGATCAAACATATCTAACGGTCCAATTCAACTCCCATTTTAAACCAAACGACGCCGTATAAGGATGTTCAATCGGAGCCGTCCATCTTGTTCACTCTTACGGTCTCCAACACGCCTCATAGCCCGACCCATTCCCGTCAAAAACTGACCCAGTCTCCTCTAAGACCAAACGACGTCGTCCCCTTAAGTGGAAAGATCAAGGACGTTGATCATCGATGATCCAATGGCCAAAACTCAACCCCCCATCCCATATATAAGCCTTCCCTTCTCACCCCCGCGCCCTAAGCCAGACCTCCCCTCCCTCATCTTCGTCTCTTTTAGAGACTGAACCTAAACCTCTTAGAACCCTAGCGCCGCCCCTCCTTTCCCTCACTGTAAACCCGGCGGCAACGATGCCGGTGGCCACCAGACTAACACCCCTAGTACACTTCGACCCCCTGAACACGGATCTACAAACCATGGGTCTCGAATCTTCCCCCACTGTCTCGAATCTTCATTTGAAGATTCAAACCGGACCCCAACCTATGCCAAACCCCCCAAATCCATACCAGGTACCCCCCCCCCTCCTACCTCCCTCGTGACCAAACCAAGCTTGGTTTGGTCCGAATCTAACCAGAAAACCCCGAGTCCCAAATCAGCCCTAAGAACCCAAGAAATCCAGAATCTGAGGTTTTTGTCCAATTAAACGAGAGGGTTGGGGTTTAATAGACCTTAATCGAAGTGTTCTCAGTTGAGAACACTTCGATTAAAGTCCGTTCAACCCCAAAAGAGGTTCGATTCAAAATCCGATACAGGGTCGTCTGATTTTCAATTCTTTAAGGTATTTCTTCTGTTTTCTTTTCCTTGTCAGCCCATGTTGTTTGTTTTGTTAATGTTTGTTCATGTGTTTAAATGTCAGTTCGATTTGTTTTCATTTTGTGTCGACTATTCTGTCCATCTCACCCAGATCTTTATTTGGTCGAATTTGTTTCTGTGTGCTTATTTCGTGTAATTACAGTTTGTGTAATCGAGTCGAATAAGTTCCGTCGATCAGTTAAGTTTTCCAAAAATCCCCGTGCCTATCAACATAAAATCATATATGTGCCTGTTCAAGTTTGGTTATCTGCTATTGATTGTGCGTGTTGTAATTCACATAGTCGATTCGATATATGTCGTCGATTAGTTTCAGCTTTGAATGGTAATAATTTGACGCACGTTGTTTGATTTGTGCTGAAGCATTGTTTGAATCCAATTACGAATTGAGTATAGCTGCTTATAGTTTGTTAGTTAAATCAAAATCATCTAAGGATTGGTTATAGTTGCAGTTTCGATATAGGTCCCAGAGTTTAGTTTTGAATTGATATGAAATTGCTGGCATGCTTTTGGGCAGCATGTGCATTGTAGTAGAATGGACAGCATATGCTGTCAGGACATACTCCTGCTGCCCATATTTGTTTAAACTAATAAAAGATAAACCTTTATAATAAGGAAAAGGGGGCTGTCAGGGGAATCTCATGGGGAGGGCTTTTCTTTTAAGTTTTGAGTGGAAAAATAGAAAAGAGAACATGGGGGGAGTTCAGTTTTAATGGTTTTTTAACAGGCTGTGCAGGGGGTTGATTCTTGGATATAAAACAGAAGGTTTCCAAGAGAAAAGGGGGGTCGGACCAAGAGTTTAAGATAAGAAAATAGAGGGGAGTTTTGGGCAGAACATCAAGAGGAACTGTAGGAAAAAATAGTAGAGAGTTTTGATATAACATTTTCGAGAGATCAGGAGTTTTAAAACCAGAAAAAGAGAGGTCGGACCTAGAGTTAAAAATCAAAAAAAAAAAAGAGAATTTTCGAGCACTTTAGGGTCTTAAAGCTAGGTTTCAAAACACAGAGTTTGAGTTTGTTTTTTTCTGCTCAAACATTCAAAGAAATCAAAAATAACTGTTTTATTGCCTCTGCATGTGATCCTTTGGTACTGCTGGGCTTTCATTTAGCAGTTTGTCTTGACTGTTGGTTTTTCGAGCATTGTCCTTCAAGCTACTGCCCTTTTTCTTTGGTTTAATCTGTCCTTGAGATTTCTGTTGTTGTCACTGCTGGTTTTACTGGTTCTGCTGTGTTGTCAAACATACTGTTGCTATGTGTATGCTACTACTGCTCTACTGACCCATCTTCTTCTTCAATTGTAAGCAGTTGCCAGGAACATATTTCTGAAACCATGTGTTGTTGAAAGCTTGAAGTTGAAGTAAAAATAAATAAATGAACGTCGCTTGTTTCATAGTACTTGTGTTGAAAATATAGCAATAGTTTGAATGATAGTTAGCCTTTATTTGTTTAAGCTCATTCCGACTGCATTTATTCTGTAGGAATTGGAACGTACCCTAACTAATATGGACTGTTAAATAGTATGATGTTAGATCAGATGTATCTCCATGTGCATAACAATTTAGTCTGATTTAGTGATGACAGTATAATGTAGAATCATGGCAAGCATCTGTATGTTACTCCTGTTTGGATCTTTGAACTGTCAAACTTGTTATATCCTGTCCAATTTGATTTCAAGAAAAAACATATCCCGAACAAATTTTCATATTGTTCTATGTTAGTTACCAACAGGTTAGCCATGTATGTCAATTCTCTTGTTGGATTCCTTGTTTCAACATAGGTCTAATAAAGTAGATTAATAATTAATATTGGCATCGGCCCATCATTTAAACGAGTTGGCTATTAATAAGATCAGCAAGTTTTTACATATTTTGAAACACGAAACAACGCAACAATTTTAAGAACACTAATCTAATAGTCATGAATTTGGTAAGACGGTTTGGCGTTTAGATCTAATAAACTCCCGAATAAGCATTAACAATCAAGGTTAATTTCAACGCTAATAGTCGCGAACAATTATCCGTTTGTTCATATAATTATGAGGGGTTAATCTAGCTATAGGATAATTAATCACATTCGAATATATTATCGTTTTTGATTTTGTTTATAATTTCTAGTAATGTTCCTTTCCGTAAACGTTCGTCTCAATCTAGCATTTAATATGTTACGCCCCTTTTAAGCCTGTAACGGGTTAGGATTTTCTCTCATTTATTTTAGAAACGAATTTAATAGAAATGTAGTCGCCTTAGGATATCCTTAAAATAAATGAGACGAGCCTGGCCAAATAAAACATACAAATCGCGGGTCCCTCATAAATGTATATATTAAATACTTAGAATTTGGGAGGGTCCGTTCGGCGGATTTCACGGCTTTTCCCAAAGATAAATAATGCGTTAGACTCTTTAGGTGCGATTTTAATTAAATTACATTCTTAAATTCGGGTGCACATTTATGTGACCCAAATTCAAATCTCAACGGAGTCGGAATATATTAACAACCACGGGTGCATTGATTGTGACGTGGTTCGAGATGCATTTTTACGACGTTGCAATTCTATAAAAACAACAATAAAAGCAGTCTAAACTTAATAAAAGCACATAAGTTATAACATGTATTAAATCAGATATTTAGCCATTATAACAATTTAAGCGACCGTGCTAGAACCACGGGATTTGGGGGTGCCTAACACCTTCCCTCGGGTCAACAGAATTCCTTACTTAGAATTACTGGTTCGCAGACTTCATTTGGAAAGTCGAAAATTTCCTCGATTTAGGATTCAAGATAAACCGGTGACTTGGGACACCAAAAGCCAAACCTTTCCCAAGTGGCGACTCTGAATTAAATAAATAATCTCATTTCGAATATTGTCACTTAAATTGGAAAAAACTCCCTCGCGCATTTTACCCTTCGGGGTGGGCACGCAAAAAGGAGGTGTGACAGTGTGCATGGCATCATCATCACCCTCGGGATCCTCCAACTGAATCTCATCAACTTCTGCTCGGGGAATAATAGGGTTGGTGAACATCTGAAACATCTCCTTAGCAGTGTGGGTAGCAAGGTCTGGCTCCTCAGACTGGCCAACTGTTGCCTCTGATGCCTCAGGTATTGGTGGTGTTGCTGGTGCTGACTCCATCAGTAGATCAAGTGGTATATTCCCAATGGATGCTATCTTGGCCACTTCTTTTCTCAATCTATCCACCGATTTCTTCAAAGTCTGAGATTTCTGCATCTTCTTCACCTGTTAGTCTAACTCCTCATTGACTCCCCCATGTGCCACCAGAGTATCCATAATGGTCTGTTGGTTTTCCAAAATCTTCTTCAATGTTTCCTCTACTGACGGAGGTACCTGTGATGCTGCTGGGGCAGAAGACTCTGCTGCAACAGCACTGGATATATCAGACAACTTTGAGGTAGCTGTTTGTATCCAGTTGTTGAGACTCGCTAATGTCTGGGAGACTCAAAGTGCAGTGAGTTGGATATGTGGATGAGACAGGCACTAGTACTGATGTAGATGGTCTAGAAAATGGAGGTGGTGGCATGTTAGTTGTCTCGGTGGAATGACCGGCTGCAGTGGAAGGCATGGCAACTCTAGAAGACTCAGCAGCTATATCTGTAACAACCATTGTTGGCTCATCAGACTGGCCACTGGTGGTAGTTTCTTTACTATTGAACTTTCGGTTCCCTGGTCCTTGCAAAGAGTACAATGAGAAGGCTTTTTGGCCCGCAAATGTGTATTAAATCTCCTCGGCTCCACCTTTGCATCTTTAAGGTATTCTGTGAGGGTGTTGGGATATGGATAGGATCTTTCACCTTTTTGGACAACCACAGACATGTTGGCCGACATAATGGCACCCACATTGATCGGGTACCTGGCCATGATAGATGCTACCAAAACTGATCGGGGGAGTGGAAGATTATTTTCACTCCGGCTCGTGTCTATCCGGCTGCACACAAACGTTTGCCGTTCTTTTGCTTCAAAATTGAGGGTGGCCCGTGCAATGGAAACCCCCGCTGTGATCCACGGTGGTGGTGGTCCTGGAGCTGCCAAGATATCTGCTAGCCAAGGACGAGCTGCATCACCCATTGAAAGCTTTTTCATGTACCGGACTGCCTCCACCTCCTCGAATCCTATGTAAGTGTTCAAAGTGTATTGACTGAATCGGTCCTTTAAATTCCTCACTTTGGTCACTTTGGTACCTTTCTTGATGTGTTCCACATTGGCATAGAATTCACGTACCAAGTGCTCATTGGCATCCATAACACTCTGCGTGAACCACATCCACCCCTTGTGTTCCCTGAACTGCCTAAAGACATTTGGATTGTATTTATCTAAGTCCTTCACTAAGAATTGCCACTCAAGTATGAGCGATCTTTGGGGCCACCATTCCCTGAAATTTGTGAAGGCTGTCAATCTTACAAATCTATCTTCTCATATATCCTTCTTCTTCGACCTCTCTAGGCCGCCCACTCTAGTGTTACCTCCTCTACCATCATCAGGAACATCATCATCATCATCATCATCATCATCATCATCATCATCATCATCATTGTTGATACCCAATTTTTCCCTATGTATTTTTATATATACAATACTTTCAAAATAGCATGTACATACATACATAAGCATGCCCAAGAGTTTTGGTATTTTTTCCTAATTTGTAAGATTTTAAAATCAATTTATTGTCTATTTTTAGTAGTACAAAATCCAATAATTATTCCCAAGATTATTATTTTGGTGAATAACTTATTTTATTCTCATATTTACACCAAAATATAATTAATCTGATTTTTGTATATTTTTTACAAATTTATTTGGTATTTTTAAGCTAAATTGCATGTAATTGCAATTATAGCCTATTTCATGATTATTAGCATTTTATAATTATAAAATTATTTCCAGTATTTTTAAATTAATATTTATATAGTATTTGTTGGCTAAATATTTTTAATTTACTGTTAAAATTATTATTACTATTTTTATAAAATAAAAAGGGGAAATAGGCTATTTAACACTTAGCCCATTTCTATTTCAATTATAGCCCTTTTACCTTTCAATTTTGGCCCTCAATTTGACCCAATTACGCCTCCAAATTAAACCAGCCCAATCCCCAAATTACCCAACCCCTGACCCGATTAAAAAACCCATCCAGCTCCTCTTTGATCCAGGTCGTTGATCAACGACCGTAATTCACCCTTTCCTTTTTTTCCCAAACCCCTTTGACCTAATTCATTTCACCTGAGACGCTGCCTTTGAACCCCTTCATCTCTCAAATCCTCTCGAGCCTCTCTGAAACCCTAATCGTCTCCCACCTTATCTCACCATGTTTCCACCGGAATCCATGGCGTCTCCGGCCATGGATGGTCTGTACTCATACTTTCTCACCATCAGACCTAAACTATTCAAGGTTTTGAAGCCCGACTTCAATGGCTCTCTTCAGATCCTTCTCAAATCTGTAGATCTATGGCTTCTCCGGCCATTACCCTGGCATGTCCAAGTAATATGAGTCTTTTCGACTCAGGATCTCACTTTCCTCAAGACTTTTCTCATTTCTAGGGTTTTCTCTGCAACTCTAAGCCGTCTGAGGATCTGTACTCGCCTATTTTTTCTTAGATCTGCGATATGTCTGGGCTTTACTTGACATTTTAAAAGGTTTTTCCCCAAATTTCTTTTTCAAAATTGCTCAATTTCAATTTTAGGGTTCCTGAAAAAGTTTCTTCAAATATCTTTCTGTTCTTTCTTCATGTGTGTTTACCTATGTTATGCTCGTATGCTTTCTTTTCTACTATGATTGAGTTTGCTCTCTTGTTTCCTTTCTATTATGCAAGATTCTTCTACTTTTGTTGTTATTCCTGTACTCACATGTTAATCCGTGTTGTTAATCCTTATTTTTTGCTATACGTGTTTATGGATGAGTTCTTCGATTTTGTTCACTTTATTTAGCTATGTTTGTGTTCTTGCTAAGCATATTTCACATGCTTTTGTTTAAGCTCGTATCATCTCTTTCTTCTGAACTTGTTTAAACTCCGAGTTTTCTCAAACATGTTCTCATGACCTTGAATCAGTTCTTTCTATCATGTATGTTTGTTTCTCATAAAGTCTTTGGAAGAGGGCCTCTTTCAATGACCTGCTCTCTCACCTCTATGTCTAACTCAATTCGAAACCCTAGGATTTGGGGGTTTCTTTGGCAAGTGATATTAGGTTTCCACTTTGGGACCCTAGGCTTTTAGACTCACTATGAGTCTGTAACTGAACTCGATTCCCTTTTGTTTGTGACTCTAAGGCTTTCAGTGTTAGACTTTTTTTCTGAGTAACCTGACGATTCCTTTCATTTGATTGGCATGCTTTATATATGTGAAATTTCTCTTTCAAAAGGTTTTTACCAACTGATTGATTGATTCTAAAATCCTTTTAATAAGGCTAACGAATTGTCACTGATTTTTCTTTGATTGAACCTCTTTTACTTTTCTTGACTTGGTTCATTCGAATTAAACCTTTAATTTTGGTTTCATGACTGTTTGATTGATTCCCTTGCCATAGTTGGCACAAACCGTGTACCATTGATAGTTTTCCTTAAATAACTTATATGTATTTACCCCTTTTGTGCTACTTTGAAAGGTTTTAATTAAAATTTATTTCCTTAACTGGCTTTTACCTGTTGGAATCAGAATCTCTTAACCAAAGGGAGACTGATTTCAAAGTTATTTCCTTACCTTTCTTACTCGTTTTCTGCACTATAAAAGGGACTACCCTTCTACACTTTTGACACCACTTCGAGTTCAATACACGACACTTTCACACTACCAATATTTAAACTTTCAATTCAATACTTACAATACTGCTTTGAATTCAATACTTCTTTCAATGCTCTGCTTTGCCTGGGATCTTTTGGAACTTTTGCTTGCAACTTGGCCTTTTCAAGACTACTTTTACTTGTTTGTTTTCACTGAAACTGGTATGTTCTAATTTAGCTTTCCTGCCTCACCCCTATGTGTTTATTTACAGTTTCTACAATCCTTTTTACTTTGTTGTTCATGATTAATGTTAACTATGTGTGTTCTTTCTTTGCATCTGTTTTCTGTTATGAATCCCTACCCCTATTCCCTTCTATGTGTTTGAGTTAAGATTCATGGCCTGGTAGTATCCAAATTACTGCCCAGGTCCAAACCTGATCCTCAATGGATCCTAACTCCCAATTTTGGCTGACAGGCTGGTTAGGGGTATGCCAGCACTCCCAATTGCAGGGCATGACCGCCAGCCTACCATGGCTTTCCCTGATCCCCCCCTATGCACTTACACTTACTCTTAGACTCTTAAGTTCTGCCCCCCCCCCCTATGAGCCTTGCTTTGGGACCTTGAGTTCCCTCTAAACTTGGACATCTGAGGGCTGGCCTTTCCACACTGCATTATGATCTTAATTCTGCAATGTGTTTGGGGTGTAAGCACTGCCCGGAGCCCCTTTGAGATTCTTAGGAACTTTGACACATCCCAAGTATGAGAAAGGCTTTTGGAAATCTGATCCTGGAAGTTGGTTTATCTCATATTGTTGGACTTTGAGCCTGAATTAGGCTGTTTGGTTGTAGCTGAAACTTCTGATGTAACTTTTTTACCTTTTTTCTGAGTCATTCGGGTCTGTAATAATTTGTAATGACTATTGGGGATGGCTAGTGGAAAGGGATGGGATGAATGTATGCAAAGGGGTAGATATCTTGCCTATAGGATTTTCTGATTCCTGCATTCACATAAACAACATGCCTATAGGTTACTTATAAATTTCTGCATCTTAGAAATTATGCCTGTAAGTTCTGCATTTCTGCATATAGAAATCTTGTATATAGGTTTCTGCATTTCTGCATATAGAAATCATGTATCTAGGTTTCTGCATTTCTGCATATAGAAATCATGATCATAGGTTTTCTGCACTTCTGCATATACATGTCATTAGGCAAACAATCATAAGTTTAATAATAATCAACTTCATTCTAGATATCATGCCTATAGGACTCTTTCCAATCGTTTAAAAAACAATAACGCTTAGAAATCATGCCTATAGGAGTAATCAATTACATCAGTTTCGCTATTCCATCTCTGAGTTTAAAATCAGTAGTAATATTGTTTGCAATCTGCAGAACTCTTGTTTATAAAACTAGTAATCCTTTCTTTAAAATTAGTGTTTTTAGATGGCATGCCTATAGGTCTCACCTAGGCAAACCATTAGGTGATCAATTAACTGTGTCAATTTTGATAAACTACAATCAGACAAGCTAATTCGGACTCCTCATCTGAGAAATATGTGATAAATCAGCCTGTCCTAACGCTTTAATTCAGACCATAACCAGTATTTGAAGTCATGCTATACATTTGCTCCTCCGGGTGAGGAGGCTTATTTGAGCCTTAACTGCTATTTGTATTTCCCCTAATTGCTTATGTGTTTTGGTTGTCGCCTAGACTTTTTATCCTTTTAAAACTCTGAAAAGCCCTAACTCCCTCCCCTTTAGGATTAGTAGTCTCAAATGCCTCCGGGACTAATAGGATTGGGATGGGTAATAGCATGCAATAAGAAACGATACTATTCTGCGCTTTAATACCTTAACATGGTGGGAAGGGTAGATATGGATATGATGACCAGTGCGCTAATACCACGTGTAGCCCCTCTTCTGAGGAGTGATTACCGGGTATTGCACTGATGTGATCCATATTTTTGTAAACCTACGACCCCCTTTCCTTTATTTGTTTATTTTATTCTCAAATTATTTCTTTAAAATTTTTGCTTTCGTCAAACTCTCAACTTTCTTGCAATATTATGTGAAAACCCCCCTCTACTTGAGACTTCTATTTGCTTACTTGTTATTCAAAGTCACATTTGTAACATGGCCGGGAACCACACTAGTGGATCTTGGGGGTGCCTAACACCTTACCCTCAAGATAATTTCTAGCCCTTACCCGAACTCTGGTTTTCCAACTCGAACTCTTCTTTAGTGTCCTAATGCACTTTAATTATTAGGTGGCGATTCTTCAACCTAAAAAACCCAATTCCCAAGAGGGAACGAGTTGTCCTCCCAAATATCATGAACCCGATTTCGCCTTAGAAAAAGGGGGCGCGACAATCATCTACTGGAATAGCTGATGCGGGGGCATGTGAGGAAGAAGGCTCTGAATCTTGTCTATCCTCTTCCGAACCCTTAGAAGATCCAGTAGAGGAGGACAGTTCATCTCTCAATTGTAGTCTACCCGGAAACTATTTTGGTTGAGATTGGGCATCGGGTTGTGCTTGTATAGAGTTGCCCTTTGAGGCTTCCCTAGACGGGAGATATTGACTAGATTCTGAAGGTTTAGGGACTCTATTGGTAGTTTCCTTCTTGCTTATTGCTTTTTGTACTGAGAGTGGGAGGTTACTCCTGCCCCGACCTCGGGAGGGTTCACCCCTCCCTTTAGAAGTATCACCTCTACCTCGTGATCGAACCATTGTCTTCAATACAAAGCACATAGGCCAGTCAAAATCTGGAAGCAGTTATCAGTTGTAGAAAAACAAGACAGTTCACAGAAGTGAAAGTGCGTACCGCACAATATTGAGTGCAGCCATAGACTACCTTAAGCGGATCGCACAATTTTGAGTGTTGCCGCAGACTGCCTTGTGTGAACCGCATAATTTTGAGTGCAGCCGCACAAAACTAGGTCCAGACTACTGGTTCTCTAAAGTTTCAAAGTGCGATCGGATACATTTTTACATGGACCGTACAATTTTCTGCGGACTGCACAATTTTGAGTGCGGTCCACACATTGCATGCTCAGTGTTATACCCTAACTCATAATCTGCGGACCGCACAATTTAATGTGCGGGCGCACAATTTGAAATCCTATGGCACTAACTAATGTTTTTTAACTTTTTGCACAATATAAACATGGTATTGGAAAATTAAACATGATACATGATTAACCCAATCCCCAATGAATGCATACGATATTACCCACACAATTTTAAGCACACATGAAGAACATTTGACATTTTTGGCCTAAAAATAACGATGCTACAGAAGAACAAAAACTAAGAACAATTGAAAAATCTAAATATGAATTGAATATACCAGCGATGATGGATGCAGGGAGGAGTCTAGACTAATAAAATGAGTATGTAGTGTGAAACAATTTGTGTACATTGTGCTTGCTTAGGTCTCAAGATCTCAGAGTGTGTAAAGTTGTGAATAGTGCTATGAGAACCTATTTATAGGTAGGCCGAATTAGGTCAAAAATTGCAGCTGAGTACAACCGCACAATTTTGAGTGTGGTACGCACTCTTTATCTGAGCCTAGCTTAAGCTCTGCGGTCTGCACAAAAGTGAGTGCGATCACAAAAATTTATGCGGACTGCACAATTTCAAGTGCGGCCACAGAATGGTCATTTCTCTCTTGTTCTAAACTTTAGAAAGTTGCTTTTTTGGGTCTCCAGTTGTGTGGCCGCACAACAAATTGTGCGGTCGCACAACAAATTGTACAGCCACAAATTCCTCTCTGTTGTAGCATACAAAATTATGCGGTCTGCACTTTTTCAACACTTGGCCAATTTTTCTGGGAACAGTCCTTGCAAAGCACACTCATTCCTGCATACACTTCAATACTAGTTAGCACAAAACAAGACCTATCAAAATAAGGAGAAAAAAATAAAGAAAAAGACACACGGGTTTCCTCCTCAGAAGCACCTGATTTAAAGTTGCGGAACGATGCAGACTGCCAATCATTTGAAATGAAGAACCGCCACCACATGGCCATCATCAATTTTTCCAAGATAGTGCTTAACCCGGTGTCCATTGACTCTAAACACCTCATCATTCTTATTTTTGAAGTCCAATGCTCCGAATGGTGTCACACCAACAACTTCAAACGGGCCACTCCATTTTGACTTCAACTTTCTCGGAAACACTCGTAACCGGGAATTGAACAATAACATAAGATCACCTTCTTTAAACTCCTTGTTCCGAATGTACTTGTCATGGAGGTACTTCATCTTCTTCTTGTATATGCATGCTACCAGAATTCATCTAGCTCATTCAATTATGTCACCCTTAAGTTGGCGGCGACATCCCATTCAAGGTTGAACATTTTCAAAGCCCACATAGCCTTATGATCAAGTTCCACTGGAAGATGACAAGCTTTCCTAAATACCAACCGGTATGGAGACATCCCAATAAGTGTTTTGTAAGACATCATATAAGCCCATAAAGCATCATCTAGTTTCTTGACCAATCTGTACGTTTGGCATTCACTGTCTTTGACAAAATACTCTTGATCTCCCTGTTGGAGACTTTCACTTCACCACTTGCTTGATGGTGATAGGGGGTCGAGACTTTGTGATTGGCACCATACTTGGTGAGTAAGGTATCAAAAGCCTTGTTGCAAAAATATGAACCCCATCAATTATGATAGCCCTTAGAGTACCAAATCTTGTAAAGATGTTCTTCTTCAAAAATGCCACCACACTCCTTGCTTCATTGTTGGTCAAAGTAATGGCCTCAACCCATTTATGTACATAATCAACCGTGACTATAATGTAAGTGTTTCCACAAGAGCTCACAAATGGACTCATGAAATCAATACCCCACACATCGAAAATATCTATCTCCAAAATGGTAGTGAGAGGCATTTCGTTTTTCTTATATATTCCACCGGCCCTTTGGTATTGATCACAACGCTTGACAAGCTCACTAGCACCCTTGTAAAAAGTAGGCCAATATAATCCATAACGCAACACTTTTGTCGTCGTTCTAGCTCCACCATGATGACCACTAATATATTGTGAAGAGTGGCAAGCCTCAAGAATTTGCACTTGTTCCTCCTCCGGCACACATCTTTGAATCACACCATCGTACAAATTCGGAAGAGGTACGGTTCATCCCAATGATAGTCAAGGCAATCCCATTTGAGCTTCTTCCTTTGGTTTGAAGAGAACTCATTCGGTACAATGCCACTCACAAGATAATTTGGTAAATCGGCAAACTATGGCATCTCGGTCATTGAAATTGCTAGAAGCTTCTCGTCGGGGAAGGAATAATTGATCTCAAGGCCGTCATGTGGCCTCCCCTCCTCCTCCAATCGAGACAAGTGGTCCGTCACTTGATTTTCACTACCATTGCGGTCTTGGATCTCTAGATCGAATTACTGCAATAAAAGCACCCACCGCATTAACCTTGCCTTTGAATACTTCTTGCTCATTAAGTACCGAAGATTCGCATGATTGGTGTGGACAATCACCTTTTCACCTATCAAGTATGGGCGGAACTTCTCCATAGCAAAGACAATAGAAAAGAGCTCTTTTTCAGTCACCGTGTAACTAACTTGGGCATCGTTCATGGTCTTACTAGCATAGTAGACCGGATGGAAGATTTTGTTGATTCTTTACCCCAAAACTGCTCCAGCCGCCATATCACTTGCATCACACATGAGCTCAAAAGGTAAGCTCCAATCTGGTGCGGTGATAATAGGAGTAGTTATCAATTTGAACCTGAGCAATTGAAATGCCTTCATGCAATCCTCATTGAAATGGAATTTGGCATTCTTCTCTAAAAGCTTACACAAGGGTTCACCACTTTGGAAAAATCCTTGATGAAATGGCGATAGAATCCTGCATGACCCAAGAAACTCCTCACTCTATTCACAGATGTAGGGGTGGAAGTTTAGAAATCACCTCTATTTTGGCCTTGTCGACCTCAATACCATTCTTTGAAATTTTGTGGCCAAGGACAATGCTTTCCTTGACCATGAAGTGACATTTCTCCCAATTCAATACCAAGTTCGTTTTTTTACATCTTGCCAAGATCTTATCCAAATTTTTCAAGCAATCATCAAAAGAATTCCTGGCCACGGAAAAGTCATCCATGAAGACCTCAAGAAAGTCCTCCACCATGTCGGTGAAGATAGCCATCATATACCATTGAAAAGTCCCTGGTGCATTACATAACCCAAATGGAATCTGCAAGAATGCAAAAGTACCATAGGGAAATGTGAAAGTAGTCTTCTCTTGGTCCTCCAGATAAATAAATATTTGATTGTAGCCGGAATATCCATCAAGGAAATAATAGAAAGCACGGTCGGGCAACCTATCAAGCATTTGATCAAGGAAGGGAAGTGGGAAATGATCTTTCCTTGTGACTTTGTTGAGCTTGTGATAGTCCATACACACTCTCCACATGAACACCGTTCTTGTAGGAATCAACTCGTTCTTGTCATTGGTAACCACAGTCATGCGCCCTTTCTTTTGGACACATTGCACCGGAGAAGTCCATGAACTATTGGAAATGGGGTAACTACCCCAACATCCAACCACTTATTATCTCCTTTTTGACCACCTCTTGCATTGATTCATTTAGCATTATTTGATGTTCAACGGAGGGTTTGACACCCTCCTCCAAAATAATCTTGTGCATGCAAAAGGCGGGGATAATGCCCCGAATAAATGTCCATCCTATATCTTTCTTCCTCTTTTGTAGCACCGCCAATGTGGAGTCTACCTGAACGTTAGTCAAACAGGAGGAAAGAATGACCGGTAAAGTAGAACAAGGGCCAAGGAATTCATACCTGAGATGTGGCGGCAATAGATTTAACTCCAAAGTGGGAGGATCCTCGATTGAGGGATTTGTTGGAGGAGTCTTCCGGTTTTCAAGATCCAAGGATAACTTGCAGGATTCATAAGTGTACGACCCCATTCCTTACAATGTATTAACACATTTCATATAGCCTTGTTTCTCCTCATCATTATCAAGGTTGAGCAAAACAGCTTCCAAAGTATCCTCAATATTCATTGTGGCACTACCATTATCAATAATCACATCAATCACCAAATCCAAGAAATAACAAACTTCATTGCTATTCGGTTGCCTCATAGATTTGCACACATAGAAGATCACCTTTTCATCACCCACCCAGAAGCTGAGTTCACCGACTTCCACATCAACAAGTGTCTTCTCCGTAGTAAGGAAAGGTCCACCCAAGATAATAGGTACCTCATATTCCACTTCACAATCAAGAATCACAAAGTCCGCTGGGAGATTGAACTTGTTAACACGAACCAACACATCATCAATAATACCCAAATGTCTCTTCATTGTACGATCTGCCATTTGTAATATCATGGATGTTGGTATTGGTTACCCAATTCCCAGAGCTTTGAATACCGAATAGGGCATCAAGTTGATACTTTCCCTAAGACAACATAAAGCTTTGGAAAAATTGGCACTTCCAATTGTACATGGGATTGTGAAAGCGCCGAGACCTTCTAATTTAGGAGCCATTGAATGCACAATTGCAATCACTTGATGTGTCATCTTTATAGTCTCGCAATTCATCAACCTCTTCTTTGTCATCAAGTCTTTCATGAACTTTTCATACCCTGGTATTTGCTCTAAGGCTTCAACCAATAGCATGTTAATAGACAAACTCTTAATCATATCAATGAACTTTTTAAATTGGTCCCCGCCATTTTGCTTAGCAAGCCTTTGAGGATATGGAGAGGAGGCCTTGGCAAAAGTCCCTTAGCTTTTGGCACTACCGATTCCGGTATATCAACAATGTGCTCCCTATACAGGTTCACTTCTTATTGAGTCTCCTCCACATTGTCTTCAATATCAATTCTCACCTCATCATTTGCTTTCCCTTCATTATTTAGCATCTCATCTTCTTGTACCAATTGCTCGTCATCCACAATCTTCTTTTGGCTTGAGGTGGTTGTTTGCCCACATTTTCCACTCCTCGTAGTCATGACCATGGCATGTCCCGTGTTGTTCCCACCCTTTGGGTTCACCACTGTATCACTTGATAGTGTCCCCTTAGGACGATTGTTCAAAGCTTGCGAGATTTGGCCCACTTGAACTTCCAAATTACGAATTGAAGTGTTGTGAGAGGCTAGTTGAGCATCGGAGTCAGCAATCTTCTCCATCATTTGTTTAAAAATGTTCTCAATACGTCCCATCTCATTGTTGGAAGAGCTCGGACCTTTAGAAGGATAAGGAGGAGGGTTGCCTAATTGTTGAAACATTGGGGGCCTTTGTCGAGTACATCCCTGGTGCTATATGTGCGTCATTGATGTGAGCACGTGATTTTTGTTTACACGACAATTACTCCAAAAGAAATCAAAAAAATAATAATAAATTGTCTTTGTGTATAATTTTGTGAATTTGCTTAGCATTTTTGTAGCTTTTATCTGTGATTTGTTTAGTTTTATCAATTGAAAATACAAAATATATGTCGCGCATAAAGTCGGGATCTGGTTCTACTATTAGGAATTAATTAAATCATATTTGGTTTTTAAATGAATTAAAATCACAAAAATATTATTTTTGGTTAATTTTGTCATTTTTATTTTTTGGTGTGATTTTGTTTAGTTAATGTTTGATCTTGTGTGAGTCAATTAATGTCTTTTTAGTATAATTATAATTTCACAACTTATTTTATGATTTTTGGTAGATTAGTATTTAGAAAGGGAATTAGAAGAAGAAAAGAAATGGTTTAAATGTGGACAAATCAAAATTGGGCTGGTTTTTAGACCCAAAAATCAGGCCCAAACACATTGATCCAATCCGGCCCTCCCCTGATACAAAAGAAACGATGCCGTTTTGGCACCCTTCATCTGTACCGTTGGTCAAACAGATCCAACGGTCTAGTTCAGGTCCCTCATTAATCCAAACGACGCCGTTTAGGCATGACCAATCGGAGTCGTTCATCCCTTCCAATCCAACGGCTCCCAAGCTTTCCCCAGATACCCGACCCACTGAAACCCGGATTGACCCATCCCCAACATGAGACCAAACGACGTCGTTCCCTTAAGTGGAAAGATCAAGGCCATTGATCATTGATGATAAAACGGCCAAGATCGAACCACCCATCCCGTATATAAGCCTTCCCCTCTCACCCCACACCCTAAGCCAGACCCCCCCCCCCTCCCTTGCGTCGTCTCCCTCACTGAACCCAAACCCTTAGAACCCTAGCACCGCCCCCCTTTTCCCTCACCGTAAACCCAGAGGCAACAACGCCGGTGACTACCAAACTAACACCCCTAGTACACATTGACCCCCTGAACACGGATCTACAAACCATGGGTCTCGAATCTTCCCCCACCGTCTCGAATCTTCATTTGAAGATTCGAGCCGGACCCCAACCTATGCCAAACCCCCCCAAATCCATACCAGGTACCCCCCTGACCTCCCTCGTGACTAAACCAAGCTTGGTTTGGTCTGAATCTAACCAGAAAACCCCAAGTCCCAAATCAGGCCCAAGAACCCTAGAAATCCGGAATCTGAAGTTTTTGTCCAATTAAACGAGAAGGTTGGGGTCTAATAGACCTTAATCGAAGTGTTCTCAGTTGAGAACACTTCGATTAAAGTCCGTTCAACCCCAAAAGAGGTTCGATTCAGAATCCGAGACATGGTCGTCTGATTTTCAATTCTTTAAGGTATTTTCTTCTTCTTTTCCTTGCATGTTCATGTTGTTTGTTTGTTCATGTGTTCAAATGTTAGTTGATTTTTTTTTTATTATTTTTTGTGTCGATTATTCTGTCCACCTTGCCCGGACCTTTTATTTGGTCGAGTTTTTCTCTATTAACTGATTGAGTGTATGTGTGTAAACTATATAATCGATTGAAAATGAATTTGGTCGATCAATTAGTTTCCAGAGCAACCTTTGTTTTGACAGTACAATTTGCACCCCATGTTAATACTGTTCGATTCTGATTCATTTGGTGTTGATTGAATGTGTTGTAATTCGTGTAGTCGATTCGATATATGTCGTCAATTGGTTTCAGTTTGGAATGGTAATTAATCTGACTTGTGCTGTTTAGTTTCTCACTAAGGCATTGTTTGAATCCAACTACGAATTGAGTATAGCTGCTTGTAGTTTGTTCAGTTTGAATCAGAAATCATTTAAGGATTGGTTTATAGCTGCAGTTTAGTATAGATTTCAGAATTTAGTTTAATTTGAGGGCATGTGTACTCAATTTGGACCTTGGGCACAATGTGCTTTGTTAGTTGTTAAAGAATTAAAGTAGAATGGACAGCATGTGCTGTCAGGGCATATTCATGCTGCCCATATTTGCTAATTTAATAAAGGACAGGCTACTTTAACAACAAAAAGGGGGGTTGTCAGGGGAATCTCATGGGAAGGGCTTTTCTTTTAATTTGTGAGTGAAAAAAAATAGGAGGAGAACATGGGTGGAGTTCAGGCTGGATGGGTTTTGAACAGGCTGTTGGAGTGGTTTGAGCTGGGATATAAAAGGGAGAAGGGGAATCAGAAAAGGGAGAAGATCATAAAGAAAGACACCCCTGAAAAAACTAAAGAGTTTCGGCCATCAAAACCTCTCTAAAAATCTATCTCCCTTTAGTTTTCAGCAACATAAAGAATCAGAAAATAGAGGGGATTTGTGGTCGAACCAAGAGTTTAGAATCAGAAAACTGGGCAAAGACCCAAGAGTTTAAAACCAGAAAAGGATATAGAGAGAGTTTGTTTCTGTATAAAGAGAGAGTTGTTTCAAGTTCAATTGAGTCTTTTTTTTGTGTTGATTTTTGCTGTTGGGTTTACAAAACATTTTGGGCTTTGTTGGAGTGTTGTTTCTGGTTTGGAATTGGTGTTGCTGTTGGTTTGAATCTGCTACTGCTGTTGTGAGTATAGTTTGTTGTTGCTGCCATTCTTTTGTTGCTGCTGATTTTTCTACCTTCTTCTTCTTCTTTTTGTATTTCAACATCCAGGTACACACTAGGATTTCACATTGATGTAACAGTAAAAGCATAAAATGAAAGATGCGAAGGAGTTTAATCATTTGCTGTTGTAATTACAGCTTTATAAAATGTTGTTAGATTTGTGTAATTCGTTAGTTTGTAACTCAATAGAAAATACATTAGGTAACTTGTACTTAATTGAAACTTAGTTTGTTTAACACTATTGATCTTAGTTATTTAGTTGTCTGTATGACATGGAGTGCACAGGTGTTTAGTATATCGATAGTTAAATCTCATCTCTATTCTTATTTTATACACGTAAGGCAGGTTGTTTCTAATTTGGCAAAAGATGCAATATAGTTCTATGTCATTTAAACTGACTCTATCAAATTGGATTTCGTTAGGCAGTTTATAGGACTATGTTCGAATCCCATTAGTAGCAGCTTCTAATAGTTAATTCCATTAATCTAGTTTAAATAAGTTAGTTTAAATTCAACTCGAAGAATGTTTAGCGTGAGTTTTAGCATTTTATTAATCTTGTATGCAATTTCCTTTATTAAGTTAAAAGCATGTTCGCTCATGGAATAAGGCATGAAACAATTCCCCGCCTCATAGATAATTAATCTGATAATTAATAAGAGGCCGGAGCTGGCTAAGCACGTTAATTTAATTGGCATGTATTTTCCTTCATTTTTAGAGACAAACATAATAGAAATGTAGTCGTTGTAGGTTTATCCTTTCAAAAAAATGAGACGAGCCTCGCCAAATAAAAATGTAAATTGCGGGGACCTCAATAATTGGTCAAAAAAATAAAATACTTAGAATTTGGGATGGACTATTTAGTGAATTTCACTGTCTTCCCCAAAGATAATTACGCGTTAGACTCTTTAGGCGCGATTTTAATTAAAATACCTTCTTAAAATCGGGTGCGCATTTATGTGACCCAAATTCGAGTCTCAACGGAGTCGGAATGTAATAACAACCACGGGTGCATTGATTGCGATGTGGTTCGAGCTGCATTTTCACGACGTTGCACTTCTATAAAAAATAATAATAATAAAAGCGTTTTAAACTTAATAAAAGCACATAAGTCATAACATGTATTTAAATCAGATATTTAGCCATTATAACAATTTAAGCGACCATGCTAGAACCACGGGATTCGGGGGTGTCTAACACCTTCCCTCGGGTCAACAGAATTCCTTACTTAGAATTTCTAGTTCGCAGACTTCATTTGAAAAGTCGAAAATTTCCTCGATTTGGGATTCAAGATAAACCGGTGACATGGGACACCAAAAGCCAAACCTTTACCAAGTGGCGACTCTGAATTAAATAAATAATCTCATTTCGAATATTGTCACTTAAATTGAAAAAACTTTCTCGCGCATTTACCCTTCGGGGCGGGCGCGCAAAAAAGAGGTGTGACAGCTCTGAATCAGAAAAGGGAGAAGATCATAAAGAAAGACACCCCTGAAAAAACTAAAGAGTTTCAGCCATCAAAACCTCTCTAAAAATCTATCTCCCTTTAGTTTTCAGCAACATAAAGAATCAGAAAATAGAGGGGATTTGTGGTCGAACCAAGAGTTTAGAATCAGAAAACTGGGCAGAGACCCAAGAGTTTAAAACCAGAAAAGGATATAGAGAGAGTTTGTTTCTGTATAAAGAGAGAGTTGTTTCAAGTTTAATTGAGTTTTTTTTTTGGTGTTGATTTTTGCTTTTGGGTTTACAAAACATTTCGGGGTTTGTTGGAGTATTGTTTCTGGTTTGGAATTGGTGTTGTTGTTGGTTTGAATCTGCTACTGTTGCTGTGACTATAGTTTGTTGTTGCTGCCATTCTTTTGTTGCTGCTGATTTCTCTACCTTCTTCTTCTTCTTTTTGTGTTTCAACATCCAGGTACACACTAGAATTTCACATTGATGTAACAGTAAAAGCATGAAATGAAAGATGCGAAGGAGTTTAATCATTTTTTGCTGTAATTATAGCTTTATAAAATGTTGTTAGATTTGTGTAATTCGTTAGTTTGTAACTCAATAGAAAATACATTAGGTAACTTGTACTTAATTGAAACTTAGTTTGTTTAACACTGTTGATCTTAGTTATTTAGTTGTCTGTATGACATGGAGTGCACAGGTGTTTAGTATATCGATAGTTAAATCTCATCTCTATTCTTATTTTAAACACGTAAGGCAGGTTGTTTCTAATTTGGCAAAAGATGCAATATAGTTCTAAGTCATTTAAACTGACTCTATCAAATTGGATTTCGTTAGGCAGTTTATAGAACCATGTTCGAATCCCATTAGTAGCAGCTTCTAATAGTTAATTCCATTAATCTAGTTTAAATAAGTTAGTTTAAATTCAACTCGAAGAATGTTTAGCGTGAGTTTTAGGATTTTATTAATCTTGTATGCAATTTCCTTTATTAAGTTAAAAGCATGTTCGCTCATGGAATAAGGCATGAAACAATTCCCCGCCTCATAGATAATTAATCTGATAATTAATAAGAGGTCGGAGCTGGCCAAGCACGTTAATTTAATTGGCATGTATTTTCCTTCATTTTTAGAGACAAACATAATAGAAATGTAGTCGTTGTAGGTTTATCCTTTCAAAAAAAATGAGACGAGTCTCGCCAAATAAAAATGTAAATTGCGGGGCCCTCAATAATTGGTCAAAAAAATAAAATACGTAGAATTTGGGATGGACTGTTCAGTGAATTTCACTGGCTTCCCCAAAGATAATTACGCGTTAGACTCTTTAGGCACGATTTTAATTAAAATACCTTCTTAAAATCGGGTGCGCATTTATGTGACCCAAATTCGAGTCTCAACGGAGTCGGAATGTATTAACAACCATGGGTGCATTGATTGTGACGTGGTTCGAGATGCATTTTCACGACGTTGCAATTCTATAAAAAATAATAATAATAAAAGCGGTTTAAACTTAATAAATGCACATAAGTCATAACATGTATTTCAATCAGATATTTAGCCATTATAACAATTTATGCGATCGTGCTAGAACCACGGGATTCGGGGGTGCCTAACACCTTCCCTCGGGTCAACAGAATTCCTTACTTAGAATTTCTGGTTCGCAGACTTCATTTGGAAAGTCAAAAATTTCCTCGATTTGGGATTCAAGATAAACCGGTGACTTGGGACACCAAAAGCCAAACCTTTCCCAAGTGGCGACTCTGAATTAAATAAATAATCCCATTTCGAATATTGTCACTTAAATTGGAAAAACTCTCTCGCGCATTTACCCTTCGGGGCGGGCGCGCAAAAAGGAGGTGTGACAGCTCTGGCGACTCTGCTGGGGACCCAACCCAGAACCTCTGGTTCAGGGTTCAAGAATTCGAGCTTAGAATAATTGTTATAATTGGCTTTATTTATTATTTGATTTTATTGCATGTTTTGAGCCTAATGTGCTAAATGCTGCTTTTACCGCTTTGATATTATTTGAACTGTATATAAACTGTGCCGAAACCCTTCTCTTCTTACCTCCGGGGAGAAGCTCGCTGGTCGAGACTCCCTATTCTGTTAGTGTCAATACCTGAAATAAGAAAGAGGCCGGACAAGTTACAAAGCCGGACGATCTCGCGGGTCCCCGGTACGTAGCCCCCTCCTCGACTCGAGTTGTCCGCTCGGGTACACAGTCTAGAACATATACCCAGGTTATAAACCTAGTATAACGAAACCTCATGCCGGATCCCTAGTAGGAACGCTTATTTGCATCATGTTGCATTTGACATAAGGGACTCAACACAGGGGTTGGGTCCGTCTAGGACAGGCAACCTGAAATGAAAAGACCATCCTGCTGCATCCCGTTTGTTTTGCGCATTTATTTGTTTCAGTTCTGCATGCTGACCGGTTTCTAAAAAAAAACTTTAAAAAAAAAATAGCAGCGTAGGGAGATAATTACTTATTTTTGGAAAAATAAAACCAATGTCCAAGTAATGTCAAAACCTCGACGGAATTTTCTTTAAAAAAAAAAGAAAAAATGAAAACAAAATTTGTCTTTTAGTTTGATTTATTAAAAAAAACATATAAAAAAATTTCCTTTTAGTCACTTTCAAAATCCAAAAAAAAAGTATTTATTTAAAAGTAAAAAAAAGGGAAAATTCAAAATTCAAAAGAATATTGTTTCTTTTGTAGTATCTCTTTTATAAATTCAGACTAATAGTCCAAATACTTCCTTAAAAGATTTTTCGAAATTTCAAAAAAAAGGTAAAAAAAAAAAAGTTCAAAGAAAAAATATTTCTTTAGTCTTCATCTCTTTTCCAAAAAAAATCAAAATATAAAAATCCAGAAAAATATTTTCTCCTTTTCTTTAAAAGATTGTATTTAGAAGGGGTTTAGTTTATTTCCCTATTCCTGATCGGCCCGAACTACGCCGGTTTGATTCTCACAGGGTGCGAGATACGTAGGCAACCCTCATCGGGTCCAACCTCCCCTTGTTTTCAAAAAAAAAAGCCAAAATGTTAGAATTTTATTTCCGTCATAAGTGAGTCGGGTGATGTCGTTTTGTCAAGAATAGTCGAATGTTTCCGAAAGGGACGCCGGAAGGCTGATTTTGCACAAACGACCATTGTTGGTCATTTTTATTTTTCCGGCCAAATTGCCCAATGGCCTTAAGATCCTCGTCCCCGAGGCTCTGTGAGGCCGTGTTCCCCGCGTCGGGTCATTCCTAAAAAAAAAGTCATAAATAAATCAAGTGATTGTTCTTGTCAAAAATAGTCAAATATTCCCGAAAGGGACGGCGGAAGGTTGATTTTGCATAAACAGCCACTTTCGGTCATCTTTTAGAGTTTTTGATCGGTTGACCCTCACAGCCTTAAAATCTTCATCCCCGAAGTGCTGAAAGGTCGTGTTCGAAAATCGGATCTTTCTTTCTAAAATATAGTCAAAACATTTTTGAGTCATATCATTTTTGCTTAAGTCACCTTAATAAATGTGCAGGATGAGCACAATGCAAAATGAACACTTTTCGATAATGCCTAAAATCCCTGTCAAGTTACGGCTATGGTGGAATGATCTAGGTGCTGAAGGGCAAGATGGGGTCAAGAAATATCTGAAAGGTCTCAGGGGTTTATTGGAAATCCAGCCTCGGGGAGATATCATAAGAGCTTTGGTAACCTACTGGGACCCAGCGCACAATGTTTTCCACTTCTCCGATTTTGAACTCACCCCGACTCTAGAGGAAATAGATGGGTACATCGGAAATGCTGAACTTCCATTAAGGCAAAAATACCTGGTTGCCCCAAGAGCTGTCACGGTGCATCGATTTCTAGACTCACTAAAAATACCCAGGACGGTCCATAACCCAGATTTGGCCGCCGGTTTTTGTAATCCATGCTTCATATACGACAGGTATGGTCATGTAGGAGGATTCAATAATCCGATTAACAAGCTATGCAGCAAAGGTAGTCGTCAGAAGTGGGATGAGCACAGACGGGTGGCTTTCATGATAACATTTTTGGGCCTTCTGGTATTTCCGAGGAAAGACGGAAATATTGATCTGAAAATATCCTGGATCGTCAGTACTTTGCTCACTCAGGATGAAAGTACTCTCACGCCTATGGTGGTATCTGATATCTTTCGAGATCTCACAGCCTGCAAAGCCAGGGGGAATTTCTTCGAAGGGTGTAACTTGCTGCTACAAATATGGATGACTGAACATCTCTGCCATCATTCCGAGCTTTTGAGCCATGGTTCCTCGAAGAAAACTTGCATAGAAGAGTTTTACATGAGAACCAAGGAGGTCAGTCTGCCCAAAGGAGTTATGGCATGGACTTCATTCTTTCAGACTCTCACTGCCAGCCAAATACAGTGGGCACTGGGATGGTTGCCTGTTGATGAGGTTATGTATATGCCAGCAGCTAGAACTCACTTTCTACTGATGGGACTTAAGAGCATTCAACCTTACGCTCCCTGCCGAGTCTTGAGACAACTCGGGAGATGCCAGATAGTACCACACGAGGAAGATCTTAGTGCTCAAACAATTGAGATTAGCCCTAACGGACAATTTCCTGAAGCAAAAATCCGCCAGATCTGGAATGAATGTCAATATTTGAAAGCGGATACTTGTGTGCAGGATCGGGCCAAAAGTGAAATGGCGCCAGGTTACCTTGCATGGTACAGAAGAGAACCTGAACACGAAAGGCCGGCTAAAAGACCCTACATCCTGAATTTTACCTAGTCGTCACAAAAGCAGTGGGATTGGTTAGCAAAAGAAAGAGGCTATCGTGCCGAAATCAGCAAATTGAAGCAACAAGTTGAAGGTCTAAAATATGAGCACAACGTGCAAGTTGCTACTGATCTAGGAGAAAAGAACAGGTTGACCCAGGAAAACGAGATGCTCAGGGCCCAGATCGAACATATGAGGATAGACGCTGATAACCAACAAAGGAGCCGGTCGGATGAACGATTGATAAAAGGTTTAAGGATGGAAAATGGGGAGTGCCAGAGTGAGTCAGAAAATCTTGAAAATACCATAGCAGGACTCGAAGCACACTGGGCAAGAAGGACAGAAAAGCGTAACTGGTACCTGCAGCAATTGAAAAGGGATCACAAGCAAACCATTGCCAATCTGGAGAAAAAGGTGGTCACTCTTGAGGATAGGGAGTTTGAGCAAACCCGAACCTTTGAAGCTGAAAATAGGCATTGCCACAAGCTCCTAGCCCAAATGGAAATAGAAATTCAGCAGTGGCAAAATCAATATCTCCGGGATTCTCGGATTATGACAGCCCGTAATGATCAAATAGAGCACTTACTCAAAGAAAAGAGGCAAACCAGGGATAAGATTAAGACCATTGCCCATGCCATCATCAGAAGGTGTCTACGATGTGGAAACATGACCAGCATTACCGTTCTCTCGGCAGTGATGATTTATGTCAAGCAGACCATGCATGAGCTGGAACAACTTGAAAGGGACCTCACACCTAAGACCGCGGCGAGGCCGAACGATGCCCCGCAAGCGCCAACTCTTGAAACCTTAATGTATTTATAGGTCGAGTCTGTATTTTCCATCTTAGCATCTTCTGTCCGTCTTTTCGCATCAAGGTGCATTAGTTTGTTGAGTCTGTACTTATTTCGAGGCTTGTTATTTTCCCCTTTTTTTTCAAAAATGTTAGTTTGTAATAGATTGTTTCAGTAATAAAATATGTGCTTTCTTTTACACTCGTTTGTTTTGAACTACGTAATGATCTGATTCACGCGGCATCGTGATACGTAGGCAATCCTCATCGGATCCGGTCACATTTTAACTGTAAATAATGAAATAATAAAAATATATATATATATATATATATATATATAAAATAATAATATATGATAAATAAAGGGAAGCCTAAAGAGAAGCCGGAATAACGCATGTCTTCGTTGCAAACATGTAGAAATTCACTTAACTGTATAGGTGCATCACGCCCCAACGTGAGATTACCTGTCTGTTATTTGTTTCAAACTAACCGTTTGCTTGCTGCTAAGTTCCAGGTTTTTAGAAAAGGTGGTTTGGTTTGGTGGAGGTCTGGCCTCACATTCATATTTCACGAGGTTGAAAGGAAGTGTTCAGTTGCCCGTCGCTAAGTCGAGAGGGAGTATTCACACTTACTTCACGAGATCAAAGGGAAGTATAGAGATGTCTTCAGAAATTCCTCTGCCCACAATTCCTGTCTCCGAGGAGAGTTCAATCTCGGCCGTCCTAACTCCCGAGTCAGCAACTACTAAGGAAAATAGAATCCTGCGGCTCCGCATGTTGGAAATGTTGGATGACTGGAATAACAGAAAAGAGCTACCGAGTGTTATCCCTGGGTTCCCTGAGTTGTTCTCCAGGACAAGTTGGACTTCCAACGTCCCCATAAGCTATCCAACTACCCCATTCGGGTACCCGGCTATTTCAGCCCACTCTGCTGGATCACCCTCTTATTCTTATCCCCGGATGTCAACAACAGATGTAGCTACGAACATATTCACTGCACTGCCCTGCCCGATCGTGGCACAACCCGCTACACACATGCCGAATTTTGACTCATCCTCATTCACATTTCAAGCACCATCCTTCTCACTAGAACCAACTCGGTTCACCACCAGCACTTATCCTCAACAACCTCAATACGAGTGTGCACCTGGGCAAGATCAAAACCCCAAAGCTTTTGAACAAGATGAGATGGCAAAAAGAATGAGGAGCCTCGAGCAGAGTTCGAAAAACATGCAAGGTTTAAGCGGTCAAAAGAGTGTTTCCTATACTGATCTGTGCATGTTCCCTCATGTGCACCTACCCGTGGGTTTCAAAACACCAAAGTTTGAGAAGTATGATGGGCATGGAGATCCCATTGCTCACCTCAAGAAGTATTGCAACCAATTGCGGGGAGCCGGCGGCAAAGAAGAATTGTTGACGGCATACTTCGGAGAAAGTCTGGTGGGAATAGCCTTAGAGTGGTATATGGACCAAGACATATCTCGATGGCATATATGGGATGATCTCGCTAAAGATTTTGTGAGACAATTTCAGTATAATATTGACATCATACCGGACAGAAATTCTCTGTCAAACTTGAAGAAGAAACCCTCGGAAAGTTTCAGAGAATATGCTATTAAATGGCGCGAGCAAGCATCAAGGGTAAAACCTCCCATGGACGAGATAGAAATGGTCACTACTTTCCTCCAGGCTCAAGAATCAGACTACTTCCGGAACATGATGTCAGCCATGGGAAAGCCTTTTGCGGAAGCGATCAAGATCGGGGAGATGGTAGAGAATGGTTTGAAAACGGGTAGGATCTTAAGTCAGGAAGCCATAAGGGCAACCTCCCAAGCCGTCCAAAGCGGGTCCGAAGGAATGGCAAGGGGGAAGAAAAAGGAAGAAACGTCCATGGCGGCATCAGAAGCAAGGGAATATCGTAATCCTAGGACCCGTTTTCCAGAAAGAACCCCACAACATTACTACCCCCACCAAAATGTGACCTATGCTCCTCAACCCTACATGGTCATGAATACCCAGCCTTATGTCCAGCCGCCACAACAATCCAATCGAGGCCAAGCTCCACCTCCCAGAAATCAGCCTCCCTACCGAAACCACTATAATCTGCAACCACCTCAAAATAACTTCCGCCCTCAAAAACCACCCAGAATACGGACTTTCACACCCATTGGTGAACCGTATTCTACCTTGTTCCCAAAGCTAGTCCATATGGGTTTCCTGCAACCAGTCCCCCAGACAAGGCACAATCCGGCATCACCTGCTTACAAAGCCGGTGTTAGGTGTGCTTATCATTCGGGAGCAGAAGGGCACGATACAAATGATTGTTGGACTTTGAGAAGGGTGGTTGAGAACTTAATAGAGCAGGGAAAGATAGTACTAAGGGATGAGGAGGTCCCAAATGTGACCAACAATCCGTTGCCCTCTCACAATAATGGGTCGTTGACTGGAATTTGTGAGGACAAGGAGTTTGATCCCGCCTTGAAAGCTATAATCGCCATCGTTGATGCAGGGAAAAAGCCTAAAGCCACCTCGAAGCTAGAGAAAGGGGAAAAGAAGACTAGTACTGTCAAGGTTGAGATCGAAGAGAAGGTCAAGACAAAGACAGTGACGATGGTGCCTGCGAGGAATGAAGTTCTTTACGTTCCACGAGGTCGAGCAGAGAAGCCGCAGAGATTCGAAGTCAAAAGGGCAAAACCAATGTATGTACCGAAAGGGGCCTATGTGGTCCGGGGGACGATTCAACCACCTCGACTGAATGAGCCAGTGGTTATCGGACGCGTACCACAGAAGCCGATGACAGACCCATCCACAGTACCGTGGAACTATCAAAGAACATTGGTTACGTACAAAGGCAGAGAAGTCACGGGGGAACTTCCGGAGAATACTTTCATTGGAAGATATTCAAACACTCAATAGTTAAACAACGCCACACGGAAACGCTTCCCACCCAAGAAGCCTGTAAGCGTTGAGGAAGCGGAAGTTTTCTTCCAAAAGATGAAAATGCCTGACTACGAAGTGGTGGATCAGTTACGCAAGTGCCCCGAGCAAGTGTCTATGTTATCTTTGCTGATGAGGTCGGCCGAACATCAGAAGATCTTGCTCAAAACCCTGAACGAAACGTATATACCGTCTGAGACTTCAGTTGAACAACTAGAACGAATGACGGAAAGGTTCTTCGCAGTTAATCAAGTTTCTTTCAGCAAGAACGACTTACCTCCGGAGGGAGTGACTCACAACAAAGCTTTACATCTGACAGTTAAGTGCGAAGACTACTACGTCAAGCGGGTAATGTTGGATGGAGGTTCAGGTGTTGACATTTGTCCGTTCTCTACGCTGCAGAGAATGGAAATTGGGACTGGAAGAATTCTCCCTAATAATGTCTGCGTAAGGTCTTTTGATGGCGTCAAGAGGGACACCCTCGGGGAAATAGACTTGGTATTGACTATAGGACCGGTGGAGTTCGAAATAACCTTCTAGGTGCTTGATATGGATACGTCTTACAATTTTCTCCTCGGAAGACCATGGATTCATGCGGCAGGGGCTGTACCTTCCACTCTTCACCAAATGGTGAAGTTTGAATATGAAGATCGGGAAATTGTGGTCCACGGAGAAGACGAACAATCTATTTATCGGGACCCATCCATCCCATATCTTGAAGTAGGGGAAGGGAGTGAGCACACGCTTTATCAGGCTTTCGAAGTTGTGCTGGCAGAGCAGTATGAAGAAGAAAGACCTTGCCCCCAACCTTTCCTATCCAATGCCTCAATCTTGGTGGCTAAAGAAATGATCCGACACGGATTCAGACCAGGGAAAGGGCTTGGACGAACGTTGCAAGGAATAACGGAACCCATCACCTTGCCTTCCACTAAGAAACTTTTTGGGATAGGTTTTTAACCCACTCTAAAAGATGAAGAATGGGCAAAGAAGAGGAAAAATGAGGGTTGGAAGCTGCCTCGACCATTACCACATCTATACGAGACTTTCGTCGGACCGAAATACATCAAAGAAGAAGACGATAAGGTTTTTACGGCCGAAGAGATCGAAGAGATATGTGGGGCAATGAGAGGAATGCTCTACGAAACTCACATGGTTCAACCAGGAGAAGGCACAAGCACCGCTGAGATACTATATATGGGGCCAAATGCCAAGCTTCGGAATTGGGAGGCCACGCCGTTTCCAACTAGGAAGGAGTCCGGCTATAATAATGCGGCTTTAAATAATATGACATGCTTGCGGACTTCACGCCCAGATCACAACGAGCTACTTAATTGCGAAATAATGAACCGAAAACCGGAATATGACGAAGAAGAGGCTTTTAGGGAAATAAATTGAGAATTGGAACACTTTGAGAATAAACCTAAGCCGAATCTGAATGACACTGAACCGGTTAATTTGGGAACTCCTGAAGAAATCCGAGAGACCAAAATAAGCATTCACACGGACGAAAAAATGCGAGACGTGATAATTCAACTCCTTTTTGAATTTAAAGATGTGTTTGCTTGGTCATACGATGACATGTTAGGATTAGGTGTTGATCTAGTGGTGCATAAATTGCCAATTTACCTTGATTGTCCTCAAGTTCAACAAAAGCAGAGAAAGTTCAAGACTGATGTTAGTGATAAGATCAAAGAAGAAATCACCAAGCAATTGAAAATAGGAGTAATCCGGGTAGTCCAGTACACTACGTGGTTGGCGAATGTAGTTCCAGTGCCGAAAAAAGATGGGAAGACCCGAGTATGTGTGGATTATCGAGATTTGAACAGGGCGAGTCCCAAAGACAATTTCCCATTGCCCAACATCCACATCCTTGTTGATAATTGTGCCAAACATGAGATACACTCTTTTGTAGATTGTTATGCTGGATATCATCAGGTGTTGATGGATGAAGAATACGCCGAGAAAACCGCCTTCACTACACCTTGGGGTACTTACTGTTATCGGGTTATGCCATTCGGTTTGAAGAATGCTGGGGCAACTTACATGAGAGCCATGACTGCCATTTTTCATGACATGATGCATCAAGAGATAGAGGTATATGTGGACGATGTGATAATCAAGTCCAGGACTCAGGACGATCATGTCCAAGACTTGAGGAAATTCTTCGAGAGACTGAGAAAGTACGACTTGATGCTAAATCTGGCTAAATGCGCCTTCGGAGTCCCATCGGGCAAGCTTTTGGGTTTCATATAGGAGAGGGATCGAGTTAGATCCAACAAAGATAAAATCTATCCGAGATCTACCTCCTCCAAGAACGAAGAAAGACGTGATGAGTCTATTGGGCAGGTTAAACTATATCAGTCGATTCATTGCCCAGCTACCTAGCACGTGTGAGCCCATATTCAAGCTATTGAGGAAGGATGCAGTAATCAAATGGACGGTTGAGTGTCAAGAAGCTTTTGACAAGATCAAAGAATATCTTTCAAATCCTCCAGTTTTGGTCCCGCCAGAGCCAGAGAGACCCATGTTCTTGTATCTGACAGTATTGGAAAATTCCTTCGGTTGTGTCCTCGGGCAACATGACATAATCGGAAAGAAAGAGCAGGCGATCTATTACTTGAGCAAGAAATTCACCAGCTATGAGGCCAAGTACACTTTGCTGGAAAGAACGCGTTATGCTTTGATGTGGGTCGCTCAAAAATTGAGACATTATCTCCAAGCTCACACTACTTACCTTATAAGCAGGTTGGATCCTTTGAAGTACATATTTCAGAAACCAATGCCTACTGGAAGACTGGCCAAGTGGCAAATCTTGCTTACTGAATTTGACATAGTCTATATCACTTGCACGGCAATGAAAGCCCAGGCGTTAGCAGATCATTTGGCCGAAAACCCGGTTGATGAGGAATACCAACCATTGAGTACTTATTTTCCAGATGAAGAAATAAACACCGTAGAAGTAGTCTCGGAAAATGCTCATGTTTGGAAGATGTTCTTTGATGGGGCCGTAAACGCCAAAGGTATAAGAATTGGGGCAATCTTGATCTCACCCTCTAGTCAGCACTATCCTGTTACAGCTAGGCTTCGCTTCTTTTGCACGAACAATACGGCTGAATATGAAGCCTACATCATGGGAATGCATATGGTGATCGATCAGGATGTTGAAGATTTATTGATTATGGGGGATTCTGACCTGATTATCCGGCAAGCCCAAGGTGAATGGGAAACTCGGGATGTCAAGCTTATTCCTTACCAACAGCACGTGGAGGATCTCGGCAAGCGATTCAAATCTATAGAGTTCAGGTATATCCTGTAGTGTCACAACAAACTAGCGGATGCACTTGCCACCTTGGCTTCAATGTTACCTTACCCAGGCAATGCCCACATCGATCCCTTGGAAATCCAAATTAGGGAAAGACACGGTTACTGTAATGTAGTCGAGGCAGGATCAAGTACCCAGCCATGGTACCATGATATCAAGAGGTTCTTGAAGACACAAGAATACCCCGAACATGCTACTGGAGATCAAAAGAGAACTATTAGGCGGCATGCAGGTGGTTTCTTTTTTAGCGGCGAAATTTTGTATAAAAGAACCCCGAATCTCAACTTGTTAAGATGTGTTCATGCCGAGGAGGCAGGGAGAATCATGCATGAGGTACATGCAGGAGTGTGCGGGCCCCACATGAATGGGTATGTTTTAGCAAAGAAAATCCTTCGAGCGGGTTATTACTGGATGACCATAGAAAAGGACTGTTTTAGTTTCGTTCGAAAGTGTCATCAATGTCAGGTGCACGGCGATCTGATTCATGCACCTCCCACAGAACTGCATCCCATGTCTGCACCTTGGCCATTTGTTGCTTGGGGCATGGACGTCATTGGTTCGATTGAACCAAAAGCCTCAAATGGGCACAGATTCATATTGGTCGCTATCGACTACTTCACAAAATAGGTAGAAGTTGTCACTCTCAAATCGGTCACTAAGAAGGCTGTGGTGGATTTCGTACATTCAAATCTTATCTGTCGTTTCGGTATTCCTGCAACTATCATCACAGATAACGCGGCAAACCTAAATAGTCACTTGATGGGGGATGTATGCGAACAGTTCAAAAGAACGCATAGGAACTCCACTCCTTATCAGCCCAAGGCCAATGGCGCTGTTTAAGCAGCAAACAAGAATATCAAGAAGATTTTGAGGAAGACGATCCAGAGTTCCCGACAATGGCATGAACAATTACCTTTTGCTTTGCTGGGATATCGCACTACAGTACGCACATCAGTAGGGGCAACCCCTTACTTGTTGGTTTATGGGACCGTGGCTGTGATACCAGCAAAAGTAGAAATTCCTTCGCTCCAAACCATTGTTGAAGCAGAGATTGAAGATAGCGAGTGGGTTAAGACTCGATTGGAGTAGTTGACTTTGATTGATGAGAAACAAATGGTCGCGGTTTGTCACGGGCAGTTGTACCAACAAAGAATGGCCCGTGCTTACAACAAGAAAGTACGACCCAGGAATTTTGAAGTAGGTCAACTGGTATTAAGGCGCATTCTGCCACATCACCAGGAAGCGAAAGGAAAATTCGCTCCTAATTGGAAAGGCACGTACATCATCAGGAAGATACTGCTAAGAGGAGCGTTGTATCTGGGTGATATTGAAGGAAATGATCTTGAAACAGCAGTGATTGCAGATGCAGTCAAAAGGTACTATTTCTGAGTTTTACTTCGGTGATGTCTTGGCGCATTTGGGATGATGAAGGTTTTATCCCCACTATCCAAACACTACCAACTCTCTCTACAAGCCTCTTAACCTGTTACATTTCTTTGGCTACCCTCCTTAAAAAAACCAACATTGATTGAGCCTGAACTACGTCTGACTTGATTCCGAAAGGATACGTAGGCAGCCTCTGTGGGTTTAGTCACACCAAAAATAAAGTCCAATTTACCCTGAAGTTGAAACTGGGGCCCACCCAATGGTTTCGAAGTTGTAATTTCACCCACAATTCTTTTACCAAGTACAAGTCCTTCGAATCAATTTCCAAAGGCAGGGGAAACCAAGAAAGATCATGATGGAAGCCGATACATTTTAAATTGAGAGAAATAAAATGAGAGAGTCTTATCGGTGAAAACCTTCGGTCACCATGAGACAACGGGAGTAGAGAAAATCGAAAATGAGAGAGTTTGTTTAGTAAAAACTCGCAAAGAGTGCTATCAGGCGACAGTAAGGAGAGAAATGAGAGAGGTCGGCTAGCGAAAACCCGCAAAGGGCGCTATCGGCCGAAAAGATGATTCCACCTCAGAAAGTTCTGGCAAGGTTCCACTGGCTTGGGAACATAAATCCGTTTTGGTTCATGAGGAAATGCAAGTTGGCGAAGATCGGGCATCCAGTCCAAAAGCATGTCATGTCAATTTAAAGTCAGCATGTTGCCTCAGATAAGTTTTTCTTGTCCCGAAAGGGACACTTCTCTTTTAAAAGTTCATTTTCTCTGCTCTTTGTTTCACCTTTCTTTGAATCCCTTTCATTTTTAACCCCAAATTCCAAATGTGCTGGAAAGAATAGGTGGCAGGACCGGTTTCACGGATCTCCGTTTAGTAAGAAGTAAAGAAAATACCTCGCTTCAGTGGCACGTCAGTCCAATCCCGATTGATCATGATGTTGATTGCTTTCGAAGTAAAGCCAAAAAAAACCGGCAAATCCCCAAAGAGTCTCCCCTTGTAAAAATCCCCAAAGAGTCTGCCCCAGCAAATCCCCGACGAGTCTGCCTTGTAAAAATCCCCAACGAGTCTGCCCCAATAAAAATCCCCACTGAGCCCGGATGGGATGGAAGAACCAAAGCCTTGCACGGGTAAATCATCACAAAATCCAGAAATGCGAGTCTGATCAATTTAAAAGGGGGTCGCTCGTGAAACCAATCAACGACAGAGTTTTTCAACAGGAATAAGGACGAGACAAAGCAATAGGAACAATCAAGGCCACCGAACCAACCACCGTTTTCAAACTGACAATTGTTCCTTGTTTGGAAAATTGAAACAGGTGTGAGCCAAAGCAACCGTGCAAGAAGCAGGTGCCGCCCAAAAGGAAAATAAATACGTGAATGCAAGAAACAGCTTTGCAATAAGGAATCAACCCAAAAGGGAAGTTTCCCCAAATTCTCTCATGCATTATACTAAACAAAAATGAAATAATAATAATAATAATAATAATAATAATAATAATAATAATAATAATAATAAAACGAAAAAGGGAGTGAGAAGAAAATTCAAAAAAAAGAGGTTTGGTTAGAATCCCCAATATTTCCTTTTAGCCAACATTAGGGCTCCAATCCCTGAGTTGAGCAGTTTTCTTTAGCCGACATTAGGGCTCAAATCCCTGAGTTGAGCGTTTTTCCTTTAACCAACATTAGGGCTCAAATCCCTGAGTTGAGCAGTTTTCTTTAGCAGATATTAGGGCTCCAATCCCTGTGTTGAGCAGTTTTCTGTTAGCCGACATTAGGGCTCCAATCCCTGAGTTGAGCGATTTGCTTTTAGCCGACATTAGGGCTCCAATCCCTGAGTTAAGCGTTTTTCCTTTAGCCAACATTAGGGCTCCAATCTCTGAGTTGAGCGATTTGCTTTTAGCCGGCATTAGGGCTCCAATTCCTGAGTTGAGCGTTTTTCCTTTAGCCAACATTAGGGCTCCAATCCCTGAGTTGAGCGATTTGCTTTTAGCCGACACTAGGGCTCCAATCCCTGAGTTGAGCGTTTTTCCTTTAGCCAACATTAGGGCTACAATCTCTGAGTTGAGCGATTTGCTTTTAGCCGGCATTAGGGCTCCAATTCCTGAGTTGAGCGTTTTTCCTTTAGCCAACATTAGGGCTCCAATCCCTGAGTTGAGCGATTTGCTTTTAGCCAACATTAGGGCTCCAATCCCTGAGTTGAGCGTTTTTCCTTTAGCCAGCATTAGGGCTCCAATCCCTGAGTTGAGCGTTTTTCCTGTTAGCCAGCATTAGGGCTCCAATCCCTGAGTTGAGCGTTTTGCTTTTAGCCGACATTAGGGCTCCAATCCCTGAGTTGAGCGTTTTTCCTGTTAGCCAGCATTAGGGCTCCAATCCCTGAGTTGAGTGTTTTTCTTTTAGCCGACATTAGGGCTCCAATGCCTGAGTTGAGCGTTTTTCCTTTAGCAGACATTAGGGCTCCAATCCCTGAGTTGAGCATTTTTCTTTTAGCCAGCATTAGGGCTTCAATCCCTGAGTTGAGCATTTCCTTTAGCCGACATTAGGGCTCCAATCCCTGAGTTGAGCGTTTTTCCTTTAACCAACATTAGGGCTCCAATCCCTGAGTTGAGCAGTTTTCTTTAGCCGACATTAGGGCTCCAATCCCTGAGTTGAGCAGCTTTCTGTTAGTCGACATTAGGGCTCCAATCCCTGAGTTGAGCGATTTGCTTTTAGCCGACATTAGGGCTCCAATCTCTGAGTTGAGCGATTTGCTTTTAGCCGACATTAGGGCTCCAATCCCTGAGTTGAGCGTTTTTCCTTTAGCCAACATTAGGGCTCCAATCCCTGAGTTGAGCGATTTGCTTTTAGCCGACATTAGGGCTCCAATCCCTGAGTTGAGCGTTTTTCCTTTAGCCAGCATTAGGGCTCCAATCCCTGAGTTGAGCGTTTTTCCTGTAGCTAGCATTAGGGCTCCAATCCCTGAGTTGAGCAATTTGCTTTTAGCCGACATTAGGGCTCCAATCTCTGAGTTGAGCGTTTTTCCTTTAGCCAACATTAGGGCTCCAATCCCTGAGTTGAGCGATTTGCTTTTAGCCGACATTAGGGCTCCAATCCCTGAGTTGAGCGTTTTTCCTTTAGCCAGCATTAGGGCTCCAATCCCTGAGTTGAGCATTTTTCCTTTAGCCAGCATTAGGGCTCCAATCCCTGAGTTGAGAAATTTGCTTTTAGCCTACATTAGGGCTCCAATCCCCGAGTTGAGCATTTTTCCTTTAGCCAGCATTAGGGCTCCAATCCCTGAGTTAAGCAGTTCGCTTTTAGCCGACATTAGGGCTCCAATCCCTGAGTTGAGCGTTTTTCCTATAGCCAACATTGGGGCTCCAATCCCTGAGTTGAGCAATTTTTCTTTAAGCCAGTATTAGGACTCCAATCCCTGAGTTGCGCATTTTTTTAGGGCTCCAATCCCTGAGTTGCGCTTTGTAGACTAGAGTTTTCCAATCCCCTCATCAATTCTGTAAATTTTCATGGCAATTAACTCAGGAAATTTTCCTAGTGAAACTGGGGCAGAAAATTTTGTTCGTTTTGTTGTTTCAACAGGTCTGACCTCGAGGCGCATGGATCGAGATGACCTACGGTTTGAGTCTCAATCCAGAATAAAGAAAAGAAGAAAAGAACAAAAAGAAGCTGTTCCCAAATATTGGAACAAACAAAGGGCAGGTCGCTCAAAATTTGATCAAATTCCCGAGCTCCGCCAATCCCGTTTCACTCAATACTGCAGAAATAAACAAGCGCCTACAACTTGCGAGCATCAAGATTCGGATCGAAGTCTACAAGCAGAATCAGCTAAGACCCAAGATCAAGTTGCAAAAGAATTATAGATAGGAATCTTGTAACTAGCGGTTGACAGGCATAAGTAGTTAGTTCAGTTTCAATTTCCTTTGGTTGTAATAAGGAGGTCAGTAAAGCAGTAGTGGCAACAGCAACAGCAGTAACAGCAAGCATTGCAATCCCATGGTAGTCCCAGCTACCAAAGTTTCCCGAACTACATTGACCTGATTCATGTTTAGCCCAGGATATGTAGGAAATCTTTGAAGCAAAGATTCGGTCAAATCTTTCAAAAATGTGCTTCACACGGAGTAGTCCAACGGGAAAAAATCACTCATATTCGCTCACTTTATCTTTGACAAAAACCTCGCATGTTTCCGGGCAAAGAGGGGCAGCTGTGAGCACGTGATTTTTGTTTACACGACAATTACTCCAAAAGAAATCGAAAAAATAATAATAAATTGTCTTTGTGTATAATTTTGTGAATTTGCTTAGCATTTTTGTAGCTTTTATCTGTGATTTGTTTAGTTTTATCAATTGAAAATACAAAATATATGTCGTGCATAAAGTCGGGATCTGGTTCTACTATTAGGAATTAATTAAATCATATTTGGTTTTTAAATGAATGAAAATCACAAAAATATTATTTTTGGTTAATTTTGTCATTTTTATTTTTTGGTGTGATTTTGTTTAGTTAGTTTTTGATCTTGTGTGAATCAATTAATGTCTTTCTAGTATAATTATAATTTCACAACTTATTTTAGGATTTTTGGTAGATTAGTATTTATAAAGGGAATTAGAAGAAGAAAAGAAATGGTTTAAATGTGGACAAATCGGAATTGGGCTGGTTTTTAGACCCAAAAATCAGGCCCAAACTCATTGATCCAATCCGGCCCTCCCCAGATACAAAAGAAACGACGCCGTTTTGGCACCCTTCATCTGAACCGTTGGTCAAACAGATCCAACGGTCCAGTTCAGGTCCCTCATTAATCCAAACGACGCCGTTTAGGCATGACCAATTGGAGCCGTTCATCCCTTCCAATCCAACGGCTCCCAAGCTTTCCCCAGATACCTGACCCACTGAAACCCGGATTGACCCATCCCCAACATGATACCAAACGACGTCGTTCCCTTAAGTGGAAAGATCAAGGCCGTTGATCATTTATGATCCAATGGCCAAGATCGAACCACCCATCCGGTATATAAGCCTTCCCGTCTCACCACACGCCCTAAGCCAGACCCCCCCCCCCCTCCCTCGCGTCGTCTCCCTCACTGAACCCAAACCCCTAGAGCCCTAGAGCTGCCCCCCTTTTCCCTCACCGTAAACCCGGCAGCAACAACGCCGGTGACCACCAGACTAACACCCCTATTACACCTTGACCCCCTGAACACGGATCTACAAACCATGGGTCTCGAATCTTCCCCCACCGTCTCGAATCTTCGTTTGAAGATTCGAGCCGGACCCCAACCTATACCAAACCCCCCCAAATCCATACCAGGCCCCCCCCCCGACCTCCCGCGTGACCAAACCATGCTTGGTTTGGTCCGAATCTAACCAGAAAACCCCAAGTCCCAAATCAGGCCCAAGAACCCTAGAAATCCGGAATCTGAAGTTTTTGTCCAATTAAACGAGAAGGTTGGGGTCTAATAGACCTTAATCCAAGTGTTCTCAGTTGAGAACACTTTGATTAAAGTCCGTTCAACCCCAAAAGAGGTTCGATTCAGAATCCGAGACATGGTCGTCTGATTTTCAATTCTTTAAGGTATTTTCTTCTTCTTTTCCTTGCCTGTTCATGTTGTTTGTTTGTTCATATGTTCAAATGTTAGTTGATTTTTTTTTATTTATTATTTTTTGTGTCGATTATTCTGTCCACCTTACCCGGACCTTTCATTTGGTCTAGTTTTTCTCTATTAACTGATTGAGTGTATGTGTGTAAACTATATAATCGATTGAAAATGAATTTGGTCGATCAATTAGTTTCCAGAGCAACCTTTGTTTTGACAGTACAATTTGCACCCCCTGTTAATACTGTTCGATTCTAATACATTTGGTGTTGATTGAATGTGTTGTAATTCGCGTAGTCGATTCGATATATGTCGTCAATTGGTTTCAGTTTGGAATGGTAATTAATTTGACTTGTGTTGTTTAGTTTCTCACTAAGGCATTGTTTGAATCCAACTACGAATTGAGTATAGTTGCTTGTAGTTTGTTCAGTTTGAATCAGAAATCATTTAAGGATTGGTTTATAGCTGCAGTTTAGTATAGATTTCAGAATTTAGTTTAATTTGAGGGCATGTGTACTCATTTTGGACCTTGGGCAGCATGTGCTTTGTTAGTTGTTAAAGAATTAAAGTAGAATGGATAGCATGTGCTGTCAGGGCATATTCATGCTGCCCATATTTGCTAATTTAATAAAGGACAGGCTACTTTAACAACAAAAAGGGGGGTTGTCAGGGGAATCTCATGGGAAGGGCTTTTCTTTTAATTTGTGAGTGAAAAAAAATAGGAGGAGAACATGGGTGGAGCTCAGGCTGGATGGGTTTTGAACAGGCTGTTGGAGTGGTTTGAGCTGGGATATAAAAGGGAGAAGGGGAATCAGAAAAGGGAGAAGATCATAAAGAAAGACACCCCTGAAAAAACTAAAGAGTTTCAGCCATCAAAACCTCTCTAAAAATCTATCTCCCTTTAGTTTTCAGCAACATAAAGAATCAGAAAATAGAGGGGATTTGTGGTCGAACCAAGAGTTTAGAATCAGAAAACTGGGCAAAGACCCAAGAGTTTAAAACCAGAAAAGGATATAGAGAGAGTTTGTTTCTGTATAAAGAGAGAGTTGTTTCAAGTTCAATTGAGTCTTTTTTTTGTGTTGATTTTTGCTGTTGGGTTTACAAAACATTTCGGGCTTTGTTGGAGTGTTGTTTCTGGTTTGGAATTGGTTTGATGTTGGTTTGAATCTGCTACTACTGCTATGACTATAGTTTGTTGCTGCTGCCATTCTTTTGTTGCTGCTGATTTCTCTACCTTCTTCTTCTTCTTTTTGTGTTTCAACATCGAGGTACACACTAGAATTTCACATTGATGTAACAGTAAAAGCATGAAATGAAATATGCGAAGGAGTTTAATCATTTGTTGCTGTAATTACAGCTTTATAAAATGTTGTTAGATTTGTGTAATTCGTTAGTTTGTAATTCAATAGAAAATACATTAGGTAGCTTGTACTTAATTGAAACTTAGTTTGTTTAACACTGTTGATCTTAGTTATTTAGTTGTCTGTATGACATGGAGTGCACAGGTGTTTAATATATCGATAGTTAAATCTCATCTATATTCTTATTTTAAACACATAAGGCAGGTTGTTTCTAATTTGGCAAAAGATGCAATATAGTTCTAAGTCATTTAAACTGACTCTATCAAATTGGATTTCGTTAGGCAGTTTATAGGACCATGTTCGAATCCCATTAGTAGCAGCTTCTAATAGTTAATTCCATTAATCTAGTTTAAATAAGTTAGTTTAAATTCAACTCGAAGAATGTTTAGCGTGAGTTTTAGCATTTTATTAATCTTGTATGCAATTTTCTTTATTAAGTTAAAAGCATTTTCGCTCATGGAATAAGGCATGAAACAATTCCTCGCCTCATAGATAATTAATCTGATAATTAATAAGAGGTCGGAGCTGGCCAAGCACGTTAATTTAATTGGCATGTATTTTCCTTCATTTTTAGAGACAAACATAATAGAAATGTAGTCGTTGTAGGTTTATCCTTTCAAAAAAATGAGACGAGCCTCGCCAAATAAAAATGTAAATTGCGGGGCCCTCAATAATTGGTCAAAAAAATAAAATACTTAGAATTTGGGATGGACTGTTTAGTGAATTTCACTGCCTTCCCCAAAGATAATTACGCGTTAGGCTCTTTAGGCGCGATTTTAATTAAAATACCTTCTTAAAATCGGGTGCGCATTTATGTGACCCAAATTCGAGTCTCAACGGAGTCGGAATGTATTAACAACCAAGGGTGCATTGATTGCGACGTGGTTCGAGATGCATTTTCACGACGTTGCAATTCTATAAAAAATTATAATAATAAAAGCGGTTTAAACTTAATAAAAGAACATAAGTCATAACATGTATTTAAATCAGATATTTAGCCATTATAACAATTTATGCGACCGTGCTAGAACCACGGGATTCGGGGGTGCCTAACACCTTCCATCGGGTCAACAGAATTCCTTACTTAGAATTTCTGGTTTGCAGACTTCATTTGGAAAGTCGAAAATTTCCTCGATTTGGGATTCAAGATAAACCGGTGACTTGGGACACCAAAAGCCAAACCTTTCCCAAGTGGCGACTCTGAATTAAATAAATAATCTCATTTCGAATATTGTCACTTAAATTGGAAAAACTCTCTCGCGCATTTACCCTTCGGGGCGGACGCGCAAAAAGGAGGTGTGATAATTGATAAAGAGAATGGAAAAGATGAAGTTTCTAGAGCAATTTATAGACTAACTTGAGGAACCAATTTCTTTATTGGCCTGAGTGTACAATGTGCGGATTAGAAAACGGTCAATTGATCGTTCTCTTAGTTGATCTGGATATGATGAATAAAAGGTTTAGCAATTGTGAATTTTTTTAAATGAGCATTCTTTTTATATTATATTTTATCTTTTGACACACTTATTTTATTATTTCAGGTTGTACTATAATGATGCTTGAAAATGTAGCATATGGAAGATTTTAATACAGTGAGATTTGCAAAAATTGTTCCACGCTTCTTGGTTGTTACTTCCCCAATAGCCTTGATTATTGCCACTCCAATTGCCTTAGTTATTTTGACCCATTCCAATTTTCTTGATTGATCCAATTCTCTTGGTTATTTTGATTGTTCCAATTACCTTGATTGCTTGAATTCCAATTCCCTTGATTTCCTTGTGGTCTCCATTGTTGTTGATTCAGGCCTTGATTGTTGTTTCTTTGCCCTTGGAAGTTGTTCACATATTGTACTTCCTCCTCTTGTTCATTGTATTGTCCATCTTGATCAAATCCACTATCATCTTGCACATAATTTCCAACCCGATTTTGCACTTGAGGATCCTTTTGCCTTCTCTTATTTACCATCATACTAACTCTTTCCATTGCGTTTACTTGCTTGGGACCTTGCACTTGTTGAAGTTGAGCTTTTGCTAGTTGATTCATTGTGATGGTCAACTCGGCAATTTCTTGCCCATGATCATGCAATTCTTCATGCAAGTGATTCACATTTGGATCGCCTTGAGGAATGTTTGCTCTACTTTTCCATGCCGGTGAAGTATCCGCCATTTCATCAAGAATCTCACAAGCTTCCGCATGCGGTGTTGTCATGAAATTTCCACCGGCAAGTTGGTTGACCATGCACTGATTGGTAGTATTGATCCCCCTATAGAAAGTTTGTTGAATCATAGCCTCCGTCATGTCATTGTTCGGGTACTTTTTCACCATAGTACGGTACCTCTCCCATATCTCATGCAAAGGCTCATTGGGTTCTTGTTTGAAATCTAGAATCTCATCCCTAAGTGTTGCCATATGTCCGAGAGAAAAGAACTCGGAAATAAATTTCTCGGCCAATTCATCACATGTATGGATAGAATGATTTGACAACCTTTGTAACCAATCCAAAGCCTTCCCCCATAGAGAGAAAGGGAATAGCCTCAATCTTAAATCATCCTCGGAGACGTTTGTCTATTTACTCTCCCAACAAGTGTCAACAAACCTTTTCAAGTGCTTACACACATTTTAATTCAGAGCCCTGGTGAAGAATCCACATTGTTCCAACAATGTAAGCATAACATTTGTGATTTAAAAATTTCCCGCCCTAATGCAGGGTGGCACTATGGCACTTGCATATCCTTCATTTGGCAATACCTGGTGTGTCGCCGCTCTTGGAGGAGGTGGGGGAACGGGAGCATTGTCTTGAGGCGGCCGACCTTGTCTATTTTCTTGAGGTTCAAGAGGAACCTCATCAACTTGGTCATCCCCCAATGGCACGTTTCCAATAGGATCATTGTTTTTGAGAGTCATTGTATCACCTACAATTGTTTCACCAAAAAGATTAGTAACCCGGAAGGGAAGGAAGACAAATCACACACAAAACCAAATATGTAGCTAAATCCATTTTTAGCTCCCCGGCAACGGAGCCAAAAAATTGATGTCGCCTAAGTTCACACCTCAAATTGGGGTTGTAAAGTGGTAGATGCAATTATAATTACCCAACTAGGAGTCGGGATTGATTCTACAGGGACCGTTGATGGGATTAGTGGTATATATTTTGACTAAGCGCGTAAGGTGTCTAAGTTGCACTTCCACAAACTTTGTTTTGATTCTACTTCTAAATTATGCTACGGTGTAAATATAAAATATCAAGCTAGAGAATATGTTTTTGTGATTGTTTTTCAAATATATAAAAGGTCTAGGGCTATGACTTCCACCTAGATGGTTGCCTAGCGGGTTATGGGTTTTAGAGCGGGTTTTGTTTTAGTCGGGGCATAATATAGCAATCAACACACAATTACCCACTCAATACCTCTTGGTAATAGAGTGGTTTTGTCCAATTTGGCTTTCTCAAGTCCAAATAGGTAATTCACAAAACATTTGATAGATACTCAAGTTGGGTTTTACTATCTCTAGATCCAACCCTTTAATTGGGACTATCAATTTTTTGAGTTCACCCCAATTTTTTGTTAGTCAAGTTTTTCTAGACTCAATCTCTCTTTCTCAAGTAGAGGCTAAGTCAAATAGGCTTGAACCAATATATGCAACCACTAATTCTACAATTAAAGCAAGAACTAGGCTAAATATTACATATCCAACCATAAATAAGCCCTAAATCAAATACCCATTAGGTACTCACACTAGGGTTGGGTCAAAATCCTAGCTAGAAATTTAGCTACTCATAGATAAAAATGAAGAAATTAAAGAATTAATGATAATTAAACTCATATTGAAAAATTAAAAGACAAAAATCTAATGTTTAATCACTAAAGTAAGCTAAAGTTACTAAAATCGGTAAAGAAAAACGGCTACAAACTTTCTGAAGTTCAAACTTAACCTAAATTTGACAAAAAGAACTATTTATACCTAGCTGAAATTATCGGACAAATTTGCCCTTGCGGAGGTTCTGTGACCCACAATTCTGTGTGCAGTTCGCACTTTGAGGCTGGCTTGACAGGATGGACTTCTACGGCCGCACAATTCTGGGTTGCGGCCGCACTTCTTCAGATTCCGCAGACCGCACATTTCTCAGTGTGGCTGCAATCATGAACTTGCGCTTGACATGAGAGACTTTTGCGGACCGCATGTTTCAGATTGCGGCTGTACTTTTGAATTCTGCGGCCGCATACTAATAGTGCGGTCCACAATTCTTCATGGTCCCAGACTCCCATCTCTCTGAACCTCATCTTCTACGGCCGCATAATAATTGTGCGGTCCGCACTTTGCAATGAAAATCTGTCAGAGGTTCTTCTTGGTCAGCGGCCGTACTTAATATTGTGCGGTCCGCACTTTGATCTTTTTGCTTTGTCTTAGTCCTTGTTAAACTTTCTCGTTCTTGAGTTGATTTTCATCTCTTTGGCTCATATTCCAACACTCCTGTAAGAAAGAATATTTCATCAGTTTTTGGGAATACCTTTAAGTAATTTTAAGCTAAAACGAAAGTAAAAGAGTGCAAATAAGTAGTCAAAATCCATACTTATCAGAGACACCCTCCTATACCGATTCTATGCTCGACGAGGCCCAAGCGGCAAAGAGAAATCAAGTGAAGGAGCACAAGGTGCATACGACCCCCTTTGTTCCTTCTTTGATGGCGTGGACATGTCCAATTTGGATGACTTTACCTAGTTGGGTGACTTGTAGGTCCCGAAGAAGGACATGTCTTCAGAAACTAACGGACCGAGCTCAAGACCAAAACTGGTGAAGTAATTTCCTACTCCGAGTGTGGACCCCGGCCGCAAGAGAACAGTCATTCTTACGGTCCCAAAGGATGCTAAAGTTTTATCTGCTCCAGTGGGCATTGCCAGTTACCTCTAATGTCCGGTGACCAAAAAGGACTAGGCGAAGATGAACTAGGTGAGCACGTAGAGTCTCTTCAACGAGTCTCAACAAGTGCTGAACCGGGTAAGGCATGAATACTCTTTTGTAGATTCCACTTAGGTTTCAATATCTCTTACTGTTTTTGTTGCTTTGCAGGCCTCGGTGCTTCACCATGAAAGCTTCCTCAGGTTCTGCTCTAAAATCAACCAGCTTGAGTTTGAGTTTAAGGAGCAGGCCCGAAAGAAAGAAATGGATAAGCTCCTCAGTGAGCAACAATACGAGGCCATCAACGACCTTCAGGCCGAGCTGGACAGGTCTCGGAGGTAAGCTTCGATCCTGAGGCAGGAACATTTCGACCTGGTCGAAAAGGCAAAGGTCATCGAACTTAAAAATGAGGAGCTAGTCATATCGACTAACGACAAAACATCACAGGTCCAGCAGAAGATCGACCAACTTCGAGTTGAAATGAACGAGGTCTAAGCCATGGCTGATGGGTGGAAAATAAAAAAGGACCTGCTGGCTTCGGAGAAGGAAACCACCTAGGAAAAGCTAGCATCGGTGGAGGTTTAATTTTGGGTGGCGAAGGAAAGTTGACAAGAGGTCCTAGCTGATTGGTAATCTCCGAGCATAGCTGAGCTCGGCTATCGTAGAGTGGGATGACCTCGGAAGAGAATATGAGGCAATGAATTTCAAGTTGGATACAACCTCTTCCATTGCCGAAGAGATGGTGGCCCAATACAAGGTCGATGTCGAAGCAGCCGAGACCCGCCTGAAGACCAAGATCGAATATATGAGGCGGTTATCTCGAAGGGAGACCCTCAAAGAGATCCACGTTCGAGATTTCGACCTGTCGATTGAGATAGAGGAAGCAATAAATCTCGAGGACGAGGCGAAGAAATTTTACAAGCCTGAAGATGCCGAAGGCTCCAATGGTTATGAAGGGTCCGAAGGCTCCGATGGTTCTAGCGACGAGTCAGGCCCCGGCGAAGACTAGGAATGAATGCCTTAGTACTTTTTTAGTTTTAGTTTTAGTTTTGTGTGTGTGTATATATTATTTATTTTAAGGCCATTTTTTGTTGGGCCTTTGTAAATACATTCTGGAATATATACATATATAATTTCCCTTCTGGCAATTTTGAGTCTCTACCTTTTTAGCATCTTTTCATAATTTCTATTCTTTCAAATGTTTCCAACACCTTAGCATAGAATCAAATGTAGTAGTAAGTCGTTCATTTTTCAAAGCTCCAAACATATCCTGACTTTGGTGCAACTTTATTTGCTCGAGGCATTGAAAACTAGGTTTGACCAGAAGTTTTTCCAAGATGCTTAAGTGATTTTAGATGACGCTTTCGCCAAGGATAATTTTTTATCAGGTTTTGAATTTTTATAAAGGCCTTATGTTCTGATTACGAGCTTCGAACGTCTCCGAGCCCCTTTAGGGTGGCCGTAGCCTTTTGTGTTTAGGCACTGCCTAATAGGATTTGTGCCTCTGGGATTTGGTAGCCCGAGTTGCCCGAACTATTTTCGGACGACAGTTCCCAAGTAGAGGTAGCCCTTGGGCTCGAGAGTCCCCAAATAGGGGTATTTATAGTGGAGCATTTTTATTAAAAATAATGGTTTGAAAAATATGATTTTATTTAGTTACTAATATTACCACTTTCGAATATGCTTTAAATAATATACATAGATAATATGAGAAAGATTATAAAAAAAATTTATTCTAAGGAAATAAATTATTTTTGTACAAGAAAAGAAGATTATCTTTTTACCATTTTAAGAATTAAGCGTAAAAAATTTTACTCTTTATATGAGATTAGGAAAATTATAAGTTGAGAAAATATATGTATTTTTACAAGGATATTTTAATGAAATAATAGTGTATGGTACCACATGACCATGATAGTAAAGTATATTATAGTATGATGTATAAAGTGTATAAAAATAAATAGTATTTTAAGTAAGTTGAAATAATTCATAATTATGTGGATAATTGATTAATTATTGGGTAATTAATTAAAGAGGGGGATAATATTTAACCACGCCCCCAACGTGGCAATCATCTCTTCCATTTAATTAACTAAGCATGAAAGATTGCAAGGTGTCACACTTGAGAAAGAAGTGTGACACCAATCTTAATTAGGTGGAGTCACTTAAGAATAACAAATACATTTTAACATCATTTTGACTTGGAGCTTCTGTTACGAATACAATCAAAATCTCTTCAAAAAATTCAACAAAACATTCCATTCCTTTTAACGTCATCTTCTAAAGACCTCAATTCAAGCTTTTCATTTCATAGTTACTTAAGGAGAGGTTTCGGCCAAGATAATCTTTGCATAAGCAATGATCTTTTCATACAACTTGTTCCGTATTTTTGCAAAAGATGTATATTAGAGGAAATATCAAGAAAATCGGTTCAGGTATGTTAAAGGCTATTCTTTCTTTCTTTTGGAATGATCTAAGTAATGATACATAAATGTAATGTTATTCCATAAGTGGTTCTACTCTCAGCAATTAAGGACTATATTATTCACTCCCGTAAAGTGATATTCAGCCATGTTTAAGTATGTTCCCAAGTTTTTATTGAGGTATATGATAAAGAATGCGGATTCTATTCTTTCAAATACTTTTCTTCCAGTATTCACAAAGAAGATGCCGCGTAAGATTGTCCTTATCAAAATACTTTACCTGTTTTTATAGATTCATCCACATATAAGTAGATAACAGTTTTGATTGGTTTAGCATTAGTTTGTTTCTAGTGGCACACATTTGCTGATAATTACATTATCCTTTCACAAGAACGCATATTCTATTTGGGTATCCTGTGAATTTTGATGGTTAACAGATGTGATATGCTTTAGTTGTTTAGGGGTGATTATCATTTGTTTTTCTACTCATGGGTTTTAGGGAGTTTTCAATCCTATCTTGTGCTAAGTACAAAAGCTAGGAAGGTTTACCAGAAAAGTGTAATCAGTGTAGGATGATTATTGTAGTTTGACATTTCGTGGCTAGTATGGGAAACCAACAAATACGATTAGGAGTATTTATTAGTGCTTTTGCAAGAGTGTCCTAATTTTTGCCAAACTATGCATCTTTATTTACCACCGAGATATGGCCGGTTGGGCAGTCATGCATTTATCACCGTGCTATGGCCGGTTGGGCAGTCATGCATATTTATTTACCACCGTGCTACGGTCGGTTGGGCAGACATGCATTTACCACCAGGATACGGCCGGTTGAGCATTCACCACCGGTTGGGCAGTCATGTATCATTATTTACCACCGATTGGGTAGTCATACATTTACCACGTGCGATGGCCGGTTGGGCAGTTACCACTGATCAGTTGAGCAGTCATGTATCATACGATATGGATAAGAGTATTAAAGAGAAGCGTTGTATATATGTAAGTATAATAAGTATGCATATACGGTGGCACTTCAGAGATTCAGGTTGATTTTTATATGTTTTTAATTAATGTTGAATCATTGATATATTTCAGTTCTGCCTTACATACTCAGTACATTATTCATACTGATATCCTTTTGTTGAGGACGCTGCATTCATGCCTGCAGGAATAGATAATCAGTTTGACGAGCCCTCATAGTAGACGAGATTGGTATTCAGCAAAGGATCGGTAAGACTCCACCTCATTCGGAGTGCAGCCGAGTCTATGAGTCATCATATCCGAATTTTTCTATAGACTTATGGGTAGGTCGGTACCCAATCCTATTTGATGTAAAATAATATTAGAAGCTTTGTAGATAGAGGTTTATTTTGTATAGTATGTTAGATGCCTTGACTGCCCATATGTATTCATGTTTTAAGAAAAATGGTTCAGTGATATAGTGTTTTCCACTTATAGTTATACATTACGAGTTGTGTCCATGTTGGCCCATGATAGTTACAAAGAAAAAAAAAGAGTTGCAGAGTGGTTCACTCAGGCCAGTGCGGCACCGGGTGCCAGCCATGCCTCCCGAGGTTTGGGGCGTGACAAAGTGGTATCAGAGCGGGTCGTGTCCTAGGAAGTCTATAAAGCCGTTCCTAGTAGAGTCTCACTTATGGGTGTGTTGCGCGCCACATTTATAATTGAGAGGCTATAGGGCATTTAGAAAATGTTCCTCTTCTTTTGTTTCCATATCGTTCCATAGAGCTGAGTTGTAAGAAGTCAGTATGAAGCTTTCACCAGATTTTGTATGCACCAGAGGTGCAGCTATCACAGTAGAGCTTTAAGGCGTTATTTCTATCTATGTGGAACGAAGGTTATGAAAGAAAAAAAGATACGATGCAAGATTAAAAGGTAAGTAACGTAAAGGTAAAGAAGATACGAGATACTCACGTACAAAAGATTGTGAATAGTCAAGACTTCAGATATAGTGTGGGTTTTAATTTTAATTTACAGAGGAGGCCCTAGTAAAAAAATTATAAATTTTTAAGAGTTAACATTCGAGGACGAATGTCCTAAAAGGGGGAAGAATGTTACACCCCATAAGTTTAACAACCTTGATATCGTTATATATATATATATATATATATATATGATATAGTATTTTGAGTGGAACTTTTTTATAAAAAAAATGGTTTGAAAAATACAATTTTATTTTGTTATTAATATTACCACTTTCGAATATGCTTTAAATAATATACATAGATAATATGAGAAAGATTATGAGATTGTTTTATTGTAAGGACATAAATTATTTTTTTACAAGAAAAGAAAATTATCTTTTTACCATTTTAAGAATTAAGTGTACGAAAATTTTTACTCTTTATATGAGATTAGGAAAATTGGAAGTTGAGAAAATATATGTATTTTTACATGGATGTTTTAATGAAATAATAGTGTATGGTACCACATGACCACGATAGTAAAGTATATTACAGTATGATGTACAAAGTGTATTAAAAATAAATAATATTTTAAGTAAGTTGAAATAATTCATAATTATGTGGATAATTGATTAATTATTGGGTAATTAATTAAAGAGGGGGATAATATTTAACCACGCCCCCAACGTGGCAATCATCTCTTCCATTTAATTAACTAAGCATGAAAGATTGCAAGGTGTCACACTTGAGAAAGAAGTGTGACACCAATCTTAATTAGGTGGAGTCACTTAAGAATAACAAATACATTTTAACATCATTTTGTATTGGAGCTTCTGTTAGGAATAACAATCAAAATCTCTTCAAAAATTCAACAAAACATTCCATTCCTTTTAGCGTCATTTTCTAAAAACCTCAATTCAAGCTTTTCATTTCATAGTTACTTAAGGAGAGGTTTCGGCCAAGATAGTCTTTGCATAAGCAACGAGCTTTTCATACAACTTGTTCCGTATTTTTGTAAAAGATGTATATTAGAGGAAATATCAAGAAAATCGGTTCAGGTATGTTAAAGGCTATTCTTTCTTTCTTTTGGAATGATCTAAGTAATGATACATAAATATAATGTTATTCCATAAGTGGTTCTACTCTCAGCAATTAAGGATGTCTATGTTATTCATTCTCGTAAAGTGGCCATGTCTAAGTATGTTCCTAGTCCCTATTGAGGTATATGATAAAGAATGTGGATTCTATTCTTTCAAATACTTTTCTTCCCGTATTCACAAAGAAGATGTCGCGTAAGATTGTCCTTATCAAAATACTTTACCTTCTTTTATAGATTCATCCACATATAAGTAGATAACAGTTTTGATTGGTTTAGCATTAGTTTGTTGCTAGTGGAACACATTTGCTGATAATTACATTATCCTTCCACAAGAAAGCATATTCTATTTGGGTATCTTGTGAATTTTGATGGTTAACAGATGTGATATGCTTTAGTTGTTTAGGGGTGATTATCATTTATTTTTCTACTCATGGGTTTTAGGGAGATTTTGTCAATCCTATCTTGTGCTAAGTACAAAAGCTAGGAAGGTTTACCAGAAAAGTGTAATTAGTGTAGGATGATTATTGTAGTTTGACATCTTGTGGCTAGTATGGGAAACCAACAAATATGACTAGGAGTATTTATTAGTGCTTTTGCAAGAGTGTCCTAATTTTTGCCAAATTATGCATCTTTATTTACCACCGAGCTACGGCCGGTTGGGAAGTCATGCATTTACCACCGTGCTACGGCCGGTTGGGAAGTCATGCATTTACCACCGTGCTATGGCCGATTGGGCAGTCATGCATATTTATTTACCACCGTTCTACGGTCAGTCGGGCAGACATGCATTTACTACCGGGCTACGGCCGGTCGGGCAGTCACCACCGGTTGGGCAGTTATGTATCATTATTTACCACCAGTTGGGCAGTCATACATATACCACCGTGCGATGGCTGGTCGGACAGTTACCACTCATCAGTTGGGCAGTCATGCATCATACGATATGGATAAGAGTATTAAAGAGAAGCGTTGTATATATGTAAGTATAATAAGTATGCATATACGGTGTCACTTCAGAGATTCAGGTTGATTTTTATATGTTTTTAATTAATGTTAAATCATTATTATATTTCAGTTCTGTCTTACGTACTCAGTACATTATTCGTACTGACGTCTTTTTGTTGGGGATGCTGTATTCATGCCTGCAGGAATAGATAATCAGTTTGACGAGACCTCATAGTAGACGAGATTGGTATTCAGCAAAGGATCTGTAAGACTCCACCTCATTCGGAGTGCATCCGAGTCTATGAGTCATCATGTTCGAATTTTGCTATAGACTTATGGGTAGGTCGGTACCCTATCCCATTTGATGTCAAATAATCTTAGAGGCTTTGTAGACAGAGGTTCATTTTGTACAGTATGTTAGATGCCTTCATGTTTTAAGAAAAATGGTTAGGTGATATAGTGTTTTCCACTTATAGTTATACATTATAAGTTGCGGCCATATTGGCCCATGATAGTTACAAAGAAAAAAAAAAGTTGCATAGTGGTTCGCTCGGGCCAGTGCGGCACCGGGTGCCAGCCATGCCTCCCGAGGTTTGGAGCGTGAAATGATAGTCCCCGAATAGGGGTAGCCCATCGGCTCTTAGGATCCATAATTTAAAAGACGAAAATGTGTAATGGCAAGGTGAAAGCTTTCTTTCATTTCTGTGTGTAAAGTACATGATCGAAAGAGTGTAAAAGCTTGTATCATGGATAAGGTGGACTATGTGGGCACGATTCACTCGACCATTTGTCCCTTACAGTAAATCCTAACCATCGAGCCTTAGCTATTCAAGTATAAAGTTTCCTTTTTTCCTCGTCGAGAACCTTAACCTGAGGGTAATGTCCCCCAGTATTCGAGGTCGATCTTGAGAGGGATTGGATACTGTTGATGCAAAATAAACACCCATTGACTCCGGTTGAGACCGGCCTTCGATTCTGAGTTTGCATGATTTATTGTTGTCTCGTTAAAAACCTTGCCGAAAGACCCATTTTGGGATAAAATCGGTTCAAGGGAAAAAGAGTGAAATGTGTGCTTTCAGACCTAATAGCCACATTATCCATTGGTCGTTGACTGCAAGTGTTAGTCCAATTCATAATATTACTAAAAAGTAAGTGAGATCGTACCTTAGTAGTAGTACCGCTTTAAGTACGTCACTTTTTAGTTGTTCGATAGTTGTCACCGTTTTCTGCTTGAATTTTGTACGAGACTTTGCCGATAATCCCGACGACTCGATATGGTCCTTCCCAATTCAGTCCCAGCTTCCCCTCGTTCGGGTTTTGGGTGTGCAGTGTTACTTTCCTTAGCACCAAGTCGCCTGAAGTGTCGGGGGTTAGCTCTTCGGTTGTAATATTTTTCTATCCATTATTTTTGGTGGCCAATCGGACTAGGGCAGCCTTATGCCTCTCATCCAATAGTTCCAGGCTCATGTTCATGCCTCGCCGTTAAACTCTTTGGTCGCATACTGGAACCTGAGGCTCAGTTCTCCCACTTTGACTGGTATTAAGGCCTCGACACCATAGACTAATGAAAATGGGGTGGCCCCGGTACTAGACTTCGAAGTTGTACGGTATGCCCATAAGGCTTCAGGTAGGATTTCCTTCCATTTCCCTTTGGCATTTGTCAACCTCATTTTCAAGTTTTGGAGTATAGCCTTGTTTGTAGATTCTGCTAGTCTGTTTCCACTCGGGTGGTAGGGCGTTGATAATATTTTCTTAATTTTCTGATCTTCAAAGAACTTACTTACCTTGATGCCGATGAATTATTTCCCATTATCGCAAATGATATCAGACGGTATGCCGAATCGGTATATTATATGGTCCTAGATGAAGCCAATGATTTCCTTTTCCTGGATTTTTCCGAACGCTTGAGCTTCGACCATTTGGAAAAATAGTCAGTTATGAATAGTATGAATTGAACCTTACTGGGTGCTCAGGTAAGGGACCGATGATGTCCATTCCCCATTTCATAAACAGCCATGGGATAAAATCAAATGAAGCAGTTATCCCAGTTCGTGGATCATCGGTGTGTGTCTCTAGCAGGCTTCCATCTTCGTACAAAGTCTTTCGCATCTTTCTCCATTTTGGTCTAGTGATATTCGGCCTTGATTAATTTTCGAACCAAAGATTCCACCCCCGAATGGTTTCCGCAAGTGCCTTCGTGAACTTCTGTCACGACCCAAACCAATGGGCCGCGACGGGCACCCAGTGTGAGCACGTGATTTTTGCCCCACATGAATTACTCCTACAGAATTCCAATAATTAGATTTCTTCTTTTAATTATTTGTTATTTTAGGGATTATTGTAGAATTTTGTTGATTGTTTGCATTTTCGTGTGCATGTTTAGTTTTATTTAATTCATGAAAAATACAAAAATATATGGCATTTGTATTTAGGATTTAATTCTATATTTTTAGATTAATTAGTAATTTAGCTTGTTTTATAAAATATGAAAATCAATATATATATATATATATATATATATATAGTTCATGTTGCATTTTAACTCTTTAATTTTTGAATTTTGTAGCTTTTATTTGTTATTTGGGAGTTATTTTATTTTTAAGTATTAGGTTGAGTTTTTAATATAATTTGGTAGGATAATTTAATTTCTAAGAGTTAAATTATATTTTAATTTTAATTTGGCAAAAAAGGGAAATTAATTTTGAAATTGAAAAAGAAAAGCAAAAGAAATAAAAGAGTGTAGGAATCAGATTTTTGGGCCAATTCGTTTAATTTCCCCCAAGCCTAAATAATTTTTGCCCGTTACCCGTCTCCAAATCCGGCCCAGACCCGATCCACCCCGTATAACCCCTAAACGACCCCGCTTTGGTCATGCCTCATCACAGCCGTTGGATTTCTATCATCCAACGGCTCAGAACTGTTTTGTCCTTTACTATAATAGTGTCCGAAGAGACCAACCCCCATCAGACCCCCCCCCCTCTCCTCATTTTGTCTCCCCCTCTCATCTCAAACATCCCAAACCCTAGCCACCTATGAACCCCACGCCGCCCCCACCGTGAACCACCACCGGAAATCGACTCACAGCGGTTCCGGTGGTCCAATCGCTCTGAAAATGACACCACATACTCCCCTTCATCTCCCCATTCCAAATATCTACTCCTTTTTCTTCAAATCCGTCCAAGCCTTTTCGAATCTTAAATAAAAAAAACTCGGCCAAAACTTGAACCATTCCAAATCGCTTCAAATTCACACCCTATGGTGCTTACCCCTATTTGAACCCCAAACCACTTTTAACCCCTTTCGAATCGGTCTTGAGTGCCTCGAATTTTGGATCTGGTGATGCAGAAGAACCCTAAATCTCCTTTTCTTCTTCCTCTGGTCTGCGGTTAATTGAATGGACTTAAAACCTCCATTAGTCGACTGTTTTTTTTAAGAACGGTCAATTAATATTGGCCCAAAGTCCATATCACACCTCAGGAATTTTGGACAATGCTCTATTTTTTATCTAGTGTTGATTTCAATCGGGTAAACCCTTGCCTTTTTTCTTTTTGATTGTTTGATTTTGTCTTTTGTCCCTTCTATGTACGTTTGATTTTTCCTCTAGCAACATGTTAGGTTTTCTTCTTTTGTTTTCCCTCTTGTTTTAGTTAATTATTTCCTAACATTTGTTTTAATTAAAGCATGTGTAATTTGTTTAAGTTTAGGTTTGTTTAGGTTTTTGTCGAATTGGATGTTCATAGCTGCTTTATTCTAGACCAATAGTTGTTCTTTTATAATTTTGTCTCCTAGACACATGGTCATCTGATTTTAGTTTTAGATTGATTGTTTAAGTAGTAGTTGTTCAAACTTCTGTGCCAAAATTGCCTTGATTCCATATTGATTAAGTGTTCTCTTCTTCCAACTTTAAGTTCAGATTTTGTGATATGATGGGTTAATTCAGGTTTTAGGTGTTTCTTATAATTGTTGTAGTTAATTAGGAAGAACAGTTTAAGTGAAGATAGGCTGGGTCAAATTCAATTGACCACAGTTCTTTCTAAATTTCCATTGTTCTATTCACGATTGCTGCACCTTTTAATTTGGTTCCAAGTTGTTTGCCTTGATATGAAAATCAGCAGAACTTTAGGAGGCTCATTTAGACTAGAATGTTTAGGTAAAACTTGAAATAAGTGATAACTTGAAGGGTAAAAAGGGTTTTTTACTTAGGCTGAAAATCAGATATTTTAGAAAAAGTGTACAGTTGTCCTAGGTGTTTAAAAATATGTTAAAAATGGGACAGTTGTACCAAGGGCTGTTAAAAGGGACTGTACTATTATTCTTTAGGATAAGGAATATGCTAAAAGATGCCCTCCCTTTAGACAGCCTATATATAGCCTCTATTGCTCTGAAAAGGGGGAGATTTTTCGATGCATATTTTTATCAGTAATTCTCTCTGGAAAAGTTTCATTTTTTCATCTTTGAAAACTTCAAATTCAAATAGCTTTGAAAATATCAGAAATCTCCTATTCGTTTAAAAGTTTGAAACCTGGTTTGAAGATAGAGAGTTCTTGGCCTATGAGCTGGTCTCCATGTTCTCAGCTGTTCATTTTTGGGGTTTGAGGTTTCTGATTTTCTGGGTTTGTTGTGTTATACCTGTTGTTGTTGTGTTGCTGTTCTCTCCTGGGATTCTCAGAAATCTTTTTTTTCTTATGCTTTTCTTTACTGAAACCTTACTATTCCAGGTACTACTTAGAACCCTATGTAGTTTCTTGGTACATAAGTTTATGAAAATGTCAAACCTTTGCAAATGGTTGTGCAATGAATGAGTTATTCTTTAGATAGTGTTTGTTCAGTCTTTTCCTTTGGATAGTGTAATGGCTAGTGTATTTACATGAGCAATGTGTTTCTGATGGCTTGTGTTGTATTTTGGTATGCATTAGTGTGAAAGAATGATATTAAGGCTGAATACCAATAGCCTTAATTCATACTGAAACACTCAGTCAAGAATATTGTCCATGTTTCTCTAAGTGACATTTTTTTGCTCTTCCATCTGATTTTTTTTTCTTACTTTTAAAAAAAACCTTTTTTTTTACTTGGCCATGAGCTATAACCTGTTGGTTCAGCCACTAGTTGGTTGGATCAATTGGCTTGGGAGCTTTAAGGTGGGATTCACATGATAACAAAAGAAGACGAGACTGTTATGGACAAAGCTATGTTCAAAAGGGACGAGGATCTTCTATTAGCATACAATTCTGTAATAGTAATGGATTAGAATTAAATTAGTTTATCATTTAGGTGCACTTGTTTCAAAAGGTAGTAATATGAATAAACAGCATGGCAGAGCCGGTTGCTAGTGTAAAGTTCGTTATTCAATATTAAGAGTTGTGTAATAATAGGACTGTCTAAATGTTTGAACTAGAACTTACGTTTCACAGGCTGGGCTGCAATTAATGCGTCTGAGCATGTATTTTTGGTAAGTTTAAAGTACCATTCTGTGAATAGTTTTGCATGAATTTAAGTGGTTTCTCGCTGGAATTTCAGAGATTCGAATGTTTCTTGGTTTGGGTTTGGTTAAGTTTAAGCCAAAGCAGCCTGCTGAAAGTTACATTTTTGGGCCGCCCATTTATCTAGATTTCATTCTTTGCCCTCAGGGCCCAATTTCAGGCCCAAATGGCTCTTGAGCTTATGTCTCATTTCCTCAAGCTTGATGAATATTTCTTTTGTTTAAGGTCGGGCTGGACTTGACTTTATCAAGCTGAGTTTTTCATTTCTTATTATATGATCTCATGAACAAGTGGTTATATATTTTGAGTTTAGCCATGAATAGTTTATTGCTTGCAAACAGTTGTATCATGATTAGCCTCAAATTTTATAGTTGTAAATTCGAATTTTTAATTTGGGAAAAGAAGCTCTTTGTAGTTCTCGATTTATGTATGCCATGGTTTAAAAAAGGTGCAAAGAAGTAGATAGGCCATCCTGTGCCAATGAACGATTGGGTTTGCTTAAAACCCAAGTTCAACGTGGGTTGTTTAACTTGCAACTTGTGCTTTAAAATATCTGATCTTTGGGCCATTCGTGAGCCCCTTTCTCAACCCTTAAAACTGATTCGGTAGCTGGCTGTTCTGGCCCATCCCCTTTTATCCCAAAAATATTTTAAGACCTCTCCATTGATTAATTAGCCTTGTTGAATTAAGTCCTAAATAGGAGCATGCTAGGTGACTTTGAATAATTAATTTTTCTTATAAGAGGAAATCATTCGGGGCATTTCTTGCCAAATAAAATCCCAAAACACATGGCCCTCGTATTAGTTTCATAATTTAGATCTAACAAATATCAAATACTCATAGTTTGCTTTAGGCTCGATTTAGAATAGTATTGTGATTATATATACGTTCGCGTAACATAGTTGCAAATTTAATTCTAAAAAAAGGATTTGAGGGATGGGTTCGTGCAACTTCAACCAAATTTTTTTCTTAATAAAATAAATAAAGCGTTATTAATTGTGGACACGTTCGCGTGACATGATTTTGACGCGCCAAAAGAAAGAGTATACGTATGCGTAACTCACTTCTTTAAATACGAATAATTCAACTGATTTAAAAGCGATAAAAAGATAATTGCACATAGGTCTTAAAATGAGTAGTTAAACAATTTAAGCCAGGTATAAATTGCTAAGCGACCGTGCTAGAACCACGGAACCCGGGAGAGCCAAACACTTTCTCCTGGGTTAACAAAATTTCTTATCTAGAATTTCTGGTTCGCAGACTCTTTAAAAATAAAACTTCCTCGATTTGGGATTTTAAAATAAACCAGTGACTTGGGACACCATAAATTATTCCTAGTGGCGACTCTAATTAAATAAAATAATTCTATTTCGAATAATGTCACTTTAATTGGAAAAACTCCTATATACCCTCGGGTGTGTAAAAAGGAGGTGTGACACCTGGTACCTTACTCAACCGAGTACCAACATAACGTATCTTTTCGTATCATACTATCATAAATAATTGAGCCGTAGAGGCTACCGTGAAGTAGGTAGAATACAACACGTAATGCCAACTTATACATAAGACATATGGGTCTCTAAGACCAAAATCACAATTTGTACACTGAACATAGGCCGATGAGGTCATACACTCATTTACATACATGACATCTGTCTACAAACCTCTAAGGATACATAATTGTCATAAAGGCTGGGATAGAGCCACATCATACCAAACAATACACATCTAAATCGTACTGGCCAATCAAACAACTCCGGAGCAAATGGAGTGCACCAACATCTTTCGCTGAGCTGATCGCCTACTTGGAGGACTCTCGACCTGTCTATCGAGATCTGCGAGCATGAAACGCAACGTTCCCAGGTAAAACGTCAGTACGAATAATGTACCGAGTATGTAAGTCACATAAATAAGTACATAAAAGACATGGAAGAATATAGAGTAAATGACTCAACCTGTAAGTCTGGATAACTTTGTAAATCATGAAATACCTATAGTGTCATGCATATGCATATGAATGTCATGTCGTGCATGGGTACATGTGTTCATAACATCATCAAGCCTCTGAGGGCATTCCATCATATCATCTCGATCACTGTGGGCAAAATCTTCAACGTATACTAGCTAATCAGGTGGTGATGCGTATATAACGTCATAACCTTTTCCATATCCCATATATATATATATATATATATATATATATACGCGTATATAATGACATCTGGTCATGAATCAATATGCATGTATAAATATGAAATGCATATTGAGCTCCTATGTGTTCTTTTGTCCTTAAATGGAAAAGAGATGCTCACTCTGGAAATGGACAAACAGTATATTGCTAAACATGCCTAACCAAGAAAACAGTACATTCACAATGGAATTTCTAGACTCCATCTAACGAATTAAAAATGCCACAACTATGCTGAATAAGTCCTTTTCGGAGGAAGAGTGTGTTTCAATCAAAATAAGAATGCGCTCAGATTTATCCTTTAGCAGGACCTAGTCTAACTAATTGAAGTTAATAAAATATTTCGGTACGTAACATTATGCCTTTGAATAATATTATGAAGTAAACTTTTTCAACTTACGTATTTTTCTGAGACTCATGAACAGATGATAGAATAACATGACACACGGGGAATCAAGAACATAAGCATCTCTAGTATTTCTATGAAAATAGTCATTTATGAAAGTTGTGCATTTGCTCATTTCGTTCGTGTCGTATAGATCATGTCAAAAAAGAAAATAAGGGATAGTCTTAACATACCTTAGCCGATTCTCTTGACAATCCTTCTAACACACGTCAATTGCGATAAAATACGGAACAAGTCGTATGAAAAACTCGAAGCAATTCACGTTGCTATCCAAAGAAAATCTTGGTCTAAACTTTTCCTTAAGCACTTAGCAAGAACGTTGCTATTTGAGAAGTGAACTAACGTCGGGCTTGAATTATAAAGTTTCTTGGATTGTAAGGTTTCTATGTAAGTTTGATTTGTAAAGTTTCTGAATAACGTTGGTACCTTGAATAAATAAAGTGACTCATGTTCCCATATCTCTAAACCATGCCACCTATTAGTAATGACTTATGTCATTGTAAATTAAAAGAAGGGGGCTGCCATATTTTGGCATGCTAATCTTATGCAAGAGTTCAATTAATCTACCACCAATTATTAATTAACTAGGTAATGTCTCATTATCCAATAATTAACCAATTACCCACATAATTAAAATTATTTCCACTTACTTAAAATACTACTCGCTTTTCACATACCTTATACACCTTATTATTATGGTCATGTAGTACCTTGTATGACACTAGTCCATAAATATCAGGTATATTAGATCGGGCCATAGTTTATCCCAACATGTCAAACTTCGACGAAATTCATTTTATTCGATTTGCTTACCCTCTCTCCTTCATGAATTACTCATCACTTGTTTGAAATAGTATAATGCTTATAATCTCAAAATAATCTCATTCCCGAACTTACGTCGATTAACTTTCGACGAAATTTTAACATTTCAAAAAGCGGAATGTAACATATCATTTCCGAGCTTCCATTCATTTATTTATGGCGCACTTTCACATACGAAAATATGGGGTGTAACAACTTCTCTCAAGGCATATTCGGTATCTCCCGGCCCCAACCATATGGCAAACGGGCCATTGAATGTTCTTCTAAACAAAGTCCCCTCGACCAAGCTAAACTTGACAGCCTTCATATGTAGAGCTCTAGATTCTTTAGGATCTGAAGGTGTAACGACCCGATCGGGTATTTTGAATTTTTGCACTTTGATTGCCAGTTCCCCGGCATGACTTGCCCCATGCAATGTATTAAGACTGATGTAGATCGTTGGTTTTGATTTTCAGGAAAAATCAGAATGAATTTGAAGGAACAATCTCAATTGGAAGCTTTGAATTTGAAAGGTTTGACTAAGAGTTGACTTATTTGTATATGAGCTCGGATCAGAAATTTTATGATTTGGATAGCTTCGTTGGGTGATTTATGACTTAGGAGCGCGATCGGAATGCATTTTGGAAGTCCGTGGAAGGATTTGGCTTGAATTGGCAAAGTTAATATTTTGGCGAATTCCGGTTGATAGGTGAGATTTTGATACGAGGGTAGGAATGGAATTCCGAGAGTTGTTGTAGCTTCGTTATATCATTTGTGATGTGTGTGCAAAATTTCAGGTCATTTGGACGTCGTTTGGTCGACTTTTTGATCGAATTCGAATTTCGGAAGTTTTGGAATTCTTAGGCTTGAATCCGAGGGTGATTTGATGTTTTGATATTGTTTTGAGCGTTTCGAAGGTTGGAACAAGTTTGAATTATGTTAGGGGGTGTGTTGGCATGTTTGGTCGGGGTCCCATGAGGTTCGGATATGTTTTGGAAGAGTTTTTGGAAGATTTTGCCGTTTTGAGCATAAGCATGTAATGATCCAAAGGTCCATTTTTAGTTCTAGAGATCGAAATTTGATTTCGAGACTTTCGGAATTTTGATAATGAATTTAGTTGGGATGATCTGGAAAATTTGGTCTAATTTCATCAAGTCGCGATTGGGTTTTTGACACGAAACATGAGTTAATTGTTTAACGAGCAAAATGGGTATTGAACTAAGCAAATGAGCTCCGAATAAAGTTTCGACTGAAGGGCTATGTTCGTATTATTATTTGTGACTCATAGGAATAAGAACCATCGAATTCCGAGTTTGTATGATGGAGTTAGAGCCTTTTTAGTGAAAAGAAAAGCTGCTGCAATTTTCCGGGCAGTTTCTGCATTTTTCGCACGTGTGAACAGTAACCGCACCTGCGTGGACAGTATTTGTGTACAGTACCGTGTACAGTATGTGAGCACGTGATTTTTGCCTCACAAGAATTACTCCAAAAGAAATCATAAATAATTTTTCTTTGTATACGATTTTGAATTTTTCATGGCATTTTATCTGTGCATTTTTATTTTATTCTAATTAAAGAAAAATACAGAAAAAATAGTAATATAGGTACATGTGCATTTAGGAATTAATGTTGCATTTTCATAATTAATTAATCATTGGTTTATATAAAAGGATAAAATAAAATAAAAATATATTTAGGAATTAAATAAACCATAGTTGGTTTTAAAAGAGGGAAAATCACAAAAATATGTAATTGTTGTAATTTTGTCATTTAAATATGCCTTTGTGTGATTTTATTTTTAATTAAATATTTTAACTTGTGTGATATTTATTGTCAAGTGTTAATTAATATTTGGTTAGTTGTATTTTGATTTTACAATTTAATTAGAAATTGTGTAAAATTAGAAATTAAAAAAAAGGAAAAGAGTTCAAAAATTGAATAAAAATCGGATTGGGCCACAAGGTTAAAGTGAAGTCTGGCCCAAATCAATATCAATGCATGACCCAATCCATGGCCTAGTCTCAGATAACCCCAAACGACGTTGTTTGGCGTCTCAAATCTGAGTCGTTGATCAAGCTGGATCTAACGATCCAGTTCAGCCCCTGCATGGGTAAAACGGCGACGTTTCAGGCATGTTAATCCAAACCATTCGTCTTCAATGATCCAACGGTCCCAAGTTTCCCCCGCGACCCAATCCACTTTACCCCCGGGCCAACACATTCCCCGACTTAAACCAAACGACACCGTTCAGTTAAATGAGTTGATTCAGGCCGTTGATCTTGCCTGATCTAATGGCCCAGATCAGACCACCCCTCCCCTATATAAACTGAATTCCTAACCCAGCCCCCTAACCAAACACCATCCCCCCCCCTTCGTCTTCCTGTTCATCATCGTCTCTGAGACGATACCCCCCCAAACCCTAGCCGCCCTAGCTCCCCTTCGCCTGAAACCCGGCGGCAACGATGCCGCCGGCCACCAAAATAACACCCTTGAACCTCCTAACCACCCCCAATCCAAATCCAGTACCTGTTTGTTTCGAATCATCACCAACCTTCTCGAATCTTCAATCGAAGAGTTTGTCTGAAACTCCCCCTGTTCTGATGACCACCAAATTAACATCACAGCATCCCCTGACCACCCTCATCATGGATCTGTTGACCTTTTACTTCGAATCTTCCTGAAACTCCTCGAATCTTCAAAGAAGATTCGAGCCAAACATGAACTTTCCCAGATCCATTTCAAATTCATACCAGGTGACCCCCAGGCCTCCCTCACCCCTAAACCACCATTGATTCCCTTCGAATATGCCTAGAAGTGTTCGAGCCTTAAATCTGGAAAAAAAAACGAAACCCTAAAATTCCAAATCATGGAATCTGTCCAAATTAATTGAAGGGTTGGGGTCTAATAGACCTTAATCGAGGTGTTCTCAGTTGAGAACACTTCGATTAAAGTCTGTTCGGCCTCAAAGTGCTTAGGTCTGAGTTCGAGCCTGGGTCCATATAATTCTGAGTTTCTGAGGTATTTATCTTTTTCCTATATTTATGATTTTTCTATCTATGTATTCTGCTTAGTTTAGTTTTATTAATTTCCCCTGCTTTTCAATTCATCTTCTCATCTCCACTAGACCTGTTTGTTTGATCCAATTCTGGCATTGTTTCTGTTTGCTGTAATTATTATGAGTTACAATGTGTGTAATCGATTCAAATAAGTTTCGTCGATTAGTTAAGTTTTATTACAAACCTTTGTTTTTGTCAATGCTGTTTGAATTGCCAAACTGTCTATTTCTGATTGATTGTTGTAAGTGTTGTAGGCAATTGTATAAATAGTTATCATCGATTAATTCAAGTTTTTATTAGTAGTTTCGTCAAATGGTTTAAGGTCGAGTGTTGTATGTGTTGATCTTTAGACAATTAGCTTCAAAGCTTGTCAATATGCTGACAATGATCCTGCCTGATGTTGATTTTGATTTCAATTTCCAATTTTAGTTTTTAATGGTTGGTTCTGTTAAGTCCTGTGTGGTGTTAATACGGTTTGGATTCAAGTTGAGTCTGTTGTTTCTAGTTAGAATTCAGCCTTAGTCATTTAGTTATTAAAATTTGGTAGGATGGATTGATTATAGCTGTTATAGTTTGTTGTTTGGTCTAATCTATGAGGTTTGAATTGTTGTTTTGTTTTGACTAAGGAAATTGGTTATAGCTAATAAAGTACAAAGGGTTGGGCTATGACAGTAAAACACATTGGTTTCAGGGGTGATTTGGGATTGAAACAGTTAGGTTTATATTTTAGTGTTAGTGCTTTGTTAATGGGGGTATTAATTAATACATTAAGGGGAAACAAAAGGTAATGGGGAGCTGAAAATCAGGGAAAAGGCTTCCTTAGTGGGATTTAAAGTAAAAAAGCAGATTTTTAGTGGAAATTCTGATTTTTGTTGAAAAGAAGAGGGATCGGGAACTAAGTTTGAAAGAGGGACAGATTTGTATAAAAGGGTTGGGGGACTGATTTTAGAAGGGGGGAATCAGAAGAAGAAAAAAAGAATTCTGGAAAAGAACTCTAATATTCAGAAAAATCAAAACTTGTGCATTAAGAGTTAGTGTTAGAGTGTTAAGGCTGAACTTTTACATTAAGAGTTTCAGTCTGTTTTTTTTTCTTGAGTGTTTGATAAATCAGGAACTATTGTTCCCTTGCATCTGTCTGTGTTTCATTTTGACTGCTGGATTTCAGTTTAGTATTTTCCTGGTTTTCTGTTTGGTGGAGGACTGATTGTATTGAGTTGTTGGGGTTATTCTTTTGTTTTCAATCTGTTCCTGGGATTTCTGCTATTGTTATTGTTGGCTACTGGTCTACTGGGTGTTGCGGTATATGTTGTTGCTGTAATTTTGCTGATCTTCCTCTTTTTCTGCTTTCCAAAATCAGGTACACAACTGAATACACTGACTACTGTATGCTGAAAATATGGAAACATGTACAATTATTAAAGAATGGAAGTTTGAAGTCTTAATATAGCTTTCTTTTCTTTTCACTAATTGTAATTAGAACATGCCATGTACTATTCTTATGAAATTTGATTTCCCTTTGGTATAACTGAACAGTTTTCGCGTAGTAATATAGTCAATGACATTTTGTTCATTTTAGTTCGGTTAATAGTTATTATATGTTTAAATACATATCGAATAAAATCAAGTCTAGTAAAACATTTTAATTATAATAACAATCTAGTTTCAACATCCAATGGTTTGAAGTTAGAATTAAAATTAGATCTCAAAGTTACCCCACCCCAATTGATTAATTCTTTAAAACTTGGGTAATTTGTTTAATTAGATATTTTTATTTTTCTTTACCATTCAACATTACAAATTTAGAACATGTGTAGAATATTTTAATTAGGCCTCAATATTGGAATGCAATGGCCCAGGTTCAGTTAAATGTTATGTATGTTGGGCTTGGGCTCATGTTTGGCAAACGGACTTTTCATATGCACCTTTATATTCCGTTTTAACAAATCGCATCCGGAACTTAACTATAACATGTAATTTAAGTAGGACCTTTTGCTTCATTTACTATAAAAAATATAATAAAACATAGTCATTATAGGACGACCTTTAAAATAAAAATGTGATGAGCCTCACCAATATAACACACAAATTACGAGGTCCTTGATAAATGTTTCATTAATTACTTAGATTTCGGGATGTGCCATTTAGTAAAACTTCGTGGCCTTTCCTCAAAACAACAATACGTTAATCGCTTTAGGCACATTTTTAATAATTTATTTTCTTAAATTTGGGTTCATATTTATGTGACCCAAATCTAAATCTTAACGAAGTCGAAATGTGTTGATAACCACGGGTGCATTGATTGTGACGTGGTTCGAGATACGTTTTCACAACGTTGCAATTCTACGTAAAATAATAATAATATTAATAAAATTGATAAAGGCGGGTCAAAGTCAAATTTGCATATAAGTCCTTAATTGTTAAGAAGAAAATCAGATAAATAAGCCAAATATAATAGTTAAGCGACCGTGCTAGAACCACGGAATTCGGGAATGCCTAACACCTTCTCCCGGGTTAATAGAATTCCTTATCCAGATTTCTGATTCGCGGACTGTTAAACAGAGTCATTCTTTTCCTCGATTCGGGATTTAACCGGTGACTTGGGACACCATAAATCTCCCAAGTGGCGACTCTGAAATAAATAAACAAATCCCGTTTCGATTGTCCTTTAATTGGAAAAAACTCCCTTCTGTACCCCTCCACGGGCGGTGCGGGCGGAAAAAGGAGGTGTGACAGCTCTGGCGACTCTGCTGGGGACCGAACCCAGAATCTCTGGTTCAGGGTTCAGAATTCGAGCTTAGATGAATTGTTATATTTGGCTTTATTTATTATTTGATCTTATTACATGTTTTGGCCTAAATGTGCAAAATGATGCTCTTTACTGCTTTGATATTATTTGAACTGTACATATAAACTGTGCCGAAGCCTTCTCTTCTTACCTCCGGGGATGTGATTACTGGTTAAGACTCCCTATTCTGTTAGTGTCGTACCCTAAATAAAAGAGGTTCGGAAAGTTTCTAAGCCGGCTGGCCTTTTGGTTCCCGGAAAGGAGCTCCTTCCTCAACTCGAGTTGTCCGCTCGGGTGCACTGTCTAGAACAAAGACCCAGGTTTTGAACATAGAATAACGTGACTTCATGCCGGATCCCTAGTAGGAACGCTTATTTGCATCATTTTGCATTTGACTTAGGGGACTCAACACAGGGGTTGAGTTTGCCTAGGACTAGCAACCTGAAATGGAAAAAGACCATCCTGATGCATCCTGTGTGTTGTGCGCATTTATTTGCTTCAGATCTGCATGCTGACCGGCTTCTGAAATCAAGAATTTTTGAAAAAAAAATTTTGTGAAAAAAAGAAGAAGAGAAAAATAGCAGTGTAGGGAGAGAACTACTTTTTAGAAAAATAAAACCAATGTCCGAGTAGTATCAAAACCGTGCCGAAATTTTGAAAAAAAAAAAGAAAATGTTTTTTTTGGTTTAATGTGTTTGAAAAAAAAAAGTCTTGTTTACAAGTTTAGTTTATGTTGGGCGAACTACGCCGGTGTGATTCTCACAGGACGTGAGATACGTAGGCAACCCTCGTCGGGTCCAACCTCCCATTTTTGTAAAAAATTTAATAAATAATAAAAATGTCAAAATTTTTATTTTTCTGTCATAGAGTCGGGTGATGCTGTTTATATCAAAAGTAGCCGAATGTTCCCAAAAGGAACTCCGGAAGGCTGCCTTTGTATAAATGGCCGCTTCTTATTTTTATCACAACAACCTTAAAGTCTTCGTTCCTGAAGTGCTGAAAGGTCGTGTTCAGAAATTCTTTTTTTAGGAAAAATGATCATATTTTTTTAGTCGAATAAATTTTCGCTTATTTAAATCTTATTAATAAATGTGCAGAATGAGCACGACTCAAAATGAACCTTTTTCAATCATGAATAAAATTCCCCTCCAATTGCGGTTATGGTGGAATGATTTAGGCAAAGAAGGGCATGACGAAATCAAGAAACATCTGAAAGGTCTCACGAGTTTGTTGGATATCAGGCCTCGAGGAGATATTATAAGGGCATTGGTCCCTCACTGGGACCCTGCGCACAATGTCTTCCACTTCTCGAACTTTGAACTTACCCCAACTTTAGAGGAAATAGCAGGGTACATCGGCAGTGCTGAGGTTCCATTGAAGCATAAATACCTGGTTGCTCCAAGAGCCGTAGCGGTACACCGGTTTTTGGACTCATTAAAGATAGTCAGAACAATCCATAATCTTGACTTAGCAAAAGGTTTTTGCACTATGAGTTTCATATACCAAAGATATGGTCACATAGGAGGATTCGACGAGCCAGAAAACAAGTTGTGCAGCAAAAGTAACCGTCGAAAGTGGGATGAACATAGACGGGTTGCTTTCATGATAACCTTCTTAGGGATCTTAGTGTTCCCAAGAAAAGACGGGAATATCGACATAAAGATAGTTGGGGTCGTCAGTACTTTTCTCGCTCAAAAAGATAGCACGCTGGCGCCCATGATTATATCTAATATGTTCCGAGCTCTCACGGCCTGCAAAGCCGGAGGAAACTTTTTCGAAGGTTGTAACTTGTTGTTGCAAATGTGGATAACCGAACACCTATGTCACCGAGCCCAGTTCCTAAGCCATGGATCTTCTGAAAAGACCTGCATAGAGGAGTTCTACACCAGAATTAATGAGGACCACCTAGCTGAAGGAGTCTCGGCATAGACCTCATATTTATGGACCCTCAACGCCGGTCAAATACAGTGGACACTGGAATGGTTATCGGTCGACGAAATCATATACATGCCAGCAGCTAGGCCCCATTTTCTCTTGATGGGACTTAAGAGCATTCAACCTTATGTGCCGTATCGGGTGTTGAGGCAACTAGGGAGGTGTCAGATAGTGCCCAAAGATGAGGATCTAAGTACCCAAGTAATTGAGATCAGTTCTGATGGTCAGTTTCCTGAAGCAAGAGTCCGCCAGATTTGGAGCCAATGTCAATACTTAGAGGCAAATACTTGTGTGCTGAATCAGGCAAGAGGGGAAGTTTCACCTGGATTTCAGGCTTGGTACAAAGGGGAAATGTCGTCTGGAAGGCCGACTAAAAGATCTCACCTTCAAGAATTTTCCAAGGCCTCACAAGAGCATTGGGACTGGTTGGCCAAAGAGCGGGAATATCTTGCCGAAATAGGCAAACTGAAACAACAGATTCAGGATCTGAAATTTGAAAGCAAAGTGCAGTTTGCTGCCAACAAAGGAGAAAAGAACAGATTAGCCAGAGAAGGCGAGATCCTCAAAGCTCAGATCCGGAAGATGAAAATGGATGCCGACAACCAACTGAGAAGACGGGCTGATAAAAGGTTGATAGCAGGGTTAAGGAATCAGGTCGCTGAAGGCCAGAAAGACTTGGAAAGATCCAAGGCTAGCATAGCAAGATTACGGACCAGGTGGGCAAAAGTTACAGCAGCACGGATAAAGCACTTATGGCAAGTGAAAAGGGATTACGAAATGAGTGTTACAACACTGAGAGAAATAAATTCCACTCTTAGTGATCGGGTCCTTAAATAAGCCCGGGATGCTAGAATAGATAGGGAACGCTGCTATGAGTCAATAGCCCGAATGGAAGAACAAATGGAGAGGTTCCAAGATCAGCTCATTGACAATACTCGAATATTAGGACTAAAGAATCAACGAATAGAACAGTTGTGCATAGAGAGGGATAGAATCAGGGGTAGGATCAATGAGATTGGGCGCTACATCACCACGAAGTGCCTAACATGTGAAGAAATACCCCGTAATATCCTTTTTGCCTCAGTCATGGGTTATGTCCACCAGATCATGGAGGAATTAAAAAGCTTGAAAAGAGGCCTAACACCAAAGCCCGCGGAAAGGCCGAATGATGCCTCGTGGGCACCAAAATTCAAGGCTTTAATGTATCCCTAGCACTTGTTTGTTTTTTAGAGTCTGTTGTCTACCCTTAAGTTCTCTTCAAACATTCTTAAAACGTATGGAGTCTGTATTTTCGTTTGTTTTTCTTTCAAATGATGGCTTGTAATAGCATAGTTGGGTAATAAAAAGAAAAATTGGGTCTTTGTTTTACTTATGGCACGAACTACGCTTGGTCTGATTCGTGCGGGGTCACGATACATATGCAATCTCTATAAGATTCGACCGTAATTAAAAAATAAAAGAAAAAAGAGAGAGAGAAGAAGAAAAGAAAGGTCCCTGAAACACTCGAAAAAGGCACAAGTAAAATAAGCCGGGATGATGCAGGCGGTCGGAGCAAAAGCATGTTAGATATGATTAACTGCCTAAGAACATTGCATTCCCCCCAACGTGCAAATACAATATCTGTTAAGACTCTAACACTAACAAGTTTGTTGTTTTTCCAATCTACTATCAGTTAGTTTATTAAAGCGTACTGGCACCGTACCATTATCAAATAAGATCAAAAGGGCCCATACCAGAAAGCATGACTGGTTCAGACAACAGTGTTGAGTCGAAAAAGACGGCAAATCAGATGCTGAAGGAAGCCATGGAAAAAATGGAAAAGATGAGGCTGGAAATGAATGAAATGCAGGTAGCCTTAGCTAGAGCCCAAAAGGGGCAGGAACTACCTGTTACTCCTACTCTCCAACCAGGACACACGTCAGAATATCCCTCTCCCGGTCCTTCAACGAGTTTCCCAAGCCATCACTACTATCAGGGAAGAGAGGCCTATGATCCCCAAGCTCCACCACCCAGTCAAAACCCTCCTCCACCAAATGTTCCCGTCTTTGTGGCACCTCCCCCAGCCCCATTGTACAGATCATCCGGTGAGCTGCTGTTTCAGGCTCACAACACACAATATTACCCCCTGAACTCACATTCAAAGCACCCGAGCCACATACCTATAATCCCCACTTTGAGGTCCCAACAGAGATTGAAAAGCCGGCTAAGAGCCCAGAGTAGGACGAGGTGATGCGAAAATTTAAAAGCCTGGAGCAGTCCTTCAGGAACATACACGGGTTAGGAAACCAGGTCAGCGTGGCCTACAAGGATCTATGCCCTTTCCCTGACGTTCAATTACCAGCAGGGTTCAAGATGCTCAAGTTCGATTTGTACGAAGGGCATGGCGATCCTATGGCATATCTACGGGGCTTTTGTAGCAAAATGAGGGGAGCAGGGGGAAAAGATGAGCTACTGATAGCTTACTTTGGCCAGAGTTTAAGCGGGTCGGCACTAGAATGGTATACAAGACAAGATCCGAGGAGGTGGTACACCTGGGATGACTTGGCACAGGTTTTCGCAGGACACTTCCAATACAACCTTGAGATAGTCCCAGACCGTCTCACATTGCTAAAGCTTGAGAAGAAACCCAGAGAGAGCTTCAGGGAATTTGGGTTCCGATGGAGAGAATAGGCAGCCAGAGTTGATCCTCCAATGAGAGAGGGAGAAATGGTAGATTACTTTCTACAAACTCTAGAGCCGACTTACTTCGGTCACTTGGTGACGTCACTTGGCAAATCCTTCAATGAAGTGGTGAAAATGGGAGGTATGATAGAAGAAGGACTTAAGTCTAATAAGATCCTGAGTTACTCGGTAATTAAGGCAACAACTCAGGCCATTCAGAGCGGCACGGGAGGTGCGCTCGGAAAGAAAAGGAGAGAAGAGGTCACGACAATAGAGGCAGGCAATTGGTCCAGATCTAGAGGTCCTTCCCCTCATTATCAACCCAGATCCCATCATCTAAACTACTCACACATTCCAAATTACCTTCCACAATCCTACTACCCACCACAAGAACAACATTTTTCCGTCCATCATGCCCAAACTTACACCCAGCCTCCGGCTCGTCCGCAATGGCATGCACCGGCTTCCCAATATACATATCCACCTCCACAAAGCACATATCCACCTCCACAAAACACATATCCACCACTGAGGTCCTACAGGAATCCTTCAGGGCCAAACTTCCACGGAAATCAGGCTTTCAGGAACGAAAGGATGCAGAAGCCAAGAACATTCACTCCGTTGGGAGAAACCTATACTACTCTGTTTCACAAGTTGAAGCAGATAGGCCTACTAAGTCTTGTTGAAACCAAATTGCCAAATCCCCTTCCCAGAAATCTGGACCATTCAGTAAGCTACGAATATTGTTCGGGTGCTCCCGGGCATGATACTGAGAAATGTTGGAAGTTGAAGACTGCCATACAAGATCTTATTGACACAAATAGGATCGAGGTTCAGGCACCAGAGGCACCCAACATTAATGAAAATCCGTTACCGGTGCACCATGAAGCCCACATGATCGAACTAGTACACGAAGGAGGGAAACCAAAAACACCCTCACAAATGGTAATGATGATTCGCGCCAGTGCTAATGAAGAATCGACCAGTGGAAAGGCAGTGGTACAGTCGGGAAAGGTATATGACAAGCCCTTTGTGGTAGCAGGGAAAGGATCGTCTATTACTGCGAAGAAGCCAGAGTCAGTCAGAGCAGTGTTGCAGGGAGTAGCAAACAAACCAATGTTGGTAGTAAAAGGGGTCCACGTGGAACCAGTTGTTATCAAGCCGGTCATACAGTTGCCGATAACAAGTAAGAAAGTTGTGACGTGGAGTTACAGTCAAGTGACAGTAACGCATAAGGGGAAGGAGGTTATGGAAGACGTATGCGAGGCACAAGGGTTAACTCGGTCGGGAAGGTGTTTTGCTCCCGCAGAATTAAGAAGGGTCAATCCTGAAACAATAAAGAAACCTGTAACAGAGGAAGAAGCAGAGGAATTTTTGAAGAAGATGAAGGCGCAGTATTACTCAATTATAGAACAATTGAGAAAGACCCCAGCCCAGATTTCGTTGCTATCCTTGTTAATCCATTCAAACGATCATTGTTAGGCCTTAATGAAGATTCTGAACGAGGCCTATGTTCCGGACAAGCTCTCAGTGAACCATTTGGAGAAAGTAGCGCACAAGATCTTTGAAGTAAACTGAGTGACATTCTCGGATGATGAGTTACCGGTAGAGGGTACTGAACACAACAGAGCACTCTATCTGACGGTAAAATGCGAAGAATCGGTGGTCACTCGAGCACTAATTGATAATGGGTCAAGTGCCAATATCTGCCCTTTGGCCACTCTGAACAAACTAAAGGTTGTGGATGATAGGATCCACAAGAACAGTGTCTGTGTCCGAGGTTTTGATGGGGGCGGCATTGACACAGTAGGTGATATCGTACTAGAATTAACCATTGGCCCAGTCGAGTTCACCATGGAATTTCAAGTAATAGATGTGGCAGTGTCATACAATCTTTTGTTGGGACGACCCTGGATCCATGTAACTAAGGCAGTGCCTTCTACACTGCATCAAGTGGTCAAATTTGAATGGGATAGACAAGAGATTGTGGTACATGGGGATGACGGCACACATGCCGTCAGTGATGCTATTGTGCCCTTCATAGAAACCGACGATGATAAGGGCCCATGGGTTTATCAGGTTTTTGATGCAGTCTCAGTAGACAAAATTCATGAGGGCGAGGGCCTTCCACTTCCCAGAATCACAGCTGCAACCTTCATGATAGCATCAGAAATGTTGAATAATGGGTTTGTACCAGGGAAAGGTCTGGGGGTTGATCTGCAGGGAATGATCCAGCCAGTTTCTTTGCCCAAGAACCTGGAAACTTTTGGGTTGGGATTCAAGCCAACCGCAGTGGATGTGAAGCGGGCCCGCAAATTGAAGAAAAGAGTCTGGGTCCTTCCTAAGCCAGTCTCACGCCTATCCAGATCATTTGTCAAAGCAGGGTGCAGAAAGTTACTGGTCCCGGAAGTTCTTGGACCTCTGATGGGGCCAAATGGAGATTTGAATGAAAGCTTTGGAAGAGTGTTTGCCGACGTCAACATGATAGAAACTGGAGAGGGTTCTAGTAAGGCAGACGTACAGTTTGTGGGTCCTAAAGTCAAGGTCAACAATTGGATAGCTACTCCTCTTCCTACTTGGAGGGAGTCCTGGTAGTTGGCTCTGATTTTCCTTTTCTGTTTTCTGGATTATTCCAGGGTAATGCTGTATTCTGGCCCGGGCCTTAGTGGGCCTAACGGGCCGGGCCTCGCGGTCCCGGGCTTCGTGGTCCTGGGCTCTGGCGGTCCCAGGCCTGGCGGTCCCGGTCTTCGTGGGCTCAATGGGTGGAACTGGCCCGTGACGGGTCTAAGCCCACATGGTCCTGTGCTTAATGGGCCGGGCTCGTGGGCTTCGCGGGCCTAGCGGGCTTTTTTTTTTAAGGTAATTTCTTGTAGTATCATGGCTATATTAAAAATATATATGTAGTATATATGTATATCTAATTATTAAAGTGCTTGACGAAAAAGAAAATAACAAAACAATAGTAAAACACTAAATTGTCATGCATAATATATTTTCTTGTAGTATATTATATTGTATCTTATGTATATATATTCTCTTATATATTTTCTTGTAGTATATATATTGTATCTTATGTATATATATTCGCATAATATATTGTATCTTATGTATATATATTGTATCTTATGTATATATGTTCGCATAATATATTTTCTTGTAGTATATATATTGTATATTATGTATATATTTTCGCATAATATATTTTCTTGTAGTATATTATATTGTATCTTATGTATATATATTCTCTTATATATTTTCTTGTAGTATATATATTGTATCTTATGTATATATATTCGCATAATATATTGTATCTTATGTATATATATTGTATCTTATGTATATATATTCGCATAATATATTGTCTTGTAGTTTATATATTGTATATTATGTATATATGTTCGCATAATATATTGTCTTGTAGTATATTATATTGTATCTTATGTATATATATTCTCTTTTATATTTTCTTGTAGTATATATATTGTATATTATGTATATATTTTCGCATAATATATTTTCTTGTAGTATATTATATTGTATCTTATGTATATATATTCTCTTATATATTTTCTTGTAGTATATATATTGTATATTATGTATATATTGTAGCTTATAAATAATTCTAAGTATAGACAAAGAAATATTGCGAAAAGAAGCTCATGGGTAGAAGCAATAAATTTTATTACCAAAAATGGCATATCTTTCTTAGTCATCCTTCCCCCAATGGAATGAGCACAACAAGGTACTAATACCACCATTAGAAGGAAAAAAAACTAAGGAAGATGTGCCAAAATACAAGTTACATATTATTCTATGTATTATCTCTAACAAATCTCATAAATCCTTCAAGGTTCGGAGGAGGTTGCGTTGGTGGTGGTGGAAAAGAAGCTTGTTCATCACCACTTCCGGGCGAAGCCGAATCCTCCGCAAGTTCCGCTATCATTTCTTCATAAGCTTCATCTATCGCCGGTTGTGCTTCTGCAATTCCAAAGTTTCTTCTTTCCGAGCGGATCCAATCTCTAAACAATACTGATTTTTCCAAGCTATCCCTCATAGACGCTCTATGATCACCTATTTGCAGTCTTGCTTGACTGAAAGCGCTCTCTGATGCAACAGTTGAAGCTTGAATTGATAAAATATCCCGAGCCATCCTTGCAAGAACAGGAAAATATTTTTCCCTTGCCTTCCACCATTCCAAAAGATCAAAAGAGCCGTCTGGATTCTCCTTTTCAAGTCCCTGAGACAAATAAACTTGAAGCTCATTTAGATGTGAAGTTTCATCATAATTTTCACCTTGAGACCCCCTGAACTCCGTCCAAGATTTAAGAGCTTTTAAGCCCGCAACTCTTTTAGACGATTGTGAGCTAGACGAAGTAGGGGTTGGAATAGTTGGCCTAGCATGCTCTAAGGCAAGTTGATAAGCATTATAAACTGTTTGAGCATTAATCTTAATTGAAGCTTTTGCATCTGCAAGTGTCGCAATTTCCTCATTTGAAAGATCTAAAGCCTTATAAATATTTGAATACCAAAAATGAGGACCTCCCAATTTCATTGTAGGATTTAGCATTGCAGCAAGACCATAAATAGGAGGGATAGGAAAAAAATATTTTTTAAACTTTTGTTTCATTTCATTTATAGCAAGTTCATAAATATCCCCACCCTCACTAAATTCAACAAACAAATCAGATAGTGCTGCAATATAAACTAAACAGTTTGAAATAGTAGGATAATATTGCCCAGAAAATGCATTTGTAGCAATTTGAAAATGTTCTAAAAAATCTAAAAGAATTTTAACATTAGTCCAATCTTGAGTGGTAAGCATTTCATCATCATCCTCACCACCTACCCGAGAATTAAACGTTGCATTAATTGGGTTTCTATATTCATATGCTACTACTAAACTTTCGTACATACAATTCCATCTAGTCGGGCAAGGTTTAGGAACCTTTCTTTCTCTAAGGCCATATTCATCACATTTTTTAAAATACTCTCTAAGTCTACTTCTACGGTTTGAATAAAAAAGCCAATTAAGAGCCATTCTAACCTTTTCAATTTCTATGTTTAATATTCGCATACCATCACCGACAATTAAATGATAAATATGACAAATACATCTAACATGGAAAATATTAGTAAATGCAGGATTTAGTGTTGTTGTAAGCATGCCTATAGCACTGGTGTTACTAGAAGCATTATCCATTGAAATTGCCATTATTTTATCGCTAAAGCAAAAATATCTACAAATATCTGCAACAGTGTTAGCTATAAACTTACCTGTGTGACGCGAATTAATTATTCTATATGCAATTATGCGTTTTTGCATTATCCATTCCTCATCTATCCAATGACTTGTAACAGTTAGATAATCACAATCATTACCACTTCTACCAATATCAGTAGTAATAGAAATCCGATTAGGTATATGAGTAAATAAATACCGCAAATATTGTTCATATTCATGTTTGAATTTATAAATATCACTCTTAACTGTTGCGCGAGGCCAACCTTTATAAGTAGGATTAAAAACTTTTCTAATATAATGAACCCAATTAGGATTAGATGCAAAAGTATAAGGTAAGCACATAACAGTAATCATCTTTGCTAATTCTTCACGATCTCTATTTGGATCGTAATATAAAATACCTCCGGTGACAGTGTTAATTCCTGGTTGAACTAGATTTGAACCTGTACTAGGGTTAACCGCAGAATCTACACTTGTCCCCTCTAGTTGCGCTTTCATTTGAAAAAATCTAGCCTTATCTCTAGGGTGTGTTTTTATGTGCCTAGTCAAACTACCCGTGCCGCTACGGTCTCCAGTATATTTATGCACCATTAATTTCCCACAAGTTTTACACTTAGCCTTATTTTGTTCTCTTACTTGAGTAAAAAAATTCCAAACTAATGATGTTTCTAGGCGTTTAGCAGGTTCTCTATTAAAAGTAGGAGTTTCTACAGGTGGGTCGACCGGTGCATCAGTTGGGTTATTAAGAGGACTAGTAGGTGTATCATCTAAATCCGGTGCTTGGGTTTCATCATCATCCTCATTTTCCTCATTATTTTCTAAGATGGTTTCATTAGGATAAAGAGCATTCATAATTTCATCATCTAATCTTTCACCTGGTGCAACATTATGATAAAATTCACTATCGGTAAATTGAAAACAAGGGTGATCACTATCAAGAATTACGGAAGGAGGAGGACGTCTAGGTTGGCGACTACTTTCAACTTGCTTATCTTTTCTAGGTCGGGGAGCCGGGGGAAGGGTAGTTGGTTGGCCACTACTTTCACCGGTTTTATCTTTTCCTTTACCAAACATTTTTTTCAAAGTAAATGCCATATTAATTATAATTATGCAAACTAAACCACACAAAAATATATTCTAAAAACGTAAGAGTTGAAACGAGTTTACCGGATTGCCGAACAACTTCTTGAAAATTGAAAATCGTTGAACACTTGAAAACTTCAATTCAACAACTTCACAATTTTTCACGAAATTTCAACAATAAATTAAGTAATTGTAGTAGAGAGATTGAGAGATATTGAGAGATATTGATGAATTTGTGAATAAGAATGAAAGAATAAGGGGGTATTTATAGCTGAGAAATGGGGAAAAGTGTAATTATATAAAGTTAGGGGTTAAAATAAAGTTTGGGGGCCAAATGGCCATTTTTTAAACTTAAAAATGGTCATATTTTCAGCCCAAACGGCTAGATTTTAAATATGGCCGTTGGAGAATTTTAAATTTTTTTTAAAAAAAAAAAATAGCCGTTGGGCCCGCCAGGACCGGCCCAGGCCCGCCTGACGGTCCCGGGCTAAACGGTCCCGGGCTCGTGGGCATAAACGTGAAGACCGTCCCGTGACGGGCTTAGGAGGACCACCAGGACCGGCCCACCAGGCATGTTAGGACCGCGGGCCCGGTCCGGTCCGGTTCAGGCCCGGCCCACCGAGCAGCCCTATTCCAGGGTTGTAATCCAGATTTCTTTTTATTGTGTTCAATACAGTGTGAAACCTTGTTATCCCATAATTCAATAAAACGAAAAGTTTCTTCTTTATTTCTTATCTTATTTTTTTTATTTATTTTAATTTTGTTTCTTTCGTTTCTTTTTCTGAACAGTTCTTTTCATACTGATTCTAATGACATGGCATGCACAACGGATCTTCAACCTACTCTAAAAGATCAATCTGATTCCGAGCTAACCATACAAGAGGTCGATTATGATAATGAATCGGAATACGATGAGGATGAAGCATTCGAGGAGATAAACAGGGAGTTAAGCCAGTTTGAAGAAAAATGCAAACCCAACTTAAATGACACAGAAGCCATTAATTTAGGGGATGTCGGCGATATCAGAGAAACTAAAATAAGCATCCACATTGCACCAAATATCAGGGAGGAATTGATCAAAACACTTATTGAGTTCAAAGATGTTTTTGCATGGTCGTATGATGACATGCCGGGGTTAAGCACAGATTTAGTGGTTCATAAATTGCCCACTGACCCGGCATGCCCTCCCGTCAAGCAAAAATTGAGGAAGTTCAAAACGGATATGAGTGTGAAGATTAAAGAAGAAGTAACCAAGCAGCTGCAAGCAAAGGTTATTCGTGTCACTCGATATCCTGATTGGTTGGCTAATGTGGTGTCGGTACCAAAGAAAGATGAAAAGATCAGGGTATGTATCGATTACCGCAATCTGAAAAGGGCAAGCCCTAAAGACAACTTTCCTTTACGCAACATCCATATCTTGATCGACAATTGTGCCGGACGTGAGATCGGATCTTTTGTGGATTGCTATGCTGGGTATCATCATATTCTGATGGATGAGGAAGATGCGGAAAAGACAGCCTTCATTACGCCGTGGGAAACTTATTGCTACCGGGTAATGCCATTTGGTTTGAAGAATGCTGGGGCGACGTACATAAGAGAAATGACCACTGTGTTTCATGACATGATCCACAAAGAAATTGAAGTGTACGTAGACGATGTGATCATAAAGTCCAAGCATCAGGAAGACCACGTAGCAGACCTAAGGAAGTTCTTTCAAAGACTTCGAAGGTATGATATTAAGCTCAACCCGGCCAAATATGCATTTGGTGTTCCATCTGGGAAGCTTTTGGGGTTCATTGTCAGTCGGCGAGGTATTGAACTGGATCCATCAAAGATCAAATCTATCCAAGAGTTGCCACTGCCGAAGAACAAGACAGAAGTAATGAGTCTGTTGGGAAGGTTGAATTACATCAGCAGATTTATTGCTCAACTCACAGCAACCTGTGAACCCATTTTTCGGCTGTTGAAGAAGGATGTTGTGGTAGGATAGACAGCAGAATGCCAGGAAGCATTCGACCAGATCAAAGAATATTTATCAAATCCATTTGTATTGGTTCCACCTGAGCCGGGGAGACCGTTAATTCTTTATCTAACGGTCTTGGAGAATTCGTTTGGCTGTGTGTTGGGGCAACATGACATTACAGGAAGAAAGGAGCAAGCCATCTATTATCTCAGCAAGAAGTTTACAGTATATGAGGTTAAGTACACTCAACTCGAGAAGACATGTTGCGCCCTAACTTGGGTGGCCCAGAAATTGAAGCATTATCTATCTTCATATACTACTTATCTCATTTCCCGTTTGGATCCGTTAAAGTATATTTTCCAGAAGCCTATTCCCACAGGAAGGCTAGCAAAATGGCAAATATTACTCACGGAGTTTGACATCGTTTATGTGACGAGGACAGCTATGAAGGCCCAGGCGTTGGCAGATCACTTGGCTGAGAATCCTGTTGATGAAGAATACGAGCCGTTGAGGACGTATTTTCCTGATGAGGAAGTAATAAATATAGATGAGTTGGACTTACCTGAGGAACCAGGTTGGAAGCTTTTCTTTGATGGAGCCGCAAATGTGAAGGGAGTTGGAATAGGAGCAGTGCTTATTTCTGAAACAGGACGTCATTATCCTGTTACAGCTCAACTGCGTTTCTATTGCACCAACAACTTGGCAGAGTACGAAGCATTAATTTTGGGTTTGCGATTAGCTGCAGACATGGATGTCCAGGACGTCTTGGTCTTGGGGGACTCGGACCTCCTGGTACATCAAATTCAGGGCGAATGGGAAACACGGGATTTGAAGCTCATACCATATCGACAATGTTTGCACGATCTGAGCAAGCGATTTCGATCAGTGGAGTTCAGACACATCCCAAGAGTTCACAATGAGGTTGTCGATGCATTGTCCACTTTAGCATCAATGTTGCATCACCCAGACAAAATTCATGTTGACCTGTTGCACATCCAGGTTCGTGATCAGCATGCTTATTGCAACATGATAGAGGAAGAAGTGGATGGCGAGCCATGGTTTTATGACGTCAAAGAGTACCTCAGGATGGGGATATACCCGGAGTAGGCCACCGGAGATCAAAAAAGAGCCATTCGGCGATTGTCAAATGGTTTCTTCCTCAGTGGGGGAGTGTTATACAAAAGAACCCCAGATTTGGGATTGCTGAGATGTATAGATGTCAGTCAAGCCACGACAGTTATGACAGAGGTACATGCTGGAGTTTGTGGGCCACATATGAGCGGATATATATTGGCGAAGAAGATTCTTCGAGCAGGGTATTATTGGCTCACTATGGAGCAAGATTGTATCAATTTCGTGCGGAAATGCCATCAGTGTCAGATACACGGCGATCTGATTCATTCTCCACCAACAGAATTGCACACAATGTCAGCACCATGGCCATTTGTGTCATGGGGCATGGATGTCATTGGGCCTATTGAGCCGGCAGCTTCGAACGGTCATAGGTTCATTCTGGTGGCCATCGACTATTTTACTAAGTAGGTTGAAGCCAAAACTTTCAAGTCAGTAACCAAGAAGGCAGTGGTGGATTTTGTCCATTCCCATATCATCTGTAGATTTGGGATCCTGAAAGTGATAATCACAGACAATGGTGCTTATCTTAACAGCAATTTGATGAGAGAAGTATGTGAACAGTTTAAGATTACACACCGTAATTCCACACCATATCGTCCCAAGGCAAATGGAGCTGTTGAAGCAGCCAACAAGAACATCAAGAAGATATTTAGGAAGATGGTAGAAGGATCCAGGCAATGGCATGAAAAATTACCATTTGCATTGTTGGGTTATCACACTACCGTCCGGACTTCAGTAGGTGCAACCCCTTATTTGTTGGTATATGGAACTGAAGCAGTAATACCAGCGGAAGTGGAAATTCCATCCCTTTGGATTGTCGCCGAGGCTGAGATTGATGATGATGAGTGGGTCAAAACCCGTTTGGAACAGTTGAGCTTGATTGATGAAAAGAGATTGGCAGCTGTGTGTCATGGCCAGTTATATCAAAGGAGAATGGCAAGAGCCTACAACAAGAGGGTGCGCCCCAGAAAATTTGAAGTGGGGCAACAAGTGTTGAAACGAATCCTGCCACACCAAGCAGAAGCAAAGGGCAAGTTCGCCCCAAATTGGCAAGGACCATTCATTGTAACCAGAGTGTTGTCCAATGGTGCTTTATGTTTAACAGATATCGAAGGGAAATGCGTCGACATGGCTATCAATTCCGACGCAGTTAAAAGATATTATATATGATCTCTTTTGATTGTAATTGTCATTTGTTTGTGGTTGGCATTTATCGGAGAATGAAATGACGGAGGGAATTCTTTCTTCTATCAAAACACTTTAACCTTTGCTTACCCTTTTGAGCCTTATTTATTCGTTCATATCCCTCTTTTGGAGTCAGTAATTAAAAGTAAAGATAAAAAGAGAGAAAAACAATAATAAAGACAAAAGCAAAATCATAAGAAAAACAAAAGAGGTGGGAACTACGTTTGACCCGATTCCTCAAAGAAGGATACGTAGGCGCCTCACGGCTCGGTCATAGTGTAACCAAAAAATAAAAATCCCCAAGTAAGAAGAACTGGGGCAGAAGTTGTGAAAAGAAAGTTTGATTCCAAGAGTTGTACTGTTTCACCCCTCCAAATTATTTTAAACTTTTGATACCCTTTTTCCTTTTAGCCATACACAAAAAACCATATTGATGTCCAAAAAAGACCTTCCGATCAGTATCCGAGAAGTGCCAAGTTCATGCACGTGGAAGTCGGGAACAACACTCTGATCCCCAGCAGAGAAGAGGAACATAAACTGGAAATGAATTGATAACCGAAAGAGTCCCCAATAAAGAGCGTCATATCGACAACGCTCCAATCCCCAACTGAAAAATAAAATAAAATAAGAGAGTCTTATCGGTGAAAACCTTCACATGCACCATGAGGCGACGGGAGTTGAGAGAAATGAGAGAGTCTTATTAGTGAAAACCCCTCGAAGGGCACTATGAGGCGACAAGGCGGGATTGGCGGAAAAGGTCCACCTTTGGAAAAAGTTGAGTATTTATTTATCCCCAGCGAGATGAGACCATCCAAAATATTGATTGATACAAATAGACTGGGTTGATCAATCCAGAATGCACGACATGATCGTTGGGATTGGTTATCATTCAGATAAGTTCTTTTCTTTTCTTTTTTCCCAGCGTTTGTTCAGAAAGACTTCTTTTTCTATCTTTAAAATTATCACTCTTTCATTTCTTGGTTTAAAAGATTTTATTCCCCCAACAGTTTATTTTTGAAAAGGATTTTCAGAGCCTACTACCAGTTGCCAAAATGGTGCAAGGCAAAATGCGAAAAGGACAAGCCAAAGATAAGGCGACAAAGCGAAAAGAAGTTTGTAGCAAGACCAAATGATGAATGGGTCTAGATCCTAAGAGGCCCAAATTTCCAAGGGAAGTTATGGATCAAATTCCAAGAGGATCCCCAGCAGATTTGCGAGATACAGGAACAACTCCTACAGATTCTCTACCAAGCTCCACAATGGTCGGACAACACGGAGCGGGGAAGGAAGAGAAACGAAAACCATCCCCAGCAGGAATACCAGCCCCAACAATCAATATTCTCCCCAGCAAGTTTTATAGCAAAGCAGAGAAAAGAAAAGGAAAAAATCATCCCCAACAGAAGTGGCACGACCACTCACCCCGTTTTAAACTAACAAATTTTTCTTTGATTTGAAACAGGGAAAGGAAATATTATTGACCGCAGGAAGACAGGGCCACAGAGAAGATTATCAAACTGGGGCAAAAATATTTCTCTCATTACGAAAATTTTCTTAAAACCAGATAGTCATTTGGGAAAGAGAGAAGATAACACAAGTGTTGAAGGAAGAAAAATCCCCAACAGTATACGAGAAGGGAGATACAAGTTCTACGAGAAAAGCAATCTTGGAAGAAGCAAGATAATCAGTATCATCCCCACCATGGTTAAAAGGAGAAGGATAATTCCCCAGCAGTGTTATTCCCGGCAGGTTTCAGGGAAGTGAAAGCACCAGCTTTAAAGGAAATAGCCTTTGAAGAAGGAAAATGACACATTGATGAAATAAAATATCGGTGTTATCCCCAACAATTTTCAGAGGAATAAAACACCAATTTTGAAGGAAGCAGTTGAAGAAGTCAGGAGCCCGCCTAGAGAATGGAGGCTGAATTATTTTGACCAGTTGTTGAAGTCAGGAGCCCGCCTGTAGAACGGAGGTTGTTATATTTTAAGTTGAAGAAGTCAGGAGCCCGCCTGGAGAATGGAGGTGATAAAATTTTGAGGAAGTTGAAGAAGTCAGAAGCCCGCCTAGAGAATAGAGGTGATAAAATTTAAGAAGTTATTGAAGTCAGGAGTCCGCCTGGAGAATGGAGGCTGAATTATTTTGAGTAGTTGTTGAAGTCAGGAGCCCGCCTGTAGAACGGAGGTTGTTATATTTTAAGTTGGAGTCAGGAGCCCACCTGGAGAATGGAGGTGTTATTTTTCGGAGTTGTTGTTGAAGTCAGGAGTCCGCCTGGAAAATGAAGGCTGGATTATCTTGATAAAGTTGTTGAAGTCAGGAGCCCGCCTGGAGAATGGAGGTGTTAAAATTTTGATAAAGTTGTTAAAGTCAGGAGCCTGCCTGTAGAACGAAGGTCGTTATATTTAAGTCGAAGAAGTCAGGAGCCCGCCTAGAGAATGGAGGTGTTAAAATTTTGAGGAAGTTGAAGAAGTCAGGAGTCCGCCTGGAGAATGGAGGTGATAAAATTTTTGAGAAAGTTGAAGAAGTCAGGAGCCCGCCTGGAGAATGGAGGTGTTAGAATTTAAGAAGTTATTGAAGTCAGGAGCCCGTCTGGAGAATGGAGGCTGGATTATTTTGGGAAGTTGAAGAAGTCAGGAGCCCGCCTGGAGAATGGAGGTGTTAAAATTTTGAGGAAGATGTTGAAGTCAGGAGCCCGCCTGCAAAACAGAGGAACACATTTCCAGATCGAACAGAAGTCAGTAATCAGGAGGAGTACAACAAAGATCCCCAGCATAACAAGCTTTAATATAGGAAGCAGTGTCCCCAGTAGACAGAACAGAATAATAAAACTTATGCTCAAAAAGGCAAAAGGCAAGTGTCGTCCCCAGCAGTTTTCGAAAGAAAGGCACCGGGGGAAACACAAGCCGACAAGAGCGAGGCAACCAGAGCAAGGGGAAGACAGATAAGATTTTGTAATTCCTAGCTTAGTCTATCTTCTTATTTTCTTTTGGCACGGTGTAATAAGGAGATCGGGAAGCAGTAGCAACAGCAATAACAGCAAAAAGTAGTTCCATGGTAGTCGCTACCAAAACTTTCCGAACTACATTAACCTGATTCCCTTCTAGCCAGGGATATGTAGGAAACTTTTGAAGCAAAGATTCGGTTAAATCTTTTTCAAAAAAAATGCTTCACACAGAGTATTCCAACAGGCAAAAATCGCTCGTATCCGCTCACTTTATCTTTGTACGAAAACTCTTCATGTTTTCGGACAAAGAGGGGCAGCTGTGAGCACGTGATTTTTGCCTCACAAGAATTACTCCAAAAGAAATCATAAATAATTTTTATTTGTATACGACTTTGAATTTTTCGTGGCATTTTATCTGTGCATGTTTATTTTATTCTAATTAAAGAAAAATACAGAAAAAATAGTAATATAGGTACATGTGCATTTAGGAATTAATGTTGCATTTTCATAATTAATTAATCATTGGTTTATATAAAAGGATAAAATAAAATAAAAATATATTTAGGAATTAAATAAACCATAGTTGGTTTTAAAAGAGGGAAAATCACAAAAATATGTAATTGTTGTAATTTTGTCATTTAAATATGCTTTTGTGTGATTTTATTTTTAATTAAATATTTTAACTTGTGTGATATTTATTGTCAAGTGTTAATTAATATTTGGTTAGTTGTATTTTGGTTTTACAATTTAATTAGAAATTGTGTAAAATTAGGAATTAAAAAAAAGGAAAAGAGTTCAAAAATTGAATAAAAATCGGATTGGGCCACAAGGTTAAAGTGAAGTTTGGCCCAAATCAATACCAATGCATGACCCAATCCATGGCTTAGTCTCAGATAACCCCAAACGACGCTGTTTGGCGTCTCAAATCTGAGTCGTTGATCAAGCTGGATCTAACGATCCAGTTCAGCCCCTGCATGGTTAAAACGGCGACGTTTCAGGCATGTTAATCCAAACTGTTCGTCTTCATTGATCCAACGGTCCCAAGTTTCCCCCGCGACCCGATCCACTTTACCCTCGGGCCAACACATTCCCCGACTTAAACCAAACGACACCGTTTAGTTAAATGAGCTGATCCAGGCCGTTGATCTTGCCTGATCTAACGGCCCAGATCAGACCACCCCTCCCCTATATAAATTGAATTCCTAACCCAGCCCCCTAACCAAACACCCCCCCCTTCGTCTTCCTGTTTATCATCGTCTCAGAGACGAAACCCCCCAAACCCTAGCCGCCCTAGCTCCCCTTCGCCTGAAACCCGGCGGCAACGACGCCGCCGGCCACCAAAATAACACCCCTGAACCTCCTAACCACCCCCAATCCAAATCCAGTACCTGTTTGTTTCGAATCATCACCAACCTTCTCGAATCTTCAATCAAAGAGTTTGTCTGAAACTCCCCCTGTTTTGATGACCAGCAAATTAACACCACAGCATCCCCTGACCACCCTCATCATGGATCTGTTGACCTTTTACTTCGAATCTTCCTGAAACTCCTTGAATCTTCTTTTGAAGATTCGAGCCAAACATGAACTTGCCCAGATCCATTTCAAATTCATACCAGGTGACCCCCAGGCCTCCCTCACCCCTAAACCACCATTGATTCCCTTCGAATATACCTAGAAGTGTTCGAGCCCTAAATTTGGAAAAAAAACGAAACCCTAAAATTCCAAATCATGGTATCTGTCCAAATTAATTGAAGGGTTGGGGTCTAATAGACCTTAATCGAGGTGTTCTCAGTTGAGAACACTTCGATTAAAGTCTGTTCAGCCTCAAAGTGCTTAGGTTTGAGTTCGAGCCTGGGTCCGTATAATTCTGAGTTTCTGAGGTATTTATCTTTTTCCTCTATGTATGATTTTTCTATCTATGTATTCTGCTTAGTTTAGTTTTATTAATTTCCCCTGCTTTTCAATTCATCTTCTCATCTCCACTAGACCTGTTTGTTTGATCCAATTCTGGCATTGTTTCTGTTTGCTGTAATTATTATGAGTTACAATGTGTGTAATCGATTCAAATAAGTTTCGTCGATTAGTTAAGTTTTATTACAAACCTTTGTTTTTGTCAATGTTGTTTGAATTGCCTAACTGTCTATTTCTGATTGATTGTTGTAAGTGTTGTAGGCAATTGTATAACTAGTTATCATCGATTAATTCAAGTTTTTATTAGTAGTTTCGTCAAATGGTTTAAGGTCGAGTGTTGTATGTGTTGATCTTTAGACAATTAGCTTCAAAGCTTGTCAATATGCTGACAATGATCCTGCCTGATGTTGATATTGATTTCAATTTCCAATTTTAGTTTTTAATGGTTGGTTTTGTTAAGTCATGTGTGGTGTTAATACGGTTTGGATTCAAGTTGAGTCTGTTGTTTCCAGTTAGAATTCAGCCTTAGTCATTTAGTTATTAAAATTTGGTATGATGGATTGATTATAGTTGTTATAGTTTGCTGTTTGGTCTAATCTATGAGGTTTGAATTGCTGTTTTGTTTTGACTAAGGAAATTGGTTATAGCTAATAAAGTACAAAGGGTTGGGCTAGGACAGTAAAACACATTGGTTTCAGGGGTGATTTGGGATTGAAACAGTTAGGTTTATATTTTAGTGTTAGTGCTTTGTTAATGGGGGTATTAATTAATACATTAAGGGGGAACAAAAGGTAATGGGGAGCTGAAAATCAGGGAAAAGGCTTCCTTAGTGTGATTTAAAGTAAAAAGAGCAGATTTTTAGTGGGAATTCTGATTTTTGTTGAAAAGAAGAGGGATCGAGCACTAAGTTGGAAAGAGGGGCAGATTTGTATAAAAGGGTTGGGGGACTGATTTTAGAAGGGGGGAATCAGAAGAAAAAAAAAATTCTGGAAAAGAACTCTAATATTCAGAAAAATCAAAACTTGTGCATTAAGAGTTAGTGTTAGAGTGTTAAGGCTGAACTTTTACATTAAGAGTTTCAGTCTGTTTTTTTTTCTTGAGTGTTTGATAAATCAGGAACTATTGTTCCCTTGCATCTGTCTGTGTTTCATTTTGACTGCTGGATTTCAGTTTAGTATTTTCCTGGTTTTCTGTTTGGTGGAGGACTGATTGTATTGAGTTGTTGGGGTTATTCTTTTGTTTTCAATCTGTTCCTGGGATTTCTGCTATTGTTATTGTTGGCTACTGGTCTACTGGGTGTTGTTGTATATGCTGCTGCTGTAATTTTGCTGATCTTCCTCTTTTTCTGCTTTCCAAAATCAGGTACACAACTGAATACACTGACTACTGTATGCTGAAAATATAGAAGCATGTACAATTATTAAAGAATGGAAGTTTGAAGTCTTAATATAGCTTTCTTTTCTTTTCACTAATTGTAATTAGAACATGCCATGTACTATTCTTATGAAATTTGATTTCCCTTTGGTATAACTGAACAGTTTTCGCGTAGTAATATAGTCAATGACATTTTGTTCATTTTAGTTCGGTTAATAGTTATTATGCATTTAAATACATGTCGAATAAAATCAAGTCTAGTAAAACATTTTAATTATAATAACAATCTAGTTTCAACATCCAATGGTTTGAAGTTAGAATTAAAATTAGATCTCAAAGTTATCCCACCCCAATTGATTAATTCTTTAAAACTTGGGTAATTTGTTTAATTAGATATTTTCATTTTTCTTTACCATTCAACATTATAGATTTAGAACATGTGTAGAATAATTTAATTAGGCCTCAATATTGGAATGCAATGGCCCAGGTTCAGTTAAATGCTATGTACGTTGGGCCTGGGCTCATGTTTGGGAAACGGACTTTTCATATGCACCTTTATATTCCGTTTTAACAAATCGCATCCGGAACTTAGCTATAACATGTAATTTAAGTAGGACCTTTTGCTTCATTTACTATAAAAAATAAAATAAAACATAGTCATTATAGGACGATCTTTAAAATAAAAATGTGATGAGCCTCACCAATATAACACACAAATTACGAGGTCCTCGATAAATGTTTCATTAATTACTTAGATTTCGGGATGTGCCATTTAGTAAAATTTTGTGTCCTTTCCCCAAAACAACAATATGTTAATCGTTTTAGACACATTTTTAATAATTTATTTTCTTAAATTTGGGTGCACATTTATGTGACCCAAATCTAAATCTTAACGAAGTCGAAATGTGTTGATAACCACGGGTGCATTGACTGTGACGTGGTTCGAGATACGTTTTCACAACGTTGCAATTCTACGTAAAATAATAATAATATTAATAAAATTGATAAAGGCGGGTCAAAGTCAAATTTGCATATAAGTCCTTAATTGTTAAGAAGAAAATCAGATAAATAAGCCAAATATAATAGTTAAGCGACCGTGTTAGAACCACGAAATTCGGGAATGCCTAACACCTTCTCTCGGGTTAACAGAATTCCTTATCCGGATTTCTGATTCGCGGACTGTTAAACAGAGACATTCTTTTCCTCGATTCGGGATTCAACCGGTGACTTGGGACACCATAAATCTCCCAAGTGGCGACTCTGAAATAAATAAACAAATCCCGTTTCGATTGTCCTTTAATTGGAAAAAACTCCCTTTCGTGCCCCTCCACGGGCGGTGCGGGCGGAAAAAGGAGGTGTGACACAGTACATATGAACAGTACCCCGTATACATTACCCATGAACAGTAAAAATGCGTGAACAGTAACCACGGAAATTTTGGACAGAATGTTGAGTTCTGAAAATGGGACGAACATTTTTACCAAATTGGAGCTCGAGGAGAGGCGATTTTCGGGAGATTTTTAGAGAAAACAATGGAATAAGTGTTCTTAACTTAATTTTGGTTAGATTACCCGAATCTATTGCTAGTTTTGGCATTTAATTGGTGATTTTAGTTGGGAAAATCTTGAAAATCCTCTTGGTTTAATTTGAAGATTTGAAGGTCGAGTTGATGTCGGATTTTAGTAAAATTGGTATGGTTGGACTCGTGGTTGGATGAGGTTTCATATTCCGTAATTTTTGTCGGGTTCCGATATGTGGGCCCCACTGGCGAATTTTGAGTGCAATTTCGGATTTTTAATGAAAAATGTAGAATTTCATATGGAATTAATTCCTATAATTTTTATTAACTGAATTGAATTATTGTGGCTAGATTCGAGGCATTCAGAGGTCAATTTGAGAGACAAAGGCATCACGAGCTAGAGGATTAGCCGGTTCGAGGTGAGTAATGATTGTAATTGATGTCCTGAGGGTTTGAAACCCTGAATTTGCACATCGTAGTGCTATATTGAGGTGAGACACATGCTGGATGATAATCGCGAGGTCTTTTACTACCGGGGATTGTGACTTGGTCCATCCCGATTGATGATTTTACAGCATATTTGATTGAAACTTATTTGTTATCATCATGATTTGGGCTGATTGTCATACTTGGGATTCGTGCCAATTATTTGAATCCTTTGGGAATTTTTATTACTGTTTTGACTTATATTTAAACTCAGTCCTGTTGATAATTATTGTTTTACAAACTCAACCGCTTTTATGCAGATTTGAAAACTCAAATGATATTTCTGAATGGTATTTTGGGCTGAGAACTACTGTTTTACAAATGCCCGAGGGGCTTATGATGATTTTTGGACTGAGTGAGGCCGAGGGACATATGTAAGGATATGTTGAGTGATATGAGGTCGAGGGCCTGAGATACTATTTATGCCACGAGGTGGCTTGAGTGATGTGAGGTCGAGGGCCTGAGATACTTTATATACCACGCAGTGGCTTGAGTGATGTGAGGATATGTTGAGTGATGATGCCACGAGGTGGCTTGATATAGCGCTTGGGCCGTAAGGGGCCCCTCCGGAGTCTGCACACCCAGAGTGAGCATGGGTACCCATTGTTCTGAGTGATTGATACTATGCCCGAGGGGCTGATATGAGTGATTGTGAGGTAGCCCGAGGGGCTGATACTATTCTGAGAGTGAGCCCGAGGGGCTGTTACTATTCTGATATTAAGCACATGGGGGTGTTACTGTTCTGATATTGAGCCCGAGGGGTTGTTACTGTTCTGATATTGAGCCCGAGGGGCTGGTTCTCATGATATTATGCTCGTAGGGCGGTTTGTTGTACATGTTTTGCCCAAGGGGCTGTTTACATTTCTATTATTTTTGTTACTCACTTGTAAACTACTTGTTTTACTTGTTGGAAAAAAAGGGATTTCACTTTATTTCTCACTGCTTTACTGTTTAAAGTGATTTTACTGCTTCAGTATGGAATACCTTGCATTTTTGCGTGATTTCTTGCCTTCAATCTTTATTTATTATTATTACTCACTGAGTCGGAGTACTCACGTTACTCCATGCACCTTGTGTGCAGATTCAGGTATGTTTTGGCTGATCGGAGACAGAGTCATCAGGGTTTAGCAAGGTAGTTGCCGACGTTCGCAACACTGCTTTTCTCTCTCCTCATTTCATTAGTCTGTATTTGTACACTCTAGATTTTCAGTTGTATTTATACCCTAGTAGATGCTCGTGACTTGTGACACCCCGGTTAAGGTTGTGTCAGGTTGTGCTTCCATTAATTATATCATTAAATCATATTTAAACTGTTTATTAATGTTTAATTATTTTTGAAAAGGCGATATGGGTTTGTTGGCTGGCCTTGTCTTCACGAAAGGTGCCATCACGACCGGAGCGGGGTTTGGGTCGTGACAAATTGGTATCAGAGCCTAGGTTACATAGGTCTCACGAGTCATGAGCAGGTTTAGTAGAGTCGCAGATCGGTATAGAGATGCCTGTATTTATCCTCGAGAGGCTGCAGAACCTTTAGGAAAACTTCACATTCTTGAATTCTTATCATGCGTCCTTTGATTCAGCTTGAAATGTAACTCTTTGAATTCCTTCCATGCGTTCGTATGCGCGCATGAGCGCTCAGTATCAGAAGTGCCTTGATGGTTTGTGATTCCCCGATCGAGGGGCGAGATGTGATCTTTGTGAGTTTGATGTTGGGCCAGTCTGGAGGACTTGAGGCCGAATATTTGCCTATGGCTTGAGCACCGAGGTGCTGATTGTGTGAGCAAGTATTTTTGAACTTATATGTTCGGTAGTGTCCCTATTAGTGGGAGTGATGGCTGGATAACTATGTGATGAGTATGTTAGTACTGCGAGATGTATCCATCTTGATTTGAGGTATAGCCCCGAGTTATGGGTGTGCAAAGAGTCTTTTTATGTGTCCTAGTTGGAAGTGAAGTAAATTTCATGTTGCGGTATGAGTTCAGACTCAGGAAGACTAAGTGACTGCATAATGGTTATGACGATGGAAGGTATACATAAATGTTAGTTTAAGGCGAAAAAGATGGGTTATCTTATGCGAAGTGTTCTGAGGTTGTACGATCCTTATGTGTCTGTTAGATTTACGAGTGAAGGATATGTGTTGCAACTTAAATTGGGTCACTTAGTGAGTGGGTGTAACTATTGCGAGAGTGGAATGCGAGATTTGCAGAAGAGTTAAAATTCTAGATGATCTGTGTTTTCACAAGCTTATAAAAATTTGAGTTTAATCTCATTATGGTATCATGGCATCAATAGAGTATAATTGTTATGAGTTATTGAGCGTGTGTTGATCTATGGCTTCGAGCCAAGTGGGCGAGTCCGCTATTGAATAGTTGATTGCACGGTTATGTGCTCTAATGGTTCCAGTTCGAGGCATATTTGTAAATCAGTTGTGGCTCGAGTAAAGGAAATTTCAATAAAGGCTATGTTATGCTTTATGGGTGTACGAGAATCAGGGAATGACTTGAGTTGTGGTTGGTAACGAATGTTTGGTGCATAGAGTAGGAAGTTGCTTGATTATATTGGAATGAGGTCACATTCTATAGTGTCGGAGTGATAATGAAGCACAGGTTGTTCGGTTCGTTTAATCAATCTAACTACGGTTTGAGTAGTGTGGAAGACTCTAGAGAATGGTCCTATTGTGTTCAAAACTCTATATGCAATAATTGGAGGCTTCTAAGTTGTACTTATGGATAGAAACTGAGTTTTCAGTGGAATATGGCAAGACTTGTGGTATTTCCTATATTAATTATGGGATTCTATATATCAGTATTGGGAAGGTGAAGGTAATGGCTTTGGGGAACACTTAAAGAGTATTCAGCGGCTTAGGAGCCTTAGATGGTGTAACTTTATGCTTGGGTTTCGTGTGATAAGCCTAGGTTGAGGAAATTGTGGTGCTACAGCAAGAAGGAATATCATGTTGAAGATGAATCAGAAGGAATTTAGATAGATGGGGTATCTTGATAGTAGACCAAATCGGTATGGTAAGGATTTGATTAATTCCTTGTGTGTGTTCGAGGTAATGAGTTCCTACAGCTATTTTGCAACAATGCTCTTGGGTTTTGATGGCTTGCTTAGCTTGGTCTAGTTAGAAGGATTCAGTCCTGGCAGTTGAATTTGTGCAAATGGAATTGGGAGAGTTCTTATTGATTTCTACCGTGGTTGGAGAGGTGCAATTTCTCCGAGTGAGAGAAGCATAGGATATGTAATGATTTTTATTCTAGATGGAATCAATGGAAGTTCTTGGCTAGATGAGTTACAGTTCAGTTCTGAAAGGAAGTTCATAAAACTCTTAGGCAGCGGGTAGCCTCAGATGATTAAGGAAATGGTACTGCTAATTGGAAATAATTTGACGAGAGTTTATGTTTTAGTAAAAGGGCAATGTTATTAAGTTGATAGCACTTCGGTAGTATTGCGACACCTTTTTTTAGATCGACTGATGATATTCGGGTTTGCTTGGTGGCACAGAGAAATTTTAGAGTATCTATAGTGGAATGATTGGGTATTAGAGGTGTGGCATATATTCGGACGGCGAAATTGGGATAGGATATGGTGATTCATGTGTCGTATGGACGTGGAGACGGAAGTTCTCATATTCAGACTATGTTGTCATTGTAGATCATGTGTATCAACACTGTTTAGTGACTACCGAGATTTGGAGGCCCAAGTGGATCTTTCTTTGCTTGGTATGTCAGATTTTGGATGTGATATTGGGGATTTAGACTGACGTCTCAGTGTTGGGTTATTCTGGACTATTGCGTTATGGGCTAGGTTGGAAATGCCATAGGTTGAGTGGCGATGTGCGTCGGGTTATGTTCTAGTGGAGTGGTTTATATTTCATAGACCCAGCGGACGGCTAGGAAGGATTGTTTTTCTTAATTGGGCCTTCGTGATGGATGTCAGTGCAGAGGTTTCTACCATTGATTCAGTTCTGGTGTTGAGGGACTTTCCAGAAGCGTTTCTTGTGGCCGGGCATGTCGTTGGGCGAGGTTATGGATTTCGGTATTTATGTGATGCCAGGCACCGTATCGTATGGCTCCGGCAGGAGTTATGGTAGTTGAAGAAGCAACTTTAGGCTTCCTTGGTAAGGAGTTCGTTGTCAGGCCAATGTGGATGCGTGTTCTAGCTCGAGTCGGCTTGGTTGGCCCCGAAATATATTGTTGAGGGATAGGTTGATTCGACCGTTATTAAGCTTATTAGTGATCTAGGGAGGTCTATGAGTTGCATTTATGTGTTGCAAGACATTATGATTTATTGGTTATGGGCACATATGGTGTGGTTCTAATGGGGCTCATAGTGAAAGTCGAGCGGGAAAAGTAATCGGGTGTTGCTCGGTGAATGGTGTATCGGTTACGTCCTATCGGGTTTGCGTGGTGTATGTTATTTGCTTCACCGTGAGTATGATGAATTGCTTTGGTTCCAGATATCAAATTGTGTGTGGTTGTCAATTTCGAGCATAGTGACTTAAGGTGGTTCCATGTGGAGCAGTGTTTAAATAAGGTCGTGCATTGCAGTGAATATATGTGGAGGTATGACCTTGTAGGTTAGATTCGTGCATTCTGTTCCTATGATGTGAGACGGGTTCTCGGTCCTGCGTTGTGGTGGTACTAGTGAGCTTGAGGTACAACTCTTTCATTTGAGTCATTTTCATGATTTGAGTATGTTCGGACCGTTGCTTATTGGTGCGCGTATTATGCTAGATGTGGCTTAGGCCTCTATTGGTGTGACATGTCACCAGGGTAGTGTGTTGGGTCAGAGTAGATCGTTGGGATCATTAATGAAAATAAACGGATTCGATTTCAGCATGTTTGATGGGTAAACATCGAGGTTCGGTTCAAAAAAAATTGCTATGGTAATTGCCAGAGGAGAAATGGCTTCATGAATGGTTGATCTGAGAAATGGTTATGGTTTATTGCGTGTTTCATTTATCGTTGGCAGTATATGAAAGTGTTGGAATGAGACTTTAGCTGATAAGAGGTTTTCTATCGGTATTTGGTTGTTATGGGCAGCTGCTGTGAATAGAAGTTATTGCTACGAGCGTTAGAGTTATATGGTATATCATGGGATTGCTCCCAAGGTTGCAGGCATGGGTTACTATAGCTAGTTCGGGTCTATTCAAAGTATAGGTGTGATGTTTTGATCATATTGATGGTTTTAGAAGTGAAAATGTGGTTCTATAGTTTATTGGCTAGATTAGATTGTGCAATTTTAGTTAAACGGTGTTATCAGACCTATATGAGATAGGGTGACGTGGGATCACCCCCGGCTATATGCATGGTAAGGTTATTCAGCGATTGGTGGGCTTTTAGAACAGCTCTGGGTACGTTCGAGGATGAACGTGTGTTTAAGTGGGGGAGGATGTAACGACCCGACCGGTCGTTTTGAACTTTTGCACTTTGATCGCCAGTTCCCGAGCATGACTTGCCCCGTGTAACGTATTATGACTGATGTAGATCATTGGTTTTGGTTTTCAGGAAAAATCAGAATGAATTTGAAGGAACAGTCTCAGTTGGAAGCTTTGAATTTGAAAGGTTTGACTAAGAGTTGACTTATTTGTATATGAGCTCGGATCGGAAATATTATGATTTGGATAGCTTCGTTGGGTGATTTATGACTTAGGAGCGCGATCGAAATGCATTTTGGAAGTCCCTGGAAGGATTTGGCTTGAATTGGCAAAGTTAATATTTTGGCGAATTCCGGTTGATAGATGAAATTTTGATTCGAGGGTCGTAATGGAATTCCTAAAGTTGTTGTAGCTTCGTTATGTCATTTGTGATGTGTGTGCAAAATTTCAGGTCATTTGGACATCGTTTGGTCGACTTTTTGATCGAATTCGAATTTCGGAAGTTTTGGAATTCTTAGGCTTGAATCCGAGGGTGATTTGATGTTTTGATATTGTTTTGAGCGTTCTGAAGGTTGGAACAAGTTTGAATTATGTTATGGGGTGTGTTGGCATGTTTGGTCGGGGTCCCATGAGGCTCGGATATGTTTTGGAAGAGTTTTTGGAAGATTTTGTCATTTTGAGCATAAGCATGTAATGATCCAAAGATCCATTTTTAGTTCTAGAGATCGAAATTTGATTTCGAGCCTTCCGGAATTTTGATAATGAATTTAGTTGGGAAAATTTTGAAACCCCTCTTGGTTTAATTTGAGATTTGAGGGTCGAGTTGATGTCGGATTTTAGTAAAATTGGTATGGTTGGATGAGGTTTCGTATTCCGTAATTTTTATCGGGTTCCGAGACGTGGGCCCCACGGGCGAATTTTGAGTGCAATTTCGGATTTTTAATGAAAAATGTAGAATTTCATATGGAATTAATTCCTATAATTTTTATTAACTGAATCGAATTATTGTGGCTAGATTCGAGGCATTCGGAGGTCGATTTGAGACACAAAGGCATCGCGAGCTAGAGGATTAGCCGGTTCGAGGTGAGTAATGATTGTAAATGATGTCCTGAGGGTTTGAGACCCCGGATTTGCACATCGTAGTACTATATTTAGGTGAGACACGCGCTGGATGATAAGCGCGGGATCTTTTACTATCGGGGATTGTGACTTGGTCCATCCCGATTGATGATTTTACAGCATATTTGATTGAAACTTATTTGTTATCATCATGATTTGGGCTGATTGTCATACTTGGGCTTCGTGCCAATTATTTGAATCCTTTGGGAATTTTTATCACTGTTTTGACTTATATTTAAACTCAGTCCTGTTGATAATTATTGTTTTACAAACTCAGCCGCTTTTATGCAGATTTGAAAACTCAAATGATATTTCTAAATGGTATTTTGGGCTGAGAACTACTGTTTTACAAATGCCCGAGGGGCTTATGATGATTTTCGGACTAAGTGAGGCCGAGGGCCATATGTGAGGATATGCTGAGTGATATGAGGCCGAGGGCCTGAGATACTATTTATGCCACATGGTGGCTTGAGTGATGTGAGGCCGAGTGATATGAGGTCGAGGGCCTGAGATACTTTATATGCCACGCAGTGGCTTGAGTGATGTGAGGATATGCTAAGTGATGATGCCACGAGGTGGCTTAATATAGTGCTTGGGCCGTAAGGGGCTCCTCCGGAGTCTGCACACCCATAGTGAGCGCGGGTACCCATTGTTCTGAGTGATTGATACTATGCCCGAGAGGCTGATATGAGTGATTGTGAGGTAGCCCGAGGGGCTAATACTATTCTGAGAGTGAGTTCGAGGGGTTGTTACTGTTCTGATATTGAGCCCAAGGGGCTGTTACTGTTCTGATATTGAGCCCGAGGGGCTGGCACTGTTCTGATATTGAGCCCGAGGGGTTGGTTCTGTTGATATTATGCCCGATGGGGCGGTTTTTTTTACATGTTTTGCCCGAGGGGCTGTTTACATTTCTATCATTTTTGTTACTCACTTGTAAACTACTTGCTTTACTTGTTGGGAAAAAAAAGGGATTTTCACTTGATTTCTCACTGCTTTACTGTTTAAAGTGATTTTACTGCTTCAGTATAGAATACCTTGTGTTTTTGTGTGATTTCTTGCCTTCAGTCTTTATTTATTATTATTACTCACTGAGTCGGAGTACTCACATTACTCTCTGCACCTTGTGTGCAGATTCAGGTATGTTTTGGCTGATCAGAGTCAAAGTCATCAGGGTTTAGCAAGGTAGTTGCCGGCGTTCGCAACACTGCTTTTCTCTCTCCTCATTTCATTAGTCTGTATTTGTACACTCCAGGCTTTCAGTTGCATTTATACCCTAGTAGATGCTCGTGACTTGTGACACCCCGGTTAGGGCTGTGTCGGGTTGTGCTTCCATTAATTATATCATTAAATCATATTTAAACTATTTATTAATGTTTAACTATTTTTGAAAAGGCGATATGGGTTTGTTGGCTGGCCTTGTCTTCACGAGAGGCGCCATCACGACCGGAGCGGGGTTTGGTTCGTGACAGAAGGCAACTTCCTAGTCTTCAAATAATCTATGTATTTGTTCCTCCAATCCCAGGTTAAACTTGTCGAGTTTATTTCGGCATGGCCTTCTTTTACTACCGATTTTATGAGTTGTACGACTGTTCCTGAACTGAATTCATCATCATCAACCAATGATCCCAAGTTAGCCAGAGCATCGGCTTCGCTATTTTGGTCTCGGGGCACATGCTGTAGGGTCCATTCTTTGAACTGATGCAGTGTTACCTGCAACTTATCTAAATACCTTCGCATTTATTCCTCTTTTATCTTGAATATCCCATTGACTTGATTTACCACAAGGAGGGAATCACACTTAGCTTCGACCACCTCGACCCCAAGGCTTTTAGACAATTCGAGACCTGCAATCATGGCCTCATATTCGGCCTCGTTGTTAGTTAAATTTACAATTCTAAAAGATTGCCTAACTATATTACCCGCAGGTGGCTTCCGCATGATGCCGAGCCCGCACCCCTTTACATTCGAAGCACCGTCTGTAAAGAGGTTCCAAACTCCCGAGGTAATCCCCGAGGTTAACAATAATTCCCTTTCGACTTTGGGTATTAAGGATGGCGTGAAATTGGGTACAAAGTCTGCCAAAATTTGTGATTTGATGGCGGTTCGAGGTCGATACTCGATATTGTACCCGTTAATTTTGACTGTCGATTTGGTCAACCGGCTCTAGAGCTCAGGTTTGTGCATGATTTTCCTCAGTGGGTAAGAGGTTACGACATATATGGGTTGGCATTGAAAGTATAGTTTTAACTTTCTAGAGGCGCTTAGCAAAGTGAGCGCCAATTTTTTCAGGTGAGGATACCTTGTTTCGGCCTCGTTTAGAGTTCTACTAACATAGTAAATAGGAAAGTGCGTACCTTCCTCTTCTCAAACTAAGAATCCACTTGCTGCCACCCCGGATACTGCTAAGTAAAGGTACATGTGTTCATCCACCTTCGGAATATGGAGCAAAGGTGGACTTGAAAGGTACCATTTGAGTTCTTCCAAAGCTTTTGGCACTCTTGGTTTCAAGAAAAGTTATTCTTCTTCTTCTTCTTCAATAGTGAGAAGAATCGATGGCTTTTGTTTGAGGACCTCGATATGAATCGGCCCAGGGTGGCTATATGCCCGGTTAGACTCTGAACAGCCTTGACACTGTCCACCATGGTGATGCCTTCTATAGCTTTGATTTTATCGGGATTAATATCGATCCCTCGATTGGACACCATGAACCTGAGGAATTTTCCGAATATGACCCCGAATTTTCTGGGCTCAGCTTCATATTGTACCTCTTCAATATGTCAAATGTTTCGCACAAATGTTTCAAATGGTCCTCTGCTCGCATGGACTTGACTAACATATCGTCAATATAAACCTCTATTGATTTTCTTATACGTTCTTCAAACATCCAATTTACTAGGCATTGATAAGTGGCTTCGACAAATTTTTAACCCGAATGGAATTACATTATAACAATAGGTGCCGAATTTAGTGATAAAAGAAGTCTTTTCTTGATCGCCTGGGTCCATCCGGATTTGGTTGTACCCGAAATAGGTGTCGAGAAAGCTGAGTATCTCGTGCCTAGCCGTTGCATCGATGGTGCGATCGATGTTAGCCAAAGGAAAAGTGTCCTTAGGGCATGCCTCGTTCAAGTCATTATAGTCTACACACTACTAAATTTATTTCCTTTTTAGGCACTACCACTACGCTCACCAACCAGTCTAGGTATTTAACTTCCCAAATAGAACCTATTTTAAGGAGATTAAATACATGTCTTTGATAAATGCATTCTTGAATTTGGACTGAGGCCTCCTCTTTTATTTAATTGGGTGGAACTTTAGATCCAAACTCAACTTACGAGTGGTTATCTCCGGGGGGATCCTTATCATATCAAGATGGGATAAAGCGAAACAAGATATGTTAGTTTTAAGAAAACTAATGAGTTATTTCCTGAGCTCGGAGGTTAACCCCGTGCCAAGGTATACCTTTTGATCCGGTAGGTGTTTAGTTAATATGACTTACTCCAGCTCCTCGACCATCAATTTAGTGGTGTCGGTGTCAGTGGGATCTATGAATGATCTCGAAAGTCTGTAATCATCCTCCTCGTCAATTCCTCGTTCCTCCTGTCCGACCGAGACCAGCATCGGTGGTTGCTATTTGACTTCTAATTTTTTGGTCGTCTCTATGCTCCTCAATGTCGGGACAGCAGGCATCGGGAGTACTTCCTTGACTGCGAATATCTCTCTTGTAGCCGGCTACTCTCTGTATACCGTCTTGATTCCACCCGGAGTAAGGAACTTTAATGCCTGGTGTAATGTCGAAGGCACTGGCCTCATGTTGTGAACCCATGGTCTTCCGAACAAAGCATTATATCTCACGTCCCCTTCGATCACATAGAACTTTGTTTCTTGGATGGTCCCGATGGTGTTCACGGGTAGGGTTATCTCCCCTTTAGTGGTTTCGCATGCCATGTTAAATCTGTTCACCACTCGAAATGCTGGCATTATTTGATCTTGTAACCCAACTGCTCTACGGCCCTCGATCTGATGATGTTGGCCGAGCTACCTGGATCAATCAACAGACATTTAACTCGAGATTTATTGATAAGTACAGAAATTACCAGTGCATCATTATGAGGTTGTACGATACCCTCTGCATCCTCGTCGCTCAATGAAATAGTTCCCTCCGAGATATAATCTCGGGTGTGTTTCTCTCTTGTGATCGACACTTTAGTGCATTTTATCATCGGCACTTGAGGGGCATCGATCCCTCCAATGATCATGTTGATGACGTGTTGATGTTCCTCTTGTCCAGTCTGTTTTTTGGCGTCCCTGTTTCTAAAGTGATTTTTGATTCGATCACTCAGAAATTCTCGTAGGTGTCAGTTATTAAATAACCGGGCAATTTCTCCTCTCAATTGCTGGTAATCTTCAGTCCTGTGACCATAAGTGCCATGATACTTACACATCAAGTTGGAATCTCTCTAGGCGGGGTCAAACTGCAGTGGTCGAGGCCACTTTGTCTTTTTGATGCGTCTGATGGCTGATACGGTCCTGGCAGCATCGACACTGAAGTTATATTCCGATAATCATAGTGCCTCCCTGGCCCTGAGTGGTTTATCGAAACTATTTTTGCTCATTGGACCCCGACTATTTTGGCCTTGATCGCTCTTCTTTTTGTTCCTCGTAAGGTGACGCCCAGATCTGTTACCCCTCGAACTCCTCTATATGATTGATACCAGTCTCGGATCGATCTCGATTTATGACCGACGACTCTCTTAGATCTGTTTTCAGTTCGGATGGGATAAACAGACCCAGAAAGGGCCCCGAGCTGATCATTATCGACTCTGATTTTTGACTAGTACCTGTTGTGGACGTAACCCAAGTTACCGCCGGGTACTCTACCAAATTTTGTTTTAGCTGGCGTGAAGCCAATGAGATTCGGGGGATAAGTCCTTGGGTGAACGCCTGAATGGCCCTATCATCCGCAATCAGTGGCAAATCCATCTGCTCCATTTGAAACCTCGATACGAACTCCCTGAGCATTTCGTTGTCTCTTTGATTTACCTTGAAAAGGTCCAATTTTCTAATCTCGACCTTGATGGCCCCGGCATGTGCTTTCATAAAGGCATCTGCAAGCATAGCAAACGAATCAATGGAATTTGGGGTAAGTTGTGATTCCATATCATTGCTCCTTTTGACAAAGTTTCTCCAAACCTCTTTAGCAAAATCGACTCAATTTCGTCGTCTTCCAAGTCGTTACCCTTGATGGCACATGTGTAGGAGGCCACATGCTCATTTGGATATTTGGTTCTGTTATATTTCAGAATATCGGGCATACGAAACTTCTTCGGGATTAGCTTCAGTGTCGCGCTTGGAGGAAAAGGCTTTTGGACAAATTTCTTGGAGTTCGGCCTTTCAATATCGGAGGCACTCCTGGGATTTGATCCACCGAGGAATTATATGTCTCTACCTTCTTGTCGTTTTCCTCAATTTTCTTTTCACATGACTCCACTCATCTGGCCAATGCTTCAAACATTTTCATTACTTCGGGGTTGACAACGGTCTTTATTTATCCTGGCCTTTCGGTGATCTACTCATTTCTTCGGGTATTTTTCCGGGATGGTTTGGGTTCGACTCTTCTAGGGACGCAACTTTGATTTTGTAGTTGGACTATCGCCGCATATTTGGCCTGCAACATTTCGAAGATCACTCGTAAACTGACTTCGTCGCCTTCACCTTCGGGCGCTCCTCGAGCCATTGGTCGGGTTCCTCCAGGAACTTTGTTCTCAGGATCGGTAGGCAGGTTGGCGTCGATGGCCATATGAGAGTTAACATCAACTGACTCTACAACTGGGATTCCGTTGGGATCAGCAGGGGGCACCTCATTGCTAGGCACCATATTGTTGTTTTCGTCATGATGGCCTGACTCAACATCAACGTTTAAGTGTGCAGACTGAAAGTTTGACAAAAAAAATTTAAGATGTCCTGAAATTGAAACCTTAAAGAGCAAGCGTAAAATAGAGTGTGTTATGAAAATTTGTATCAAACCACCACTATTATCCTTAGCTCCACGGTAGGCGCCAAACTGTTTACCCTTAAAAATGGATAACAATTGAATTTATACGTGATTTTAAAGATATGTGGATTAATTGAATATAAGTGATCAATAACGTTAAATAAGTGAATTAAAGATAAAATAAATAACCAAACTAGTTGTGATGTTGACTCCGGGCTCGAGCCTAAGCTTAACAGTTGTTCTGCCCTCGATTCGAAGCCAAATAATATGTGAAGAGCTATGAGAAAAATAAGAACTTTTGAATAACTTAGAAGCAAAGAAAGCAAGTTTATATTGCCTTGATATGCGTTTTACCGTGCTCTTATTAAATAAAATTTACCTCTTTTATATATAGTAGGAGAATTTCATCCCTAGTACAATTCTAAGAAAAGTAAAAATCTTCTTTTTCGTTAATCACTGTTCTGTTGCCGATACGGGCCGAGATCCACGCCATGATATTCAGTTGGGCACGGATATCACGGTCCTTCGTTAGTCGTGTACAACAGTTTGGTAATCCTTTTCAAGGTCTTGGAGCTCGAACAGGATTCGGGAGGTATTGTCTTGATGGCTCCGGTGGTAAGCACTTCGTTCGAACCTTAGTACAAGAGGTTCCTAGCTTCGATTCCGACTCAATGTAATCATGTCCTTGCTTCGTTTGCCCCACCGAAAAATTGGTTCGCTCAGTAGCCCCAATTTTATCCGAAAGCAAAGTAGGAAATGAATGATGTGAGTTGAAGCTAATTTCATAGATTATCACGAGTACTACTACTAGTGGTCCATTAGACCATTTAATTAAATGTACCTAATCTGATCATACTATTAGGCCAACAAGGTAATTCTCACGTGTAAACGTACCTTTGAAAACATTATTACTCAACTTGTTTTTGAGAAATATTTAACGAGCGATCAAGGTTGATTTATTGATCAATAAAGTGAATGCAAACTTTAAAAATTTGAATTTAAATTCCAACAATTGACAAACATTAAGTAATTTATTTTCGTCTGACTAAACTTTGATAAACATAATTACTCAGTATCTGTACCGGTGAGAATTAACAAATAGCCCCAAGAAATCATATGTAATAGTTGAAATACGCACAAGTTAATTTTAAAAAAAATAATGAGATAGGATTTTTAATTTATTTTTTGACTTTTGCCAAGTTGAGATTTTTTATTTTTATTCTTAAATTGTTTCTTTCCGGAGCTTTGTCGGATAAAGAATTATAGCTGACTAGCTGAGGAATCTGAAGTAGAAAAAATAAAGAGGAGAACCACAACTAAATATGGTCAATCTTTAAAGATAAAGTCGCTCGATATATTCATTAATGGCCGGAGAGAATCTGGAGAAAATTTCCTCGCAAATAAGAAAGGGTCATATCGTTTAGCAACAGATAAATCCGAACTGTTGGTTACTTCATCACCATATCGAGGCCGGGCCGATCGAAGGGTCGAGATCAATCCTGGTCCCACCTCGCTAGCTGTGTAAGTACGAGGATGCCCCCCCTGACTACCCTTCCAGTTAACGTGTGTTAAAGTTGTTGGAACACAACCTTGCGGGTCTACCATGTTCAGCAGCGTAGAGAAATAATGCTCTTCAGGATAACACGTGGAAGCTTCTAAGCAAGGTAGCTTGAATTTTGACCATAACTTCCTGTCACGCACAATTATCCGCGCGTGCTTACGTTTTATAACAAAGAATTGGGACCCAATTCGAAAATCTTCAAACTTCACTTCCGGTAGCATCGCGTGTTCCCCACGCGCCGCCCATCTGTCGTATGCCCAGCTCTCATTCCCCAGTATCTCAATAAAGCTCTTTTTAGAGTTTATCAAAACTCTGTAAGTGAAACTAAAAGAGTGAAGCGGAATACAAGATGGGGAAAGAAGGGCAAACATGTAATTCAACTTGTCATGGAGGAGTGCCCGGGCGAGTAAACGGCGCCCCGCCGCAGTCAGAGTTGGAGAGTGGCGGCGAGTGGGTTTTGAAGGGATGACTTGGCCAGCAAACACGCCTTGAAACGGCGGCGTATAGTTGAAACGTGGGTCGGCGTGTATATATATGTTGTAAAGGTTTTTAGGCGTATTATTAAAGAAAAGCTCCCATAGAGGCGCAAATGGAAGTGGTGTGGTTGTGAGAAACATGAATGCTAGTTTCTTTGGTGCTGTAACTGGTTGTGGTATTGAGTCGACTTTGGCAGCTTCTTGAAATAGTAAGTTATCATCAACTTCCTCGTGCAAATGTACTACTGAAGATAATTCTGTACTAGGATGTTCTTTGCTGTGTTTTTGTTGGATACTATGATTTGTTGGTGGGGGGAATGTGGATATAGGGGTAGAACGTATGTCACTACTAGTACTATTTAAGGCATGAGGTGGTGTAATATTATTAAGAGGGGTAGTGATAGTAAAGATAATAGCAAGTGGTAAGCAAAGTAAAAGAGCACAGAGTAGAGAGATTGGAGAAGGAGAAAACATGATGTTAAATGAGGTAAAAGGTAGGTGGTGGGTGGTGGAGGGTGGAGGGGGGATGGAATGAAGATGGTGATTTGTTAGGGTTGAGCTAATTAATTACAAGTCCCAATACTACTGTTAGAACTTGAAAAAAATACTAGCTAGAGTGGAAAGTATAATTTGTTTATGTTTTATTATGTAAAAATTTCGCATGTAATATATCTAGGTTTTTGTTTTTGTTTGAATTTTGAGCTGCCATCACTCTTTATATAGAGTGGATAAATCTAAAATAAAGTGTAGTGTGAATAGGAAAGTTGTGCATCATCTTTCTCGTTGGTTAAGTTTGGATTATTATCTACGTGGTGAACATGCATATAAAGGTGGGACCATGTTTTGGTGGCATTAAGAATGTGTCCCACATGAAATATCCAACAAGAAATGCTTCGGACTCGAGTTACTCGTGCAATGCAAAAGTGATGAGTTATTTAATTTTGACACTCCGTAGCTGCCTCTCCAGATAATAGTTAGAAATATATATAGTACATATTTTGTATATTATATACACAAGTTATATAAATTTTTATATATGTTTTAATTATCGAATGTAAATAATTCCGACACGGACTAAAAGCAAATAAAGCCCTATAATATTCACCTTAATTTGTTAAAAAAAGAAAAATACTCTAATTGAGATAGAATAATAGTAATTTGGAAACTGTAGTGATTAAGCCAGGAACTTGTTTGACCAAAAAGCGTCAAGCTTTTTGCTAAATTAATTAATGCTGAGATAAAGGGTAAATCTTAACCAAATATAACTAACTCTAGATCAAAGTATGTTAAACACGAGAATCGAATATGATCGAGCTTATAACTCTTTCCAAAATTATTAAAAGACATCAAGTATAAACGATAAGCTTACATCTTTGACGTATTGTTCTGTAATGTAAAAGCAAAGAAGGAAAAGAAGGAATGTCATTGATAGCTAGGAGATCTATCTTTATTGATTCAGCGATGACGATTACAAAGATCTACAACCAAGATCTAAACTTTCGCGTTATTTTTTTATTTTTATTTTATAAAACTAACTTTTCATTTCATCAAAAAACTGTCATTACAAAATTAGGTTAATGCTGACCATCAACCTCCTAATCACTATTACAAATAGCAAGCTAATTACACTATCAATCAAATAATGACTACTCTAAGGGTACTTGTTCAATCTTTGCAAAGTTTGTTGCCATTTGATTTTTGATCTCCCTTGTATGTGCATGTGTAGAGAAATCTCTTTACATATCTCATCCACCATATATCTGCCTTTGTTAAATCTAAGGGAATTCCTTTCACGCCAAATACAGTATACTACCATCGCAAAAGCTGCAGTGGTAATGTCAGCCATGCCATTTTTCCTTTTTGCGATATTACTGATCCACTCTATTTCATCTTGCCAGCATCCAATCTTCCTTGTAATTTCCAGCCACCTTAGTATTTTGTCCCAAACTATGCTTGTGTTTGAACAGTTAAAAAAGATGGTTAAATATTTTCACACTTCTAGCACAGAAAATACAATCTTGTGGTACTTGGATTTCAAACTTGAGTAGTCTGTCTACCGTGGCTAACCTTTGATGAATTTCCAACCATAAGTGAAATTTGAACCTTGGGTGAACCTGTGTATGCAGGCGTATGCTCTTCCAGCTAACCTTGGGGAATTGAGGTAGCATCTGAATGTATGCTTTTTGAATTTGGAATCTGCCTTACTTCACCATGTCTGCCAATGTTATATTAAAATTGGCATGCATTGAGTTCACATGTACCAAGTCTCTTTTTGCTTTTATTATCTTCCTGACCAACCAAGCTGCTGCCTTAGGTGTGCCCATTGTATCAATGTCATTGTATTTTATGTAGTAACTATGAGTCCATTTGATCCATAAGTCATCTTTCTTCATCGCCAATGGCCATAATTGCTTTAGAATTGATGCTTTGTTCCATAACCTCATATTGATAATGTTTAATCCATCTGCTGCTTTAGGCTGACCGATCTTATCCTAAGCTATTAGTGCTTTCCTGGAAATGACATTTGATCACATCCAAAGGAAAGTTCTGTATATGGTCTTAAACATTTTCATGATCTTATTAGGCAGTAGGAATATTTGAGCCCAGTAAGTTTGTATGCCAAATAGTATAGACTTAATGAGTTGCACCCTTCCAGAGTAAGATAGCATCCTAGTTGACTAGCAATTTACCCTTTTTAGTAATCTTTTCCACCAGTGGCAGGCATTGGTGGATGTTCAGTTTCTTTGCAGATAAAGGAACTCACAGGTACTTAAAAGGAATAGATCCCTCTGTGTATCCTGTGAGATTGAGCAATAGATCTTTGATATGATGTTGAACACCAGCAATATACATAGAACTCTTATCTATATTTGCTTGAAGGCCAGATGCAGTAAAAAATATGTTAAAGGTTTCCTGCAATTTGGTTATTGAGGTTATATCTGCCCTGCAAAACATTAATAGGTCATCAGCAAAACAAATATGAGTCACCCCTAGTTTTTTTTGCATCTTGGATGGTATTTGAACTCCTTTGAGATTGATAGTTGGCTCATCTCCCTTTGTAAATATTCCATTGCAATGACAAATAGACAAAGAGACATAAGATCCCCTTGTTTATTCCCTCTCTTAGCCTGGAAAGGTTTGGTAAAGCCACCATTGAGTACCAAAGAGTATAATACTGTTGACACACATTCCTTATCCAATGGATGAATTTCTATGGAAAACTAAGGTCAGTAAGCATGCACCTAAGAAATTGCCAATCCAATGAGTCATAAGCCTTTTTAATGTCAACCTTAAGCACACATCTAAGAGATAAACCTCTCTTATTATAGCCTTTGAATAGCTCGTGGCTAAATAGAATGTTGTCAATGATATTCCTTCCTTCAATGAAAGTAGATTGAGACTTCCCAATAATCACATGTATTACATTCTTTATTCTTCTAGTCAAGATCTTGGCAACAATCTTATACAGTGTAGTCCAGCAAACAATAGGCCTATAATCCTTCACTTTTGTTGGAGCTGGGACGTTAGGAATCAATGTAATGGTTGTACAATTCCATGCTGGCATCATTCTACCTGTGTGAAAGAAGTATGATACAGCCTCACAAATGTTTTGCTTCCCTATCTCCCATTTCTTGGTAAAAAACTCTATAGGATAACCTTCAACTCCAGGGGCTTTATCCTTAGTCATATCCTTGACAACTTCATCAATCTCATCATAAATTAATTCCCTTATTAGTTCATGTTGATATTGTATTGTAAGACAGTTCCCTGCTTTAATAATTTTGGTGTTTTGACATGGCATTAACCCATTGGCATTCCCCATTAGCTGAGTGAAGAAGCTGATAAACTCTTTTTTCATAGCTTTTGGATCAGTGATCTTCATTCCCATGTCATTATATACAGTTGTAATGGTATTCTTACTTGCCCTAGTTTTCATCTGTGCAAAGAAGTACTTAGAATTAGAATCACCATAATCAATCCATGTTGCTCAAGATTTCTGCCTCAATATCCTTTCTTCTATAGTACTCCATTTCTCCAACTCATTTATAATCTGTTTCTCCTGCTCTATCAACATCTGATTGAAAGGATCCAGGACCATATTAGCTTAAGTACATTCCAACCTCTGCCTGATTTGAGTCAGTCTTTGCTCATAACTTGCCATCTCATTGTTCCGTCCTTTAGCCTCATCTTTTAGTCTTTGCAGCTTCAGCCATATAAGTAGTCATAGGATCCTGCTCATCTTGTTGTTGCTATAATTTTTCCACCATAGGCCTAAAATCCTTATGCTCCATTGTTACCATGTATAATTTGAAAGTCTTGGGATGGATAGTTTTCTTTTCCATAATTGACAATGATTGGAGAGTGATCAGAAACTCCAGGTTCTAGAAAATCAGCTTCCAGATGCCCATAACTTTTAGTCCAGCTGAAATTACTAAAAGCCCAATCAATTTTACTGTATACTCTATCATTTGCTTTTTGCTTGTTACACCATGTATAGAAACATCCCTTTGTTCTTAATGGGGTTAGCTGCATATTGTCAATACATTGCTTGAAATCTTGTACCTCGCTCCTTGTCACTAGTTGTCCTAACCTATCATCTGTGGTTTAAGACATTGTTGAAATCTCCGCTGATGAGCCAAGGTATTTGAATTTGACCCACTGATATCTGCAAGTCATTCCATAGACTTACCCTTTTCTGTACCTTGTTCCTAGCATATACTACTGTCAACATAATCAGAGAATTGGTTACTGGATCTTCCACTGAGCATTGAATGAATTGCTCATGAATCTGGATTACCTTAAATATCAAGTTTGTCCTCCATAACAACCATATCCTTCCATTTGTAGCCTTAGTGTAATTACAGCAATATCCGCAATCTTTAGCTACCTTATTCACTATATTTTTTGCCTTCCTTTCCTTTACTCTAGTTTCTAGACACTCAAGAATGTCTACTTTATTCTTTTGCAAAAAGAGTCTTAACTCTACTGCTTATAGGGCTTATTCAGTCCCCTTATATTTCAAGTGCAAATGATCATGGTGGTTTTGGATAGGTTTAATAGCAGCCCCATCTCCTTGTGCAGAGCTCTGCCCACACTCTCCCAATATTTTGAACCTATTAGTAGTGTTGGCCTCATCAGAGTGAGTCCGCTATAATGCAGCTAGACTGTGCTGACCCCTGCCCTCTTCATTTCTATTTATCACCTGCACCCTTTGAGTAGAGACATTCTCAGATACTGCCTTCTGTTTGCCCTTGTCTGCCTCATTTTGTAGGTTTTCTTCATCTGCCCCCTCTACTACATCTCTCTGCTCTTGTTATTCCTTTGGTTTTTATTCCTGTACTACTTTCTTCCTTCTGCCCCTATTTCTTCTTTTAGGAGCCTTGAATTCAGCCTCTTCATGATTCTGGTGATTAGTCCTCCAACATTCAAATTTGTCATGGCCAAAGTGAACACATTCACTACAAAATTTTGGCCTCCATTCATAGAGTATTTCCTGCTTCCTAGTGCCAGAAGAGGTAACAAACTCTATACTCTCCAATAATGGCTTAGTGATATCAACCTTCACCAAAACTCTGGTATGGAAAATTTTGTTCAAATCAATTGTGAATCTTTAGTATACATAGGCAGTGCTATAGCACTAGCCATTTTGCTCAGTGCATCAGCAGTCCAATATCCAACAGGTAAGCTAGGGAAATGAATCCACAATGGGATTGTTGTAATACACTTAGGCTCAAAGTGAAAATCAATTTTCCAATTCTGCAAAATGAAAGGTTTGTTGTGATACGAGTATGGACCTGCTTGCATAACTAAATCCCTCTCCTCAGTTGTTGAAAATCTAAACACATAATAACTATCGTTGTGATACAGTATTTGAGATTTTGAGACAAAATCCCAAACAGAGTCAATATAAGTCTCCATAGATTTCTCATACGGAGCATCACTAAGGACATATCCAATTAAGGCAGTAGCCCAATGGTCATTCAACTCTCTTACATTTTCCTCAACAATTTGAATAACTATCTTACCATCTCGATGACTTGGTGGAACATATTCCAGTTGCATTCCTATCTGAGAGTTGCGATTATGCTGTTTGAGCTCCTTTGCATGTTGTTCCTACTCCTTTCCAGTTGTTGTTGTTGCTGCATGTTGTTCTAGATCTGGAGATGGTTGTACAAAATATCCAGCTTCAGAGAATTGTAACCTTCGCGGACTTGTTGGCAATTGGTCCTTACACTTTTGAATTTCCTTCTCCTTCACTAAGTCAGTATTGTTCCATTGCTTATCACTGTTATATTCATTCTCAGTAATTAGCTCACTTTCCTCTCGAATTGGTTGGAATCGAGTGGGAAGGAAGCTACCAAACGTTAATGGAGTGAATGTTTGCATCCCTGAAGTCGCTGGAGTTACAGGTAGACATGTGATTTTGACCCTCCCCAAGATTTTTCATATTTTAGTATGTAAATATTTAATTTAGGCCTAATATTTCTATTTCAACTAATTTTGACTCTTTTACTTTATTCCGTCACAAAAAATAAAAATTACAAAAATATTTTAGTTTATGTATCTTTCATAAATTTAAATTAAAAAAATACAAAAATAGTACCTTATTTTTTATCTTTATATAATCTTGAAAATACAAAAATAGTCACAATTTTAAATTGTAATTGTGTTCTTGTTCTCAAAAGAAAGAAAAGGTTTCAAAAATATATTTTTAACGGGTCTACTCTATCCTTTTCAAGTTAAGGATTTTAATAAATAAATTTTGAGTAGTTAGTATTATTTAATCTTTCTATATTAGTCAAGTAGGAGTATTATTTACTTTGTCTATTTATTACTTTCAAGAAGAAACAAAAAAAATGGAGCTTGTTAAAGATTCTCCTTCATCAAATTTTTGCAACAAACTCATGTGGTCACTCAATCCAAATTGAAGATGCATGTTACAATATCACCTGGACATTCACATTTTTGTTGGGGAAAAGTATATTTTTTGTCTTGTATCAATATACATTGAAATTTTAGTTACATGACATTTCTATTCTTCTTTCTTGCACACTACAGATACGTCCCTTTCCAAGGCAACAGAATTATTCCCTACAGCTCACACCCCTATCTCACTTTCATTTTCCCTCTCTCTCATCTCTTTTAAAAAGACAACACACTCACACACAGAAAAAAAAAGCAGAGCACAAGAAAACAGGAAAAAATAGATCTGGAAAAGGATAGAAAACGAGCAAAAACAAAGAAAAGGGGCAGCAACATTAGATCTCTTTTTCCTTTCTTCTTTACTTGGTTTCACTCTTACTGTGTTAACACCATGAAAAACACAGTCATAAAACCTATTAAAGCTAGTTCTTCTCCTCCAAAAATCCATTGAGAAACCTCCATTAAAATGCTTAAAAACACCCCTAAACTTCAGCTTTGAATCACCCCAAAACCACCTTTTACATAACTGAAACGTCACCTTTGTAACATCATTTTTTCAGCTGTAAAAACCAGCTTTGAAGCACTGCTTTCTTAACCATTTTCAGCCATCGAAGTAGCCAAAAAACGACCCCAAAAGCTGCAAAAATGCAGCAGCTCTGACCCTACTGAGACGAGGCTCTTCTCGAGGCCGCTAGTGAGGCTTTCCGGTTAAGTCGAGATCGCCTGCGAGTTGTTTATTCCGGTTCACGGTCCATGTTTCAGATTTTGTTCAATGCTCTTGGTCAACCATGGCTTGTGCACATATGCATACTTGAAATTCCTTCTTAAATTGGAAGACGAGTCGTTTTGCTTGAGGTTATATTCCAACTTTGTTCATTTTTATTTCAGATCTTATTTCTTATTGGTGTGCAAATAATATTTGTCTAGTTTAATTTACTCCATGCTAAATGAGAATTTATCATTTTCTGGTATTATAAAGATTAGCTCATGGCCATTTTAATTTATTTATAACTTTTACTATTATACTTGTTTGGTATTATACATTGTTTGAGTTGTTTTGTTTAAACTGGAATTATAGAAATTAGTCTAAGCATATTTGAAATGTTAAGGAAATATGGCTCATATGGGAGTAGCCTATCTGATGCTACCGATGTAAATAAGAATAGGATTTTCTGTAGTAGATCACATTCATGCCATAGCAGAAAAGTTTTCATTGGTATAGATGGATCCAAAGAAGATGTTGTTGTTTGTTTTTCTCCTTTTGGGCTCACTCGGCTAGTGAACAGAAATATACTGAGGGAAATGTCAAGTGTCAACTTGTTCATTCCAGTTTACATGTAAACTTGACTGTAAATGATGACAGCTGCTATAACATTCAAGTTTGGGATGCTATAGTTGACGAAGTTATAGGTTGTAGTTTTCATGATTTTTTGTATATGGTCACAAAGGACGGTATTGCTGTAGTTCTGCCTCGTCTTTCACTTCCCTCGAATTTCTATCCTGTCGAAGCAATTGGATACCAATAGTCTTGTTATAGTGCTGGCTCAAAGTATGGGATGCATAAGCTTCATGAATTTGAAAGCACAAAAGACTTTTTTCCCATGGAAAGTGGAGCTCTTGGATAAGGCTCTCTTGTACGATGGGCCTGAAGTGGCATGATCGTGATACGTAAATCTTCAAATCCGGGTGCGCATTTCATGTGACCCAACTTTAATTTCCAACAAGGTTAAATAGAACGTGTCGTGAACCACGGGTGCATTTCATGTAGCGTGGCTTACGATGTGTTTTAAATAACCTTGAATTTTTCCAAAATATTAAAAGCGGCTAAAAAGTTAAAAAAAAATGCACAATAGGTTTAAAACGTGTAAAAATCAAATAATTAGGCCAATTGTAACAGGTGAGCGACCGTGCTAGAACCACAGAATCCGGGAATGCCTAACACCTTCTCTCGGCTTAACAGAATTCCTTAGCTGGATTTCTGGTTCGCGGACTATAATACAGAGTCAATCTTTTCCTCGATTTGGGATTTGAACCGGTGACTTGGGACACCATAAAATTATCCCAAGTGGCGACTCTGATTTTTAATAAAAATAAGTCATGTTTCGATTGTCACTTAAATTGGAAAAACTCCCTTATATACTCCCTTCCGGGGGTGTAGGAAAAAGGAGGTGTGACAGTAACGGTCGCTGTTACTGGTTGTTTACGCCTTCTAGCCATTGACGGTGCAAGTTAGCCTACCTTGGCTTAACGTGTGCCGAGAGCATTTCCTCCCATGAAGGATTTTTCCAAGAAAGAATTCATGCAATGTGACGGGCTTTTGGAACTTCGGCGATAAGGCACTCCTATTCTTCTCCTATTCTTGTGTCCCTGTCTCTTGAGGGAGAAAGAGAGGCCCCCTTTATTGTCTTCTTGCCTCCTATATATATATATATATATATATATATATATATATTATAAATATTCCCCTTTGTCCAACGGTCTTTACCCAGAACAACCTATCTCTTGACTGTACTTTATATCGCTCCCCTTAAGTATTACGACATATATTTCGCTGTACAAGCTTTCTAATAGCTCGATCTCGGTATATATATATATATATATATATATATTATAAATATTCCCCTTTGTCCAACGGTCTTTACCCAGAACAACCTATCTCTTGACTGTACTTTATATCGCTCCCCTTAAGTATTACGACATATATTTCGCTGTACAAGCTTTCTAATAGCTCGATCTCGGCATTGGCCGGGTACTCGTCGTTATTACACCTTGTAGAGACGATCATAGCTTAGTCGACCCCTTAACATTCCTTTTAGAGCTAATCCACATATGGTCAGATTTTGACCCATATAGAACCATGATTAACTACCAAATGAGATTTAATAGGATAAGTGTTATTTAGTCACAAAGGCAATAAGGGAAATTAAATATCCTAGCTAGGTTTTAATCACATAGAATCCAAACTTTTCATCTAGATAATAATTAATTAATAAACTTGCATTCACTTTAAACCTTGAAATTGGTTCATAGTTATGACATCACTTATTTGAAGAGTTTGGCTTATCGAAGTTAACCAAAAATTTGGTAAGTATCTATATCGTTAGCTCTATGTGTAATCAATTTCAAATTTTATAATCAGATTATATTTGTAGCGATTTAATCATTTAAAGTGTTTGAAATTTGAAAGCAAAGTAGATGTGAGTTGAAGCTAATTTCATGGCCTGCTACTAGTGGTCCATTAGAACATTTAATTAAATGTACCTAATCTGATCATATTATTAGGCCAACGAGACTTTTTTCTCCGTAAGCCAGCAATTACGAGTATTACATTAATTAAACGGAACTGATTAATTTTATTAATTTCTAATGTTAAACCAAATAGGTCCAAATTGGAGCCGAGCACAACAACCTTGCATATTTTCGCATGGCACAGACCAGGAACTCGGTAGGTACTTAAATGAAAATAAAATCTAAAAAAGTTCATAAATTTCAAATATTTACTAAGAGATCAGGAAATAAAATAATATTTTTTCAAAGTCGAAGTGATCAAGAAACGTTTGTAGACAATTAAATTTTTTATTAAATTTAAATCCATACAAAATTTGGATTTTACCATGATTGGATATATACTAGACCAAACAAATATTATGGGCTAGTATGATTAAGTCAATTATTTAAATCTAATTTAATTGAATTAAATAAAAGTCCAATAAAATTGGGCTAGTCCATTCTTCCATCAAAAGGATCGGCCCATAGGCCTCCAGCCCAATGACACACTAGGGTTTTCTTGAAAGCTACTCTACTCACACCTATATAAAGGGGGTCACAGGGTAAGAAAAGAAGGAACAATCAAGTAAGCAGGAGGAAATGCTAAAGAAGCTCTGGAAAACAACATCAAGGTCAAATCCCAAAGGCGAACTGAAATCATAGGCGATCGGCTTCAAATCTTCTGCTCATGATAACCAACACTAAATCCCGGTTCGTGACGATCTTCAAAATGTTCACGATGCACCACAAATCTGAAATCTGTCAAGTTCAAGATCAAGCTCTCAAGCTCTTGAACCATCATTTGTAAGGAGAAGAATCTGAGGACTACATTTTTTTGGATTTGTTTTTAGAGATTGTAACCCTATCACTTGAAATCGAATATAATGTTTGTCGCTATATTTTTTGTCTTGATTATTATTTTTCAGGAACGAAATTTAGTTGTTAAAATATTTTTCCTCAATATCAATTCGAAATACGATTTGACGTTTCTTGACAATCAAATAATTCAAAAAGATCCATAAATCTTTTGCTCTAGAGATACACCACTTTGACCCTCGATTAAAGAAACAAAAATGAGAGATTAAGAGAAGTCGTTTCTCATGATCAATACAAAGTGTTGCTCGACTTTCATAGAAATTAAACACATCTCAATTAAGTATGCATCAACCTACGTTATAGAAGAATCAAGGAATCAAACAAAAGTGTATGGACTAAGCTTCCGCTATATATGGGTCCGGAGAAGGGTCGAATCACAAGGGTCTAATGCACATAGCTTTATCCTGCATTTGTGCAAGAGATTGTTATATGGCTCAAACTCGTGATATCCCGGTCACATGACAATAACTTTACCAGTTACGCCAAGACTCCTTTTCAAACAGAAGTGTAATCATAATTGATTAATAATTTTACTTTTCTTAAAAAAATCAATGAAATAAGATTCATGTTATATACACTGATACTGTAATGATTTTTTTATATTATCACTATAATGAATACTAGGGGTGTACATAGGTCGGGTTGGTTCGGATTTTACAATTACCAAACCAAACCAAACCAATTGTGTCGGGTTATTAAATCTAAAAACCAAACCAAACCAATAAAACTCAGATTTTTCACTCTCGGTTTTTTTCGGATTTCTCGGGTTATTCGGATTTTTTCGGATTCTTTTTCCGGTAAAATATTCGTAGAACAAAACAAATAAATTGTGCTCAAAGTATTTCTTTAGTCCTAGTAAGATACAACTATATAAAGTATTTTTCAAGAAAATAATACAAAATATGAGATATGTCATGGCATTATCCTAAAATATTCAACAATAAAGTCAATAAAATTATGTAATATAAATATTGCTAATTAAAAAATAATAAAAAATAAACATAATCTAAAAGTACTAAGTCATGCTAAAATAAGTAAACTAATAAGGGAGTATTAATTACATGACTAAACGCTAAAGGAAAAATAAAAATAGGTTATTCATTTTTATCTAAATTATTGCAAAACAAAAAATAGATATTCAATACATTCTCGTTCGTAGTATTGAATTGAATATCTTTAATTTGTTAGCATTAGTATTGATTTGATTTTTGTTTGAGTTTTTGCTAGCACTACTTAATTTACTATTGTTAATGGTGCATTTGCATCTATACCCGCTTTTTGTGTCACGTTTTAACTTGTGTCCGCTTTGCAAAAAAAATTGCAAGCGTACCCGTTTTTTCGCATAACTTCAGCATACGGGGCTGAAGTAACAAAGGCAATCGCGCAAAACTTCAACATTCTAGTAGTCGGGCCTGAAGTTCAGCTCTAGAGCTGAAGTTTTTGTTTTGTAACTATCGAACTTCAACTCTAGAGCTGAAGTTTTTGTTTGTAACTGGCGAAATTTTTGTTTGTAAGCTTCAGCTCTAGAGCTGAAGTTTTTGTTTTTTAACTATCGAACTTCAGCTTCAGCTCTAGAGCTGAAGTTTTTGTTTTTTAACTATCGTACTTCAGCTCTAGAGCTGAAGTTTTTGTTTGTAAGCTTCAGCTCTAGAGCTGAAGTTTTTGTTTTGTAACTGTCGAACTTTAGCTCTAGAGCTGAAGTTTTTGTTTGTAAATGGCGAACTTCAGCTCTAGAGCTGAAGTTTTTTCTGAAAAAATAAGCTTTTTATGTTATCGTCCGCCTTAAATATATGAAACTGGAGTCTAATGGATACTTGAAAGTGTATGAGTGGCAACGTCAGTGGAAAGAAGTGGATGATCTCCTGACAGGTACAAGGTACAGGATAAGGCCTTGGTCTAGAAATAGTAGAGTTTTATATTCTACTGTAGAGTGTCACTGAACCAGAGAAAGGCTTCATAGCATAATCTGCAATCTCCTTCGTCTCTATCCAACTAACACAACTACTGCAAATATCTCGTGTATCATTCTCTAGCTAGAAATGGTGCAACCACAGGGTTAGAACATTGTATATCAACTCGGATCTTCGTTTCTATCTCTTAGTCCTTTTTATTAAGGATTATTTATAACCTCATGCGATCTGTTTGATACCTTACTTTTGCAGAAAAGGGAGAAGGAGAAGTTTGAGAAAGAAGAGGCGGATATAACTTTGAGGAGGAGAAAGGGTGCTGAAGTTGTTTAAAAAGTGGGTACAAGTTAAAAGTTTTTAAAAAAATGGGTATAGGTTAAATGGGGGCGACCAAATAGGGCGCCGCGTGCAATTTTTACAATGTTAATGACTATAAAACTTATTGGAACATTCAAAATTTCTAAGTCCAACCTTGAAATAATACCTCAAAAGATAAAATTATGAAATCTTTTAAGAAATATTTATAAATTAAATCACAGTAATTATATTTATATATTAAATATATCTAAAAAATTTATATATGTAATGTCGGGTTGGTTTGGTTTCGGTTTGACTTTCTTTATTCTTTAGTTAAAACCAAACCAAACCAATTATGGTCGGGTTTTTTTTCCAACACCAAACCATAGTCGAGTTTTTTTCTCGGTTTGACTCGAATTATCGGGTTGGTGCGGTTTGTCGATTTCCTTTGTACACCCCTAATGAATACTATGCTATAATATGTTACTTATTATTATTTTAGGTTATATAAATATATTTTTCGCATCACAGATTTTAGAAACCCCTAAAAAATTAAGTTAAATCACATGTTGAAATTTCATGAAAGGCCAAAAATACTAGGCAATTTATAGCTTGTTTGGTCAAGTTTGTTTTTGGCCAAAAGTGTTTTTTCTTTTCTTTTCAAAAGCACATTTGCCCTCAATTTAACGTTTTTGGCCAAACTTCTGAAAAGAAAAAAGTGCTTTTGAGGAGAAGTAGAAGCATTTTTGGAGAAGCCGAAAAAAGTAGCTTTTCTTCAAAAACACTTTTTTGAGAAGCACTTTTGAGAAAAATATACTTAGAAGCAGTTTTTTAAAGCATGGTCAAATACTAATTGCTACTCAAAAGTGTTTTTCAAACTAATTAGCGACTTTTAAAAAAAAAACACTTCTTAAGCTGATTTTGAGTAAAATCAATTGAGATGCGTGCAAGCTATCCGACAGCTACTGTCATTACAGCGCGAAACACGTGGTTTTGTCTCCAGTATTTATTTTTTGTGGTCTAATTTTGGTAATTAATTACCCTTGCCTACCAGTCACTATCTGGGTCTACATATATATACACTGAAGCTTCTTGACCATCCCAACTAACTTCCTACTTAAATTTTTTCAATTCAGGGCCAACTGTAGATCAGTGTTTCTGATTTTTCCCGGATCGAGCAGCTGGTAAAGAATTTATCTTTTGCATTTCTTCTTTTGATTCAACGATGTTACTGATAATTTTATATGTTTTATGTTCTATTAGTAAAAGAAAGAAAAATAAAATTGATGGGTGTTCTATGTTTTTTCCTCTTTTTTGTTTGTTTATTTGTTTTCAATTGATCGGTGTTTTGTTTTTCGTTCTAATGGAAATTGATGGGTGTTTTATGATATGGGTCAACGTTTTTGTGTGTTATTACACGTAGTGTCTTTGTTTTTTCTTGTTGTTCTTATAGTTGGTTGCTTCCAGTTTACTGTTTCTTAAGCCGAGTGTGTTTTGTAAACAGCCTCTCCACAAGCTAGGGGTCAGACCTCACTTGTGAGATTACACTAGGTTGATGTTGTTGTTGTATGTATTCCTGAACTCCAGAAACAGCCTCTCTACTCCTTCGGGCAGGGGTAAGCTACCCTCCCCAGACCTCACTAGAGGGATTTTACTGGGTTGTTATTGTTGTCCTCGAGCTCAGGATTGACTAGATGATTTTAGTTGTTAATTGCAATGTCTGCTTGACTTATGGTGAATTATATATTTTCCCCACGTTAATCATGGGTCTAATAGATCATAAATAAAGATTTTGCTTTCTCATATCAGTAGTAGCTATTCCCATACTATGAATTAAAGACTTCTTATCAATGTTTAATCTTAATCATGTTTATAAAATATAACATCCAGTAATCTTCGACAGTGTTTTCCTGGGTGTATGCATTTTTCTTTTCAGGAACATCTGTTATCTTGGAACTTTAAGTCGTTCTTTGCCTGAGCTACTTTTTTGGAGACGAGTGCAATCTTCTTTAGTTTGGCGTGGAAATGGAAAATCGTGGAAAGAAGGTGTTGCTTACTTCCAATGGTGATGACATTTGCAATAACATTGCTTACCATTTAGCTCAGAGGGGTTGCCAGTATGTACTTTCCCTTTTTTAAAATGCATAGAACTCATCCTTTCTTTCACACACGCGCACGCATAGAGAAGAGAGAACGGTTCAGTTTGTCATGGAATATAGTATAGGCACTCTGATACTCACATTTCATAGGCACAACTGCTTGCACAAACATAAGCTCTACTTAATCCTTTTGTTGGTTCTACCGCTTAGGTTGGTTTTGTTGGGAAATGAGAGCCAATTGAAGAGTGTAGCAGAGAAGATAAAGCATTCTCTAGAGGGTAGCATTGCAGTGGAAGTTGTGGGATTGGACATGACGGAGGATAGAGAAAGTGCTTATGAGGAAGCTGTGGACAAGTCATGGAAGATATTTGGACATTTGGATGCTTTGGTTCACTGCTATTCTTATGAAGGTACAACATGACATTTATTTCAAACAAATATCTTAATTATCTTTATTCTTTAGATACAGAAGGATGTAAAATGACAATGATATAGGTACTTCTCTGTTTTATCCAGCATATGAACTGAAAATAATCACGCGCGAATTGCTAACTAATTTTATCAACTTAATAACACAATAAAGGGTTTGGCAAATCATAGCAGATTAGGATTTGATTAGTGAAGCGATTATATCGATAATAGGTATCTTTATATTGTGAATAGTTTTTCTCCACGTGTGTGAATAGTTGAATGTCAAGTTTCTTCTGTATGTGGGCTTAAATAATATTTGATGTTTGTTCATTCATGTTTTGAGATTATTAAGTTGTTAGAAAGTGAAGATGTGACTTGGTTCTGAACTGTGGAAGTAGCGAAACTATTAAGGATCGACTGGTTTTCAGTATTCTAACTCCATAGCTGCTATCAATATCATGGTGCACATGGGAATTACTTACTACAGGTGTTGTAAATTTCTTGTATAGTTGAACATGTACGAATAGATTGTGATGTAAACTAGCTGACCTCGTATTTTTTTGTGGTTGTGAGTTGTTTGTCATTATATCGAACAAGAAAGATATTTTTTTTTGTCCTCGTAATGTGTTAATATGAATTAAGGACTATGTGCTCTTGTGATGACCCAAAGGGTCATCTTGTATTTTAGAATCCGAATCCGGGTTCCGAGGCCTTGAAAACCTCATTTTCTTTCTCCTCGATTTGCGTGCGCAGTCCGGGTGCATTTCCAGAAAGCCTTTTATGTGAAATTTAAGAAAAAAATATTGAATTTGGCCTTTAAAATTGATTAAAGCGGACTTCGGTCAACTTTTTGGTAAACGGACTCGGACTCATGATTTGACTGTCCCGTATGGTCCGTAGTAAAATATGGGACTTGGGCGTATACCCGGAATCGAATTCCGAGGTCCCTAGCCCGAGAAAAGAATTTTTAAAGAAAATTGTTTGCTAGAAAATATGAGGACTTTTGGAAATGAAATGGTGTTGTGATCTTGATGGTATCGGGCCCGTATTTTGGTTCCGGAGCCCTGTATAGGTTTAAAATAATATTTAAGTCGAATCTGTGAAATTTGGTAAGAATCGGAGTTGAGTTGATATAAATCGGACCCTAGGTTAAGAAAATAAAATTTTTGAACTATCCTATGAATTTCATGAGTTTTGGTGGTAAATTTGTTGTTTAAGATGTTATTTTGATGATTTGATCGCACGAGCAAGTCCATATGATATTTTTAGACTTGTGTGCATGTTTGGTTTGGAGCTCCGAGGGCTCGGGTGAGTTTTGGATAGGCCACGGAGTGATTAGAACTTAGGAAAAACTCAGCTGTGCATCTGGTATTTTGCACAGGCCTCTGATGCGAGATCAGGCTTCGCAATTGCGAAGTCTGCCGGCCTGGGAAATGCGACAATAATGTCGCAAATGCGAAGAAGGCCTGGGAAGGCCAACCTCGCAAATGCGAAACCTTGGCCGGAATTGCGAAGGCCCCAGAGGTCACATTTATGTGTCGCAAATTCGAAGGCAGCAGAAATTGTGAACCCCTGATCGCAATTGCGATAACTGCGCCTTTTAAGTGAGAGTTAGACGAGATTTTCACTTTATTCTTCAAAATTTCAAAAACCTAAACTCCTAAAGACAATTTTTCTAGAGCAAGTTCTTCCCCAAATTATAGGTAAATGAATCTTAACTCTTTTTTTTCAATGTATTTCATCTTTTTACATGATTTCACTTCAAAATCTAGGGTTTTTCATGGGAAATTGGGTGTTCTTGTGTAGAAATTAGGATTTTCAAAATTTGGGGATTTAGACCTCAAATTGAGGTCGGATTTCAAAACCAATTGCATATTTGGGTTCGTGGGTGAATGGGTAGTCGGGTTTTGGTTTGAACTACGAGTTTTGACCAAGCGGGCCCGGGGCCTTTTTTTACTTTTTGGGGAAAACATTGGGAAATCTATATTCATGCATTAGAATTGGTTTATTTAGCATTTATTGATGTTATTAAGTAAATTATGACTACATACAATCGGATTGAAAGTGGGACCGAGAGGTAAAGCGGTAATTGAGGCTTGATTTTGTCCGTGGAATTGAGGTAAGTGTTTGGTCTAACCTTAGCTTAAGGTAACTGCCTTCAGTCCAAGGAGACCAAGGTAGATCTGCTGGCATTCGCAGAGCCTGAAATCCCCCTTTCCCCGCTTTAGTTTTTTGCTGTCTCTTTTCATTTCGAGAACAGTTGTACTTTTCTTTCTAAACCAATGTTTGTAGAAATTCGTAAATGTTCGCGAAATTGTGACACCAGATCATTGGGGTAGACATGTATTGGAGTATTTTGAATTGTTATAACACTTCCGCACTTTATATCTGCTTAGCTTTAGTTACTATTTACCTCTGTTTGGGTTAATTGCTAATGTGTTAAAATCATAGTAGTCGGCTTGCCTAGCTTTCACGAGTAGGCGTCATCACGATCCCGACGGTGGGAAATCCGGGTCGTGACAGCTCTATTATCTTGAAAATTACGGAATACTGTAGAATCTGGATTTGGTTTGTATGTTATATCTAATTCTAGACCTGCAGTTACGAAGTTCTTTTCTTGCAAAGAGTGCCCAGCCATAACAATAGTAAATCTTATTTTACCTACCTTGACTCAGAAATTAGTCTCATTCCAGTTTCATGAGAAGAGAAAATAAGTATTTGAGTGATCCATTGTCTTCTTGTTGTTTTAATCCAATCCTTTTGCCTTTCTGTTTGAGTGACCACACCCTTCTCACTTTTTATCTCTCCCATATCCCAATGTTAATATACCAAATGTAGACTAAACTTTGTCAATTGAGGGCAGTTTGAGTGATGTGTGTAAAGGGAACTTGTTATGTGTGGCTAGAAAATACAAGTTGTAGTCCTGTATTAAGCAAGGAAAAGCATGCAGGGACTGCTTCACAAAACCTACTTCTGTGTTGGATAAAAGTTAGTTGATGAGAGAGAACTTAGATATAATAGACGGAGTGGGCCCAAAAGCTTGTTAACTGATTCCGTCTCATACATTTGACCCCATAAGCAGGACCAAGCATGTAGCCTCCAGAAGTAGAGCTCCTTGTTTTGTCTTAGTATTATGTTATTAATAGGTTTTGGTGCTTGCTACTCTGTTCATGGCATGTTTGTTTATAGATGTGTTTGGCCTTTGTTTAGAGGTGCGTCATGTTTGACAGTAAGTTTATTAATACTTGTCATGCAATGAAATAGGGAAAATGCAAGATCCACTGCAGCTAGTTGAAGACGAGTTCAAAAAGATTGTCAAGATAAATTTTATGGCTGGATGGTACCTGTTGAAATGTATTGGTAAAAGAATGCGAGATAATAAATCCGGAGGATCCATTGTATTTCTGACCTCGATCATTGGTGCTGAGAGAGGAATATATCAAGGAGCTGCTGCTTATGGTTCATGTGCGGCTGGAATACAGCAGCTGGTTAGGGTAAGTGACTTTTTTTGTTCTCCTATGTGTTTTGGATGCATGATCAGATTGTGTAAGACCATGTTCCATAAAATTAGATGGGACAAGACATTACCCCTCTTCATTAACATTTTCACTTTATAGTTCCTCCTCTTGATCACCCCTCTTTTCCGTCTAATTACTAATTTATTCGGTTAGACATGTGTTGTATCATCTTTTATTGCATCATGCCTTGGAGGTTGTTTGGGATTTCCCAATTGTGGAAGAAATTTCAAATTTTCGGACAAATTATGTTGTCTAATATGGTATATTAGTATCTCTGAGTTTACTATCTTTTGCTCGAGCACTAGGAAAACTCACACCATGACATCTCCTCAAATTGAATTATGACCCTCCCTTTTTTGGGGGGTGGTTGGGAAGTTTGATTGCCATGTGGGATTTACTTCAATAACGGATAATATACGGATTTTCAATTTTTATATATCTTTCATTACTGCTTGTCTCAAAGTCGGAAGTAATTAGCAATATTTGGGAGGGGAGAGAAGGAGGTTTTGGTTCCAGTTGTAGGATATTGACTATCGAAGGCTCCAAGGCGATTGAAAATTTGGGAGGATCATCAATTTATCTCTGTAGTCCCTGGATAGAGAGGTCTGTGAATGTTAGAGAAGACTTCAGTTTCCATGGTATCTTTTGAATTGTTCTTCGATATAGCAGTTCTCGTGTTAGTTAGTTCTCTTGTTTTCTTTTCTCCTGAATTGTTTTAACATTAGTCTCAGAATCTTACCGGAAACAGTCATATTAGATTCTACCACTAAACTAGCTTTAACTTCCGGAGCGATGCTGCTTCCATTATATATTAGTTCCACTTTTTGTCTAATTATGCTTATTTTGATGATAATATCTGTCTGCCTGCTCAGCTATCTGCACTAGAGATGGGGAAGCACCAAATTAGGGTGAATGGCATATTGCGTGGCTTGCACCTCGAGGATGAGTATCCTATGTCAGTGGGAAAGGAGAGAGCAGAGAAGTTGACCAAGGAAGTAGCACCTCTAAATCGATGGCTTGATGTTAAAAAGGATCTGGCATCCACTGTCATCTATTTAATCAGTGATGATTCACGATACATGACCGGAACTTCCATCTTTGTCGATGGTGCCCAGTCTCTAGTAAGGCCTCGTATGCGCTCATATATGTGAATTTCAATAGACACTGGCATTATATTTTGTCCAATAGGACATTGTAATGTTGTGTAAAAGCACAAGGATTGGTGCAACACCTTTTAAATGTTTATCTGGTAAGGTTGATTTATATTTTTTCCCCTTCTTGAGCTATATATGCATCTTGATTGGTGTTAAATTCAAGTTAAAAGAGTTACTTTTGGGCAAAAAACAGCTTAAACAAAAACTGAAAAATTGAGCTTATAGGTTCAGCTTTTCGATTTCTCAAAACAAACACGACCTGAAGTTGCTCTCTAGCTAATATATTTGATTTTCCTCCCACTAGTTAGTAAAGTAAAATGGTTTGCTCTCTAGGAATAGTTTTTCTTTGTTTTTTCAATAAAATTACTTCAGCCATGGTTGATGTCGACCGCTAATGACATAACCTGAGTGATAGCCTATTTTATGAGTAAACAGAATGTACAAATCATTATTGGAATGCAAAAAACACAAATATATGAAATCAACATATGTGGCAAATGAAACATGCTACAATCTCTCGGATTTATGATTGAAATCACTAACTCATAAAGGTTATGCAGAAGAAAATTTTCAACTGCGAAAACAAAAGAACAAAATAATATGACTGAAGTTTGCCAATGAGGCTAAAATATAAATACTTAAATAAATTCTAAATCACCCCCTTTAAATCCAAAATATTGTAGAAATATGATACTTTTTGGGATGGTTCTCCGCTGGCCTTATGGGTAAAATTTTAAAGTCAAAAGTTAAAAGTGTACGCATAAGGCAAGCAGGGGAAAATACTTGTTAAACTTAAAGTTCTGTATTCAAGACGGCTATTTGTGTACTTCACCCCTTAAAATCAGCTTGTAAATCGTGCTAATCTATCTATCTATATCTATATTTATATTTATATTTATATCCATATCTATATCTATATTATTATAAAGTATGAATACAATATTAGTTTACCAAAATAACTTTAAAATATTGAGAAATTTAATAACTTTATTTAGGATAAAATTGTAATTAATTATAAAGTCAATAAAACTGCGAGAAAAAAGGGAATACTTTACTAATTTAATGCCAAAACCCTTCTTTGTTGTCGTGTAGGAGAGTAGGAGACTACATACGTATTTCTATAACAACTCTAGAACCAAAGATCACAAATTTATAAGAATTCATTTCTGTCACGATCCAAAATCCACTAGTTGTGATAGCACTTAACCCAACCCGCTAGGTAAGCCAACTAATGACTATCCAATTTCAATAATATTAAAAAAATGATTAAACAAAGGAATTATCTGAATCCTATATCTTTTCCAAGGATTGGTAGTACAAATCATGAGCTTCTAAGAATAGAGTTTACAAAGCTGAGATGAACTAAATACACTTTCTGTTTGAAAAGTACATAAAGAGAGTTTTAAAATCTAAGGCTACCATGAACAAGAGGCAGCTACAACCGGAACGCAGATACATCTTCAAATCCAGCTCCCATCGAACACAGCAACCTCGGCAGCCAACATCTGCACGCAATGTGCAGAAGTGTAGTATCAGTACAACCGACCCCATGTACTGTTAAGTAACAAACCTAACCTTAGATTGAAAGTAGTGACGAGTTGGAACATAGGTCGGGTCCAACACCAATAGCCAACAATAGTTCATAACAATGTAAAATAATTAAATAAAGAAATAGCTCAGAGATAAAATGCTCAGGCTTTTCATAGTTTTTGAAAATAGTTCTGTTTTTCAAGTATATCAGTGAAAACCCAAATCCTTTACCGAAATCGTCAAAAATATGAGCAAGTTTGAAAACTAAAATTTTTCCCAGAAACTGTTCATCAGGTAAATGTTTCATTTTTTAGATAGCATAGGGAAAGTATATCTCAATGCCTACATGTCAAGATTGAAAGTACAAGAGCGGGGTGGGGTGGGGGAGGGGGTGAATTGTAGCCTTTTTAAATTTCTAGTCGACTACTCTTCAGACCTAGTCGACTTATGTGGAGACAGCATGCATAGAACTGTTAGACTTTTTGATTTAAACACGTGTTAATCACAATAAACAGTAAATGAACAGAATATAATATAAGAGCGATAAAGTAAATGACACCAGGAATTTTATACCGATTCGAAACCAATATGGTATCCTAAGCCAATCCTCTTGGGTTGCAAGAGTGTTGTCTTTTAGAGCTCTTTGTAAATTGAATTGAATACAACTTTTTTGATTTTCAGTAATCACCACCAACGCTGACAGGTTAGTTTTCACTTGCTCACCAACAACGACCCTTTGGTTTTCACTCGCTCACCAAAGAAACGAACAATGACACAACATCTAGGACACACTGCCTCTCTAATATTTTTCTATCTTTTTCTATCTTTTGTGTATACAGTAAATCTACTAAAGTGAATTACAATGCTTGTTAAGAGTAGAATAAAGAACTTGTAGTTGGATAGACAATTGTATAGAAGGTTGCATATTTTCTTCCTTCATAGAGCTTGTATATTTATAGCCCTTTCAACTTGTTCTAACTATTGCATAACCCGAGGGAATTTGAGCGTTGCTCATTTATTTATTTCCATAATTTGTAGCTCCAGCGCTTGTATGAATATGGATAGTATGTTGACTTGGCACTACTTTGAAGATGGATATAAGCATCTTTGCAATATTGATTTCCTTTCCTTGTTTGACTTCTTGTGTTTGGACAGATCCTAATTGTCTCCACTTTCCTTTCTTTAATATGTAAATTCTTCATTGAGTACCAGCAAGAGAATCCTTGTATAGCGGATTCTTTTCCTTTTATGGTAGTAGAATATTTTCTCTTGATTTGCAAGCAATATCTTAGTTGATCTTCTTTAGAAAACTTGCATTTCATAACTGCATCTCTACGTGCATCTTCTTCAACCTTCCATATTCTTGATTCAATATTCATGAATTTCCATAAGAGAAATAGTCATTCTTTATATGGAACTCAAACTTATCTCCATACATTATTCTATTTCCATACCAAAGGGGAAATGTAGTAAGAATATTTTCCCATAAACAATAGTAGCATCTTTGAACTCCTATTGGAAATACCCCTTTCTTGATCTTGGAAAATAATCTTCCATAATATAGATATTTTCTTTCCACAGAAAATATATTCTTCTCCTACTATATTGAAAAATTCCTTTCTTGATCTTGGAAAATAATCTATTTCCATAGTATAGATTGTACTATATTCATAATATATTTTCTTTTCATATAAAATATATTCTTCCTTGGTCTTATAGTATCTTTTCCATGCAGCACTTTTCTTCCACAAAATAATAGATCTTCTCCATGATTCTAGCAAGCTTCCTTCCATAATATTGAAAAATCTTTTCTTCAGTAGAGATTTCTACTAGAAGTACAGTAAGCCATTTCACATTTGAAATTCAATTCAAATGTTTGAATCTTGAACGTAATCATGGAATATTTTCCTTTTAGGACTTTCTGAATCCTTGCCCTTGATAGCTAGAAGATTTTTCTTTCCATACAATAAGCAAATCATCCCAATATATCTTCAATAGTATTCTCTATAAATAGCATCCGTAGTAAATGCTTTCTTCTTCAACTTCAGAGTAACTTAAACACTTTTCCTTTATATCTCTTTCCATAATTTCATATTTATTTGGATCTCCACCAAATCCTTTTTCCTAAATAAACCTGTACAAAAAAATAAGATTACCACAAGTATATATTATTTGATTAATAATTATGTTGGTTTGTTATCATCAAAATTAATACGTGAAACCTTGAAGCTAACAAAGATATAGGTAAAATCATGAATGTCACCAAAACCGGGCAGCAAAAGAAAATGCATCTCTATGCATGTATCTGAAGTACGCATGAAATGCGATGCTTCTCAGTGATGAACTCATGTACTCACACTCTTAGAGTACTTAACCTAATTGTCTCGCATTATCTCTTACCGTGCTCAATACTCAGCACACTCAATCGCTCAGCACTGTACAATACTCGTTGCGGCATGCAACCCGATCCACATATATATAGCCATAAGGCTCGTTGCGGCGTGCAACCCGATCCATATACATATAGACATAAGGCTCGTTGCAGTGTTCAACCCGATCCATATACATATATATACATAGTCGACTGCGCTCACTAGGGGTGTGCAAACTCCGGAGGGGCTCCTTCATCCCAAGCGATATATCGCTGAGGCATACAGCCCGATCCCATAAAATATAATCAATATAACAGGCTGCGGCGTGCAGCCCGATCACATAACTATCACTCATAATCAGGCTCTCAGCCTCACTCAGTCCTCAATCTCTCCAGTCTTACTCACGGGCTCACAATGTCATGAAACTAGCTCGACGACAATGATATGATGTATCAATGAATAACAATTGATACTGAGATATGATATGAATATATGAATATAACTAAGTACGAACATATCAGTAAAATCAGTGAGATAACAGCAACAAATGATCACTATGGGTCCCAATAGTATCGGCATAAAGCCTAACATGATATCTAGCATGATTAACATCTCAATTACTTTATCACATGGTGAAAACACAAATAACAACAAGATAGGGCCACTATACAGTGCCATGGAAACGACGGAGCCACAATTCACATGGTGCACGCCCACACGCCTGTCACCTAGCATGTGCATCACCTCAATACCAATCACATAGCACGTAATTTGGGGTGTCATACCCTCAGCACTAAGTTTAGAAGAGTTACTTACCTCGAACAAGCCAATTCCAATACCAAGCAAGCCAAGCGATGCTCTCAAAATACCATCTCGTGCGTTTTGACCTCTGAACGGCTCGAAATTAACCAAAAACAACTCAAATACATCAAACAATGCTAAATGAACCAATCCCAATCGAAAAAGATCGAATCTTCATTTAAAAGCCCAAAATCAGCCAAAAAGCCCAACCCGAGCCCGCATCTTGGAAACCGACAAAACTCATAAAATCCGATAACTCATTCAATTATGAGTCCAACCATACTAACTTCATCCAATTCCGACTCCCAATCGATGTTCAAAACTTAAAAATTCACTTTATGAAACTTTAGGCAAAACCCACCAAAATTCACTTTGAAATCATCAATCAAATGCCAAAAACGAAGATGGATTCATAAAATATAACCAAAACCGAGTAAAGAACAATTACCCCAATTCATATAGTGAAAATCCCCCAAATCTGAGCTCCCCAACTCAAAATATGACCAAATGAACAAACCCTTATTTTATATATTTTTTTGCCAACTATTCTACCTCGTTTCTAATGCCAAATGATCCCGAAACTTGCTTTTCATACCTCAAATGGATTTGTTGTGAAATTTTAGTTAAGTTAGGCTCTTGAATCCCTCCATTTGACCTTATATTTAAGGATATATGTTGGTTTCAATATTTGGAAGTAGTGGAAATTTTTAAATACGAACTCAGTGGAAATTTCGTAATTAATCTGAAAAATTTGACAACTCAATTCTTAGTAAAATGAAAAATCTTCATACGATGTCCAAATTCGAAGATTTTTTATGGCTCCGTAATTACAATACGAATATAATTTTTCATTAAAAATAGAAATCGGAGCTCATTTGCTTAATGTAGTACCATTTATGCTTGAAGAAACGACGTCGAAACATCAAAAACGAGCGCAACACAACGCAAACCTATATGAAACTCACCCGAGCCCCTCGGGACCCTGTTCGAACATATCAACAAGTCCCATATCATAACACGGACCTACTCGAGGCCTCAAAACACACATAATAACATCAAAACGACGAATCACACCTTAATTCAAAATCAATAAACTTGAAGCTTCAAACTTCCACAATCGATGCTGAAACCTATCAAATCACGTCTGATTGACCTAGAATTTTGCACACAAGTCACATTTGACATTACAGACCTGCTCCAACTTCCGAAATCGGAATCCAACCCCGATTTCAAAAAGTCCACTCCCTGTCAAACTTTTAAAAATTCCAACTTTTATCATTTCAAGCCAAATTCTACTACGGACCTCCAAATCACTATCCGGACGCGCTCCTGAGTCCAAAATCACCCAACGTAGCTAACGAAACCATCAGAAATTCAATCCGAGGCCAAATTCTAAAAAGTAAAAACTTGGTCAAATCTTTCAAATTTAAAGCTTCTAGCTGAAAATCATTCTTCCAAATCAATTATGGATAACTTGAAAACCAAAACCGACGATTCATATAAGTCATAATACATCATACGGATATACTCATGCCCTCAAAAAACCAAGCGATATGCAAATGCTCAAAACGACCGGTCGGGTCATTAGTTCTTCCCCCACTTAAACATACGTTCGATCTTGAACGTGCCCATAGTTGTTCTCAAAGCCATCAACCGCAGTGTAACCTTACCATGCACATATCCGGGGATGATACCATTTCACCCTATCCCATATAGGTCTGATAACACAAGATGACTGAAATTTCTTAATCCAACCTAGCCCATAAGCCTTAGAATCCAATTTCCTCATCTGAAATTTTCTATAAGATCAGAATCTCGCATCCACACACTGTATAAAACTGAACAAGCTGTATCAAGCCATATCCATAACCCAAGATGTAATCACATGATATACCTCAAAAGTCAAATACTCATAGCGATAATTTCTAATCATAATAGCTGCTCAAAACAACCTAATGCCGATAATAATCCTCTTATCAAACAAAGCCTCATTCTAACACCTTCATATACTACCAATGATGAAAGAAACACGTAGAAACTCATAATCATACATCACATTAACAAATTGTGGAACTCCCCCTCCTTCAATAGGAACTATAGCAAATTTCTAGTTTATCCAATCCAACACGACCAATCTAGTGACACGACACATCAATACAATCTAAAGCCGCAACTTGTACAATACATGCACCCATAAGCAACATTCCAAATGTACTTAATCATGGAAAATGACTCAGACGAGAGAACTGCCTCTCAATCTCAACATGTATTGCCACAACGCAATGCTAAGAACCTATCACACACCGTATAACTAAAACACACGAATCTAACCCAAAGGATCATGTCTCAACATAACTTCGCTATAATGCGTGACCCATCCAAACGCTGGTCCATATTATATACCTCGAGCCACCCTGCTCAAAATCAATAACCCCGCAAAATTCGACATCAATCACCTAAAGTGCATTACCATAACCACGGAGAGCAAATAACACAATGCCACCATCCGAAAAGAATATAACCAACGCGCAATCAATCACGCAATACCTAAATACTCATCTTGCTCAAATTCCAAAGCCCAAATAGAACTGCACCATATGTGCATATAACCAACGAATCACAACTCCTTGCAGTATAAGAGAGTAATGCATAGATCATTTCAGAAAACGGTTAAGCTCAACAACAACCGAATGGCACATCCCTCAACAATAGTAGTATGAAGCCAACCAATGGACCCCCACATCAACTCTAGCCATCCACAAATAGATATATAACCCTATGAAAGTCTACAATGACTGAATCATAATACATACTATCATCTGGCTAGCTTCAGCCACAACTTCACAATCCACAACCATGAAACAATCTGCTCCTGAGAACTCCCAGTCTCCAAATCCATAGAACACATAAATCACCATATTTGGTCCCAACTCCACCGCCCGAATATCTAACACATATCTTATACACGATCACCCTACGAGGAATACTTCTATAGTTCTTTCGTGCCAAATAGAAAAATTTGAATATCGACAGTCAATCAACCAGGAGAGTGCTACAATACCAATGAAGTATCCATAAATCAAAACACAATGCCCCTTTTGAAATATATACTCTCATCAAGCCATACCAAATAGTAATGTCATTTACCTAGTCATCTGAAACCATCCATGCTGCCTAAGAATTTATGTACTTCCCTTCAACATCGAACCGTGACTTTATACATGCAAATCTCAACCCTACACAACACACCGCACATACCATGCCATCATACTAAAAATACGAGAACTTCATAATCCACTCCGAGTCACAAGCAATTGCATACTTAATTAGCCAAGAATTTTCCATTTGATCCCATCCAGGAGAAAATCACTATACATCATATTCTCCCCAAGCCAGTAGGAAATATTCATCTCTAACCATGGTAGAAACTATCAAGAACTCTCCGAATCCCATTTGCACAAAACCAAACCATCAGGATTGGATCCCTCTTGTAGACATGTAATATTTTACCCTTGCCGAGTTTTTAAATATTTTAGCTTTTAGATATTTAGTTTAGGACTAATATCGTTATTTTAACTAGTTTTGGCTCTTTTACTTTATTTTATCATAAAATTAAAAATTACAAAAATATTTTCTTTTATTTAGCTAATTAATATCTTATTTTTATTTTATTTATTTAACTTCAGTAATATTTTTGTAGTGGTATTATCTTTCTTCTGCATCCCTATTTTTAGTATAATCTAGTAAAAATACAAAAAAAGTAGCTTCATTTTAATATTTAATTCCATTTTTATAGATAGTCAGTTATATGCTAAGTTCTCGAAGTGTGAGTTCTGGTTGAGTTCAGTGACCTTCCTGGGTCAGATTGTATCAGCAGAAGGTATTCAAGTTGATCCAAAGAAGATTGAGGCAGTCAAGAGCTGGCCTAGACCAGCATCAGCTACAGAGATTCGGAGTTTCTTAGGGTTGGCAGGTTACTATCGTCGATTCGTGGGGGGTTTTCATCTATTGTAGCCCCGATGACCAGGTTGACCCAGAAGGGTGCTCAGTTCAGATGGTCAGACGAGTGTGAGGCGAGCTTTCAGAAGCTCGAGACAGCTCTAACTACGGCACCGGTATTGGTTTTGCCCACAGGTTCAGGGCCTTACACCATTTATTGTGATGCATCTCACATTGGTCTTGGTGCATTGTTGATGCAGGAGGGCAAGGTCATTGCCTATACTTCGAGGCAGTTAAAGATTCACAAGAAGAACTATCTGATTCATGATTTAGAGTTTGCAGTCATTGTTCACGCATTGAAGATTTGGAGGCATTACCTGTATGGTGTGGCATGTGAGGTGTTCACGTATCACAAGAGTCTTCAGTATTTGTTCAAGCAAAAGGAGTTGAATTTGAGGCAGAGGAGGTGGTTGGAGTTGTTGAAGGATTATGACATCACTATCTTATATCATCTAGGGAAGGCCAATGTGGTGGCCGATGCTTTGAGTAAGAAGTCAGCCAGTATTGGTAGTCTTGCTTATATTCCGGTCGGTGAGAGGTCGCTTGCTTTGGATGTTCAGTCCTTGGCCAATCGGTTCGTGAGGTTGGATATTTCTGAGCCTCGTCGAGTATTAGCTTTCACGGTAGCTCATTCTTCTTTATTGGAGCATATCCGTGATCGGCAGTATGATGATCCCCATTTGTGTGTCCTTAGAGACACGGTGCAGCGCGGACGTGCCAAGCAGGTCACCTTAGATGATGATAGAGTTTTGAGATTGCAGGGTCGAGTTTATGTGCCTAATGTGGATGGGCTCCGAGAATTGATTTTAGAGGAGTCCCATAGCTCTCGATACTCTATTCATCCGGGCGCCGCGAAGATGTATCAAGATTTGCGGCAGCATTATTGTTGGCATAGAATGAAGAAGGATATTGTTGCATATGTGGCTCGGTGTTTAAATTTTCAGCAGGTTAAGTATGAGCATCAGAGACCTTGTGGTTTGTTTCAGAGGATTGAGCTTCCCGAGTGGAAGTGGGAGCGAATCATTATGGACTTTGTAGTTGGACTCCCGTAGACTCGGAGGGTTCGTTGCAGTATGGGTCATTATCGATAGGCTGACCAAGTCAGCACATTTCATTCCTGTGGCAGTCTCCTATTCATCCGAGAGGTTAGCTGAGATCTATATCCGGGAGATTGTTCGCCGTTATGGGGTGCCGATATCCATCATTCGGACCGAGGTACGCAGTTTACCTCGCGCTTCAGAAGAGCAATTCAGCGAGAATTAGGCACTTAGATTGAGTTGAGTACAACATTTCATCCTTAGACGGACGGGCAGTCCGAGCAGACTATTCAGATTTTGGAGGATATGCTTCGAGCTTGTGTCATTGACTTTAGAGGATCGTGGGATCAGTTCTTACCTTTAGCAGAGTTTGCCTACAACAACAGCTACCAGTCGAGCATCTAGATGGCTCCCTATGAGGTTTTATATGGTAGGCGGTGTCGATCTCCGATTGGATGGTTTGAGCCGGGAAAGGCTCGGTTGTTGGTTACAGATCTAGTTTAGGAGGCCTTGGGCAAGGTCAGGATTATACAGGACAGGCTCCGTACAACTCAGTCCAGGAAAAAGAACTATGCAGATCGTAAGGTTCGAGACGTGACTTTTATGGTTGGTGAGCGGGTGTTGCTCCGAGTGTCGCCTATGAAGGGCATGATGAGATTTGGGAAGAAGGGCAAGCTTAGCCTTAGGTTCATTGGTCCATTTGAGATTCTTGATCGAGTGGGAGAGGTGGCCTATAGACTTGCATTGTCGCCAAGCTTATCAATTGTGCATCCAGTTTTTCATGTGTCCATGCTTCGGAGGTATCACGGCGATCCATCCCACGTGTTAGATTTCAACACTATCCAGTTAGATAAGGACTTGCCCTATGAGGAGGAGCCGGTAGCTATTCTAGACCGACAAGTTCGTCAGTTGAGATCCAAGAGTTTCCCTTCTGTTCGTGTCCAGTGGAGAGGTTAGCCTCCTAAGGCATCGACCTGGGAGTTCGAGTCCGATATGTGGGACCGTTATCCTCAGCTTTTTCCCTGACTCAAGTACTTCTTTCTTCTGTCCGTTCGAGGACGAACGGTTGTTTTAGAGGTGAAGAATGTGACGACCCAAAGGGTCATCACCTATTTTGTTATTCGTTCTGTGCTCCCGAGGCCTTGAAAACCTTATTTGTAGTTGCCTCGATTTGTGTACGCAGTCCAGGCGCGTAGCCGGAAAGCTTAAATATGAAATTCTATGAAAAATGCTAAGTTTTGATATTAAAATGAATAAAATTTGACTTCGGTTAACATTTTGGTCGAACGGACCCGGACTCGTGATTTAACGGTCCCGGAGGGTCCGTAGGAAAATATGGGACTTGGGCGTGTGCCCGGAATCGAATTCCGTGGTCCCAAGCCCGAGAAATGAATTTTTAAATAAAATTGTTTACTGAAGATGTCTAAGGAAAATTTAAATGAAATCTGATTAGAAAGTAATGGTATCGGGCCCGTAATTTATATCCGACACCCGGTACAAGTCTTATATATGTTTTGAATCACTCTTGTAAAGTTTGGTTAAAAACAGACGTCGTTTGACGTGATCCGGACCCTAATTGGGAATTGATGTTTAAAAGGAAATCTGAGAAATTTCACTGATCTTAAGGGTTAATTCGATGTTTATGATGTTATATTGGTGATTTGATCACACGAATATGTCTGAAGGGTGTTTTTGAGGTAGTGTGCATACTTGGGTTAGAGTTTCGAGGGCTCGGGTGAGTTCCGAATAGGTTCCGGGATGCCGTAGGCTTAAAAAATCAGATGTTGCAGGTTCAGAAAAATATTGCAGGCCTCTGAACCCTTTAGCGTGGCCCGCGAGGAATCGCGTGCGGATGCGGAGGGGCCAGCGCGGCCGCGGTCGCCTTTGCACGGTCCACAGTGGGTGTTGTGCAGCCGCGGTCAGCTTTGCACGGTCCGCGCTGGGCAAAGATCTGCAGGTCTTCAGGAAGGGCCAGCGCTGCCGCTTTCGCCTTTGTGCGGTCCGCGGTGGGTACTGTGTGGCCGCGGTCCGCATAGGGGGCTTCAGAGGGGTATAAATACACGTGCATTTTAGTTATTTTTACGCTTTTCAAAACCCCAAAACATAAGAGGCGATTTTCTAAACAACTTTTATTCTCCAAAACGATTGGTAAGTGATTTCTAACTCATTTTCTTCACTCCTTAACATCTTTTAACATGATTTCAACTTCAATCAATGATTTTCATGGGGGAAATTGGGTGTTTTGAGAAGGACCTAGGTTTTTCTAAAATTGGGGAGTTGGACCTTAATTTGAGGTCCGATTTCAAAACAAACCATATATTTGGATTTGTGGGGGAACGAGTAACCGGGTTTTGGTCTGAACCTCGAGTTTCGACCACGTGGGCCAGGGGGAATTTTTGACCTTTTTTGGGGAAAACCTGGTAAAACTTATTTTCATGCATTGGGGTGTACTCATTTAGCATTTATTGATGTAATTAAGTGACTTATGACTAGATTCGAGCGGATTGGTGGTGGAACCAAGAGGTAAAGCTATAATTGAGGCTTGAGTGGTGTTCAAAGCTTCGAGGTAAGTGTTTGGTCTAACCTTAGCTTGAGGGATTAGGAGTGGAGTCATATTTTCTACTTGCTTCTTGTTGAGTACGACGTATAGGCATGGTGACGAGTGTCTATACGTTGGTGTCGAGCATGACTGTGAGTCTTAAATTGAAAGTGGTTGTGCCCTTAAATGACATTTCAGATGCTTTAACTAATGATCTTCTACATTGCGCAAAAAAATTGTTCTATCCTCGCAGATCTTATTTATGTTTGAGCATTGTCATTATTTAGGCTGAGTACAAGCTAAGTTAAGATTGGTTATAGCTGATTCTCCCTTGCCGGGATGATTGTTTTGATATATTTATTCCCTTCCTGGGAAACTATTATATTGCTTTTGTTCCCTCGCCAGAAGGTTATTATATCGCTTATGTTCCCTTGCTGGGATTTCTTATAATTGTGTGATGAAATGGGAGCGGGTGGTACGCCTACCATTAGATATTATGAAATGGGAGCGGGTGGTACGCCTACCACAAGATATTATGAAATAGGAGCGGGTGGTACGCCTACCACAAGATATTATAAAATGGGAGCGAGTGGTAAGCCTACCATAAGATATTATGAAATGGGAGCGGGTGGTACGCCTACCACAAGATATTATGAAATGGGAGCGGGTGGTACGCCTACCACAAGATAGAATGAAATGGGAGCGGGTGGTACGCCTACCACGAGAAATAATGAAATGGGAGCGAGTGGTACGCCTACCAAGAGATATGAGAAATGGGATCGGGTTGCACGCCTGCAACAAGATGAAACTGAAAGTGAAAGTTGCCTTTATTTTCTTCATTTGTGATAGAAGTTATATTGCTAGCTTCCTTATTATTCCCTGTTATTTTCTTTTAACTACTATCCCCGAAGCATGTTTCCCTTCCCCAGCTTTAACTGCTTATTACTTGTTTACTTTTCCGCCATATATTGTATAACTGCACAGGTTTATCTGGAGTCTAGTCCTAGCCTCGTCACTACCTCGCCGGAGTTAGGCTAGACACTTACCAGCACATGGGGTCGATTGTGCTGATACTACATTCTGTGCTCTTTTGCACAGATCCAAGTCTTGGACAGCAACAGTGGCGCGGGAGCCAATGTTCAGTCCATTGAGACACCGAGGTAGCCTTGCAGGCGTCCGCAGGCCCAGCGTCTCCTCTATCTTTTATTTCAGTCTGTTACCTCATGTATTTGAGACAAACAGTTTATATTTTCTTTCAAATGGTTGTATTTAGTACTCTTAGAAGTTCGTGAGTAATGTGACACCAGTTCTTGGGTAGAGGCATATGTTGATTCTCGCATTATTGTTTCGTCTTCTTTAATTTAAGTCTTCCGCATAATTATTTAATTCTGTTGATTTCATGTTGTCACTGATAATTGTTAAAAGACGTAATTATTAAAGAAGTAAGTAGTTAAGGATTGGCTTGCCTAGTTCACATTAGTAGGCGCCATCATGATTTCCGAGGGTGAAAAATTCGGGTCGTGACACAGTAGAGCAAACAGTTGGCATAGTGAAGCCTTGGATCCATTGTCCGTAGTGATTTCGGATAATTTCTCCAACTGATGCTTGCAGCGTGTGATGATTAAAGGAGACATCGGTGCTAAGTTTGAAAAAGGGAGCTTCAGGGGGGTGCCACTTGATGTGTTGGACATTAGTAGAAGGGATTGGTGGTTGTATAGGAGATAAGGAATGAAATTCGATAACGTGGAAGAGTATGGTTGGTGAGTCGTTAGGGTTGTGGAGGTTGTTGAAGAGATTATCATTTATGGTTTTCCAAATATGTCAGAGGATAAAAGGAACCAGGAGTGATGTAGTAACATCAATCCCATGATAGGTGAAATGTTCCTGTGGGGCGGTACAATAAGGCTTGAGCCGGGCCAAGAAAATTGTGGTTGGAGGTGTGATGTGGAAGAAAGACCATACACGATGTGCATTCGGACATTGAAAAATTAGGTGTGTGAGTGTTTCAGGTACGTTGGGGCAAGAGTGGCAGTTAGGTGTGGTAAGCATATTGATGGATACTAGGAAAGAAGCTGTTGGGAGGCGTTGTAGTAAAAAGAAGCTAGAGGAAGGTTTTGAGATTTGGTGGAATGTTAAGTTTCTAGAGCCATGGTAGGTCAGGGACAGACTGTTGGTCAGGGAGGGAGATATGTAGATAAAGCTGATATGGGGAAGCAGTGAAGAAGCCATGTTGGGAAAAAACCCATGAGAGTGTATCAAGTCAGTTAAGGGATGGGTGAAAATATGTATTATATATGAATCGCAGGATATGTGGGGGCAACTGGAATGAAAGTAGAGAGGTATTCCATTGGCCTTGTTGAAGGAGGGAGTTGACGGTGATAGTAGATTCTGATGAAGTGAGGAGGCCTTGGATAAGGCTTTGAAGGGGCAGTTGCTAGGTAGCCAAATATCATTCCATACATTGATGTGTGATCTATTGTCGATCTGTCATTTAATAGCTTGTGTTGAAATGGAATAACCTTTTAGTAAGGACTATAATAAAAGGACTATAATAGGCGTTAAATTCATCTTTTCCCCCTCTAATCACACTTGCGGGTAGTTGCCGAAAAGTTATTTGTATGCAAAGTATTAAGCTATTATAAATTGGACTTGGGCCCATGCTCATCATGGGCACACCACCACTAGTTGTACTAATGGAGAGGTAAAAATTGCACGGGGCGCCTTATTTGGTCGCCCCCATTTAACCTATACCCATTTTTTTTAAAAAAAATTTAACTTGTACCCACCTTTTAAACAACTTCAGCCCCCTTTCTCCTCCTCCTTCTCCTCTTTCATTTTCTTATTCTTCTTTTTTCTGATGTTGTTGGTGCTGTTATGAAACTTCAACTCATGGGATGATTGCCATAAGTATGTTTATCAGATTATTTAAAAATAAATTATAAATAACTACGTAAGTTAGTAGACAATAATTTGTGAATATTTTCACGTACGAGAAGTTTAAGGTCACATTTAGTGATTCTTTTCACGATAATTCTGTTCTTTTCACGTTTATTGTTTCCAAAAATTTATGATTTAGATATTGTTGGCAATCTGATTATTTTATAGTAGTCTAATTATAACAAAACTAATGAATCCAGGACAAAAAAACTTCAGCTTATTTAGTGCTGAAGTTTTTACAAATGAACTAAATAACTTCAGCATCTTCTGCTGAAGTTTTTGAACAAGCTTTATGACAAAACTAATGAATCCATGGCAAAAAAACTTCAGCTTATTTAGTGTTGAAGTTTTTATAAATGAACTAAATAACTTCAGCATCTTCTGCTGAAGTTTTTGAAAAAGCTTAATGACAAAACTAATGAATCCGGGACAAAAAAAACTTCAGCTTATTTAGTGCAATTACAAACAAAAACTTCAGCAAATAGAGAACAAAACTTCAGCTACTATGTTTAAGTTCAGCAATTGCAAACAAAAACTTCAGTAAATAGAGAACAAAACTTCAACTACTATGCTTAAGTTGAGCAATTACAAACAAAAACTTCAGCACACTTGGTTCAGCACACTTGCTACTTCAGGCCCGTCTACTAGAATGCTGAAGTTTTGCGTGATTGCCTTTGCTACTTCAGCCCCGTATGCTGAAGTTACGCGAAAAAGTGGGTACGCTTACAATTTTTTTTGCAAAGCAGACACAAGTTAAAATGTGACCCAAAAAGCGGGTATAGATGTAAATACCCCAATAGAGATTGGGTACAAAGAGACTAGTATAAGAAATAGAAATTTTCATAAAGCACTATCTTTTAGTGGTAATTAGCTATCTATAGATACCATTTGTTATATTACGGATTGTATATATATTTTTTGTTGTTATAAGATGTATTAGATGTATTTAAGCTAATGTATTCATGAATACAATAGCAAAAGTAGGTGTGAATCAAGGGAGTCCAGCTAATCAGTTGTTGTATTCGAGTGTATTCGACTGTATTCATGGCGTAAAACTTGGGATTACAGCTGGACAGATTATTGTATTCGGATGTATTCGACTGTATTCACGGTGTGAAACAGGGGATTACACTATTTTTAAATAGAAAGTGAATCAATTAACATAATAAACTCCTAATATAACTCAACAAACTCAATTATAATACACAAAAATTGTATTTTCAGTTATAAAAAAAGATTCTCAACCGAAAAATACCCCCAAAATATAGCTTCTGAATACATAAATTATATTAATTAAAAAAATATATGAATACATTCATGGCATATAGCGAGACAGTGAATACAATGAAATACATAGAATACAGCGGGATACATTGAAATACAATGAAAACAGATAGTGAATACAATGAAATACATGGAACACAACAAGATACATTGAATTACAATGAAAAAAAAGACAATGAATACAATGAAATACATGAAAATACAACGTGATACGTTGAAAATATATTGAAATGTATTCACAGAAAATTGAGTTGTTCAGCCCCAAACTCCGTCGTCTTTGTTCAAGAACAAACCCTAATTTCCGGTGAATATGTCGTCGAGCAAAAACCCTTGTGTTGTGCGCGCCGATCGAAAAAAATAGTATATTGCTCAAAACAAATTCCACGATTCACATTGTCAGAATCCAAACACTTAGTTTCTTCTTTCTCCAATATTAACATACCTAAAACTTTCAAACAACAGCAAAGAAGAACGGAGAAGAAAGAAAATAAGAAAAAGAGAAGAAGAAGGAAGTGGAAGCAGTGTCTAAAGTTTGCTTAAATCGGGTATACATTAAAAAATTTAAGAGAAAGCAACGACCGATGGAATTGGAGATTGGGATCGGAGAGAACATATGTGATGTAGATGAAAAGAATTTTAAGATTGAGCATTGTGTTTTCAGGGAATGGGGGAAGAGAATGACATGTATCAAAGTAGAGAGAGAGAAAGAAAATAGTGTAACTGAATATCGTATTTAGTGGTTTAGGGGTAGGTAGGAATTAACCAAAATTAGATATTTTGCTATAAACATTAAAATGTATCTATAGAATACAATTTTTTTAAATGATATTTATTTAAAATAAATAAGGATTTAACATCTATATCTATATTATATTAAAAGGAGAGTAGTGAAGCATGAGGTTAAGCCAAGTGGCAAGCTAAAAAAAAGTCACTTGGTAATTTTAAGACAACATTAAAATTTGAATTATAAATGGAAACATAATTAATGGAAGGAATATTCAATAAGAATTATTTTTTAATTATGATACAAATCTCTATTAGTAGTATAATTTAGTTAACATTTTTTTTGTATAATTATGGTAGGGACGAATTTTAATTAATTGATAAAGCATTGTAACTGACCTTATTTTGGTACAATATATATTACTATATGTATCTTTAATTAAATTTTTATGTATAATTCAGTTATGGTAGGCATCCTTTTTTGAGAAAGAATCATTAAATTTTTATTTTGTATCTTACACATTAATTTTAAGTTGAAATAATAATTCTTTATTTAGTACAAGCTTTGTATTTGACCTTATTTTGGTTCAATATACATTATTGTAGGTATCTTTTATTAAAATTTTGTATATAATTCAATTATGGCAGGTATCCTTTTTTGAGAAAAAATTAATTAAAATTTTATTTTGTATCTTACACATTAATTTTAAGTTGGAATAATAATTTCTTATTTAGTACAAGCTTTGTATCTGACCTTATTTGTGAATAATATACATTACTATAGGTATCTTTAATTAAATTTTGTGTATAATTCAGTTATGGTCGGAAAAATAATTAAATAGAAATATATATATATATATATATATATATATATAATGATGAGGTTATATTAATGTTTACAATTCAGACAAAAAAATATTTTATACATAAATAAATATTTCTTAAAATAATAGTGAAAATATTGTTGCAACAATTAGAGTTTTTACGATTAATATTTGAATTGAGTATTGCTAGGTTAAGTTTGAAAGTATAAGATGATTTTTGAAAATGTAGTCCAATGGAGAAAATAGAAGAATAAGATATATTTGAATTTGAGATGGGACTTTTTTTTTTAATATGATAAGAAAAATCATATTTAAGAATATGAGCAATAGAGTCAAAGTTACTATTGAAATAATTTTTATTTACTATTTATATTATATTAAAATGAATGTGATAAAAGTGGATATTAAATTCAAGTAAACTAATAAAAAGCATATGACAAGGTTAATAATATTAAGTATTGAATATACAATAGCAAAATAAGAAACTAATAGAGAAAATCAAAATTTCTATCATAAAGAACAAAAAAGGATAAAACTTATTTAAATTTGATATAAAAAAGTTTTTTTAAGTATGATAAAAAAGGTCATGATGTGGATAAGGCCACATAACTGAAGTTTAATAGATTAAAAAAATTTAAAAATATCAAAATATTAATACATTAGAGATAATGCGAGGTTATTTATACTAAGAATTAGTTTAAAAAAATAAAGTAAATATATAATGCTTAAAAATATTATTAGTGAATTTAAACTATTTAATAATTTTGAGTATTAAATTTAAATAAAATAAATATTTTTTTCACTGTTAAAAATTCATACATCGACTTATATAATAATATAAAGGATATAAATAGATTATGATATTAAATAAAGAGGCATGTTAATGAAAGCCACATAAGAAAATAAAATACTACATATTAGGTAACTTAATAGCAATAATCAAAAATTTAAAAATATTTAATATTAGAAATAGAAGGGAAAGATGATTTAAACTTGAGATTTAGATTAAAATTAAGGTGAAAATGCTCAAACTATGGATAGGACTACAAAATTAAAATTTTACTAGATAAAAAACTAAAAATTAGATAACAAATTAAAACTAAGGAAATACAAAATAAATATCTCATGTGGGTAATTTTATGAACGAAAATTGAAGTCTAATTTGTATCCTAACGTTAAAAGAGAAAGAAAATTTAATTACACGTGTTACAAAAAGCAATTATAAGAAAATTTAATAAATTTAAAATATAATAAGAAAAAACTTATCTATTAATATTTTAATCTAATTCAAAGTTATAACTTAAAATAAAATGTGATATTATATATTTTGTTTATTGGTAAAATATTAATGTAAAAAGCTAAATAAAATTCATAGTAGGGAAGAAGATGTATAAAGAGGAAAATAGAGATAGTGTAAGAATATTTATACTTTGAATTAATTAAGTATAAGGAAATTAAATAATTAAATAATACTCAAATATATTATTGAAAGATTTAAATGAAAAAAGAGTTCCAAGTAATTAAGAGGATAAAAGTACCAAAATAAATTAGCTTTTAGGAATAAAAAAAATTATATTTATATATGTTTAGCAAAAGGCTAATAAGCAAGATATCAAGTCAATTGGTAAGCTAAGAAAAGATTACATGAATATAACATTATTAAGTAATAGATAATGCAATAACTAGAAGCAAAGATTAAAGAAAGAGTTGTTTTGGGTGAAAATGTAGAAGGATAAGACTTATTCAAATTTGCGGTGAAACATAAAGTGGTAATAAGAATTTTGTTAAATAATATGCTCAAACAAGGCATATCACAAACATGATATGTTTAGTATTATTTAATATTGACCACAAAATAAAATACAAATACTAAATCAAAGGAGTTGAATTGTTATGGATATAAAATAAAAATCTATCTATACTATATTAAAAGCACGAAGGCCCTTAGCGAAATGTCGTTCGCCTTTTTTACCCTCTAAAAATAGAATTTACATTAGACAAAAAGTCTTTTAGTTATTTTTCTAATATTTAGGACTTTTAAACCAACTATAATCTTTACTATTGAATCTATTTCCTTATTTAAATTATGTAAGAATCCTAAATATTTAAGAATTTGAAATCAACTAAACTTTTCCATATTAAATTTTTACTTATTCCAACTATAACCAACTATGCACAAACACGCTTTGGCTTAAGTATTCTCATACTGAATAGAAAATTTTCACTCTTTCTTCCATTTCCATTTGAAATGCTTGGACTAAAATAAATTAAAAGATAAATTAAAATTTAAGAATTTATTTAATAACCAATAAAAGAAAGGTAGACATTACTTTTCAATGGAAGGAACATATTTTACTCCATAATAGTATGAAGGTTTACATTTATTTTTTTAAAATATAATAATCAAGTAACATGATGTCTTATTTATTGAACCAAACAGATGATATATTATTTTTAATTGATAATGATTATGTAAAGTCAATCAAAATATTATCACAATTTGAAGACGTGCATAACGAAAATTGTTTTCAACTGTTTTCTTACTTATCTGTTAATTAAAATTAAGAAAATAATTTAAGAGGAAGAAGTTTAGCATTTTGATACCAAATATTCAAATGTGATAAAATATTAGAATAATTGCGGTAATTTTTTTTCTAATATCTCTAACTTTCAAATCAATAAAAAATTATTTATTATGTCTTTTCTTACTCAAACTATGCAGGATATTATAATATTTAAATTTTCAAAGTCAATTAAAAGTTTATCTTGCTAAATTATTCTCATTAATTTGTAACAATAAATTCGTGACAAATATCGGTATCAACATTACGATTGTGACAACGCCAATTCACGTTATAAAAGAGAATATCAATCTTCTTTTTAATTAAGTAAGATTCAATCAGTTGAACTCAAGTGCAATGTCAGTGTATAATATTACTAACAAATAATTTTAATTAATTAACTGTAATTTTATATCATAACTCAATAAAATATCTTAAAATATGTATACAAATAAAAATAAATATTTTAAACACTATTGTAATGATTATAAACTTTTACACCTTTTGAGAATTATATTACACTACAAAATACTTCATGTTAAATAAAATAGTAATCAACGTTAATTCTCTATCTTAATTTTTTTGACAATCATTGTTTTCTTTCAAGATAAAACTTAGTTAGATACAGACAGTACCCATCCAATTATTTTTTGGTACGATAATTAAATCTAATAATATATCTCATTGTTTTCCGTATTTTTCAATTTGAGTTTCACTAGAAATAAGATGAAATTCATACTATTAGGTATTTAAACTAACATAATTAATTTTTAAGAGTATGGTTGTTGCATAATATTTGAATACAAGTCGACATATTATTCAACTACTAAAGCAAATGCATAACTCATATATGTTGAAGTTATGATAAGACATTAAAATACTCTTACATGACATAATTTTTTTTTATTACGTCAGGTAAATATGACAATATTCATTATTATTAAGAGCTTGTGCTTTTTTAAAAATTTTATTTTATAATTCAGTCACATAGTTTAACAATATTTGTGTGATTTTAAAATTTATTTTACATTGGACAAAATAGTAATATTATTGTTTTCCTAATATATAGGATTCTAAAATCCTACAATTTTAGTTATTAAATCTTTCCTTATTTGAATTACGTAAGAATTTCTAATATTTAGGAACTTGTATGTGAATCTTATCTTATATAAATTGGCAAAAAATAGATTAACCCACAAAATCGTGTATTTAATGCAAAAGCATTATAACAATGAACCACAAGAATTTTTTAAAATTTATATCCAAATAATAAGGTTTAAACTTTAAAGCATATTGGCCACCTTTACATGGTAATATATTTATTCCGACCTTGACATGGTAATGGAATTCACCATTTTCTACTTTAAAACAGTCTTTAGGAACAATTTTACAATTTTTAAAAAATAAATTATTAAACAATTTAAACTAGATCTCTTCAATTGCAGTTTAATTTTTTCTTCCATCAATATAATATCTGATTAAATTAACATATTAAGTTATGTATGAGTCGAAATTGTTATATTTATCTAATATTGTCTTCCAGAATGAACTTAAGAATATACAATTTTTCAAAAAAAAAAAATCTTAAATGTTTAATGATTATATTTTCTTGCTTAAACTTTTAAAGAAGCATGATAACCTGTGAAATTGAAATAATTACATTATAACTGGAATCAATTTTAAGTTATATATTTATGAAGATTATTGAACACTTACATAATAGTTTTTCTTCTTCTTATTGAATAACTAAATAGGATAAATAATTACCATTTAAGGAACTTAATTATACTTTTTATTTTATCACTAAATTACAAGTTTTAATGTAATATTTTTATATTCTTATAAAAATAAATTTTATTTGAACAGTTTAGAAACTTTTAGCATTCACAATACTTTAAATAATTAAATTTTAATTACCTTATATAATTATTTTCATATTTGAACAATACATAATTGTAATCCCTTTCATGTTATAATTAAATATCGAAAACTTGGGATGAGCTAATATTAAGAACTTGAATCAACAAAAAATAAATTAGTTCTTTTAATATCAAGGCCAAGTAGTTAAGTAAAATCCAATTCAATTATTTGTTAAATTCATCGTATAATTAATATTATTTTTCAAGTTGACAAAACTCTTAGAATGCCTAAATTTGTTTGCATAAGAATAATATGTTGGATGAAAAAAATAAAAATAAGATAGAAAAATTAACGTGGAAAATTTTATAGATAAGCCGTTTCAACTAAAACGATATATATTTTAAGGAGTATAAGATAATTTTTATTTTATAATACAAACATACTATATTTAATAGTAAAATATAATTTTCTAAAAGATCCTATATTCACTGATTTAGATACACGCGCAAAACGCGTACCATAAGACTAATATAAATAAAAAAAAACATGTTATGTGGAAGTTTTAAATTTTAAGGTAATTATAATAACTCAAATTAAAATTTAATATTTATGTCCGCGCATCGGGTACTAGTTAATTCCTATAAGAAAGCCGTGACCCATTATCCTTTTATGGTTCGCCTACAAAATGACCAAATTACCCTCACAGAATTTACTCTTAAATAAATCCGCTACGTTTCCATTAATAATCTCGAGAAGCTTCTTTAAACCCCTTCTCTAAAACCCTACTCCTCCAATCCCTTAAACTCTCGCTTTCTCCACTTTCCTCCTCTCTGCTCTCCTCCTTCGTTCATCTGGTGAGACGAAATGCACAGGCTTTCGAAACGCTCTGTCACTTCAATCCTTCGCAGTTCAACTGCTGCACGCTATCGAGATGTTGCTGCTCCAATTTCTTCTTCCCACTTCTTTTACGATTCGGTATTACTGTGATTCACTAATCAATTTGCTTTTAACTCTACATCATATTTATTGTGATTAACTCATCAAGTTACTGTAATTTGGTGAACAGGCGGATGGTGATAGTAAAGGTAGATGGTATTCATCATTAACTTCAGGTAGATGCAATGTTAATGGATCCATTAAGCCATTTAAATCAACAAATAAGCCGTTTTTGGCTTGCCGGTATGAGTCAACAGCTGCTGCATCTGATTCTCCATCGGAGAAGTTTGAGTACCAAGCAGAGGTAAAAAGCTAACATCAAAGAGTTAGAAGCTGAAAAGTGTAGTGAATAATTGGAAATTTGAAATTTTTGTTTTGCTTACGTGGCAGGTTAGTCGCCTTATGGACCTCATTGTTAACAGTTTGTATAGCAATAAGGAGGTTTTTCTGAGGGAGCTTATCAGGTAGTAATTATTAGCTAACTTTCTTTTTTAATGTTTGTGTGCTCTGCAGTTTTTTATATATTCCATCAATGACCTTTGCGAAAACCAGTGTTTATAGCAGTATTTTTGTATGCCCCGCACTTCTTATAACAGTGTTTGTGTTGTGAAAGATTTTCTGAAACGATGTAAAGATTAGATTTTTACTATGATGACTTGAAATTCAGCAACTTGGTAGCAGTAACTAAGGGACCAAAAAGTAATGTGAATGACTTCGTTTGGTTGTGATGACTTAGGTGGATTTTTCTGCAGAAGGCTAACTTATTGTCTCGTAAGACTTGGTCATTTAATTATATCTGGCTTGGTACATTTAAATGCTACCAATATCTGCCAACACTCTCCGTTGGTTGATATTATGTCAACTCTGGAGGCCCTATGTATGTATTAGACTGAAGTCACTAAACTAAAAGGAATTAAACTATCTATATTTGCTACTTACATTGTTCCAATTTGATGACGCAGCAATGCAAGTGATGCCTTGGATAAGTTGAGGTTTCTTGGTGTTACCCAGCCTGAGCTTTTGAAGGATGGAGTTGATCTTGATATTCGCATTCAGACCGATAAAGATAATGGCGTTATTACCATAACGTGAGCATCACAACCTATTAACTTTCTTTATCGTTTTTCTGTTTTGTCTGTCTATCATGAATGTTGAGACTTTCGTGGTATATGGTATATGCAGGGACTCAGGAATTGGTATGACTCGCCAAGAACTTGTTGACTGCCTTGGTACTATTGCACAAAGTGGAACTGCAAAGTTCCTAAAAGCCCTGAAGGTGCATTTTTGTGATATAATTATTCTATTCTCAGTGTTTGCTTCATATAACCTATAATTTTTGTACATGTGTTTTTACCACATAACAGGACAGCAAGGATGCTGGTGCTGACAGCAATTTAATTGGTCAATTCGGCGTGGGATTCTACTCAGCTTTCCTTGTTTCTGAACAAGTATGTTTTTTGTCTAGGGATTCTACATTAGACTTATGTTTTTTGTCTAGGGATTCTACATTAGACTTACTCTCCACTTCTTGATAATAAATATTAACCTTGTTACATTTGTATCTCTCTTATAATTTGCTAATGAAAGGTTGAAGTCTCGACAAAAAGCCCAAAATCTGACAAGCAATATGTCTGGGTTGGAGAGGCCAATTCTAGCACCTATACCATTAGAGAGGAGACTGATCCTGCAAAACTTCTTCCTAGGGGAACCCGTCTCACTCTATATCTTAAGGTTGGTAAATCACTTTGTTTCAAAGGCAAGCTTCAGATCCTAGCTATCTTAGTTCCTGAGGAGGACCTTACTGTTCTTTTCTCCATGTTCTGCTGTATATGTGCAGAGGGACGACAAAGGATTTGCGCATCCGGAAAGAATTGAAAAGCTTGTGAAAAACTACTCACAGTTTGTTTCATTCCCTATTTATACTTGGCAAGAGAAGGGATATACAAAAGAGGTATGTGCATACCCTTATGCCTTCCCGTATGCTCATGAGGCATAACGTTTGCAGATAAATCTTCACTTGTTTCTATCTATGGCCACAAAACACGCTTGGGGCTTCACATTTTGGACATTCCACATTATGTAAGCTGGAATGACTCCTTATTGCCCTGTGGTTTCGTGATATTGACTCTTTACAGGTTGAAGTTGATGAGGATCCGGCAGAAGCCAAGAAGGAAGGAGAAGATGAGACAGCTGAGGTAGCTAGGAAGTACCTATTCTGGGTGTAGCTTTCTTGATTCTGCTGTTGTCTTTTTTCCATTTCTGATGAAATTTCCAACTCTCTGCAACAGAAAAAGAAGAAGACCAAAAAAATTGTGGAGAAATATTGGGACTGGGAGCTTACAAATGAGACTCAACCAATATGGGTTAGTATTCAGATTACTATTTCCTGCCCTATGCTCCCAAAGTTTGTTCTTACTGATATAATGAGTTACTTTTTTTCCTTTTCCAGCTTCGAAGTCCTAAGGAGGTGAGTAAAGAGGAGTACAACGAGTTCTACAAGAAGACTTTTAATGAATATTTGGAGCCACTTGCTTCTTCACATTTCACAACTGAGGTACTAAAAACTTCTTTGATGCAGAATGTTTTAAAGTAACATAGTCTACTACTTCACCTTTAAAGTAACATAGTCTACTACTTCACCCTTTCTGTTATAATTCTAGTATGATATCCTCTCTTTAATGGTACTACTGGAGGTTTAAGTTTCAATTTTGTTAGACAACATTTCTAGCTCTTTTGTTTTTTCATTTTCCCCTGTTACTTCATTTTACCTCGCTTTTGCTGTAACAGGGAGAAGTCGAGTTCCGTTCTATACTTTATGTGCCATCTGTATCTTCAATGGGTAAGGATGACATAGTCAATCCCAAGACGAAGAATATAAGGCTTTACGTAAAGCGAGTGTTCATATCTGACGACTTTGACGGTGAACTGGTAAGAGAGAAAGCTTTATTGTTTCTATGGGAGAAGTTCATTGCTATACAAAGGAGCTTATTGATATGCCTTTTCTCTGGTATAGTTTCCACGCTACCTGAGTTTTATCAAAGGTGTTGTTGACTCAAATGATCTTCCACTTAATGTATCACGAGAGATTCTTCAAGAAAGTCGCGTTGTAAGTTCTTCAGGCATATTCTTTGCATTCAAGTGGTGGTGCATTTTTTATTTGCATGCTGTTAAGCTCTTCTGTTTACGAACTGTATGTTGTCTTAGGTTCGCATCATGAGGAAGCGGTTGGTGCGGAAAGCATTTGAAATGATTCAGGGCATTTCCCTCAGTGAAAACAAAGATGTATGTATATTCGTTTCTCAAGCCTTTGTACCCATGACATTAATCTTATACATTTGTTGTGAAACAATTTTTTACACAGTCAAAATGTTTGTCTTGTTTTTTTCCTGAAAGTTTCTGTTATCTTTAGTTTTTTGCATTAGCTGGCTGGTTCTTCTGAATGTCATTGGGCATCTGCTACTCTTTATATGCAGGACTATGATAAGTTCTGGGAGAACTATGGAAAGCACCTAAAGTTGGGATGCATCGAAGATCGTGAAAATCACAAGCGTCTTGCTCCACTTTTACGATTTTTCTCTTCTCAAAGTGATGAATTTACAATCAGCTTGGATGAATATGTTGAGAATATGAAACCAGACCAGAAAGACATTTACTATATTGCTTCTGATAGTGTAACGAGTGCAAAGAACACTCCTTTCCTTGAAAAACTTCTTGAGAAGGATCTTGAAGTATGAGTCGTTTGAACTGACTCTAGTTGGTTTCTTGTCTGCTGTCTTCTTGCTTGCTTCACTGATATTTTCTAATTCCTTTTCCAGGTGCTGTTCTTAGTTGATCCTATTGATGAGGTTGCAATCCAAAATCTCAAATCATATAAGGAGAAAAACTTTGTTGACATTAGCAAAGAGGACCTAGATTTAGGTTAGTTATTTGAGATGTTTGTCCTTTATATAATATCTGTTCCCTTTTAGCTGACCTGCGTATTTTGCAATACTAATAAGCTGGATGTCCATTGTTGTAGGTGATAAGAATGAAGACAAGGAAAAGGAGATAAAACAGGAGTTTGGGCAAACTTGTGATTGGATAAAGAAACGGCTAGGAGACAAGGTTGCTAGTGTGCAGATCTCAAATCGTTTGAGCAGTTCTCCTTGTGTTCTTGTATCAGGAAAGTTTGGTTGGTCAGCCAATATGGAGAGGTGAAGTGAATTTTTTGTGATGCAGATGGTTCAGTTTTGAGTTTCAAGCTGTAGCCATTTATGAAATACCTGGATTTTCTTGCAGGCTGATGAAGGCCCAAACTGTTGGTGATACCTCCAACCTGGATTTCATGAGGAGCAGAAGAGTCTTTGAGATCAATCCCGAACACCAGATCATTAGAACCTTAAATGTAAGCGGATCCTGTGCGATGATGGTACCTTCTTATGTGATCTAATCTTATGTGTTTACTAACATCCTTATTTGTAAAATATTGCAGGAAGCCTGCAGGAATACTCCAGATGATGAAGAAGCATTGAGGGCCATTGATCTTTTGTATGATGCTGCATTGGTTTCTAGTGGTTTCACTGTGAGTCTTCCTATCTTTATTCCTATTTATTCGGGTAACTGGATTTGGTCCCCGAGACAATTAACCTCAGGGAAGCTACCATATAGCATTCATACTTGGTTACATTTTTAGGATTACTCTGGGCATAGGTGACCCTTCTTAATTAGGCCAGTAGTTCTTGATATTTGCTTAGATAACTATAGGAGGTCCAAGAATGTAGTTTATTAACTTGAAGATGTACCATAACTTATTAGAACTACTTGTGAGCTTTGACCTCATGTATGATTTAGAAAGAAAAAGAGTAGGTGGAAGAGTTGGTAAGTGGTTGGGTGATTTTAACCAGCGATATGCTAGAGTAAGGTTCATTTCTCATGAGATACACTATTTCATAGATATTTTTGCTTTTAAATGGTGGGGTTTAAACTGGTAGGGGGTGATGAGTTCCTGACATTACATGTCAAGTTCATTGGTTGATTTTATTTTTGAGGGACAAAAGGGAAACTAATAGGTGATATAATATGAACAAAGATTCCTTTATATAATAGAATATGACAAATATTTGCTGCCTATGGCAGTGAACTTGATTCTTATATCTTGCATCAATTCTTGCAGCCTGATAATCCGGCACAACTTGGAGGGAAGATATATGAGATGATGAACATGGCTCTTGCTGGTAAGTGGGGAACTGTCGGTGGGTATCAGCAGCAAGTAAACCAGCAATCGTACATCCCAGAAACAGTCGAAGCTGAGGTGGTTGAGCCTGCTGAAGCTGGTGGACAGAAATAAAATGTGTAACTTTCCATTAGTTTGTAATATAATAGTTGAGGCTCGGTAGAGATAATATGGGTGCCCTATTGGTGAGCAGATCAATCGTCAAGTAGATGGACTTATAAGCATTATTGTGCAGTTAAATTGAAATTTTAACATAGAACAATAATCTTGTTTACGAATAACGTTGCTGTTCCAGCTGATTTCTATTTATTCAAATGCAACTTGGTTTAGACTACAAGACAAGACTACGGAGTCGATAGTTTTGTGTTTTGTGGAGGTATTAATGAAAGTTTCAATTCCATAATTTTCTGAAAAGCAATCTGCTATAGGAGACCTGATAAGAGCAGCAGGCTCTATCTTAGTTTATTAATCTTCTTTTCTTATAAACCAGGTGGAGGTATTGCATATAACCAACTTAGATTGAGATGTTAATGATACTGAACACTTGGTTGAATGGATAGTTTTTCTAAGTAATATGTGAAAAATGCTATTCTGGTCATGCTGTATTACTTTACTACTTACTAATAAGAGGGAATAGCAAGCACCTCAAGGTCAACGAGTGTGCTTTAAAAGCCAATCTGAGGGTACTTGTGTCCTTTCATAGATATTCAGTCCATCCGCGTTTCTCCGCTGGTTTTTCATCCCAATCTAACACTTGTGGGAGAAGAAACACCATGTGTCTCTAACGCCATCTCCGAAACATCTGCTTTCTATCTCCTCTTGTTCTTAAGTTTGCATAGTGTTTTCTTCCATCGATCCTATTTTCTGGTGGGTATCACTTCTAACATCTTTTTGATTCATCTTTATTTGTATTTCTATTGAGGAATATCAACGCCTTTTGTTGTTTAGGTGTTTGATAAGATTCTTCAATGTTATAAAAAGTTGAAATAGCAACGCTAATACTTCGAAAAGAATAGAAACGATGTCTTTGTCCCTTCTCTTTTCTGCTTGTTTCAATTTTGGTTTTTCTTTCTTGCAGTAAATTATTTCTGTTGGATTAACCGAGTGTTTATCTCTAAGCTTGCAAATGCTTTATCATGTAATTGGTGTCTCATTTTTCTTGTGAGTGAATTATAAGGAAGGCATCCAGAATGTATTTTACACTTTCGGTGAAGATAAGAGGGGCTCTTATTTTTTTCCCTTTTTCTGTTTTGTATTTTGAGAAGGTATAAACTAACCGTGCCCACTAACAAATACTTTGACCAAAGGTAAAGATTCTATCATCAAATGTTACAGGAGAGAATACATTTATTAAACTGAAGAGGTAAGGCTATAATACCTAGCATTCACTTTTATTCAATATACTCTTAAATCAGAGTGTGATAACGCTACATTTGATATTTTGTCGCCAGCAGGACATGTGTTATACTCTATCCAGTCATTAAGCAATTATCTTTTTTGTGATGCTCATATTCAGTTCAAGCTCATTTACCAGCGTGATCAAATTCAGTTTTACTCATTATCTACCTTGTTGCTTCCTTCATCCTTAGTTTTTCCTTCTTTTTGGGGGGATTGATAATTGGGATGTTACCAGCAAATCTTCAAATTTGTTATACGCATATACTGTATTCAGCTACCTTTGTATTATCAATGGAAATTTTTTTCTTTCTGAACTATTAAAATGCAGTTGCTATCTTGGGGTAATTAGCTTGTGAAGAAATGTCTTCCAAACAAAGAAATAAATGGCCATATTCAGAAGAGAGAAATGATGAAATGAAACTCAGGTAGGCTGATAGTTATGGTAAGATATCAACTGATAAAAAAGAGGCAATGTTACTACAATGACGCACGAAAGAATTGGAGATTGAGGTAATAGAAACATTTTAGCTTCTTGAGAAAACACTAAGGAATTACGGTAATTTTCACATATCTTGATGCTGGAATTTTTTAATCAGTGCATAGATATTCTTTTTTTGAAACATAAAGTCAATGCATTGTGGTCTCTCAATCTCCTATATGTATTAACTAGCGCTTGATTTAGTTATACTTGTACCCCAACCACAATTTATGTTAGAAGCTGCTTTATTATGTAGATATGACCTCTCAAAAGTATTAAACCTCTTGCATTCAAAGCTAAAAGAAGATATTATGCTTGTAAGTGATGCTTTATGTGTGTCATTTCTTTATCCAATATTTTTTTATTAGCATCAGTTTGTTGATTGAAGTTTTAGAGGCATTGTAGAACATGGGTAGACTTCAGCCGCACCACATGCAGTTTTAGGGGCACTGTAGAACATAAGTAGAGTTCAGCTAGACTAAGGAATTAGATCTACAAGGACATGTTTAGCGGGGTTTTATTAGACCTTCTCCCAGAGTTTTTTAATGATTTAATTAGCAATGTAAATAGTTAAATTTTGTTCGCCATACACATTTATTTTCTTCGTTCTATGTCAACAAATTTCCTTCATTCTTTACTAGCATGATTCGTGGAGCAGAGCAAAATTAAAGCACTAACAAAAGCAATTTCTTTTCGTGCCTCGCTTTCTAAATATATATTAACTGCACAAATCTATCTGATAAATGGAAAGGGTACAATTAAGTACTTTTGTTCTTTTAAGAATGTTTTTGGCATTGTAAATTGTTGAGTACATCGTAATATTTTAAAATTTCTGTTTAGGAAATGCAGCTCCGCCTCCTTGCTTGTTCCCTTTCCTCTTTTCTCCATTTCCATGAGCATTTTTCTATATTAGAACAAACAAGTTCAAGAACTCAGATTAAATTTTTCATGTTGTTATTGTTTTTTGCTTGTTTGGTACCATGTCCACATTACTAATGGTGATTTATTCATTTCTTCTATGGCCGTCAACTCCTACGGAGATTTGCTTTATCATGTTTGCAGATGTGGTAGGATGATGCCGCAATATAGCTCTGGTAAAACGCTTGTGCTTCCTCTTTTGTAGTTTCACTCATCATTTCGCTTCTCCGTTTCTGCTTGCTCATTTGCTATCAGAAAACCAGACAAATTTGGGTAACTCTCCTGCTCCAGCTCCAACTCCAACTCCTGCTCTATAGTACTTTGCTCTTGCTGGTTTGCCTTGGATGGTACAGAGCTAATTGTCAATGCAAATAACAAAGCAATACTATACCCTTGGGAGAAAGTTTCACACGGGGCTACTTTAGTCTTTGCTGGTTTGCTGTGGATGAGTAAGGAGCTAATTGGCGATGCAAATAACAAAAGCCATACCATACCCTCGGGAAAAGTTTCATATTTGGGCCCGGGCGAAGACCGGGCTATGGGGTCCATCCCATCAATTAAGGAAGACTTATTTGTGGGGTCCATCCCACCAATTAAGGAAGACTTTCTTCCTTTTGTTGATTGTTCAAATTTGACAGCAAACATTTTTCTTCTGCATTGTCAAAAAGGGTAGTTGCAGAAGGAAAATGGTAAATGTAGTAGGCGTATGAGAGAGAAGCTCCGCCTATAAAAGGAGAGCTTCGGATCTCATTTCTACACATCAAAATCTCAGACAATACATCTGAGTGAGAGAGAGCAAGGTATTCCATAGACTAAAAGAAAATAGTCTGTGAAAAAAAATAAAGTGTGAGAGATATTGTAGTGAGGTGGAAAAAGCAAAAGAGTGTTCTTTCTTTTGAGGGTGTAGTGGTCTTAGGAGTATTTGTACTCGCTACTACACAGTGTAAAATTCCTCGCTATGGTGATATCAGTTGCTCTTCTTAGCCGTGGTTTTTTCCCTTATTCAGAAGGATTTCCATGTAAAATCTTGATGTCATTATTGTTGCATTTCTATTCTTGCTGATTTAACCATAACTTAGTATTCTGCGTTTATCACTAATACCGTGAATATTATTTTTTACGGGGTTTATTCCCAACAAGTGGTATCAGAGCCAAGGTTCTGTCTGAGTATGCTCTGTGGTTGCAGCACAGTCTAAACTTCCACATTAGAAAAGAATTATTTGGTCTCTATTTGTATTTGTGATAAACGATGGAAGCCAACACTAGTAGAATGATTACTTTAAATGACACAAATTATGCCATTTAGAAGGGCAAAATGGAAGATTTGCTCTATGTCAAGAATTTTCATCAACTTGCCTTCACCACTATAAAGCCTGATAATAAATCAGATGAAGAGTGGAATTTGTTACACATGCAGGTTTGCGGCTTTATTAGATAGTGGGTTGACGATAATGTTTGAACCATATTTCTGGGGAGACACATGCTCGGACCCTATGGGAGCACCTTGAAAGTTTGTATGCTCGGAAAACTGGAAACAACAAGATGTTTCTGATAAAGCAGATGTTGGGTTTAAAATACCATGATGGGTCCGCAATGACAGATCATCTGAATAATTTTCAAGGGATCATGAACCAGTTATCTGCTATGGGCATTAAATTTGATGAAGAATTCAAAGCCTGTTTCTACTTGGTTCCCTACTAGATTCTTGGGAAATTCTTAGAACTTCATTATCAAATTCTGCTCCGGATGGTGTGATCTCTATGAATTTTGCCAAGAACAGCCTTTTAAATGAAGAGATGAGAAGAAAATCTCAGGGTTCCTCCTCATTAGATTTCTTGGTGACTAACTCTAGGGGAGAAGCAAGAATCGGGGTTCTCAAAATTGAGAACATAATAGAAGCAAATCCAGAAGCAGACTTAAAGATATTGAGTGCTATCATTACGGGAAGAAAGGGCACATAAAGAAGTTCTTCCAGATTTTGAAAAAGGAGAATAAAGACAAGGAAGAACAAAAAGAAGATGGAAATCGTGTGGCCACCGCCAGTATAGAAGATCTTGTTATCGTCCTTGATGCGGATCTGATAAATATTGCTTGTGATGAGTCAAGCTGGGTTGTGAACAGTGATGCCGCATCTCATGTGACATCAAGGAAGGAATTTTTCTCATCCTATATTTAGGGTGACTTTGGAACTTTGAGTATGGGTAATGAGACTGTATCTAGGGTGGCTGGTGTTGGAACGATTTGTTTGGAAACTAGTATTGGAACTAAACTAGTTTTAAACAATATAAAACATGCACCTGATGTTCGTTTACACTTGATCTCTGTTGGTGTTTTGGATAATGAGGGATATGTCAGTACCAATGGTGCTGGAAAGTGGAAGCTTACTAAGGGTTCCATGATTGTGGCTCGTGGGGAAAAGTGTCGTGGTCTATATTGGACTACGGCCTATACTTGTGTTGATATGGTGAATGCCGTTGAGAGCAATAACTCTTCAACGTTATGGCATAAGAGGCTTATCCACATTAGCGAGAAATGACTAAATGTTTTGGCCAAGAAGAAATTGTTGTCAAATTTTGAAAGTGCAAAATTAGAAAAATGTGAGGACTGCTTGGCTGGAAAACATAAAAGAGTTTCTTTCCAGTCTCATCCTCCTTTAAGAAAGACAGAGTTGCTTGAGTTGGTGCATTCAGATTTATGTGGCCCAATGAAGACAAGAATTTTGGGTGGTGCACTTTATTTTGCTATCTTTATTGATGATTGCTCGAGGAAACTTTGGGTCTACATCTTGAAGACTAAAGACCAAGTGTTGGGTGTCTTTAAGCAGTTTCAGGCTTCAGTTGAAAGAGAAATTGGAAAGAAGCTGAAGTGTATTCGTACTGATAACGGTAGTGAATATTGTGGACTGTTTGACGAATACTGCAAGCAACAGGGTATCAGACACCAGAAAACTCCTCCTAAGACTCCTCGGCTTAATGGTTTAGCATAAAGGATGAACAGGACCTTGATGGAAAGAGTCAGATGTTTTCTTTCTGAAGCAAAGTTGCCGAATTCCTTTTGGGGTGAGGCTTTGTTGACCGCCACACATGTTATTAATCTATCCCATGCGGTTGCTTTGCAAAGTGATGTTCCAAACAGAGTTTGGTATAGTAAGGATGTTTCCTATGACCACTTGAAAGTGTTTCGTTGCAAAGCTTTTGTACATGTGCCTAAAGATAAGAGGTCAAAATTAAATGCTAAGACAAGGCAGTGCATCTTCATTGGTTATGGCCTTGATGAGTTTGGTTACAGGCTATATGATCCAATTGCGAAGAAGGTCGTGAGAAGCCGTGATGTTATCTTTGTGGAGGATCAAACCATTGAAGATATTAACAAAGCGGAGAAGCTATAATCTCCAAGTTCTGAAGGTTTAGTTAATCTTGATCAAGTTCCTCATACAAATGCGGATGTTGGTGGGCTCAATGATGATGGTGATGTCCAGAACCATATTCCAGATCAATATATTGATGGTGATGGTGATAACAATGCTAATGTTGATGAAGTAGATGCTCCTACTCACGAAGCTTTGGACGAGTTAGATATTCCACTCAGGAGTTCTTGTAGAATGTATTAGGCAACATAATACATATATAAGCTTGGTATTATTAATCCCTTTTTTTAGAAGCATTTTCCAAATTATGTATAACTAATATATATATTAATTATACACTCTATTTAGTACTATTCTTATACATAGTAATTATGGTATTAGCAATATCATTATTTTTTATACATGAATAAGTATGTATAAAGACAAAGCTATCTGTGAGCACGTGATTTTTACCCTATATGAGTTGCTCCTATAAAATCAAAGAAAATAAACTTTTTCCAATTATTTGCTATTTTATAGGATTTTTATTTAATCATTTGCATTTTTGTGCATGTTTAAGTTTTATTAAAATCATGAAAAAATACCAATATTATGCATTGCATTTAAGATTTGTTTTTATATTTTAGAATTACTTAGTAAGTATTTGCTTTATAAAAATTTGAAAATCACAAAAATAGCTCATTTTTACATTTTTTATCTTTTAATTTTTAGCTTATTGATTTTTCTCTTTTAATTTAGAATTAAGTATTGTTTATAATTTTTATAATTAGTTAATTAGTTTAATTTCACATTTTTGGATAATTTAGGATTTTAATTAAAAGAAAAGGAAAAATTAGAAAATAAAAGAAAGAATTGGAAAAAGGTTTGTCTTGTGAGATTGAGCCAATTTAGCCAGAACCATCCCAAATTTTGCCCCAAACCCGCCAGTCTATGACCCGGATTGGCCCAACCCCTCTCTTTAAAACCCCACTTTCCTAGAATCTAGGGCAGAGCTTCTCCTGCAAAAAAGAGAAAACGGCACACAAAGGGAGCTCCCCTCTTCTGCCTCTTAATTTTTTCTAAAAAAAGAAATCCTACGCTAAGAAAACAACGAAAAGGACCTCCCCCATCTGAAAACCAAAGGCGCCATTCGAACTCTCTTCTTCTTCCTCATTTCTCTAACCTAGAAACACAAGATCAGACCCCATTTTTACCTAATCAAAATGGCGCCTCTCTCAAAGAACTCTGCCTCTGTCAAAAGCTTTCAGATCTGAAAAAATAAAAAAGAAAAAGAAGATCTTGTTTGGTTGGCTTGCTGTTTTTCTGGGATTTTAAGAGTGCTTAAACTCGCCAAAATTGTTGACTGATTGTTGAATCTGTGGCTGCTTTTGCCGGGTCTCATCGTCTTCATTTCTGCTCAAATTTGGCAGTTGCAATATCTGATTTAGGCATGTACTTATTGCCGTTTAATTTATATTTGTTATGGCTCTTAGCTGTTTCTGCAAACCATGCCAATTTTTAAAATTAAGTTTCTAACCGTTCATTGTTTTAAATATGATGTCAAGACCTTGAAGTATATTAGGATGTGATTTAGCTGCTTGAAGAGCATTTCATTATTTAATGATATTATCTACTAGTTGTGGCTATCATTCAAGACCCATCGTCATTGTAGAACTGCTACTGAAACTGAACGAGAAGATCTGCATTTGGTGTTTGCACAACTTGTTTACTCTTGGACATTTGGATTTTGATATGTAGTGCACGATCTTAACAACTAGAAGTCATTAATTGATATGCGTACCTATGTTTTGTTTATTATAATAAATCCTTCAATTGTTATTTGTGAGAAGAGGGTCACGTTAACTTTAGGTGGAAATTAGTACTGTAATCATAAATGGACCAGTGTTCTTAAGTTGAAATGGGCAATGTGATTGGAATTTTATTTTGGACCAGTTTTTTCTTTTACATATAGGCAATGGGGTTTGGTTTTGATCAGATTAGTAAGAATCAAAATTGGGCTCAAATACGTTCAAATTACCCGGCCCAACGCAATAGACTAGTGATTAAGCTAGTTAGCTTTTCCTTAGCCAATTAGTTTTGTTTCTTCCACCAAATAATTCCATAGATCATGACCTTTACAATAATCTCAAACTAGTTTAGGAAAATAACTTATGAACATTCGTAGTTTGCTTTAATTGAGTACAAACCCTGTAAAATAAGTCGAGGTGTGCCATGTTGTTGAATAAAATCCCAAAACCCGTGGCCCTCATTTAATTATTTCTTTTAAAATACTTAAGAACTCGAGGCGTGCCATTTAGTAAATTTCCATGGCCCTCGCAAAATTAAAACACGTAGTTGCTTTAGGCGCGTATTTTAATAATATTATCTTCCTAAATTCGGGTGTGCATTTCATGTGACCCAAATCCAAATCTTAACAACGTTGAATAAAATGTGTTTCGGATTGCGGGTGCATTTCATGTGGCGCGATCTAAAGACATGTTTTAAACGACGTTAAATATTCCTTAAAATAATTAAAAGCGGTTTAAATAAGTTTAAATGTACCATAGGCTAAAACATGTATTAAAATCAGTTAATATGCCAATTATAATAGTTTAAGCGACTGTGCTAGAACTACGGAATCCAGGGGTGCCTAACACCTTCCCTCGGGTTAACAGAATTCCTTATTCAGAATTTCTGGTTCGCAGACTTTAAAAGGAAAGTCAAATTTCCTCGATTTGGGATTTAAAAGTAAACCGGTGACTTGGGACACCAGAAAAAAAACTATCCCAAGTGGCGACTCTGAATAACATAAATAATCCCATTTCGAATAATGTCACTTAAATTGGAAAAACTCCCTTGTATTACCTTCGGGTATGTAAAATGAAGGTGTGACAGCTCTGGAGACTTTACTGGGGATCGAACCCAGAATCTCTGGTTCAGGATTCAAGAATTCGAGCTTATGATAGCTGTTATGATTGGCTTTATCTGTTATTTGATTTTCCTACATGTTTGAGCCTAATGTGCTAAATGCTTTTACCGCTTTGATATTCTGTGAACTGTATATAAACTGTCACGAAACCCTTCCTCTCTCTGAGTCTTCTAAATCACGGAGAAGGGTGCACTTCGTGTGACTTCTCTTCTGTCTAGAGTCTTATCCCATTTTAGAATGAGGTTCGGACAAGTTGCTAAGCCGGTGAAACTTTTGTATTCCCGGTACGCTGCCGTACGCTGCACCCCGACTCGAGTTGTCCGCTCGGGTAAGCCAGGTCTAGAACAATAAACCCAGGTTTTAAACCTAGTATAACAAAGCCTCATGCCGGATCCCTAGTAGGAACATTTGTTTGCATCACGTACATTTGACTTAGGAGACTCAACACATGAGTTGGGTCTGTCTAGGACAGGTGTACCTGAAATGAAAGACCATCCTGATGCATTCTACTTGCTACTTGTGCATTTATTTGCTTCAGATTTTCATGTTGACTGACTTGTGGATAATAGAAGAAATTGGGAAAAGAAAATAGCAGTGTGAGGGCTTAGAGAGATAGTTACTTGTTTTGAGAAATCGGTGTCCAAAATATACTGAAACTCTGCCAAAATATTGAAAAAAAGAGAAAAGAAAAAGAAAGTTTTGTCTTTAGAATTAGTTGGTTTTCATTTTGTCAAATATGACCAAACTACGCTGGTCTGATTCTCACCGGATGTGAGATACGTAGGCAAACATCATCAGTTCCGACCCCAATTTTCAAAAAATCAAAAAAAAAATCATTAGTTTCTTCTTTAGAAATTTTTTCCCTTAGAAAATTCAAATAAAAAAAAGAAGTTTTTTTTAAAAAAAGTAGTGTCCTTCTTTCTGAAGTTTTTTCATACGGAAAAAGAAATAAAAAGAAAATCAAAATCCAAAATACGGGTTTCCTTCATTTTTAAGTATTTTTCCCAAAAATTCAAAAAATTCAAAATAAAAAAAATCCAAAAAATACTCTTTAGATGTCTTTCTTTTGTAAATGTCCATAAAAAAATTTTGAAAAAAATTAAGTCCAAAAATATTTTTGCCTTTCTTTAGAAGTGCTTTTGTAAATAAAAAAAAACTCAGAAATCCAAAACATTTTTTTAAAAGTTTCTCTTTAGAAAATTAAGAGGCAACATCCAAAATCCAAAATATTTTTCTTTCTTCTTTAGAAAAAGAGAAAACAAATAAAAATTCAAACAAAAATATTTTCTTTTTACTTTTAAAATTCCCAAAGTTCAAATTAAAAGCAAATGAATTTTTTTAGAAATCTTTCTTTCAAAAACAAAACAAAAATCAAATTTCAAAAGAAAAAAAAATCAAAATATTTCCTTTTTTCTTTTAAAGCATTTCTTTAAATTCCAACCAAAAAAAAGTTAGTTTATTTACTCCATTTTCGATCTTTCCGAACTACGCAAGATCTGATTCATGCGGGGTCATGATACGTAGGCAATCCCCATCGGATTCGATCATAGCTATAAAATAAATTGAGTGAAAAAATAAACTGAAAGAAAAAGAGAAAGAAAATTGAGTGAAAAAGAGAAAAGAAAAAATAGTGAAAAGAAAAAAGAAAAAAAAGAGTGACAAAAATAAAAAAGTAAAAAAAAGAGAGATAAAAAAGAGTGCAAAAAAATAAAAGAGCGGCAAAAACAAGAGTGATTAAAGAGAGGCGGAAATGAAGAAAAGAGGTACAAAGTGAAAAGGGCTAGTTAAGGCTGGATGAAACATGCAACCGTTCAAACACACGGTAGAAGCATTTAACTATTAGGTGCATTGCATCCCAACGTGCGATTTTCTATATGTTAAATGTTTCAAAACTAACAAGGTTGTTGGATGTGCAAACATTTAGCCAGGTTTTGGTGGTTGGTTTTGTTGGTAGTCTAGTCTCCCCTCCTTCACAAAGGCACATATGGCCTCCGCAGGCAATCTACCAATCATCGGTCCTGAGGATAGCCCGGCATCGGCTATTCTACAGCTAGAATCAGCAACTGCTGAAGAGAACAAGATGTTGCGTCTCCGCATATTGGAAATGTGGGACGCCTGGTCTAATGGTATGGAATCGCCAAGTGCAATCCCTGGGTTCCCTGAATTGATCCCCAGGTCAGGTGAGGTTACCAATGCTCTTGTGCCCAACCCGCTCATCCCATGCGGGCACCCTCCAATGCCTTCCGATGATCCTGGCATGCCTTCTGTGATTCGCCCCAGGCACCGGCTTCAAAGGCACCGCCTCCAATGTTCATCTTTCAGGGTCCACAGCCTTCAACCAGAAATGACATATGTGACCCCATACTCTTTCACTCAACCTCCGCAATATGACCTCTCGGCGGAGCAAGAAAAGGTTGTTGAAAATCCAGAGCAAGAGGAAATGGCTCGGAAGATGAAGAGCCTAGAACAAAGCCTGAAAAACATGCAAGGTCCGAGTGGCCAAAAGAGTGTGTCATACTCCGACCTCTGTATGTTTCCCCATGTCCACGTGCCAGTTGGTTTCAAGATGCCAAAATTTGAAAAGTACGATGGGCACGGAGACCCGGTCGCTCATCTGAAATGATACTGTAACCAGTTGAGGGGTTTTGGTGGGAAAGATGAGCTGTTAATGGCCTATTTCGGGGAAAGCCTCACCAGAATCGCTTCTGAGTGGTATACAGATCAAGAAACTACTCATTGGCACGTGTGGGACGATATGTCCCGAGATTATGTTCGCCAGTTCCAGTATAATGTGGACATCGCTCCCAACAGAAACACTTTGTCCAATTTGGAAAAGAATATCACGGAAAGCTTCTGCGAATATGCTGTCAAATGGCGTGAGCAAGCTGCGAGGGTAAAGCCTTCGATGGACGAAGTTGAAATGGTCACGGTCTTTCTGCAAGCCCAAGAGGCTGACTACTTCCAGAACATGATGGCCGTTATGGGTAGGTCGTTCGCTGAGGCTATCAAAATTGGGGAAATGGTTGAAAACGGTTTTAAAACGGGCCGAATCTTGAGTCATGCTGCCTTTAAGGCCATATCACAGGCTGCTCAGAATGGTTTGTTGGAGGGTTTGATGAACAGAAATGGGTTCGAAGAGGGAGCCATGATGGTGTCAAGCTCGAGGGGGGCCCACAGGTCATTCATCCAATCATATGTGCCTCCTATCGTCCCACCACATTATTATCCCCTTCAAGATGATGCTGATGTCGTGGCACCGCCTCCCTATGAGGTGATGAGTGTGCAATCTTACACGCAACCACAACATTATACACAAAATCGAGCTCCAACTCCCATAAATGCCCATCCTTACCAAACTCCATATAATCCCCAAACAGATCTTCCCCAGTACAATCCTCGCCCAAGAGAGCCTTTCAGAAAGAATCAGTTCACCCCTATTGGTGAATCGTATTCAAGCTTGTTCCAAAAGCTAATCAGGCTAAATCATTTGTAGCCAGTGGCCCCGAACCGGCCGAACCCCGAGTCCCCCTCGCACCGAGCTGATGCTATATGTGAATACCACTTTGGAATAGTGGGACACAGTATAGAGGACTGTTGGACCCTCCAAAGGGCAGTTGAGGGTTTGATTGAAGTTGAAAGAATTATTTTTCGGGATGAAGAAGCTCCTGATGTGATGAACAATCTGTGGCCTGCCTACAACATCGGACCAATAGTCGGAATGATTTGTGAAGCTGAGGAATTTGATCCGGCATTGAAGGCCATTGCAGCCATTGCCGAGGCAGGAGAAAAGCCAGAAAACGATCACCAAGCATGAAAGTTCTCCATTAGAAGGGAGTCTCGGTAGCCAGTCTTGCTATCCTTTCTGCGTCCGGAATATCTCAGGGTGTGATCCGGACGTTTTACTCTATTGTCTTACTTTCTGATGTAAACCCTTCTATCTTCAAATATTAAAAAAAAATCAAAAATCAAATGAAAATAATATTTCATTGTCTAGGAATGTTTCTTTTCTTAATCTTGTCATTTTTCTTTCTTATTCTCTTTTTAGTTCTGTTAAATGCAAATTTCAAAAACATGACATGCTTGCGGACTTCATGCCCAGATCCTGAAAGCTGTCAAACCTCGAAATAATGAATCAAGGATTAGATCTCAATGAAGATAAAGTTTAAGGAAATAAGACAAAGAGTTGGAACATCTGAAGAAAAATTGGTTCTAGATTGGAAAGGTCCATACATTGTAACAAGAGTACTGCCAAAAGAGTGCGTTGTACTTGGGACACATCAAAGGAAATGCCCCTGAAACAACTATCAATGCAAATGCAGTCAAAAGGTATTATGTTTGATCCTCCATATAGCATTAATATTCTCCGGTTAGGATGAAGAAAGCTTTTATTCTCCTACCCAAACACTATCAACTCTTTGCAAACCCTTTGAGCCGGTTACCGTTCTTTGACTACCCTCATTGGAACCTAAAAGTGTCATTCAAAAAAAAAGAAAAAAAAAGAAGAGAAAAAAGAAGAATAGGAAAAATGAAAATTAAAATAGAAGGAAAAGAAAAAAAAAAGGAAGAAAAGACAAAGAAAATGAAATGAAAAAAAATAAAATGAAAAAGGAAAGGAAAAAGAAAGAGAAAACAAAATAGAAAAAAAAAACACAAAAAAAATCCAAAAATAAAAGTTCCCTGAACTACGTTCGACTTAATTCCGAAAGGGTACGTAGGCAGCCTCTCTCTGGGGTTCAGTCACACCAAAATAATAATTCAAAGTCTCCCAAAAAGTGAAACTGGGGCAGAAGTTATAATGGTTCGACAATGATCCCGCCCAAAAGGTTCCAAAATTGTAATTCAATCCAAATTCTTTTTACCCCAAACCTTGTTCAAATCCTTCTGATCAATCGGCAAAGAGGTTCAAAATGGGAGGATGGAGTTATTTGGATCTGATACAACAAAATGAGAGGAATAAATGAGAGAGTCTTATTGGTGAAAACCCACACGGGCACCGTAAGACGATGGTAAGCAGAGAAAATCAAAATGAGAGAGTTTTGTTAGTGAAAACCCACACGGGCACTGTAAGGCGCTGGTGAGAAGAGAAATGAGAGAGGTCAGCTAGTGAAAACCTGCAAAGGGCCCCACTGATCGAAAAGAAGATCCTCACAGCCATCGGCATCGACAAAATCCTGGCAATGTTTCTCGAATTTTGAGGCAAAGTTGTGATGAATTTCTGAGAGTCAAACAGTTTACACAGATCAGGCATCCAGTCCAAAAGACATGTCATGTTCATTGAAGTCCGCATGTACTCCAGATAGGTCCTTCTTTCCTTTCCCCGAAAGGGATACCTCTCGTCTAAATTCATTTATCAATTCCTTTGTCTGTTTTCTTTGAATCCCTTTCGGTCTAACACTGTTCTGAAACTAAGACAAAGAAAGGATGGCAAGACTGATTTACAAGGCTTTCGTTTGATACAAGCTAATTTCCAAAAGTCACCCATCCTCGTTAGGGGCATCAAGTCGACCTCGACTGGCCATGGCGGTCGATGCTCCGAAATTGAAAACTCTTGGAAGGAGAAAATCAAATCGAAGTGCCTATAAAGGCAAATGGAGTTGAAAACGTTGAGTCCTACGTGGCCAACCATCTCGACAAAAGTTTGAAATGCCAAGGTACCAAAATGACCTGAAATTAAAGTTGGAAGAAAGAAGCCAAAATGAAAGGCCTACGAAGGCGAAATAAAGTTGGAAAGGTTAAGTCCCACACGACTAGCCGTTGCAGCAAAGTTTGAGGAGCCAAAAGTTCCCCAATGTTCCGAAGAAAAAAAATGAAAAAAGTAGAGAAAAAAAAGAAAAGGAAGTCAGAAAGGAAAGGCCAACGAAGGCAAAATAAAGTCGAAAAGGTTGAGTTCCACCGACCAACCGTCAAGGCGAAATCTGGAAAAAAACCCAGAGGTTCTCAAGGCCTGAAATGAAATTAGTCCCCAGGAAACAAGCAGTTCCAATTGAGATCTTCATCAAAGAAGCTGGGCCGAGATCAAGCGATTGAGACAATCAAGGCCACAAAACCAACCACCGTTTCAAACTAACAATTGTTCTTTGTTTGAAAATTTGAAACAGGTACAATCCAAAGCAACCGTGCAAGAAGCAGGTGCAACCAAAAGGAAAAAAAGAAGTGCGCAAGTGCTAGAAACAACTTTGCAGCAACAATCCATAAAAAGGTAAGTCCCCTCCAATTTTTCTTTCCCGCATTTACTCATTTCAAAAAAAAAAATCTAAACAAAATGATAGCTTAGATTCCTAACCTCAATCTGTTACTCTTTTGCCAACATTAGGGATCTAATCCCTGAGTTCAGCTTTTTTAGACATAGGGCCTCCATTCACTAGTCGTCTTTTTGCCAACATTAGGGCTCCAATCCCTGAGTTGAGTTTTTTAGACATAGGGCCTCCATTCCCTAGTCGCCTTTTGCCAACATTAGGGCTCCAATCCCTGAGTTGAGCCTTTTTAGACATAGGGCCTCCATTCCCTAGTCGTCTTTTGCCAACATTAGGGCTCCAATCCCTGAGTTGATCCTTTTAGACATAGGGCCTCCATTCCCTAGTCGCCTTTTGCCAACATTAGGGCTCCAATCCCTGAGTTGAGCCTTTTTAGACATAGGGCCTCCATTCCCTAGTCGCCTTTTTGCCAACATTAGAGCTTCAATCCCTGAGTTGAGCCATTTTAGACATAGGGCCTCCATTCCCTAGTCGCCTTTTTTGCCAACATTAGGGCTCCAATCCCTGAGTTGAGCCATTTTAGACATAGGGCCTCCATTCCCTAGTTGCATTTTGCCAACATTAGGGCTCCAATCCCTGAGTTGAGCCTTTTAGACATAGGGCCTCCATTCCCTAGTCGCTTTTTTGGCCAACATTAGGGCTCCAATCCTTGAGTTGAGCCTTTTTAGACATAGGGCCTCCATTTCCTTGTCGCCTTTTTGCCAACATTAGGGCTCCAATCCCTGAGTTGAGCCTTTTAGACATAGGGCTTCCATTCCCTAGTCGCCTTTTTTGCCAACATTAGGGCTCCAATCCCTGAGTTGAGCATTTTTAGACATAGGGCCTCCATTACCTAGTCGCCTTTTTTGCCAACATTAGGGCTTCAATCCATGAGTTGAGCTTTTTAGACATAGAGCCTCCATTCCCTAGTCGTCTTTTGCCAACATTAGGGCTCCAATCTCTGAGTTGAGCTTTTTAGACATAGGGCCTCCATTCCCTAGTCGCCTTTAGCCAACATTAGGGCTCAATCCCTGAGTTGAGCTTTTTAGACACAGGGCCTCCATTCCCTAGTCATCTTTTGCCAACATTAGGGCTCCAATCCCTGAGTTGAGCTTTTTAGATATAGGGCTCCATCCCCTGATCTTTTCCTTTCTAGATAGATGCAATCCTAATTTTATTGCTTTAGAAAAACGGGAGAAATAGTTCAAATTTTTGTTACAAATAACTCACGAAATTTTTCTAGTGAAAATTGGGGCAGAAAAATTTCGTTCGTTCGTTTGTTCTGGTGTCTTAGCAGGTTTTACCTCGAGGCATAGAGTTCGAGACGACCAAAGAATGAGTCTCAATCCAAAGTAAAGAAAAGACGTTTGCACTCAAGATGCAGAAGTGGAGAAAAGGTGCGGAACACTCAAAATTTGATTGAAGTCACAAGCTTCGCATGTCCCGCCTTGATCCGAAAAGCTGAAGAATGAACCAGCGATTGCAGCTAATGAGCATCAAGATTCTAATCAGAGTCTGCAGGAAGAACCAGCCAAGACTCAAGATCAAGCTTCCGAAGATTTATAGATAGGAATCTTGTAACTCGTAGTTGATAGGATTAGCTAGTTTAGCTTTTTATCTTTTATTTCGGTGTAATAAGGAGCTCAGCAAGCAGAAACTGCAGCAACAACAGCGAAATCACAGCTTCTCGGTAGTCCCAGCTACCAAAACTTCCAGAACTACACTGACCTGATTCTTTATAGCCAAGGATATGTAAACAACCTCTGAAACAGGGTTCGGTCAGACTCTTTTAAAAAAGGCTTCTCATGGAGTTTCAAACGGGCAAAAATCCCTCATATTGCTCACTTTATCTTTGCCCGAAAACTCTTCATGTTTCCGAGCAAAGAGGGGCAGCTGTGAGCACGTGATTTTTGCCTTATATTAGTTGCTCCTATAAAATCAAAGAAAATAGACTTTTTCCAATTATTTGCTATTTTATAGGATTTTTATTTAATCGTTTGCATTTTTGTGCATGTTTAAGTTTTATTAAAATCATGAAAAAATACCAAAATATCATGCATTGCATTTAAGATTTGTTTTTATATTTTAGAATTAATTAGTAAGTATTTGCTTTATAAAAATTTGAAAATCACAAAAATAGCTCATTTTTACATTTTTTGTCTTTTAATTTTTAGCTTATTGATTTTTCTCTTTTAATTTAGAATTAAGTATTGTTTCGTCTTCATTTCTGCTCAAATTTGGCAGTTGCAATATCTGATTTAGGCATGTACTTATTGCCGTTTAATTTATATTTGTTATGGCTCTTAGCTGTTTCTGCAAACCATGCCAATTTTTAAAATTAAGTTTCTAACCGTTCATTGTTTTAAATATGATGTCAAGACCTTGAAGTATATTAGGATGTGATTTAGCTGCTTGAAGAGCATTTCATTATTTAATGATATTATCTACTAGTTGTGGCTATCATTCAAGACCCATCGTCATTGTAGAACTGCTACTGAAACTGAACGAGAAGATCTGCATTTGGTGTTTGCACAACTTGTTTACTCTTGGACATTTGGATTTTGATATGTAGTGCACGATCTTAACAACTAGAAGTCATTAATTGATATGCGTACCTATGTTTTGTTTATTATAATAAATCCTTCAATTGTTATTTGTGAGAAGAGGGTCACGTTAACTTTAGGTAGAAATTAGTACTGTAATCATAAATGGACCAGTGTTCTTAAGTTGAAATGGGCAATGTGATTGGAATTTTATTTTGGACCAGTTTTTTCTTTTACATATAGGCAATGGGGTTTGGTTTTGGTCAGATTAGTAAGAATCAAAATTGGGATCAAATACGTTCAAATTACCCGGCCCAACGCAATAGACTAGTGATTAAGCTAGTTAGCTTTTCCTTAGCTAATTAGTTTTGTTTCTTCCACCAAATAATTCCATAGATCATGACCTTTACAATAATCTCAAACTAGTTTAGGAAAATAACTTATGAACATTCGTAGTTTGCTTTAATTGAGTACAAACCCTGTAAAATAAGTCGAGGTGTGCCATGTTGTTGAATAAAATCCCAAAACCCGTGGCCCTCATTTAATTATTTCTTTTAAAATACTTAAGAACTCGAGGCGTGCCATTTAGTAAATTTCCATGGCCCTCGCAAAATTAAAACACGTAGTTGCTTTAGGCGCGTATTTTAATAATATTATCTTCCTAAATTCGGGTGTGCATTTCATGTGACCCAAATCCAAATCTTAACAACGTTGAATAAAATGTGTTTCGGATTGCGGGTGCATTTCATGTGGCGCGATCTAAAGACATGTTTTAAACGATGTTAAATATTCCTTAAAATAATTAAAAGCGGTTTAAATAAGTTTAAATGTACCATAGGCTAAAACATGTATTAAAATCAGTTAATATGCCAATTATAATAATTTAAGCGACTGTGCTAGAACTACGGAATCCGGGGGTGCCTAACACCTTCCCTCGGGTTAACAGAATTCCTTATTCAGAATTTCTGGTTCGCAGACTTTAAAAGGAAAGTCAAATTTCCTCGATTTGGGATTTAAAAATAAACCGGTGACTTGGGACACCAGAAAAAAAACTATCCCAAGTGGCGACTCTGAATAACATAAATAATCCCATTTCGAATAATGTCACTTAAATTGGAAAATCTCCCTTGTATTACCTTCGGGTATGTAAAAAGGAGGTGTGACAGCTCTGGAGACTTTGCTGGGGATCGAACCCAGAATCTCTGGTTCAGGATTCAAGAATTCGAGCTTATGATAGCTGTTATGATTGGCTTTATCTGTTATTTGATTTTCCTACATGTTTGAGCCTAATGTGTTAAATGCTTTTACCGCTTTGATATTCTGTGAACTGTATATAAACTGTCACGAAACCCTTCCTCTCTCTGAGTCTTCTAAATCACGGAGAAGGGTGCACTTCGTGTGACTTCTCTTCTATCTAGAGTCTTATCCCATTTTAGAACGAGGTTCGGACAAGTTGCTAAGCCGGTGAAGCTTCTGTATTCCCGGTACGCTGCCCCCCCTCCCCGGCTCGAGTTGTCCGCTCGGGTAAGCCAGGTCTAGAACAATAAACCCAGGTTTTAAACCTAGTATAACAAAGCCTCATGCCGGATCCCTAGTAGGAACATTTGTTTGCATCACGTACATTTGACTTAGGAGACTCAACACATGAGTTGGGTCTGTCTAGGACAGGTGTACCTGAAATGAAAGACCATCCTAATGCATTCTACTTGCTACTTGTGCATTTATTTGCTTCAGATTTTCATGTTGACTGACTTGTGGATAATAGAAGAAATTGGGAAAAGAAAATAGCAGTGTGAGGGCTTAGAGAGATAGTTACTTGTTTTGAGAAATCGGTGTCCAAAATATACCGAAACTCTGCCAAAATATTGAAAAAAAAAAAGAGAAAATAAAAAGAAAGTTTTGTCTTTAGAATTAGTTGGTTTTCATTTTGTCAAATATGACCAAACTACGCTGGTCTTATTCTCACCGGATGTGAGATACGTAGGCAAACATCATCAGTTCCGACCCCAATTTTCAAAAAATCAAAAAAAAATCATTAGTTTCTTCTTTAGAAATTTTTTTCCTTAGAAAATTCAAATAAAAAAAAGAAGTTTTTTTTTAAAAAAAGTAGTGTCCTTCTTTCTGAAGTTTTTTCATACGGAAAAAGAAATAAAAAGAAAATCAAAATCCAAAATACGGGTTTCCTTCATTTTTAAGTATTTTTCCCAAAAATCCAAAAAATACTCTTTAGATGTCTTTCTTTTGTAAATGTCCATAAAAAACATTTGAAAAAAATTAAGTCCAAAAATATTTTTGCCTTTCTTTAGAAGTGCTTTTGTAAATAAAAAAAAACTCAGAAATCCAAAACATTTTCTTAAAAGTTTCTCTTTCGAAAATTAAGAGGCAACATCCAAAATCCAAAATATTTTTCTTTCTTCTTTAGAAAAAGAGAAAACAAATAAAAATTCAAACAAAAATATTTTCTTTTTACTTTTAAAATTCCCAAAGTTCAAATTAAAAGCAAATGAATTTTTTTAGAAATCTTTCTTTCAAAAACAAAACAAAAATCAAATTTCAAAAGAAAAAAAAATCAAAATATTTCCTTTTTTCTTTTAAAGCATTTCTTTAAATTCCAACCAAAAAAAAGTTAGTTTATTTACTCCATTTTCGATCTTTCCGAACTACGCAAGATCTGATTCATGCGGGGTCATGATACGTAGGCAATCCCCATCGGATTCGATCATAGCTATAAAATAAATTGAGTTAAAAAATAAACTGAAAGAAAAAGAGAAAGAAAATTGAGTGAAAAAGAGAAAAGAAAAAATAGTGAAAAGAAAAAAGAAAAAAAAGAGTGACAAAAAATAAAAAAGTGAAAAAAAGAGAGATAAAAAAGAGTGCAAAAAAATAAAAGAGCGGCAAAAACAAGAGTGATTAAAGAGAGGCGGAAATGAAGAAAAGAGGTACAAAGTGAAAAGGGCTAGTTAAGGCTGGATGAAACATGCAACCGTTCAAACACACGGTAGAAGCATTTAACTATTAGGTGCATTGCATCCCAACGTGCGATTTTCTATATGTTAAATGTTTCAAAACTAACAAGGTTGTTGGATGTGCAAGCATTTAGCCAGGTTTTGGTGGTTGGTTTTGTTGGTAGTCTAGTCTCCCCTCCTTCACAAAGACACATATGGCCTCCGCAGGCAATCTACCAATCATCGGTCCTGAGGATAGCCCGGCATCGACTATTCTACAGCTAGAATCAGCAACTGCTGAAGAGAACAAGATGTTGCGTCTCCGCATATTGGAAATGTGGGACGCCTGGTCTAATGGTATGGAATCGCCAAGTGCAATCCCTGGGTTCCCTGAATTGATCCCCAGGTCAGGTGAGGTTACCAATGCTCTTGTGCCCAACCCGCTCATCCCATGCGGGCACCCTCCAATGCCTTCCGATGATCCTGGCATGCCTTCTGTGATTCGCCCCCAGGCACCGGCTTCAAAGGCACCGCCTCCAATGTTCATCTTTCAGGGTCCACAGCCTTCAACCAGAAATGACATATGTGACCCCATACTCTTTCACTCAACCTCCGCAATATGACCTCTCGGCAGAGCAAGAAAAGGTTGTTGAAAATCCAGAGCAAGAGGAAATGGCTCGGAAGATGAAGAGCCTAGAACAAAGCCTGAAAAACATGCAAGGTCCGAGTGGCCAAAAGAGTGTGTCATACTCTGACCTCTGTATGTTTCCCCATGTCCACGTGCCAGTTGGTTTCAAGATGCCAAAATTTGAAAAGTACGATGGGCACGGAGACCCGGTCGCTCATCTGAAATGATACTGTAACCAGTTGAGGGGTTTTGGTGGGAAAGATGAGCTGTTAATGGCCTATTTCGGGGAAAGCCTCACCAGAATCGCTTCTGAGTGGTATACAGATCAAGAAACTACTCATTGGCACGTGTGGGACGATATGTCCCGAGATTATGTTCGCCAGTTCCAGTATAATGTGGACATCGCTCCCAACAGAAACACTTTGTCCAATTTGGAAAAGAATATCACGGAAAGCTTCTGCGAATATGCTGTCAAATGGCGTGAGCAAGCTGCGAGGGTAAAGCCTTCGATGGACGAAGTTGAAATGGTCACGGTCTTTCTGCAAGCCCAAGAGGCTGACTACTTCCAGAACATGATGGCCGTTATGGGTAGGTCGTTCGCTGAGGCTATCAAAATTGGGGAAATGGTTGAAAACGGTTTTAAAACGGGCCGAATCTTGAGTCATGCTGCCTTTAAGGCCATATCACAGGCTGCTCAGAATGGTTTGTTGGAGGGTTTGATGAACAGAAATGGGTTCGAAGAGGGAGCCATGATGGTGTCAAGCTCGAGGGGGGCCCACAGGTCATTCATCCAATCATATGTGCCTCCTATCGTCCCACCACATTATTATCCCCTTCAAGATGATGCTGATGCCGTGGCACCGCCTCCCTATGAGGTGATGAGTGTGCAATCTTACACGCAACCACAACATTATACACAAAATCGAGCTCCAACTCCCATAAATGCCCATCCTTACCAAGCTCCATATAATCCCCAAACAGATCTTCCTCAGTACAATCCTCGCCCAAGAGAGCCTTTCAGAAAGAATCAGTTCACCCCTATTGGTGAATCGTATTCAAGCTTGTTCCAAAAGCTAATCAGGCTAAATCTATTGTAGCCAGTGGCCCCGAACCGGCCGAACCCCGAGTCCCCCTCGCACCGAGCTGATGCTATATGTGAATACCACTCTGGAATAGTGGGACACAGTATAGAGGACTGTTGGACCCTCCAAAGGGCAGTTGAGGGTTTGATTGAAGTTGAAAGAATTATTTTTCAGGATGAAGAAGCTCCTGATGTGATGAACAATCTGTGGCCTGCCTACAACATCGGACCAATAGTCGGAATAATTTCTGAAGCTGAGGAATTTGATCCGGCATTGAAGGCCATTGCAGCCATTGCCGAGGCAGGAGAAAAGCCAGAAAACGATCACCAAGCATGAAAGTTCTCCATTAGAAGGGAGTCTCGGTAGCCAGTCTTGCTATCCTTTCTGCGTCCGGAATATCTCAGGGTGTGATCCGGACGTTTTACTCTATTGTCTTACTTTCTGATGTAAACCCTTCTATCTTCAAATATTAAAAAAAAATCAAAAATCAAATGAAAATAATATTTCATTGTCTAGGAATGTTTCTTTTCTTAATCTTGTCATTTTTCTTTCTTATTCTCTTTTTAGTTCTGTTAAATGCAAATTTCAAAAACATGACATGCTTGCGGACTTCATGCCCAGATCCTGAAAGCTGTCAAACCTCGAAATAATGAATCAAGGATTAGATCTCAATGAAGATAAAGTTTAAGGAAATAAGACAAAGAGTTGGAACATCTGAAGAAAAATTGGTTCTAGATTGGAAAGGTCCATACATTGTAACAAGAGTACTGCCAAAAGAGTGCGTTGTACTTGGGACACATCAAAGGAAATGCCCCTGAAACAACTATCAATGCAAATGCAGTCAAAAGGTATTATGTTTGATCCTCCATATAGCATTAATATTCTCCGGTTAGGATGAAGAAAGCTTTTATTCTCCTACCCAAACACTATCAACTCTTTGCAAACCCTTTGAGCCGGTTACCGTTCTTTGACTACCCTCATTGGAACCTAAAAGTGTCATTCAAAAAAAAAGAAAAAAAAAGAAGAGAAAAAAGAAGAATTGGAAAAATGAAAATTAAAATAGAAGGAAAAGAAAAAAAAAGGAAGAAAAGACAAAGAAAATGAAATGAAAAAAAATAAAATGAAAAAGGAAAGGAAAAAGAAAGAGAAAACAAAATAGAAAAAAAAAACACAAAAAAAATCCAAAAATAAAAGTTCCCTGAACTACGTTCGACTTAATTCCGAAAGGGTACGTAGGCAGCCTCTCTCTGGGGTTCAGTCACACCAAAATAATAATTCAAAGTCTCCCAAAAAGTGAAACTGGGGCAGAAGTTATAATGGTTCGACAATGATCCCGCCCAAAAGGTTCCAAAATTGTAATTCAATCCAAATTCTTTTTACCCCAAACCTTGTTCAAATCCTTCTGATCAATCGGCAAAGAGGTTCAAAATGGGAGGATGGAGTTATTTGGATCTGATACAACAAAATGAGAGGAATAAATGAGAGAGTCTTATTGGTGAAAACCCACACGGGCACCGTAAGACGATGGTAAGCAGAGAAAATCAAAATGAGAGAGTTTTGTTAGTGAAAACCCACACGGGCACTGTAAGGCGCTGGTGAGAAGAGAAATGAGAGAGGTCAGCTAGTGAAAACCTGCAAAGGGCCCCACTGATCGAAAAGAAGATCCTCACAGCCATCGGCATCGACAAAATCCTGGCAATGTTTCTCGAATTTTGAGGCAAAGTTGTGATGAATTTCTGAGAGTCAAACAGTTTACACAGATCAGGCATCCAGTCCAAAAGACATGTCATGTTCATTGAAGTCCGCATGTACTCCAGATAGGTCCTTCTTTCCTTTCCCCGAAAGGGATACCTCTCGTCTAAATTCATTTATCAATTCCTTTGTCTGTTTTCTTTGAATCCCTTTCGGTCTAACACTGTTCTGAAACTAAGACAAAGAAAGGATGGCAAGACTGATTTACAAGGCTTTCGTTTGATACAAGCTAATTTCCAAAAGTCACCCATCCTCGTTAGGGGCATCAAGTCGACCTCGACTGGCCATGGCGGTCGATGCTCCGAAATTGAAAACTCTTGGAAGGAGAAAATCAAATCGAAGTGCCTATAAAGGCAAATGGAGTTGAAAACGTTGAGTCCTACGTGGCCAACCATCTCGACAAAAGTTTGAAATGCCAAGGTACCAAAATGACCTGAAATTAAAGTTGGAAGAAAGAAGCCAAAATGAAAGGCCTACGAAGGCGAAATAAAGTTGGAAAGGTTAAGTCCCACACGACTAGCCGTTGCAGCAAAGTTTGAGGAGCCAAAAGTTCCCCAATGTTCCGAAGAAAAAAAATGAAAAAAGTAGAGAAAAAAAAGAAAAGGAAGTCAGAAAGGAAAGGCCAACGAAGGCAAAATAAAGTCGAAAAGGTTGAGTTCCACCGACCAACCGTCAAGGCGAAATCTGGAAAAAAACCCAGAGGTTCTCAAGGCCTGAAATGAAATTAGTCCCCAGGAAACAAGCGGTTCCAATTGAGATCTTCATCAAAGAAGCTGGGCCGAGATCAAGCGATTGAGACAATCAAGGCCACAAAACCAACCACCGTTTCAAACTAACAATTGTTCTTTGTTTGAAAATTTGAAACAGGTACAATCCAAAGCAACCGTGCAAGAAGCAGGTGCAACCAAAAGGAAAAAAAGAAGTGCGCAAGTGCTAGAAACAACTTTGCAGCAACAATCCATAAAAAGGTAAGTCCCCTCCAATTTTTCTTTCCCGCATTTACTCATTTCAAAAAAAAAAAATCTAAACAAAATGATAGCTTAGATTCCTAACCTCAATCTGTTACTCTTTTGCCAACATTAGGGATCTAATCCCTGAGTTCAGCTTTTTTAGACATAGGGCCTCCATTCACTAGTCGTCTTTTTGCCAACATTAGGGCTCCAATCCCTGAGTTGAGTTTTTAGACATAGGGCCTCCATTCCCTAGTCGCCTTTTGCCAACATTAGGGCTCCAATCCCTGAGTTGAGCCTTTTTAGACATAGGGCCTCCATTCCCTAGTCGTCTTTTGCCAACATTAGGGCTCCAATCCCTGAGTTGATCCTTTTAGACATAGGGCCTCCATTCCCTAGTCGCCTTTTGCCAACATTAGGGCTCCAATCCCTGAGTTGAGCCTTTTTAGACATAGGGCCTCCATTCCCTAGTCGCCTTTTTGCCAACATTAGAGCTTCAATCCCTGAGTTGAGCCATTTTAGACATAGGGCCTCCATTCCCTAGTCGCCTTTTTTGCCAACATTAGGGCTCCAATCCCTGAGTTGAGCCATTTTAGACATAGGGCCTCCATTCCCTAGTTGCATTTTGCCAACATTAGGGCTCCAATCCCTGAGTTGAGCCTTTTAGACATAGGGCCTCCATTCCCTAGTCGCTTTTTTGGCCAACATTAGGGCTCCAATCCTTGAGTTGAGCCTTTTTAGACATAGGGCCTCCATTTCCTTGTCGCCTTTTTGCCAACATTAGGGCTCCAATCCCTGAGTTGAGCCTTTTAGACATAGGGCTTCCATTCCCTAGTCGCCTTTTTTGCCAACATTAGGGCTCCAATCCCTGAGTTGAGCATTTTTAGACATAGGGCCTCCATTACCTAGTCGCCTTTTTTGCCAACATTAGGGCTTCAATCCATGAGTTGAGCTTTTTAGACATAGAGCCTCCATTCCCTAGTCGTCTTTTGCCAACATTAGGGCTCCAATCTCTGAGTTGAGCTTTTTTAGACATAGGGCCTCCATTCCCTAGTCGCCTTTAGCCAACATTAGGGCTCAATCCCTGAGTTGAGCTTTTTAGACACAGGGCCTCCATTCCCTAGTCACCTTTTGCCAACATTAGGGCTCCAATCCCTGAGTTGAGCTTTTTAGATATAGGGCTCCATCCCCTGATCTTTTCCTTTCTAGATAGATGCAATCCTAATTTTATTGCTTTAGAAAAACGGGAGAAATAGTTCAAATTTTTGTTACAAATAACTCACGAAATTTTTCTAGTGAAAATTGGGGCAGAAAAATTTCGTTCGTTCGTTTGTTCTGGTGTCTTAGCAGGTTTTACCTCGAGGCATAGAGTTCGAGACGACCAAAGAATGAGTCTCAATCCAAAGTAAAGAAAAGACGTTTGCACTCAAGATGCAGAAGTGGAGAAAAGGTGCGGAACACTCAAAATTTGATTGAAGTCACAAGCTTCGCATGTCCCGCCTTGATCCGAAAAGCTGAAGAATGAACCAGCGATTGCAGCTAATGAGCATCAAGATTCTAATCAGAGTCTGCAGGAAGAACCAGCCAAGACTCAAGATCAAGCTTCCGAAGATTTATAGATAGGAATCTTGTAACTCGTAGTTGATAGGATTAGCTAGTTTAGCTTTTTATCTTTTATTTCGGTGTAATAAGGAGCTCAGCAAGCAGAAACTGCAGCAACAACAGCGAAATCACAGCTTCTCGGTAGTCCCAGCTACCAAAACTTCCAGAACTACACTGACCTGATTCTTTATAGCCAAGGATATGTAAACAACCTCTGAAACAGGGTTCGGTCAGACTCTTTTAAAAAAGGCTTCTCATGGAGTTTCAAACGGGCAAAAATCCCTCATATTGCTCACTTTATCTTTGCCCGAAAACTCTTCATGTTTCCGAGCAAAGAGGGGCAGCTGTGAGCACGTGATTTTTGCCTTATATTAGTTGCTCCTATAAAATCAAAGAAAATAGACTTTTTCCAATTATTTGCTATTTTATAGGATTTTTATTTAATCGTTTGCATTTTTGTGCATGTTTAAGTTTTATTAAAATCATGAAAAAATACCAAAATATCATGCATTGCATTTAAGATTTGTTTTTATATTTTAGAATTAATTAGTAAGTATTTGCTTTATAAAAATTTGAAAATCACAAAAATAGCTCATTTTTACATTTTTTGTCTTTTAATTTTTAGCTTATTGATTTTTCTCTTTTAATTTAGAATTAAGTATTGTTTCGTCTTCATTTCTGCTCAAATTTGGCAGTTGCAATATCTGATTTAGGCATGTACTTATTGCCGTTTAATTTATATTTGTTATGGCTCTTAGCTGTTTCTGCAAACCATGCCAATTTTTAAAATTAAGTTTCTAACCGTTCATTGTTTTAAATATGATGTCAAGACCTTGAAGTATATTAGGATGTGATTTAGCTGCTTGAAGAGCATTTCATTATTTAATGATATTATCTACTAGTTGTGGCTATCATTCAAGACCCATCGTCATTGTAGAACTGCTACTGAAACTGAACGAGAAGATCTGCATTTGGTGTTTGCACAACTTGTTTACTCTTGGACATTTGGATTTTGATATGTAGTGCACGATCTTAACAACTAGAAGTCATTAATTGATATGCGTACCTATGTTTTGTTTATTATAATAAATCCTTCAATTGTTATTTGTGAGAAGAGGGTCACGTTAACTTTAGGTAGAAATTAGTACTGTAATCATAAATGGACCAGTGTTCTTAAGTTGAAATGGGCAATGTGATTGGAATTTTATTTTGGACCAGTTTTTTCTTTTACATATAGGCAATGGGGTTTGGTTTTGGTCAGATTAGTAAGAATCAAAATTGGGATCAAATACGTTCAAATTACCCGGCCCAACGCAATAGACTAGTGATTAAGCTAGTTAGCTTTTCCTTAGCTAATTAGTTTTGTTTCTTCCACCAAATAATTCCATAGATCATGACCTTTACAATAATCTCAAACTAGTTTAGGAAAATAACTTATGAACATTCGTAGTTTGCTTTAATTGAGTACAAACCCTGTAAAATAAGTCGAGGTGTGCCATGTTGTTGAATAAAATCCCAAAACCCGTGGCCCTCATTTAATTATTTCTTTTAAAATACTTAAGAACTCGAGGCGTGCCATTTAGTAAATTTCCATGGCCCTCGCAAAATTAAAACACGTAGTTGCTTTAGGCGCGTATTTTAATAATATTATCTTCCTAAATTCGGGTGTGCATTTCATGTGACCCAAATCCAAATCTTAACAACGTTGAATAAAATGTGTTTCGGATTGCGGGTGCATTTCATGTGGCGCGATCTAAAGACATGTTTTAAACGATGTTAAATATTCCTTAAAATAATTAAAAGCGGTTTAAATAAGTTTAAATGTACCATAGGCTAAAACATGTATTAAAATCAGTTAATATGCCAATTATAATAATTTAAGCGACTGTGCTAGAACTACGGAATCCGGGGGTGCCTAACACCTTCCCTCGGGTTAACAGAATTCCTTATTCAGAATTTCTGGTTCGCAGACTTTAAAAGGAAAGTCAAATTTCCTCGATTTGGGATTTAAAAATAAACCGGTGACTTGGGACACCAGAAAAAAAACTATCCCAAGTGGCGACTCTGAATAACATAAATAATCCCATTTCGAATAATGTCACTTAAATTGGAAAATCTCCCTTGTATTACCTTCGGGTATGTAAAAAGGAGGTGTGACAGCTCTGGAGACTTTGCTGGGGATCGAACCCAGAATCTCTGGTTCAGGATTCAAGAATTCGAGCTTATGATAGCTGTTATGATTGGCTTTATCTGTTATTTGATTTTCCTACATGTTTGAGCCTAATGTGCTAAATGCTTTTACCGCTTTGATATTCTGTGAACTGTATATAAACTGTCACGAAACCCTTCCTCTCTCTGAGTCTTCTAAATCACGGAGAAGGGTGCACTTCGTGTGACTTCTCTTCTATCTAGAGTCTTATCCCATTTTAGAACGAGGTTCGGACAAGTTGCTAAGCCGGTGAAGCTTCTGTATTCCCGGTACGCTGCCCCCCCCCTCCCCGGCTCGAGTTGTCCGCTCGGGTAAGCCAGGTCTAGAACAATAAACCCAGGTTTTAAACCTAGTATAACAAAGCCTCATGCCGGATCCCTAGTAGGAACATTTGTTTGCATCACGTACATTTGACTTAGGAGACTCAACACATGAGTTGGGTCTGTCTAGGACAGGTGTACCTGAAATGAAAGACCATCCTAATGCATTCTACTTGCTACTTGTGCATTTATTTGCTTCAGATTTTCATGTTGACTGACTTGTGGATAATAGAAGAAATTGGGAAAAGAAAATAGCAGTGTGAGGGCTTAGAGAGATAGTTACTTGTTTTGAGAAATCGGTGTCCAAAATATACCGAAACTCTGCCAAAATATTGAAAAAAAAAAAGAGAAAATAAAAAGAAAGTTTTGTCTTTAGAATTAGTTGGTTTTCATTTTGTCAAATATGACCAAACTACGCTGGTCTTATTCTCACCGGATGTGAGATACGTAGGCAAACATCATCAGTTCCGACCCCAATTTTCAAAAAATCAAAAAAAAATCATTAGTTTCTTCTTTAGAAATTTTTTTCCTTAGAAAATTCAAATAAAAAAAAGAAGTTTTTTTTTAAAAAAAGTAGTGTCCTTCTTTCTGAAGTTTTTTCATACGGAAAAAGAAATAAAAAGAAAATCAAAATCCAAAATACGGGTTTCCTTCATTTTTAAGTATTTTTCCCAAAAATCCAAAAAATACTCTTTAGATGTCTTTCTTTTGTAAATGTCCATAAAAAACATTTGAAAAAAATTAAGTCCAAAAATATTTTTGCCTTTCTTTAGAAGTGCTTTTGTAAATAAAAAAAAACTCAGAAATCCAAAACATTTTCTTAAAAGTTTCTCTTTCGAAAATTAAGAGGCAACATCCAAAATCCAAAATATTTTTCTTTCTTCTTTAGAAAAAGAGAAAACAAATAAAAATTCAAACAAAAATATTTTCTTTTTACTTTTAAAATTCCCAAAGTTCAAATTAAAAGCAAATGAATTTTTTTAGAAATCTTTCTTTCAAAAACAAAACAAAAATCAAATTTCAAAAGAAAAAAAAATCAAAATATTTCCTTTTTTCTTTTAAAGCATTTCTTTAAATTCCAACCAAAAAAAAGTTAGTTTATTTACTCCATTTTCGATCTTTCCGAACTACGCAAGATCTGATTCATGCGGGGTCATGATACGTAGGCAATCCCCATCGGATTCGATCATAGCTATAAAATAAATTGAGTTAAAAAATAAACTGAAAGAAAAAGAGAAAGAAAATTGAGTGAAAAAGAGAAAAGAAAAAATAGTGAAAAGAAAAAAGAAAAAAAAGAGTGACAAAAAATAAAAAAGTGAAAAAAAGAGAGATAAAAAAGAGTGCAAAAAAATAAAAGAGCGGCAAAAACAAGAGTGATTAAAGAGAGGCGGAAATGAAGAAAAGAGGTACAAAGTGAAAAGGGCTAGTTAAGGCTGGATGAAACATGCAACCGTTCAAACACACGGTAGAAGCATTTAACTATTAGGTGCATTGCATCCCAACGTGCGATTTTCTATATGTTAAATGTTTCAAAACTAACAAGGTTGTTGGATGTGCAAGCATTTAGCCAGGTTTTGGTGGTTGGTTTTGTTGGTAGTCTAGTCTCCCCTCCTTCACAAAGACACATATGGCCTCCGCAGGCAATCTACCAATCATCGGTCCTGAGGATAGCCCGGCATCGACTATTCTACAGCTAGAATCAGCAACTGCTGAAGAGAACAAGATGTTGCGTCTCCGCATATTGGAAATGTGGGACGCCTGGTCTAATGGTATGGAATCGCCAAGTGCAATCCCTGGGTTCCCTGAATTGATCCCCAGGTCAGGTGAGGTTACCAATGCTCTTGTGCCCAACCCGCTCATCCCATGCGGGCACCCTCCAATGCCTTCCGATGATCCTGGCATGCCTTCTGTGATTCGCCCCCAGGCACCGGCTTCAAAGGCACCGCCTCCAATGTTCATCTTTCAGGGTCCACAGCCTTCAACCAGAAATGACATATGTGACCCCATACTCTTTCACTCAACCTCCGCAATATGACCTCTCGGCAGAGCAAGAAAAGGTTGTTGAAAATCCAGAGCAAGAGGAAATGGCTCGGAAGATGAAGAGCCTAGAACAAAGCCTGAAAAACATGCAAGGTCCGAGTGGCCAAAAGAGTGTGTCATACTCTGACCTCTGTATGTTTCCCCATGTCCACGTGCCAGTTGGTTTCAAGATGCCAAAATTTGAAAAGTACGATGGGCACGGAGACCCGGTCGCTCATCTGAAATGATACTGTAACCAGTTGAGGGGTTTTGGTGGGAAAGATGAGCTGTTAATGGCCTATTTCGGGGAAAGCCTCACCAGAATCGCTTCTGAGTGGTATACAGATCAAGAAACTACTCATTGGCACGTGTGGGACGATATGTCCCGAGATTATGTTCGCCAGTTCCAGTATAATGTGGACATCGCTCCCAACAGAAACACTTTGTCCAATTTGGAAAAGAATATCACGGAAAGCTTCTGCGAATATGCTGTCAAATGGCGTGAGCAAGCTGCGAGGGTAAAGCCTTCGATGGACGAAGTTGAAATGGTCACGGTCTTTCTGCAAGCCCAAGAGGCTGACTACTTCCAGAACATGATGGCCGTTATGGGTAGGTCGTTCGCTGAGGCTATCAAAATTGGGGAAATGGTTGAAAACGGTTTTAAAACGGGCCGAATCTTGAGTCATGCTGCCTTTAAGGCCATATCACAGGCTGCTCAGAATGGTTTGTTGGAGGGTTTGATGAACAGAAATGGGTTCGAAGAGGGAGCCATGATGGTGTCAAGCTCGAGGGGGGCCCACAGGTCATTCATCCAATCATATGTGCCTCCTATCGTCCCACCACATTATTATCCCCTTCAAGATGATGCTGATGCCGTGGCACCGCCTCCCTATGAGGTGATGAGTGTGCAATCTTACACGCAACCACAACATTATACACAAAATCGAGCTCCAACTCCCATAAATGCCCATCCTTACCAAGCTCCATATAATCCCCAAACAGATCTTCCTCAGTACAATCCTCGCCCAAGAGAGCCTTTCAGAAAGAATCAGTTCACCCCTATTGGTGAATCGTATTCAAGCTTGTTCCAAAAGCTAATCAGGCTAAATCTATTGTAGCCAGTGGCCCCGAACCGGCCGAACCCCGAGTCCCCCTCGCACCGAGCTGATGCTATATGTGAATACCACTCTGGAATAGTGGGACACAGTATAGAGGACTGTTGGACCCTCCAAAGGGCAGTTGAGGGTTTGATTGAAGTTGAAAGAATTATTTTTCAGGATGAAGAAGCTCCTGATGTGATGAACAATCTGTGGCCTGCCTACAACATCGGACCAATAGTCGGAATAATTTCTGAAGCTGAGGAATTTGATCCGGCATTGAAGGCCATTGCAGCCATTGCCGAGGCAGGAGAAAAGCCAGAAAACGATCACCAAGCATGAAAGTTCTCCATTAGAAGGGAGTCTCGGTAGCCAGTCTTGCTATCCTTTCTGCGTCCGGAATATCTCAGGGTGTGATCCGGACGTTTTACTCTATTGTCTTACTTTCTGATGTAAACCCTTCTATCTTCAAATATTAAAAAAAAATCAAAAATCAAATGAAAATAATATTTCATTGTCTAGGAATGTTTCTTTTCTTAATCTTGTCATTTTTCTTTCTTATTCTCTTTTTAGTTCTGTTAAATGCAAATTTCAAAAACATGACATGCTTGCGGACTTCATGCCCAGATCCTGAAAGCTGTCAAACCTCGAAATAATGAATCAAGGATTAGATCTCAATGAAGATAAAGTTTAAGGAAATAAGACAAAGAGTTGGAACATCTGAAGAAAAATTGGTTCTAGATTGGAAAGGTCCATACATTGTAACAAGAGTACTGCCAAAAGAGTGCGTTGTACTTGGGACACATCAAAGGAAATGCCCCTGAAACAACTATCAATGCAAATGCAGTCAAAAGGTATTATGTTTGATCCTCCATATAGCATTAATATTCTCCGGTTAGGATGAAGAAAGCTTTTATTCTCCTACCCAAACACTATCAACTCTTTGCAAACCCTTTGAGCCGGTTACCGTTCTTTGACTACCCTCATTGGAACCTAAAAGTGTCATTCAAAAAAAAAGAAAAAAAAAGAAGAGAAAAAAGAAGAATTGGAAAAATGAAAATTAAAATAGAAGGAAAAGAAAAAAAAAGGAAGAAAAGACAAAGAAAATGAAATGAAAAAAAATAAAATGAAAAAGGAAAGGAAAAAGAAAGAGAAAACAAAATAGAAAAAAAAAACACAAAAAAAATCCAAAAATAAAAGTTCCCTGAACTACGTTCGACTTAATTCCGAAAGGGTACGTAGGCAGCCTCTCTCTGGGGTTCAGTCACACCAAAATAATAATTCAAAGTCTCCCAAAAAGTGAAACTGGGGCAGAAGTTATAATGGTTCGACAATGATCCCGCCCAAAAGGTTCCAAAGTTGTAATTCAATCCAAATTCTTTTTACCCCAAACCTTGTTCAAATCCTTCTGATCAATCGGCAAAGAGGTTCAAAATGGGAGGATGGAGTTATTTGGATCTGATACAACAAAATGAGAGGAATAAATGAGAGAGTCTTATTGGTGAAAACCCACACGGGCACCGTAAGACGATGGTAAGCAGAGAAAATCAAAATGAGAGAGTTTTGTTAGTGAAAACCCACACGGGCACTGTAAGGCGCTGGTGAGAAGAGAAATGAGAGAGGTCAGCTAGTGAAAACCTGCAAAGGGCCCCACTGATCGAAAAGAAGATCCTCACAGCCATCGGCATCGACAAAATCCTGGCAATGTTTCTCGAATTTTGAGGCAAAGTTGTGATGAATTTCTGAGAGTCAAACAGTTTACACAGATCAGGCATCCAGTCCAAAAGACATGTCATGTTCATTGAAGTCCGCATGTACTCCAGATAGGTCCTTCTTTCCTTTCCCCGAAAGGGATACCTCTCGTCTAAATTCATTTATCAATTCCTTTGTCTGTTTTCTTTGAATCCCTTTCGGTCTAACACTGTTCCGAAACTAAGACAAAGAAAGGATGGCAAGACTGATTTACAAGGCTTTCGTTTGATACAAGCTAATTTCCAAAAGTCACCCATCCTCGTTAGGGGCATCAAGTCGACCTCGACTGGCCATGGCGGTCGATGCTCCGAAATTGAAAACTCTTGGAAGGAGAAAATCAAATCGAAGTGCCTATAAAGGCAAATGGAGTTGAAAACGTTGAGTCCTACGTGGCCAACCATCTCGACAAAAGTTTGAAATGCCAAGGTACCAAAATGACCTGAAATTAAAGTTGGAAGAAAGAAGCCAAAATGAAAGGCCTACGAAGGCGAAATAAAGTTGGAAAGGTTAAGTCTCACACGACTAGCCGTTGCAGCAAAGTTTGAGGAGCCAAAAGTTCCCCAATGTTCCGAAGAAAAAAAATGAAAAAAGTAGAGAAAAAAAAGAAAAGGAAGTCATAAAGGAAAGGCCAACGAAGGCAAAATAAAGTCGAAAAGGTTGAGTTCCACCGACCAACCGTCAAGGCGAAATCTGGAAAAAAACCCAGAGGTTCTCAAGGCCTGAAATGAAATTGGTCCCCAGGAAACAAGCAGTTCCAATTGAGATCTTCATCAAAGAAGCTGGGCCGAGATCAAGCGATTGAGACAATCAAGGCCACAAAACCAACCACCGTTTCAAACTAACAATTGTTCTTTGTTTGAAAATTTGAAACAGGTACAATCCAAAGCAACCGTGCAAGAAGCACGTGCAACCAAAAGGAAAAAAAGAAGTGCGCAAGTGCTAGAAACAACTTTGCAGCAACAATCCATAAAAAGGTAAGTCCCCTCCAATTTTTCTTTCCCGCATTTACTCATTTCAAAAAAAAAAATCCAAACAAAATGATAGCTTAGATTCCTAACCTCAATCTGTTACTCTTTTGCCAACATTAGGGCTCTAATCCCTGAGTTGAGCTTTTCTAGACATAGGACCTCCATTCCCTAGTCGTCTTTTTGCCAACATTAGGGCTCCAATCCCTGAGTTGAGTTTTTTAGACATAGGGCCTCCATTCCCTAGTCGCCTTTTGCCAACATTAGGGCTCCAATCCCTGAGTTGAGCCTTTTTAGACATAGGGCCTCCATTCCCTAGTCGTCTTTTGCCAACATTAGGGCTCCAATCCCTGAGTTGATCCTTTTAGACATAGGGCCTCCATTCCCTAGTCGCCTTTTGCCAACATTAGGGCCCCAATCCCTGAGTTGAGTCTTTTTAGACATAGGGTTTCCATTCCCTAGTCGCCTTTTTGCCAACATTAGGGCTCCAATCCTTGAGTTGAGCCTTTTTAGACATAGGGCCTCCATTCCCTAGTCGCCTTTTTACCAACATTAGGGCTCCAATCCCTAAGTTGATCTTTTTAGACATAGGGCCTCCATTCCCTAGTCGCCTTTTGCCAACATTAGGGCTCCAATCCCTGAGTTGAGCTTTTTAGACATAGGGCATCCATTCCCTAGTCGCCTTTCGCCAACATTAAGGTTCCAATCCCTGAGTTGAGCATTTTAGACATAGGGCCTCCATTCCCTAGTGGCCTTTTGCCAACATTAGGGCTCCAATCCCTGAGTTGAGCCTTTTTAGACATAGGGCCTCCATTCCCTAGTCGCCTTTTTGCCAACATTAGAGCTTCAATCCTGAGTTGAGCCATTTTAGACATAGGGCCTCCATTCCCTAGTCGCCTTTTTGCCAACATTAGGGCTTCAATCCCTGAGTTGAGCCATTTTAGACATAGGGCCTCCATTCCCTAGTTGCATTTTGCCAACATTAGGGCTCCAATCCCTGAGTTGAGCCTTTTAGACATAGGGCCTCCATTCCCTAGTCGCTTTTTTGGCCAACATTAGGGCTCCAATCCTTGAGTTGAGCCTTTTTAGACATAGGGCCTCCATTTCCTTGTCGCCTTTTTGCCAACATTAGGGCTCCAATCCCTGAGTTGAGCCTTTTAGACATAGGGCCTCCATTCCCTAGTCGCCTTTTTGCCAACATTAGGGCTCCAATCCCTGAGTTGAGCATTTTTAGACATAGGGCCTCCATTACCTAGTCGCCTTTTTTGCCAACATTAGGGCTTCAATCCATGAGTTGAGCTTTTTAGACATAGAGCCTCCATTCCCTAGTCGTCTTTTGCCAACATTAGGGCTCCAATCTCTGAGTTGAGCTTTTTAGATATAGGGCCTCCAGTCCCTAGTCGCCTTTAGCCAACATTAGGGCTCAATCCCTGAGTTGAGCTTTTTAGACACAGGGCCTCCATTCCCTAGTCACCTTTTGCCAACATTAGGGCTCCAATCCCTGAGTTGAGCTTTTTAGATATAGGGCTCCATCCCCTGATCTTTTCCTTTCTAGATAGATGCAATCCTAATTTTATTGCTTTAAAAAAACGGGAGAAATAGTTCAAATTTTTGTTACAAATAACTCACGAAATTTTTCTAGTGAAAATTGGGGCAGAAAAATTTCGTTCGTTCGTTTGTTCTGGTGTCTTAGCAGGTTTTACCTCGAGGCATAGAGTTCGAGACGACCAAAGAATGAGTCTCAATCCAAAGTAAAGAAAAGACGTTTGCACTCAAGATGCAGAAGTGGAGAAAAGGTGCGGAACACTCAAAATTTGATTGAAGTCACAAGCTTCGCATGTCCCGCCTTGATCCGAAAAGCTGAAGAATGAACCAGCGATTGCAGCTAATGAGCATCAAGATTCTAATCAGAGTCTGCAGGAAGAACCAGCCAAGACTCAAGATCAAGCTTCCGAAGATTTATAGATAGGAATCTTGTAACTCGTAGTTGATAGGATTAGCTAGTTTAGCTTTTTATCTTTTATTTCGGTGTAATAAGGAGCTCAGCAAGCAGAAACTGCAGCAACAACAGCGAAATCACAGCTTCTCGGTAGTCCCAGCTACCAAAACTTCCAGAACTACACTCACCTGATTCTTTATAGCCAAGGATATGTAAGCAACCTCTGAAACAGGGTTCGGTCAGGCTCTTTTAAAAAATGCTTCTCATGGAGTTTCAAACGGGCAAAAATCCCTCATATTGCTCACTTTATCTTTGCCCGAAAACTCTTCATGTTTCCGAGCAAAGAGGGGCAGCTGTGAGCACGTGATTTTTGCCCTATATGAGTTGCTCCTATAAAATCAAAGAAAATAGACTTTTTCCAATTATTTGCTATTTTATAGGATTTTTATTTAATCGTTTGCATTTTTGTGCATGTTTAAGTTTTATTAAAATCATGAAAAAATACCAAATTATCATGCATTGCATTTAAGATTTGTTTTTATATTTTAGAATTAATTAGTAAGTATTTGCTTTATAAAAATTTTAAAATCACAAAAATAGCTCATTTTTACATTTTTTGTCTTTTAATTTTTAGCTTATTGATTTTTCTCTTTTAATTTAGAATTAAGTATTGTTTATAATTTTTATAATTAGTTAATTAGTTTAATTTCACACTTTTGGATAATTTAGGATTTTAATTAAAAGAAAGGGAAAAATTAGAAAATAAAAGAAAGAATTGGAAAAAGGTTTGTCTTCTAAGATTGGGCCAATTTAGCTAAAACCATCCCAAATTTATCCAAATTTCGCCCCAAACCTGCCAGCCTATGACCCGGATTGGCCCAACCCCTCTCTTTAAAACCCCACTTTCCTAGAATCTAGGGCAGAGCTTCTCCTGCAAAAAAAGAGAAAAACGGCACACAAAGGAAGCTCCCCTCTTCTGCCTCTTAATTTTTTCTAAAAAAAGAAATCCTAAGCTAAGAAAACAACGAAAAGAACCTCCCCCATCTTAAAACCAAAGGCGTCATTCCAACCCTCTTCTTCTTCCTCATTTCTCTAACCTAGAAACACAAGATCGGACCCCATTTTTACCTAATCAAAATGGCGCCTCTCTCAAAGAACTCTGCCTCTGTCAAAAGCTTTCAGATCTGAAAAAATAAAAAAGAAAAATAAAAAAATAAAAGAAGATCTCGTTTGGTTGGCTTGCTATTTTTCTGGGATTTTAAGAGTGCTTAAACTCGCCAAAATTGTTGACTGATTGTTGAATCTGTGGATGCTTTTGCCGGGTCTCATCGTCTTCATTTCTGCTCAAATTTGGCAGTTGCAATATTTGATTTAGGCATGTACTTATTGCCGTTTAATTTATATTTGTTATGGCTCTTAGCTGTTTCTGCAAACTATGCCAATTTTTAAAATTAAATTTCTAAGCGTTCATTGTTTTAAATATGATGTCAAAACCTTGAAGTATATTAGGATGTGATTTAGTTGCTTGAAGAGCATTTCATTATTTAATGATATTATCTACTAGTTGTGGCTATCATTCAAGACCCATCGTCATTGTAGAACTGCTACTGAAACTGAACGGGAAGATCTGCATTTGGTTTTTGCACAACTTGTTTACTCTTGGACATTTGGATTTTGATATGTAGTGCTCGATCTTAACAACTAGAAGTCATTAATTGATATGTGTACCTATGTTTTGTTTATTATAATAAATCCTTCAATTGTTATTTGTGAGAAGAGGGTCACGTTAACTTTAGGTGGAAATTAGTACTGTAATCATAAATGGACCAGTGTTCTTAAGTTGAAATGGGCAATGTGATTGGAATTTTATTTTGGACCAGTTTTTTCTTTTACATATAGGCGATGGGGTTTGGTTTTGGTCAGATTAGTAAGAATCAAAATTGGGCTCAAATACGTTCAAATTGCCCGGCCCAACGCAATAGACTAGTGAATAAGCTAGTTAGCTTTTTCTTAGCCAATTAGTTTTGTTTCTTCCACCAAATAATTCCATAGATCATGACCTTTACAATAATCTCAAACTAGTTTAGGAAAATAGCTTATGAACATTCGTAGTTTGCTTTAATTGAGTACAAACCCTGTAAAATAAGTCGAGGTGTGCCATGTTGTTGAATAAAATCCCAAAACCCGTGACCCTCATTTAATTATTTCTTTTAAAATACTTAAGAACTCGAGGCGTGCCATTTAGTAAATTTCCATGGACCTCGCAAAATTAAAACACGTAGTTGCTTAAGGGGCGTATTTTAATAATATTATCTTCCTAAATTCGGGTGTGCATTTCATGTGACCCAAATCCAAATCTTAACAACGTTGAATAAAATGTGTTTCGGATTGCGGGTGCATTTCATGTAGCGCGATCCAAAGACATGTTTTAAACGACGTTAAATCTTCCTTAAAATAATTAAAAGCGGTTTAAATAAGTTTAAATGTACCATAGGCTAAAACATGTATTAAAATCAGTTAATATGCCAATTATAATAGTTTAAGCGACCGTGCTAGAACTACGGAATCCCGGGGTGCCTAACACCTTCCCTCGGGTTAACAGAATTCCTTATTCAGAATTTCTGGTTCGCAGACTTTAAAAGGGAAGTCGAATTTCCTCGATTTGGGATTTTAAAATAAACCGGTGACTTGGGACACCAGAAAACAAACTATCCCAAGTGGCGACTCTGAATAACATAAATAATCCCATTTTGAATAATATCACTTAAATTGGAAAAACTCCCGTGTATTACCTTTGGGTATGTAAAAAAGAGGTGTGACACTATCCTTTCAAAATCTTTTCCAAATTCTTTTCAAAGAATGTGGCAAGTATTTTTGTAAACAAACTTCTATTATGCTGTTTTTGTCCTTAAATTTTTCTTCTTCAAATGATTGATTACTTTTGCATTTGAAGTTATTTGTACTGACCTTGATACCCCATATTTCTATTGGTGTTTGGTCTAAAATTTTGTTTTTACGCTTGTTATTGAAACAAACACTAACCTCAGTCCAACGGGAACTTGACACATAATAGTACAGTAATATTAATTAAGGGATTTTTATATTCCTATGTCATATAGTAAATTATATTACCCTCCACGCTTAACTTTTAATATATATTACCTTTTATATACCTAATTACCATTTATGTACATTTTTGAGGTTTTAATGGTATTAATTAGTCTCTTAAGTTAAGTCTACCATATATTCCTTAAAATTTATGTACATTTTAAATTTACTTAAGAAGAAGAAGAAGACATGACATACATTATATTGTAGAAATTGTAGTAAAATTGTAGAAAAATTGTATTCTGTTATTTATTTATTTTCTTTTATTCATTTAACTATTGTATGAAAGTTGAACAACAGTGTATAAAAATTATATTTAAGTTGTATGATATTGTAATTGTATATAACTGAGTAGAAATAATGTACGAAAATTGTAGATAAATTGTATAATATATAATTAGTTGTATGAAATTTATTTTTACTATGTATAAATTAGATACAAAATATACAAAAGACATATTGTCTAAAGTGTGTATTTAAGTTGTATGTTATTGTAGTTATATTTAAATGAGTAAAAATAATGTGTGAAAGTTGTAGATAAATTGTATAATATATAATTAGTTGTATGAAATTTATTTTCACTATGTATAAATTAGATACAAAATATACAAAAGACATGTTGTATAAAATTTGTATAAAATTATATTTAAGTGGTATTATATTGTAGTTGTATATAACTGAGTAGAAATAATGTATGAAAATTGTTGATAAGCTGTAGATAAGTTGTATAATATATATTTAGTTGTGTGAAATTTGTTTTTACTATGTATAAATTAGATACAAAATATACAAAAGACACATTATATAAATTTTGTATTTGACAATTTGACCGAGAAAGCTAAATTAGGATTTTGGATATGGTTAATTTGGATACAAAGGAAGTAAAAAGTTTCGACATAATGTGATATTGAACTTTTGGCAAAGTAAAAAAGGTAATAAGGAAGATTGAAGGGGAGAGCAAAGAGTAAAAATAGAAAATAGAAATAAAAAGCAGCATCAAAGAGAAAGCTAAATTAGGAGTTTGACATGGTTAATCTGTTTGACATAATGTGATATTGAACTTTTGAAAATGTCAAAAAGGAAATAAGGAAGATGAAGGCAGAGTCTATATGCTCAGGCACTTCTGCAGATGAGCCATCTGTTGGAGGTATGGTTCTTGCTCCATAAGTTGCTTTTTATGATTCTATTATTTATAAATGATAAAGCTGAGATTCTGGGAACATGAATATAGTGGTAATTGATGTCAGGGGAATCTAGAAGCAGTTTATGATTGTTGGTGGGAAGAGCAAAAGGTAAAACGTAAAAAATTGAAACAAAAAGTTTACACCCAAAAAAATCGGGTAAGATCCACAGAATTGTGATATATGAGTGGAAACATAAGGAAAGAGAAGAGGAGAAAAAAAAAGAAAATGGTGCAACTAAATCTCTTAATTGAAGGCACTAATAATGGATTGAGAGCCTTTTAAGGTGGAATGTATATATTTTGTAAACAAAACTTGTATAGATAGGGTAATTTACTAAACATGAACATTTAGTATAATAAAATTTCCAATAATGTATAGGAATGAAAAAATCCCAGTAGACAACAGAAAAAAGGTCGAATTTGTCCTATGCTAATCGAAATTGAGCAATTTTATACTCCATTATACTTTGAATTTAATATTATTCCATCACTAGCGAGAGTATTATTTTTGCCCTTGACTCTTATTGGAGCACCAAATTGAAGATAACAAACAATAATGTTTACCACAGTTAAAGGATATGGAGTTAATTTGGACTTTTTCACTTAGGAGTCCATTTATTTTACATAACTCGTTAACCCTAGGGGTCTGAATGATATAAAATAGAACGGTGGATAAAATGGAGCAATTTAGAGAAGTACAGGACAAATTTATAGTACCTTTTTCTCTAGACAATTAAAAACTATAAGGAAATGGAGAAAAAGACCGGTCTAGTCGTAAATCAGACCGGAAAAAACGGTGCGAGACGGTCAGACCGTCCTTTTCCGGTTCTTGGTAATCGTCTGCAGTTGACTTTTCTTATTCTTTTTTGCCAACGAAATGCAGAAAGATAAAGCAGAATCTTTTTATTTCAAAAATCTGTCCTCAAATTCATCCTCCACAAAAATGTGCCTGAATTAGTAAGTGTAAAACTCTTTCCATTTTTCATTTTCCTAAAACCATAAATATTTTGCTTGCCAAATTTCTTGGTTGACCCAACTTATGTTACTTAATTTCTTTAGTGTATTCAAATTGGTTTAAGCTGATTTTCAGTTGTTATTTGTATTTGTTGTTTCTTTTGCAAGTATTCTGAGAATTTGCGGATGCCCCATGTAGTTAATACGAATATTTTTCTGGTTTAATTATTTGGATTTAATTTCATGGATTTGTTGTGTGTTAATGCTTAAAGTTTGGTGAAAATTATTTATTGATTTCTCACGTTTTTGTTTGGAGAATCTAATCTTCATAAAGTTAAAATCTTTAATATATAGTGTAAATAGGCAGCTCTTAGTTTTAGTTTGGATCCATTTGAAAATGTTTTAAATTACATTTCCATAGGTAAAAGGTATCAAGCTGCTTGCTTACAAAGACATAAAAATGATTTTTAGAGGCTTAACTCGAGATGTTAGTAAATTAGCTTCATCTATTTTTCACTATTTTCATTGACATTATTTTGATGTTTTTTTGACATTTTTTTCCTTCCAGGTGCTGATATATAAGTTATCAACCTATCATCAAATATGCTGCCTCCACGTCCCAACGGGTTACAATCGTCCTTGTTTCTTGCATCTTCTGATAATCATGAGCCAAGAATGAACTCCGATCAGATTCGTGAATCGCCTGCTGAGAGTGCTAGTTCCTGGCCCGCTATTGATGCTGCTGCCCAAATGAAGCATGAGAATCAGAAAGTTGAGGATGATTATTACGAGCAGTCTGTCACTCGTGGCCGTTCTAGTGCAAATAGGATCTCTCTTCTTGATATAGCAAGAGAGCGAGTGGATATAATATCTGAGCAAATGTATTTACTCCCTAATGAGTATTTAGATGAGCTAAAGGGTAGGCTTCGAGCGATGCTTGAGGGGAACGGGAGTTCTCAACAAAGAGACGAATTTATGGTTTTACAGAGGCTTGTTCAGAGGAGGTCTGATTTGACTGCAGAAACATTGATTAAAGCTCATCGGGTTCAGCTGGAAATTATTGTTGCTATAAAAAGTGGAATTCAATTTTTCCTGCATCAAAGTATGAATCTTTCTCAGACTGCCCTGGTTGAGGTTTTCGTATACAAGAGATGTCGGAATATAGCATGCCAAAGTCAGTTGCCTGCAGAAGATTGCCTTTGTGAGATATGCACCAATAGAAAGGGATTTTGCAGTCTTTGCATGTGTGTTATCTGTAACAAGTTTGATTTTGACGTGAATACATGCCGGTGGATTGGTTGTGATTCCTGCGCTCATTGGACTCACACGGATTGTGCAATTCGAGATAAACAAGTTGGAACAGGTGCTTCTTCTGCGAATGGGCTGGGGTCTGCTGAACTGCAGTCCAGGTGTAGAGCATGCAACCGCACTTCTGAGCTTTTAGGCTGGGTAAAAGATGTATTCCAACATTGTGCACCGACATGGGACAAGGAATCTTTGCTAAGAGAACTAACTGTTGTAAGTAAGATCTTTCGACTGAGTGAAAACACAAGAGGGAGGCAGCTGTTTTGGAAGTCTGAGGAGCTCATAGAAAAACTAAAGGGTGGAGTAGCAGAGGCCATAGCTAGCAGAAGTATATTATCTTTTCTCCAAGGTAAATCTCGTATCTTGTTCTCTATTGCTACTGCACTTTCTGGAACAATGCATAAAAACTGCTATATGGTTTATATCTAAATGTTGAGGCATAGTTGTTTGATTGATTGATATGCCTTGGATCTCAAGCTGTATCAAATACTTTCCATCTTTAGTTTAGGTAACTTGGGATGAAACATGTAACAATAACTCATCACTCGTGACAAGAGTTTTAGCCGACCTTTCTGCTCTTGAATCTTGGAATCAGATATGCTCTTGCTCTGTTAAGCGTGTCGACAGAGAGATTGAAGACATGCTTGATCCATAAAGGATTCTTTTCATGCTCTTCCTTTGTTGCTCGTATCATCTTTTTTATCCAGCTCTTCTTAGTTATTTTTTGCTTTAGATAGAAAATTAGTTTTTACAGAAGGGAGAGGTAGCAGTACAATCATCGAGGGTCAGGTTCTTCTCCCTTCTGTAAACATTAAGTTTTAAGGTTAGAAGTTAGAATCAAGATTGCAAAAAAAAATTACATGGAAAAGAATTCAGATTATCCAAGTTCCAGAACCTTCTATTATTTAACTGGTGAAAAAATGAAATTGGAAAGAACATCAAGCAAATTGAGCAACTATCTTGTCACTCTTATCATTGAAATGACAAAAGAAAGTGGCACTTTCATGTAGCCTGAGATGGTGGTAAATGTCTGAGATCAGGATGTCATGAAGTGGAAGGTCTCCTACAACTGTGAAATAGATAAGAAATAGGAGGTATCACTTTCAAGATTTCATTGTTTGAGATGAATATATTTTCTATTCAATGGCAGCAAAGGTGAGAATAGCCTATGTGCTAAAGGAAAGTACTGACTCCTGCCACATCCTCAAAATCTAAGCGGAATAGAAGTCAAATGTCTAGCAGGATTACCAGTTTCCTGCACTTGTATATAAAAGTGAAATATCTCGAATGAATTCACCAAGTCTACTTTCTCTCCAAAGCTATATTCTTTCACAGTTTATAACATTCTGATCCTTAGATTTATGCTTAACTCCTCTTCAAGTGTTCACCTTCTTTTGTCAGTTTCACTCTCCTCTTGTATCTGCTTTTGTGTTCTTCCACTTCTGTACTGTAAATTTAAATCTCTGTACTTGACTATGTATTTTGGTACACTATATTCTCTGCTGATCAACCATCAACCACCCCAAGCTTCCCTTGGCTGAGCTCTAATTTTGGTACAAGATATGAGGGCGACAAATATTTCATACTTCCCAATAGTTAAGGAGCTCCATTTGTTTTTTGGCGATAGATCTGTTGGTATATAACCTAGGTGCTAACTGCTATGTTGCTGTAGATCAAAAATTGATCCTTTAAAAGTTCCTGCAGGAACTATATATTTTTATAATCCCCAAAAAGAAGCTACTGCCTCCTTGCCATCCATGTTGCATGCTTATCACTTTTTTGTTTCTTGGTGTTCTGAACACCTATTTCCCTCTCAATCCTCACTATGTCCAATTTCTCCTATTTTTTTGTTCTTTTTTCAAAATTTAGCGTGAGAGATTTTCCTGCAAAAAGGCCGAAAAGAGTGATTTACTTCTGCTGAGGAACTAGAAATTAAATCTGCACTAGTAGAAATGCCTGTATCACCATCATCAACAACAACAACAACAACCCAGTATAATCCCACTTAGTGGGGTCTGGGGAGGGTAGTGTGTACGCAGACCTTACCCCTACCCTAGGGTAGAGACTGTTTCCAAATAGACCCCCGGCATCCTTCCCTCCAAGAACTTCCCACCTTGCTCTTGGGGAGACTCGAACTCACAACCTCTCGGTTGCAAGTGGGGGTTGCTTACCATCAGAGCAACCCCTACAGCTTCCTTAAAGAGTTTGAAGGTTCCATGTTCTATCTCACTAGAGTTACTTTCTCCTGAGTCCTGCCTCCCTTTACTGTCTGTTTCTTTTTTTATTTCTGCCTCAGTAGTGAAGTCTCTTTGAGTGATTGGTCCTCCTTCTGACTCTATTTATGTGATCTCTGACTCTATCCGCACCTTCCCTTTCATGATCCACTTGCATCCCATTTTCTAAGGCTGATGGGCACAGATCGGTCCTTATTTTGAAGGAAGAAAAGATAGAATAATTTGGGAATTCCATCATTTCCCGTCATATATTTTCCTGCCAAATTTTGGTGCAAACAGGGGAAAGATGACCAGATTCTGGTACATGCATGGAAATGCCGCACACGGACACGGATAGAAGGTTTATGTGAGATGCCTCCTTTCCTTTTCTCCTTCTATCTGATAGGACAAAATTCATTCTTCTCGGGATGAACATCCGCCCTTCATCCTTTTCCCTTTCTCAATCACTCATCATGCTATCACCAAAATCCTAAGAAGTTGAAAAGAGAGTAGGCCTAAAATGCATGGCATAATTTCTTCTTGTATCTTCGTTACTTTCTTGGAAGAACTATTCTGAATATCATCAATTTATGTACTCATTTTGGTGAAGAGCTTGAGATGGACTCACAAAAGAGCAGTGAGGCTGGAATTAACGGAAGGATGATGCCACCACAGGAGGCATGCAGCCGAATCGCTGAAGTGGTACAAGAAGCAGTGCAAAAAATGGAAATAGTGGCCGACGAAAAAATGAGGATGCTAAAGAGAGCTCGCCAAGCTCTCGAGGCTTGTGATCATGAACTGGAGGAAAAAGGTAAGGAAGTTGCAGAACTGAAGCTGGAGAGGCAGCGAAAAAGGCAACAGATAGACGAATTGGAGAGCGTTGTTAGGCTTAAAGAAGCAGAAGCAGATATGTTCCAGCTTAAGGCTGACGAAGCAAGACGAGAAGCTGACAGGTTACAGAGGATTGCTCTTGCAAAATCAGGGAAATCAGAAGAAGACTATGCTAGCAGTTACCTTAAACAACGTCTTAGTGAGGCTGAAGCTGAGAGGCAATTCCTTTTCGAGAAGATTAAACTTCAAGATCAAGGTTCTCGTTCATCGCAAAGCAATGACATGGTTGACCCTCCGCAAGCACTTTACACGAAAATTCAAGAGATCCTGAAGAGCGTGTAGCTCTGCCTCCGGCCAGTATAGCCATCCGACCAGCCTATGAACATCTTTGTAAGTGACCTGATCATTATCCATGTTTTGTGTGCTTTTGTTGCAGTAACTTAATATGGTGTTGCAGAGCAAACTGTAAATTAGATTCTTGTGTCATTTTAACTAACTTCTTTAAATAAGACGTTGGCACGACGAATGCCCTAGCTAAAGCCTTGTATAATTGATTGATTTGCTTTTATTGATGGAATTAATTTGTGAAATCGACTAAAAATAATGCTATATAATTGATCAACTGGCTGTTGCTAGAAACAATACAATATCAACTCAAGATAGAATGAAACATAGAAAGCCAGCTTACTAGTATGATCAATATGGAAAAATTCTAATCAAATAAAAATGTACAGTTTGTTCTGCATTATGTTTCAGCAAAGTTGCCACTACAAAATAACCCTGCATGTAACTCTTATCAATCTCTCCACTTTTCTCTTCTCTCTCTCTAGGGGTATTTATTTCTCTTCCAATGTGACAGGTAACTGGTCAAAAATTCAAAATTCGAATTTCAGTCAGGGGCGGAACTAGCCTTTAGTCTATGGGTTCAGCCGAACCCAGAAATTTTGGTCCAAATTCTGTATTAAAAAATAAAATGAAAGGTAGCCCGGTGCACTAAGTTCTCGCTATGCGCGGGGTGCGGGAAAGGTCTAAATTCTATATTTGTATTAAGCAATTCATTGGATATGTACAAATTATTAATTTAGAACCCGTTAACTTAAAAGAATTCGAATTCTAAACCCATAAGCTTCAAATTCTGGTTCTGCCTCTGATTGCAGTATCACGAGTTTGACCTCTCAGCTTTTATTGACCTATTGTGACATTCCCTACTCTCCTACTATTAACTACTAGTAGTAAAAGACAGTAAATCAAACATGGATTTTGACATGAAATATAGTGACAAAACTCAACTACATTATTGAGAATTACTAATAGGGTTATGGGCTACCACAAACTACAGATGTAAAGACATTTATCAGATTGGATAAGACAAAATACACTATTCTTGTTACATAGATGCTGAACTAAATTTGGACTCAACATGTTGACATCCTTAACATAGTATTGGACCATTAGTTATCTTTCTTTTGTTTCTCACTGGGTGTCTGGTATCTGCTTTGATGCCTTTATTATCCGAGTTCGAGTTCGCATCGTGTAAAGTCCATTAAAGGGAAAGCACACCTTACCATGGTTTTTTTTCAATTCAGGTCTCGAGTCTGAAACCTCTGATTAAGGATGGAAGGATTATATCCAACCAATGACCGTTAGTTATTTGTTAAAAAACTACCTTGCAAAAAAGATTTCCAGAAGTAGTTAAAAAGAAAACTGAAATGGATAGAATAAACTTTTGTAGCCTAAAATGTTAAACTTGACCAGAATTCAGATTCCTTATGATTTGATGTGGAGGCATTAACAACCACCTCCAAACAAACCGACCCTGAACAATTTCCTCATGGCCATGTGATATATGGATTGACAGTTCAACTTCATTTTTAAGATTTTTTTTTGTGTGTTTTCTTTTATAAATTAATCGTTTCTACGAGAAATGATATTTTATATAAAGTCTGCTGATTTAATTCTTAACATGGGATCTCATGCTTCTTTTTACTCTTTCAGTCAAAAAAAAAAAAAAAAATCTTGCGTTTTTGCTTTTCTGTTTTCTAGTCTACAGAGATACAATTTAGTCTGGAAATATTTTATAAAAAAAAAAAACTAAAAAAAAATATATACCCTAATAAACATTTACAAGTGCACGAATGAAGTAGATTGATTTGAGATGCAAGCAGCTAAGATTGTTTTGAGAAAACATGAAACTAAAAAAAATTAAATTGTCATTAAATTTGTAGTTTCTGCGATGTTAACAGAATCTTTGATAGGTAAAGGAAGCAGACAAAAAAGTTAAACATCTTTTTTTCTTTTGCACGAGAAGTAAGGGCACGGCAGTTGCACGAAGTTGCTACTTAACAAGTCTGTTTTTTTGCTCGTTAGCGCTTGACCAATAAGATAGAAAGAGTTTTTCTTGCTTGTTTAGAAAAGTTTTGCTTTTTTATAGGAACATGTGTTTTACAAATTTTTATTCTTCATTTAAAACTACCAAGTGTCGGCTTGGAATTTCTGCCTTGTTATGAAATTTAAAATTGTCATTAAATTTGTTTTAGCTAAGGTCAAGTCAAAGAGGATTAAAGACAAAGAGACAGCTAGTGAAAACGAAATGTAAAGAGAGAAGGGTGCAAGAGAAAAACTGTTAGGTGAACAAAAACAAACTTAATATGTTTCTATGCTTTATTATCTCTCCACTATTATAGTTTTGATTTGACATTTTGTCTCTTTCTCCTAACAACTGCTTAATATTTTTTCATCTCATTTTGCTTTTCCAACTTTAGTTACTACCACTTTTTTATGTTATTTTTTTATTTGCCTTTAATCCATTTGGTTCCTTCTAATAAATGCTATAAATGTGCATTTTAGCTTTTGGTAGGTTAACTTTTTCTATTAAGATTCTCAAATAGAAATTAGATAGAGTATTAGATACGAATTCAGATGAATCCAATAGCTTTTGCTTAACATTCTTACTTATATTATAAAACTCATTAAACATAGGCAAATATTTAATTATAAACTCAATAATTAAGATTAACTATGGCTCTATGAGCTCATGGTAAATTCAAAACTAATAAACTTCAAATTCTAACGGCATATATTTTTTGCTTCATGGTCTCCCAAAAAAGGGCCAAATAATATTTTATCTAATTATATTGGGACAAAAGTTATGGTGCAGACGACAATACTTAGCAAAAATAAGAAGACAAAAAATGTGGGCATTTTTTTGTTGACCAAATGAAACATAGCGCGTATGAGAAAATAAATCTTGTTTATGATCTGATTTATTAATTTATAGTCATCACATGAAGCATTAAGAGGCAAACAATCTACCATGCAAAATGGTTTTTGTCTCCTTAATTCCAGATGTCACCATAATTCTTTTCATTTAAATGATTATATTCAAAAGTATCCGTGAAACTTCTGGATTCTCAACTATTTTTTAAAGTCTCGTAATTAATTATTTGCATTTTATTCTAATCAAAATGGTATGATTTTGAATGCAAAAGTGAATCCAAGATCTAAAGTCAATGCGTTCAGAATGAGTGTGAACTTGTTAAATATTTACATTTAAGATATTTTTTAAAATATGCATATATAGATCGAACTGAATCCAATGAATTCAATTGAACTTACAAGATCATCCTAAATCCGCCTCCATTTGAATGATCTTAGGGCCTGACTCACCCTCCGTGGACGAACCTTGTGGAGGAACTCTTAGATTTTCGGGGCATTGGATTCTCACCAATGTTTGTGTTACTCAAGCTGACATTCTCGCTTCCGCTTCGTCCACCGCAACTCGCGCGAAGGCTTCGCTCTAAGGCCTAACACTTCCATACCGATGTATTTTTACATTCCACAGATCGCTTAGCACCGTTCATCTTCGGCGCAAGAACGCTCGATCAGTGAGCTATTACGCACTCTTTCAAGGGTGACTTGCTTTTAGGCAAACCTCCTGGCTGTCTCTGCACTCCTACCTCCTTTGTCACTACCTCCTTTGTCACTGAGCGATCATTTAGGGGGCCCAACTAGTGATCCGGGATGTTTCTCTTTCGACAATGAAACTTATCCCCCATCGTCTCCTGACTAGCCGACCTTGACCCCTGTTATTTCGCGGCCACCATGACGTATTCTCTAGCAATATTGGTATAAGTCTTTCAAACAATATAAGTTTGAAGGGTGAATTCAGTTGAACATGCTCTACATCCGCATCATCAAACTACCTTGTGTGTGGTAATAACATTGAATTAGTACAAGAGAAAATATTAGAATGTCAAAGTATGTACTCTTAATTTTGTGTACTATCTTTCCTATTATTGAATATCAAAATAAGGCTACAAAATTTCATTCAAAATCACATGCCAAAAAGAATAATATTCTCAATCCAAACATAGAAAACTTTGAAGGCCTTTGGAGCTTACTTGTCTCTCTAATCAAATGATTAATTTCCATTTAACAGGTTGTCACCTTTAACACAAGCACTAATCTGTATTAGTTGTTTGGTTAATTATCTACCTAAAGAAGGGCCCAATTAATGACCTAATCCGCATGACTTGTGTCATTAGTCATTAACCCTTATATGATTACCCAACATGATTGATGTTTTAACCATAAAAAGTCATTTGGTCCTTGAAAAACAACGTATGGGAACTCTAATTTGTTCTTTTTATTTACTACTCCCTCAGGTCCACAATAAGTGACCAATTTGCTTTGGCACGTCTATTAATAAAATACTAAATTCTATACAAAAATACCTAGTATGACTAAACTACCCTTAATTAAATATTTAATGTGAGGAGTAAGAAAACTTTTTAGTGATATGTACATAAGGATAATTTTGTAAAAACAAATTAAATTTTTTTATTATATAAATGGACACTTGTTGTGGACCAAAATAAAAAAGTAAATTGGTCACTTATTGTGGACCGGATAGAGTAATTAATTAGGGAATTTTTACATTCCTATGTTATATAGTAAACTATATTACCCTCCATGCTTAACTTTTAATATAATTACCTTCAATATACCTAATTACCATTTATGTACCATTTTAGGATTTTAATGGTATTAATAGTCTCCGAATTTTACTCAACCATATATTCCCACTCCCCCAAGTTTCTCTCTCCAAATCTCACCACCTCACTCATGTATCAAACCACACCCCACGATTTCCTCTTCAATCACCCACGATTTCCTCTTCTAAAACCAGCGAAAATCTGTAACCCCTTCCACCATTGACAACCATTAAAAAGCTTTGAAGCTTTGAATTCGAATTTGGGTTTTCAAAAGACATTTGTTTGTTTGGATTAGATGTTGTTGCAAAGAATTGAGAATTCTCTCTACGTCTCTCTCTATCTCTCAATCCCAAATTTCAGTAATATAAAGCAAAGGAAAAGAGAGCAACAATTCCACCATTGACAGCCATTAAAAAGCTTTGAAGCTTTGAATTCGGATTTGGGTTTTGAAAATCATTATTTGTTTGGATTGGGTGTTGTTGAAAATAATTGGGAATATAGTTTGGAGTTTATATCTCAATTTTTGAGGGGTTTTGGTGAAGATTAGATTTGGTTTTGGCTGAATTTCAGATTGAAGAAGAAGAAGAAGAAGAAGAAGAAGAAGAAGAAGAAGAAGAAGAAGAAGAAGAAGAAGAAGAAGAAGAAGAAGAAGAAGAAGAAGAAGAAGAAGAAGAAGAAGAATTGAGATTCTTATTCTTCGAGTTTCAATATGAAATTCAGCCAAAACTAAGTCTAATCTTCACTAAAACCCCTCAAAATTGAGATATAAACTCCAAACTATATTCTCCATTATTTTCAACAACACCCAATCCAAACAAATAATAATTTTTGAAAACTCAAATTCGAATTCAAAGCTTCAAAGCTTTTTAATGGCTGTCAATGGTGGAAGTGCTCCTCTCTTTTCCTTTGCTTTGTATATGATTTCTATAACTTTTTCAGATGTATCGATCATTAATTGTTGTGCTATTGTAGAAATCAATAGACTATAACTCGCATCCTCGTCGACTACAATGCCATCGACCTACAACAACAACAACAACAACCCAGTATAATCCCACAAGTGGGGTCTGGGGAGAGTAATATGTACGCAGACCTTACCCCTACCCCGAAGGGTAGAGATGCTGTTTCCAGGAGACCCTCGGCTCAAAAGCAACAGAAGCCGATATATTAGTACCATAAAAATGCATAATAAAAATGCATAATAAAATACCAGCAATACAATAGATATGAAATACAGAATACGAAATACTAAAACGATGGCTGGTATAGTAAAACTAGCAGGTAAAGCCCTGCATCAATAGACGACCAATGACATTCTTAGTCCAACTCCTAACTGGCTAGTCTCACTCTATTGTGCTGTAGAAATATTCACAACTCTCCCCTAACCTACAACCTTAATACTCGACCTCCATACTTCCCTGTCAAGGGCCATGTCCTCAGTAATCCTAAGTCGCGCCATGTCCTGTCTGATCACCTCTCCCCAATACTTCTTAGGTCGTCCTCTACCTCTCCTCGTGCCCACTACAATGTCATCGACCTAAAATTCTCTAAATCTCCCATAGCTATCCTAATTCCCATTCAGTTGTAGTATAATTGAGATTTTGGACATAATTGCGTTTGTTGCAAAAGAATTGTAGAAGATTTAGTCGTTTTTGATTTGTGAAATCAGAAAAAATGTTGAAACACAGTGTATCGCAAAAACAGAGTCGCTAAACTTTGAATCGAAACAGCCGATAATATTAATGCGTGATTTGCATTGTAAAATATCTGAAAGAATATCTAATTCCCCAATATTAGTGTGCCTAAATAAGGAAGCCTACAGCTACAATGATTCCTTATTTAATGAATTATCTATATTTTGTAGAAATATTATTAGCATGGGGGGTAATATGCAAACAATGAACATATTTGGTAATATAGTTTCTTTTATGGTATAGGAACGAAAATTTCCCATTAATTAGTTCCTTGTTCTAGTTCCTATATAGGGTACACTTTTAGCCTGCGGCCGGAACTATTTACATCAGATAGCCGTAAAAGTGTACAAAATGCAAAAATATATATTTTTCGGCTATTATTTAAGAGCGGCTATATAGTATTATATTAGTAGGTAATTTCCTCCATCAAGTTCTTTCTCTTTTTAAAAATAAATAAATAAATAAATGGCGTTGGAAGAGAGAACAATATTGCAAGTAGCAAAAATTGATAATAGTAGTCTTTTTCTCCAAACTTGTTTATACATAACGTTAGGGAAAAAATCATTAAGTCTAACTTAAACGATTGTTGTGTTAACTTACCTCTTGAACCAATCTAACAAAAGATACGTGTCATGTTATTATTGATTTGGTATAAATATGGGGCGCAAATAAATCCACCATCTAACACTACTAATTTGAGTCAATTTCACTGAACCCTCGTTTCACCATGTTCAAGCCAAGGTTATAGAATAGAATAAGGTGATTCTCCCTCTTGAATGTACAAGTCAAAAATATTTTAAGCCAGCTTATAATAACTAATAATCATTATATTATTATTATTAGAGTACAAAAATTACGTGATGGGGTAGGTAGGAACTCAAATCATGTTTGTTTTTTGAGTCACTCAAACAAAGTTTTTAGTGCTTAAAGTGATATCGAAAAGGATATTGTCTCAACTATGTAATATCATGAACTAACTTGTAATATACTATTAAAGTATATTACAATGAATCATCGATAACATAAAATGTATTTACACCGACGTCTGTATATATAAATTACTTCCAAAACAGATACATGAAAATTTCAATGGACGTATAAGTTAACACAAACACATATGTATGGCAAAATTTCAATGTCCGCCAACGTGTCAACTTATGAGTTGAGTTTACATCAAATGCGTATATAAAACAAAAAATTAAACAAAAATAGTAAAGGAAAATACGTCATTTCCTAAGCTTATTTAATCTTTCCTTGTCATATTCGAAAGCAAGGCATTATCCACAACTTCCATTTCATGCTCTTTGGAAGAAAGTGACAAGAAACTTTTTCAAAGACTGAATCAATCATCCTACCTTATAGCCAACCCCACCAAAAAAAAAACAGCCAAGAAAAAACAAAAGGAAAAAAAAAAAAAGAAGAAAAAACACATACATCCCATCAAATGGTCTTTGTTTTCATTTTTAAGAATCGAATTTCAGACGAAAAATAGATACTTTAATCCTATTATTATAAATATGTGATTTAATTTAGTGTGACATATATATATTAGGCCCCGTTTGTTCATAAAAAAAATTCAAAAATGTATTTGTCCATAAACTTTGCAAGTTTTTTGAAATTTTTCGAAAAGTGGTTTTGACCACTTTTTTTAAAAAAAAATTACAAAACCTTTTTTTTTCACTCACAAAATTGCAATATTTTTTCAAGTGAAAGCATATTCAAATATAATTTCAAATTTTAAATATTATTTTTCAACTTAACCCCAAATATTACTTTTTTCAAAGATTATAGTAATTTTTATAACCAAATGCCAACTTATAGTAAATATCATAAAAGAGAGGTCAAATTTTGAAAAAGAAAATTATTTTTTCAAATATGTATAATATTTAATGATATTAAAATAAATATTTTATAATTTGTGATATAGTAATATTCGAAAAGTAATAGACAGTGACGGGAAGGTTCTTACCCGAGGAAAATAAAATGGTATTATGACACAGACTGAAAGAGAAATCTTAAAATAATAATAAATTGGGGCACACAGAGTTAGATATTTTGAAATAATTTCTAGAATTGTGCCATAGACAAATCCTCTTTAATTCCTTCGTATGCTCAAAGATCACTATTGTGTATACATTCGGCTCAAATGTCACTGTGTGCAAAGAAACTATATACTATATAATTATTATTTTTTATTTCTTAGGATATTAAGTCAAGAATAAAAATGTTCATATTGTAATATCCGAACTTCTGAAGTTAAGTAGGTCGTATCTATGAAAAACGAATTTTATGAATGAGTAACTTTCTCTTTCATTTTATACGACATAATTTCTTTTTTAGTTCATACCAAAAAATAATAATTCTTTTAATATGTTTAGTATAATTTTACGTTAAATTTTTTATTTTAATTCTTTTCTACATGGTTTAGAATCACACAAATATAATACAACAAAAACAACAATACTCAGTATATTCTGAACAGGTGGGTATGGGGAGAGTAGTGTGTACGCAGACCTTACCCCTACCTAATGAAGGTAGAGAGGCCGTTTCAATCACACAAATATAATACTTCTACCATATTTAAGACAATGCAATATTTGATTAGCCATAGTAATTTTTTTCAAAGTGAAATTTTGGAGAAAAGCAATTTTTTTTTCAAGTTGAAAATATTTAAAAATTAGAGTTGTGTTTGAACATGAATACAATTCGGAGCTATTTTTGAATTTTTGTGAGTGTTTCGAAATGATTTTTTTTAAAAAATAGCTTTTTGAGTTTTTTAAATTCCGAAAAATATCTGAAATTCAACTTCAAGTGAAATTTAAAATTTCATGGCCAAACATTAATTTAGAAAATAAAAAAAAATTCATTTTTTATGGCCAAACGGGCTCTTATTATCTGGTTGTTATTCATGCTTCTTTTTTGTGGCTTCCACACTATTTCAACACTATTGTGACTAGGGGAGTACATAAGCCGGGTTGGTTCGGATTTTACAATTACCCAATCAAATCAATTATGTCGGGTTATTAAATCTAAAGACCAAACCAAACCAATAAAACTCGGGTTTTTCAATCTCGTTTTTTCTCGGGTTTTCAGGTTTTTCGGATTTTTCGGTAAAATCTTCGTAGAACAAAACATATAACTTGTGCTCAGAATATTTCTTTAATCCTAGTAAGATACAATTATATAAAGTATTTTTTTAAAAAAATAATACAAATATGGGATGTGTCATGGCATTATCCTAAAATATTCAATAATAAAGACAATAAAATTATGTAATATAAATATTGCTTATTAAAAAGCCATAATAAAAATAAATATAATATAAAAGTACTAAATCATGCTAAAATAAGTAGACTAATAAGAGAGTATTAATTACATGACTAAACGCTAAAGAAAAAATAAAAATAGGTTATGCATTTTTATCTAAATTATTGCAAAACAAAAAATAGATATTCAATACATTCCCGTTCGTAGTATTGAATTGAATGTCTTTTGTTAGCATTAGTATTGATTTGATTTTGGTTTGGGCTTTTGTTAGCATTATATAATTTACTAATATTAATGGCTATAAAACTTATTGGAACATTCAAAAGTTCTAAGTCCAACCTTGAAATAAGACCTTAAAAGATAAAATTCTGAAAAAATTTAAGAAATATTTATAAATTACATCACAATAAGTATATTTATATATTAAATATAAAAAATTTATATATGTAATGTCGGGTTGGTTTGGTTTCGGTTTGACTTTCTTTAGTTAAAACCAAACCAAACCAGTTATGGTCGGATTTTTTTTTCCAACACCAAACCATAGTCGGGTTTTTTTTTCTCGGTTTGACTCAGATTATCGGGTTGGTGCAGTTTGTCGGTTTTCTTTGTACACCCCTAGTTGTGACTATGTTTATCGAAAAAAGTCTATATTCTCGCCAGGATTGGGATAAGATCTCCGTTTATATTATTCCGGAAGTAGATAGTAACTAAACCAAAGGATCCTCTAATTGGGTGAGATTAAAGTAGAAAAATAGAATAAAGTCAACCATCAAAGAAAACAGGAAATGGGTGTTTTATTAAATCGAAACCTACGACGACAAACTCACACAGCTACATCCTACAACTCTAAACACTGTATTATATTAGTCTGTTTCTCAGTTTTGCTGTTCCAGCAACTCCTTTTCCTTTCTTTTGCTGTCTTCTTCTTGCCTGTGTCTCCTTCACGCGCGTGAAACACTTTCTACTGTGTAAGAAAAAGACCCACTTCATGATGATGTTGACGTGTCGTTCTCTGAATGCTTCCACCACCTTTTTCTTTTTTTCATTTATTTGTAAACATCTCGCATTCATGCCAAAAGATATGATATCCTAGTGCAAACTAGCATTCACGCAGGATCTAAGAAAGAGTCACACCGTAAGGAATGTGAATAGAAATCTACTCTAATGAAAGATAGCCTTCACTTAGGATCGGAAGAAGGGTCAAATCGCAATGGGTATATAGATAGGGGTGGATTTATAGCCCAAATCATGGATCACCGGAATTCATGGTCGCTCCGTCAAATTAGGTATTCTATGTACGTATTTTTTAGAACTGATTTAATATTATCTGTTGACACTCATGCTCTAAAAAGATAAATGGTGCACTTGGTTGATTATTAGGTTTCCACCTCTACATATTGATAATCTATACTAACACAAGCATTAATAGCTACTTTACGGCGCCAATAAGTTACACAAAGATAATTTTACCATTTTGGCTCTATAATTTATATTATACATACTCCGTATTATTTGTATAAGTATAATATGAAAACAAAAAATAACTTGTCAGATATAGCTGTAATGGACCCCATGGTTTTTGGTTACACGGTTAACGAGGAGATCTAATAAATCGGAGGGAACGAAGACAAGTTTTACGAATTACGATTTGGATTTTGTGTGCGGGGGAGGAGGGGTGGTTTTGGTATTTCAGTTAGTAGTTATTTGGGGCTAGGGTAGTGTGTCTTTTTATCCTTAGAATGATTTTTTGGCAGGGGTTTGTAGGGAAGACAATAAAAGAATCGAAATTTCAACATTGAGTGGATGTTGTTTATTTCGAATTATTTTTATGTTCTAACTTGGGATTCCATTTTTTCTTGTTTTTTTTTTTAAATTTTAATATCTCTTTTATTAAGTCCAAAGGATGGGTGGAGTTATGTCAAAAAAATCTTCGGGTACAAATTTCAAATATTTGGTTAATAATAAATGAGTTTATGACTTTTCCAAGATGGATTGATCAATAAATAATGTAAATTGAAATTAGATAAGTAGAATGGATAATGTGTTAGGATCAACAGATTATTATAAACGTATGGTTTTATATACAATTAGTAATTAAATTGAATGTAAAATTACAATATCGCTTGATGCATGAGAGTCTCAGACATAATAGATGTAAAATTTATTATATACTCCTATTTAATTTGTTGGAAATATAATTGTATTTAGTGAAACTACTTGTTGACGTGTTAAGTTACTTAAGCTTTTTCTTCAATATTTAATGTATCTAAAAAGTTTATTTTTTCTAAATCATTTGACCCCGTCCTTTTAGAAAGAGGATAGCAATTCTTTTCCAGCGCTTTAATGTTGAGTTTAAAGAGTAACCTATAAAAAAAAAATACTGATCTAATTAATTAAAATTATATTATACGTTAAATTTCTTAGATTCAACTTGTTAGGTAAAAATATTCAAAATAAGAAATTCGCCATGTAACGATTAAAAAAGAAAAAGGAGAGAAAGAAGATTGCTCGTAGTAGTTTTTGTTGTGTGCAACTTCACTTCACTTATAGAATAATCCAGTAGTATATAATAATAATACTAACAATAATCATGTTGATTAGAATACAAGTTTTAGTACCATTTCTTATTACGGCAAGTGGACTTTATGATTGGTTGGGGTATATACACCAAAAAAATCCTTAACATGGTAGGGTCTGTAATTAATTAGTCCCTGAACACTATCTAAACCAATCAATAAATTCAAGAAAATGTCACTAAAAAATCTAATATTAAACACCATGTTCACCAAATCTACACGCTAAAATTATCATTCTCTAGTAATTACGAAAAAAGTGAAAAAATCAATAGAAAAAAATATTCTTCAAATGATACCATAAGCAAAAATTAAAGTCACTACAAATTATAAAACTATAAGCAATTAAAACCCTTTTTTAAAAAATAAAAATAAAATTAACGTATCAATCTTTCTTGGAAGAATAACTATAATGGTGGGTCCAAGTATAGGCATAGCAACATCTTTTAAATTTGAGGCTAAGGGAATAATAGCTTTACATGGCCCATTAATGAAAACATATAGATTGCTACATTGATTAGCAAAAGGATAAAACAAATGTATTACCACTACTTTACCACTTTATACTAAAGTAACAATGAAGTTTATATCTTCCAATGAAATGTTAAGAAATGAGCTCAATGAAGGTGAGCGGAACCAGCGACGGAGTCACGATTTTCATTAAAGGGGTAAAAAAAAAAACTTAAAGATGCGAAGAAGTCAAAGGGATTTTTTCTTTTATATTATATATACAGTGTAATTTTTCGGCAAAGAATGTCAAATGAACTCCCTTCCGATCCCCTAGCTCCGCTACGATTTCATTAAAGGGGTCAAAAATAAATAAAAACTTAAATATGCGGAGAAGTCAAAAGGTTTTTTTTTTCTTTTACCTTAGATATACAGTGTAATTTTTTGACAAAGGGAGTCGGATGAACTCCCTTTCGATCTTTTAGCTCCGCCACTTAATGGGACCGTACTTGAAGTCATAAGTGAACAACTACAACAATAACAAACTCAGTGTAATTCCATATATAGGGTGGGGAACTATAGAGAAAAAATGCTCTTGTTTCACCAATGTTGACATATAGATAATGGTTCCATGTTTTAAATGTTTAATCATGAAATTAAGGGTTAATTAAGGGAGTTGATTAGTTGGTTGGTCTATTTAGATTTGGCAAGTGGCAAAAATTAACACAGCTAACGTGTTTACGTAAGAAATATATAATAGTTCAGTAATTATTTTGGCTTTATTAAGTTTCCAATTACCATGTGAAATGGAGTGATATTCTAAACTTGGCTTGAGTATTTTCAATCATTTAAGGGTTGTTGCTTAATGACATCTACTTACCAATCCGTAGCTTCCGTTGATAATACTTCACTTATTGCGTTGTATTGCTACTTCAAATAAGATATTTATGTTGATTGTTACTTAAATTTTAGTGTATTGTATTGTTAAAAAGTGTTATTTTACATAATAGTTAATTTGATATGATCGTTTCGTTATTTTATTTTATTTTTTCATTTCATCTTGTCCTTCTTTATTATTAAATAATCATATTTTATCATTTGTCTTACCTTATGTATTCTATTTTTTTTTTTGTAATGTTGTAAGTTTATTCTTTATGTTGCTGGTGCGTGACATCACGAAACGGCAGCAAAATACAATCTATACAAATATTATATTTAATAAAATAACTTAATTTATAGAATATGATACATTATGAAACATGTTGTAAGTTTGGGGGGTAGGATCAATGAGACATGTGACAATGTCCAAACAAGTTATTAAGCTTTAAAGATACGCAAAAAATTTGAAGAGCTTTCCCAAATTTAATACTCCCTCCGGTCCACAATAAGTGACCAATTTACTTTTTTATTTTGGTCCAAATAAGTGTCCATTTATATAATCAAGACAAAATTCAATTTAATTTATCAAAATTACCCTTATGTACTTATCCCTAAAAAGTCATTTACTCCTCACATTTGAGAAGGGGAGTAAGTGGAGAAGTTTTATTTTGTGTCTCATACAACTTATACTAATTGTATGAGGCTCCTTTTTGTCTCACAAATTTGTGAACCCCAATCTTACACTTCTGGGTCCACAGAAATTTGTGAGACAAAAAAATTGCCTCATACAACTAGTGTCAGTTGTATGAGATACAAAATAAAAAATTTCGGAGTAAGTGGTACTATAACTATGATGCAACATTTAATGAAGGGTAGTTTAGTCACACTAACTATTTTCGTCTAGAATTTAGTATTTCCTTAATGGGTGTGCTCAAAGTAAATTGGTCACTTATTGTGGACCGGAGGGAGTAATTACAACAACAATAACAACAATGACATACTCAGTGTAGTCCCACAATTGGGGTCTAGGGATGATAGAACTTACGCATACCTTATAAGTGCTATTAAAAAAAGGCATAAAGGTTGTTTCCGATAGACCCTCAACTCAAAAAGTGGGGAAGGGAGGAGCAATAACAAGCAAGCAGATATGACAATCAAAACAAAAATACAAAACTAGCCAAATGTAATACAATTAGAAAACTGAAACACAGGACAACAACAAGTAGTAACAGAAGACTAGGGGCATGAAAAAAAAAAAAACAGAAGGCACCTAGTGGTGTATCAAAGCTAGTGCTACAGACAAGGACAACACTTAGGCACCTAACCTGTTACATTTATTCTCAACCTCCACACATTTCTATCTATGGTCATGAGTGAGCTAGAGCAATGCCATATCTTGCCTAATCACTCTCCGATACTTATTTTGCCTACCTCTACTTCTCCGTTGACCCTCTCATGCCAACCTCTCGCACCTCCTCACTGGAGCATCATTGTCTCTCTTTTTCACATGCCCGAACCATCTAAGTCTCGCCTCCCGCATCTTGTCCTCCACAGGTGCTACACCCACCTTGTCCTAAATAGCTCTATTTTTAATTTTATCTAACCTGGTATGCCCGTACATCCACCTCAACATCTTTATCTCCGCCACCTTCATCTTCTGGACATGAGATGTCTTGACCGGCCAACACTCCACCCCATACAGTATAGTCGGTTGAACCACTGCTCTATAGAACTTACCTTTAAGTTTTGGTGGTAGTTTCTTATCACACAAAACACCGAAAGCGAGCCTCCATTTCATCTATTTCGCCCAATACGGTGTATGACATCCTCGTCAATCTCCCCTTTCCCATGTATAATAGACCTAAGGTACTTGAAACTTTCTCTCCTAGGGATGACTTGTGAATCAAGCCTCACGTCTTCGTCCTCTTTCTAAGTCACGCCACTAAACTTACACTCCAAGCATTTTGTTTTAGTCCTGCTCAACTTGAAACCTTTAGACTCCAAAGTATATCTCCAAACCTCTAACCTCTCACTAATACCACATGAATTAATAAACGTATAATTTCGTAATTTCTATTTATTTGTGAACTTATAATTCTGTATAGAACAGACGCTCATCATCCTTGTTGCTTGAGAAAATTCACCTAACTAGCCATACAAAGTTTTTCACTTTTTTTCGGTCAGCGTTTGACCATGAAATTTTTAATTTTCACTTGAATATGAATTTAAGAATTTTTCGAATTTTTGAAAAACTCCAAAAGACTGTTTTTCAAAATTTTCACTTCAAATCACTCACAAAAATTTAAAAATAGTTCAAAACTATATTCATGTCCAAACACAACTCTAACTTTCAAATACTATTTTCACTTGAATTTTTTTTTTTACTTTTTCCCGGAATTATACAATCTTATGTCCAAACGCCCATTTATAATCATCATTTGATGACGACTTTGCGAACACGAGAAAAGACAAAAATCACACAAATTGCCATTTTAATGTGTCATGATATTAGGATGTTACATCATAATTCCCATCTATTTTCGTCATTTCTTTTAAAAGAAAAAGAAAACAATGCTCCATTTATATTGTTTATTTTGGTAAGTGGTACGAAACTATGCTTCTGTAGGATTTTGAGTTTTTTTTTTCTTCTTTTGGTTGATTGTTTTATTTATAATTGTGATATTTTATCGAATTTGTATTTATCTTGATTGTTTTATGCGGTAATTGTTATTCTTATCATTACGGGTAACACATAACTCTATAATGAGGCTTGGACAGATAAGAAAAATTAATTAGTATTTTTTGTCTCTACTAAAATTTGAACTATTATCTCTAAAATTTATACTTACTTTGATTTATTGATCACAATATCACGTATTTAAGTTTCTTTTTGTTAATTGTTCTAATTTCCTTGTCACTTTCACTATGTATATGTCCAAAGAAATATTTTAGCTAGATAAGTTTTTGACGTCATATCCTTCTCTAATTTATATTTTCAAATGGGTGTTGATAATATTCAAAATTTGTTGGTTTCGATCCAATTTTATACTCACAATCTGTCGTTAATCAAAAGGTATAATCATTTGAATATATTCATCAACTAGCTTACCCTATTATAATAAACAATTCTGAATAATTTCTACTACAGATGACTCGTTCAAATTCAAGGAGAGAAAACTCACCTAAGCCAAATTAGACAAACCATGCACAATATTTTTGTATTTATTAATATCACAAGGAATCGTCTAATGATGGTCAAACTAATCATGGCTTTTAATATAAATAATTAGTTTTATAACTTTATTTAACACTATTTAGCATACCATTCATTTACTATTTTAACACTTTAATATTCCTTTTTTAATTTTAGACTAGACACAAGAGTATATTTGGGGTTGGGAAAGTGAGGTGTATAGCGACCCCCCCCCTTCCAACCCCACCCCACCCAACTTTACACAACTAATGGGATGCCCACATCATCAATTACCTTGCAAGAATAAAGTGTAGGATAAGCATGTCAAGTAAGTGGCGCATTTTAGCACCTAGCCTTACTTTTTTACGCCGATTAATCGCCGATTTTCCTAGTTAGCTCCCTTTAGGTCGTAGGCCGTATTATCAAAAGCAGAGATACCTCTGTTTTTCTTTTCTTTTCTATTTTCTTTTCCTCTTCTCCATGTGAACTGAACCAAAACCAACTGGCATTTTCCCACAACCATTCTTTTCTTTCTTCTTTTCTTTTGTTTTTCCCTCTCCCACTCTATATCTACTACTACTACTAGCCTAGTATGTAATTAGAGAATTGGTAGTAACTACGGATGTAAAATTAAAAATTTATGAATTCTGATTTTATCCTCAAATTTAATGTAGGTTAGTTATTAGATTCATATAATAAATTTTCTAATAAAAAAAAAGAGATTTACTTTTACAAATAGCACAAATACACAAATAAAATTTAAGCAAAATTTACTGGATTAGTTGGACCGTACTTAATATTATAGCTCCATCTTAACTAGTATTCCTTTCTCTCATTTTATATGGCACAATTTTAGTTTTAGTTTATTATGAAAAAAACAACATCTTTCCATATTTTAAAATAAGTAACTGTAGTTATGGTTACATTATATTATTATAACTGAAAAGTGATAGTGAACAAATGAAGCATCATAAAACACAGTAAATGGCTGAGTCATTTTCAATCCTTATAGAGGCAAAGATATTATTAGACAAGAAATGATGTAACAAATTTGTATTGTAAAGTGTAACATCTGAAGAAATGCTTAATTTTATGATTAAATTTGGTGCAAATGATAAATATGTGATGATTTTGATTTTTTTCTTTTGCTTTTGTATGTTTTTTTTCTCAACCTTCCCCACTTGGATGATGAGATAATGATGTACTCCAACCTCAACAGCATATACTCAAACACCAAAAACTCAGGAGAGAGAGAGAGGGGAGAGAGAGGTTGTTTTTAGAAAATAAAGGTACTTTCTTTTTATCCCACAAACAAACTGATCATTCATTCCAGTTGTGTTTGCAGTGAAACACAACTGGGATTTACCTCATTTCTATCCATTATGAGATTTTCTGGCAAAAAGTTTTGATCTTGATAGCTTCTTTTGCTTTTTCTGTTTGCTGCTCTACTGTGCTACTGTTGGGTGAAAATAGGAGCTTGATATAGGAAAGAATTCAGAGGGAACTGAATATAGAAAAGAAAAAAAAACTTCTTTTTTCTGTTCCATTCAGTGATTTCATTACAGCTTTGCCAAAATAACATCTGGGTTTTTTAACCACTTGCTGTCTTTAGCTTTTGATGGGATTTTATTGCTTCTTGAGTGAGAAAATTCAATCTTTTTATGTTCAAGAATCTGTTTTTAGCCAATTTCAGAGGTGGGGTTTACAGAAGAGTCTTGAAAACAATAAGTTTCAGCTTTTTTTCTTGAAATTATGAGCTGTGTTTGTAGAGAATTGACTGAAATTCAGGTCAATTATTGAAGATAAAGGGTTGTTCTTGAAAGGGTCATTGACTTTTAATGAGCTTTTCTGCTTTAAGTGGCTTTGCTCTTAAGCTGTCAAGGCATTTTCTGAAGATATGTAGGTGGATTTTATTAAAGATGTCAATAAATTGCAAATTGTTGGGAATGAATGGAAGCTTCTCTTCAAGTTTTAGGCTGAAGAAAGCCAAAGAGTCTTTGCAAGGACCAAATTGTGGGTGGAGTTGGCAAAGAAAGCTTTTGTTTTTGTGGCTCATTTTCTTTGGAATTGGATTTGTTTGGTTGGTTATTAGCTTAAATGGTGTGGTTTATAGTTGGAAGCAGGAGATTTCAGAACCAAATGAAGATAAATCTTATTTTCTTCTAGAACATTTCAATGTCACCAAGCAGCAAATTCAAGCTTTAGCTACCTTATTCTTTGAAAAAGATCAGGTATCCTGCAGTTACTTTGAATGCTTTTGATGTCCTTTTCTTTTGACATTTGAATAGTTGCTGCTATGTTTATATTCTGTTCTGTCACAACTAGTAAAATTTTCTGCAAGGAGAAGGAAAATTTAGAAGATTGCAGATGTAGTGAGAGCTAATTCAATTACATTTAAAAAAATTTAGCTATATGGGGTTAAGTTGCAGACTTTCCGTGTTTGATCTTAACTGCTGAGAGTCTTTCATCTGAGTGAAACCTTATGGCATTTTAAGGAAACCCGCAAGCTATTCATATTTATTAAGGTGCTGGTATTTGTTAAGGTGCTGGTTTCAAATTGGGAAAAGAGTTCCTAAGTTCTCCCGGTATAATCGTGGATGTGGGCATCCAGCATTTCCCTTCCGTCAATTTGTTCCTTCTTCTTGCCTTTTGTTTGTTACTGTTTGCATGGAGTTAAGTAGACACACTCACTTTTATTCATTGAAATTTCACTTATTTTCATTTTTCAGTTAGCACCCTGTAGATCAGATAGGCAAGGTGAATGTTTGAACTTGGTTGGAAGTGTTTGATACTTCGTAAAAGATTTACTCCAATTATAGGCATTCCAATCATTGAAGAAAGCTTCCTTCCGTAAATCAATATGCAGCTGGAATTTGCCCCTCCTACATTGCTAATGTGTAATGGTGTGGCTCTTATGGTTATATTCTCATTTTTGCAAATGGGAAAGCAGTTTGGAATTGCGATTTCCTTAAAAGGTGAAAAACCAAAATTAGGTCTTAGGTAATAACATGTCTCTAATGACCTACCAAAATTTGTTGCATTGCATTGCCTTCTGAAGCCACCGATTGTTTGCTTATTCCAACATGTAACAAAAAATTGTCGGCAGAAATTAAAATTCAAAATAAATGTCCCTCACTTAACATCTTGATTAGAAAAATCAAATACTTTAAACACCTTCAGAAGGTATCTTTGAGAACTTCCTCTAGTTCATTAAAGTTAGCTAGTTTGTAGAGTAAATTTGGAACTCATAAGCGCACTCACCTTAGCTCCTGTAAATTTAACATCATATACAAAACAAACGTTTCAGGCTTGGCTGGGGAAAAGGGAGAAGAGATGAGTGAGTAGAAAAGAGATGGGCAAAATTAATGAAGGGAGTTTTGCCATAGGAAATATAGCTATTGCTTTCTACTTTGGATGGCAGCTTTAGAAATGTAACCTGAAGTTCTGGAATAACATGATAAGCATGGCTTGACGTGTTGTATTACTTGAATGTCACTTTTACTGCTCCTTTTTTTCGGTACTACCTTAGAGACTTTTCTAATATTTGATTTCTGAATTATCAAAAAGAAAATAGTTGTTGAAGGGAAAAGAAAAAAAGAGGTCATCTTTTCATGCTGTTCCCTTTCTTATGCTTAACGATTAGATATCTCTGTTTATATAATTGACCTCAGTGATCTTAACTGTGTAGATTTCATCCTTGAAATGCTCAAAAGGTCCTGGGCAGGAAATGCCTATGAGTACTACCATTACTTGCCTTCTCAAGGTGCTAGGTTCAGAGAATCTGAAGTACGAGCAGCAATATGAGATGGCCGTAGAGAACTTTCAAGCAAAAGGCCAGTGCCCAGTTCCAGATGAGGATGCACTGAGAAATAGTGACATTTCACTAGATGACAAGTCGTTGCCATTTGTTTTGCATCGTTTATCTTCACTAGTCTCAGCAGACCCTCAGTTCTTTCAAAAGGTGAGCCCTTATGAGTGATTAGAAATTGATCTTTAAAATCTTTGCCTTGCGGTTGAGGAAAATTCCATCTCGATTTAGTTGGTTATGTTCATGAAGTCTTTGCACAAACTAATAGTTTACTTAATTGGGGCTCTGTATATTCTTACTTCTCTGTACATTGGACTTTATGGCCAGGAAGTAGTTGTATCATTTAAAGGCTGACTTGCTGATTGGAATTATCCGGATTTTAGTACACATATTTGTACGTACACGTGCACTCTAACTACTACTAATGTGTATATGGCAAGAAGTTCCAACATGCTTTTGTTCTAATGTGTCAATTGTCCTCTCCATGTAAATAATTTGCGTATTCAACATGTGGTCTGAATAATGAGAATATTAAACCTCAAGAAGTGCTTGCTGGATTGGTAAACCCTGTGATTATCTAGATCGCTCACCCCGTTTTTATGTGGTTCATTTATATCAGAAAGCATCACAAATAAGAGAAGTTGGGAATCATAACCCAGATCATTGTAATAGTATTGCCTTCTGTTTCACAAAACTATGCTGGTGGGTCCTTCTCGGGATTGTGGTCAGCTGGAAGATGCTTCAGTTGTGTACAAAATGTGGGGAAAATCAACAGCACAGCTTCGTTCAGCAGCAACCACTGTCTCAACAACTTCATCCGCTACAGCAGTTGCAGCAGCAGCAAGCTCGGATTTCCTCTCGAACTGGTGGGAAGTGGAGGAAAAAGCTTCTTGTTATCTTTGTCTCTGCTGGGGTGATCAGTGCCATCTGGTTGTATTGGTACATGAATGCAGACATTGCATTGAGAAGGAAAGAAACACTGACAAGCATGTGTGACGAACGAGCGCGAATGTTGCAGGACCAGTTCAACGTAAGCATGAACCATGTTCATGCATTGGCTATCCTTGTTTCCACATTTCACCACGGAAAGCAACCTTCTGCGATAGACCAGGTATGATTATATCTTTCATTTAGCTTTGACTCTTATCATATGTGTTCTTCCTCGCCCCCTTCCCTCTTCGGCGGGAGCAGGCTTAGGCTTTTTTGTAGCAATATGGTATGCTCTTTATCCGATCAGAGAACTCGTGCTAAATGAGTGAACTGGAATAGTTATACTAGGAACTGCAACTTGCAGTTTTTATATATGAAATAAATCAACAGAAACTATCATTTAGACAAAGTTTCTGTACCACCCCCTCTCCCACCGCCAAAAAATGACAAAATGAGAAAAGGTTAAAGCATGATAAAGTGGGCAGTTGAAAGAGTGTATGAGTTTGTCTTTGGACTTTGAAAGTAACTATGATATTATGTTCTTGTGTTCTACAGAAAACTTTTGAAGAATATACCGAGAGAACAGCTTTTGAGAGGCCACTTACAAGTGGTGTTGCCTATGCTTTAAGGGTTCGTCACTCAGAGAGAGAAGAGTTTGAGAAGCTGCATGGGTGGACAATCAAGAAAATGGAATCCGAGGACCAAACTTTAGCGCAAGATTATATCCCTGCAAACTTGGATCCTGCTCCTGATCAAGATGAATATGCACCTGTCATATTTTCACAACAAACAGTTTCCCATATCGTCTCGATTGATATGATGTCAGGAAAGGTGTGCATTCTTAGTTAAAAATTCTTCTTCCTCTTTTACTAGTTTATGGAATATCATACTCTAGTAGTAAAACTGGCTTAGATAGATTATTCCGGTATGCGGGTTATAAATACGGATGACAATGGGTGAGGGCGGTTTTGGATGGTGAAAGCTTCACCTGCTACCAATCACCCCGTCCTTCGATGCCCCGTTGTACTAGATTTTCTTCTCCTTTTGCCATTTTAATGTTTTTCATTAATTTTCTTAATGCTTAACCCCTCCCCCCCCCCCCCCCAAGAAAAAATTCAATTCTTTTATTATATGTTTTTCACTATACCTTTTTGTAATATTTCCACCATATAATATTGTTTTTCCTTTACTTGTATTCATCTATCCTTTGGAGGAAAGTAAAAGTTTACTCTATTAAATAAAAACTATTTAACATCAACTATTACAACAACAAACCTAGTGAAATCCCATAAGTGGGGTTTGGGGAAGGTAGTGTATACGCAGACCTTACCCCTACCTTATGAAGGTAGAAAGGCTGTTTCCGAACAACCCCCGGCCCAAGAACAGTAAAAATGAAGTAATCAAGAAACAATAGCAACAACAAGGTAATAAGACAATGGAAGCAAATAATACGAGTAATAACAGAGATCCAGGGATACGAAATACAAGAAAAGTGCCAATCCTACTGAAAATAATAACACACCGTATAAAAACAAGGTACTAGGAATAGGAAAATGCCCGACTAGTACTACTACTACTACTACTACTGGTGTCTGGTAAGACAAGGCTAAACTCTAGACTGTCTATCAACCCACTATCCTAATTCTTGACCTCCACACCTTTCTATCGATGGTCATGTCCTCGGTAAGTTGGAGCAAAGTCATGTCCTCGGTAGGTTTAAGGAAGCAAATAGTCATGCCAAAAGTCAAAAAACAATGAATTGACAAAATTATGGGCCCCACCTTGCCCTCAATGGATTTTCCCACCTAGTCCAGCCCATTGCCATCCTCGGTGGAAAAGGGAAAATTTCTAGTAGTGATGCTTTTGGACAAACTTGATGTCATTGATCAAAGGTGTAACTGTTTAGGCATCAATGATGTCCTGTTTGAGATTTTCCCTAAATCAATATCTCCATTTGAACATGTTGCCTTTGTCTTCTTGTGAAGTTCATGTGTAAGTATCAATAATTCCGCGTTTTCTGGTCTGTGTGTATAAGCCTATATTCTCAATCTGCAAGTTGTAGGCAACTTCCTTATGTGCTTATGTTAACCTGGCTATTTCTTGAGGCTAGTATATTGTTGTTGTTTATAGGAAGACCGTGAGAACATTTTGCGAGCAAGGGCTTCTGGCAAGGGGGTTTTGACGTCACCCTTTAAGCTATTGAAATCCAATCACCTTGGTGTTGTTCTTACATTTGCGGTCTATAATACTCATCTCCCTCCTTATGCTACCCCAGTGCAACGCATCAATGCTACTGTTGGGTAAGTTCCACACCAGAAAGTTGGGATTTACTAGTACAGCACTTGATGTTGTCCTTGTGGTGTTCAAGTCTTTTATCCCTAAATTCTCAATCATTTTGCTTTTGCTTTGAAAAGGTACATTGGTGCTTCCTACGATGTTCCATCATTAGTCGAAAAGCTTCTGCATCAGCTTGCAAGCAAGCAAACTATTGTGGTAAATGTTTATGATACAACTAACAAGTTCGCTCCAATTCAAATGTATGGCATGGATGAGAACGACACGGGATTACTGCATGTTAGCAACCTTGATTTTGGGGATCCAGCAAGGAAGCACGAGATGCATTGCAGGTCGCATAATTGTAGTGTCCACTTATACGTAAACTTTAACGCCATGAATGTGTTACCAGTTTAAAATTATCTTTACTTTTATCACAGGTTCAAGCAGAAACCTTCTCCACCCTGGACAGCAATAGCTGCATCTGTTGGCGTCCTCGTTATCACTCTGCTTGTTGGTCACATCTTCCATGCTGCCATCAACCGAATTGTTGAAGTTGAGGGTCAGTATCAGGAAATGATGGAACTCAAACATCGTGCTGAGGCTGCCGATATAGCAAAATCTCAGGTTTGATCTACCTAATGAATCAGATTATGTTTTACTTTCTTGGTGTCATGTCATTGCATTCACTCGTTGCATGATAACATAGTTCTGAAGTAATTTCCTATCCTCTTAAAATAGATCCATTTCTTTTTTTCATCTTCTGAATACCCTTTCTTTTCTACTCACCTCCTTCCTTCATTTTACAGTTTCTTGCAACGGTTTCTCATGAAATCAGGACTCCAATGAATGGTGTTTTAGGTAATTAACATGCTTTAATTTTACAACTTTGAACTTAATTAACAGAAAGGGAGCTGGAAAAGGGATATTCTAGTTACATATATGCTCAGATATTGATAATAAGTTCTTCAATTTGTACAGGCATGCTTCAAATGCTCATGGACACAAACCTTGACCCTACGCAACTGGATTATGCACAAACCGCTCATGCTAGTGGGAAAGATTTGATATCGTTGATTAATGAGGTTCTTGATCAGGCTAAGATTGAATCAGGAAGGCTTGAGCTGGAGGCTGTTCCTTTTGATCTCCGTGCTGTACTTGATAATGTTTCATCACTCTTCTCAGGAAGATCTCATAAAAAAGGGATTGAGGTACAATATCATAACACATACTCTTTTCGATCCCCTCTGTGTGTGTGTGTGTTTTCTTACTGTCATTGCTCTAGCTAATTCTTGATGCATTGTGTTTTTGTGTTATTTTCGTGGAAACAGTTGGCTGTTTATGTTTCTGATCTAGTCCCAGAAGTTGTTATCGGAGATCCAGGACGGTTCCGGCAGATAATTACAAATCTAGTTGGAAACTCAATTAAGGTTGGTTCACCTTTTCTGATATTGATTCTACAAGAAAGATTAGGGGCTGTTTGATAATCCACCAATTCAGTACCTATATTGAATGCTTTAAATGATTAGATGTCATACTTGTTTGATAATGGAAGCAGAAGATCACGTTATTTATTATGTGCCACTTAAAATGCTTGTTGAATCTGAAAATGACCATCCATAAAATGCCCAATTAACATTTCTCAAATAATATATAAACTAGAATGCTAAAGCCAACATGTTGAAATTATCAGTTAATAACATTTTTGGATGATTGTATAGATGTATTTTAACAAATAATTTTAAAATAACTTAGTATAAGGGTGTGTTTGGTATGAAGGAAAATATTTTCCAGAAAATGTTTTCCAATTTTCTAATGTATGGTTGGCTAAAATATTTTGGAAAATATTTTCCTCCAATTGGAGGAAAATGTTTTCCCTATCAAAAGAACGAAAAATATTTTTCAATACTCTTTTTCAACATTATCCGCCCTATTCCCCATCCCCACAAACCCCACCCACCCCATCCATCTCACCCACAAACCACCCCTATGCACCCACCCCAACCCCTACCCCCACCACCCACCACACCCCACCCACTCTAACCTCGCCCACCATCCACCCTAAATACAAATATTATTAAGAGTGCTTTCTTTTCATGTTGTAAATAGAGTACTTTTTTTAATTTCTAACATAATGAGTATATTCTTTTAATGATGTAGAAAAAGTATTTTCTTTCATTTTAACAAAAAGAGTACTTTTTTTCATGATGTCGAAAAAATATTTTCTTTTATTTTAACAAAAAGAGTATTTTCTTTTCTTGAAATAGAAAAAAATACTTTTTTTCAACAAAATGAGTACTTTCTTTTCATGGTTGTAGAAAAGTATTTTCTTTCATTTCAACAAAACGAGTACTCTCTTTTCATGATGTAGAAAAAGTATTTTTTTTTATTTCAACAAACTAAGTATTTTCTTTTCCTAATGTCGAAAAAATATTTTCTTTCATTTTAACAAAAGGAGTACTTTCTTTTCACGATGTAGAAAAGTATTTTCTTTTTTTTCAACAAAACGAATACTTTCTTTTCATGATGTAAAAAAGTATTTTTTTCATTTCAACAAACTAAGTATTTTCTTTTCCTGATGTAGAAAAAATATTTTCTTTCATTTTAACAAAACGAGTACTTTCTTTTCATGATGTAAAGTATTTTCTTTCATTTCAACAAAACGAATACTTTCTTTTCATGTTGTAGAAATGATACTTTCTTTTTCAACCAAACAAAAGCATTTTCTTTTTGGTTCTCGAGCTCAAATTTCAATGTTGTTCTTATGTGAAAAAGTAAAGTAACACATTTGTTCCTTTGGGTTTGTGTAAATTTTGAAAAGAATAATTAAATTCTTGAATAAAATAGAGTCCGCTGGGGGGGGGGTACATGCAACATGAGGATGTTGGGGAAGGTGGATTGAGGAGAGTAGCATAGAAAAATATTTTATACTCTCTAACCAAACACTAGAAAATATTTTCCGCTCACCAACCAACCAAGGGAAAATAACTGATAAAACCACTCATTTTCCATGAAAACATTTTCCTTCATACCAAACACACCCCAAGTATATAAAATTTTTCCATACATTTAAAAGGTTAAAAATATTAATGTGCTAAACATTCAAAAATCATCAGTTTTTGCATTTATGTTTAATATCTATTCATTGCAGGAGATAATTCAAGTTCACCAGTGATATAAGTGAATATTTTCTGATTTTAAAGTTCATTAACTGATATGAGTTGAGCTTAATGAAAGAAATGAGGATTTATATTGCCGACCCCAACTTTGTTTGTGACTGAGGCGTAGTAGTAGTTGTTCTTGTTCGTTTCATCACTTTTACTTCACTAAGATCTTACTTGTTCATATTGCAGTTCACAAATGACAAAGGGCACATATTTGTCACGGTACATTTAGCTGATGAAGTGAGCAACCCTCATGATGTGACGGATGAAGTCTTGAAACAAAGCTTAACCATTGTTCAAGAAAGGTCAAATGCATCTTGGAATACCTTAAGTGGGTTTCCTGTAGTTGACAGATGGCAAAGTTGGCAAAAGTTTGATAGGCTAAGCAGCACAGAGGAAGAAGTGGGAAAGATCAAGTTGTTAGTGACCATAGAAGATACTGGCGTGGGAATTCCTGTTAAAGCACAAGACCTTATTTTCACACCTTTTATGCAGGCTGACAGTTCAACATCTCGAACATATGGTGGAACAGGTATAGGATTGAGCATTAGCAAGCGTTTGGTGGACCTCATGGGGGGAGAAATCGGTTTTTTCAGTGAACCTGGCACAGGGAGTACATTTTCATTCACTGCTGCCTTTGCAAGAGGAGAAGAAGGTTCATTAGAACGTAAATGGCAACAGTACGATCCAGCTGTTTCAGAGTTTCGTGGTTTAAGAGCATTGGTAATTGATGATAAAAGCATTCGAGCAGAGGTCACAAGATACCATCTGCAGAGACTGGGAATATGCGTCAACATAACTTCAACGATGCGTTCGGCATGCTCATATCTCTCTAGTTACTCTAATACTAGGTAATAAGAGGCAAAATTGATAGAGGTCTGAAGTATCAGATGCATAAGTAGATAGAAAGTAGAACTTCTGCTTAACATGTCTTTCTAAATTCGATCCATGCATTTCAGTTAATATGGTGTCGAAATTTTTTACCTTTTAAAGAATGGGTAAATAGTCTTTACTGCATCACAACATTGTCACTACCCATCTTGAGTTTCTTTTACCTCCGATTACTTATTCTGGAAAGTTAGGCACATAGGGTATATTATACTAAAGTATCTGTAACATAATTCAGGTCAAATAACCTGCAAGATGTCCAACTTGAAACTTGTTGAATTATGTGAATTCCCTAGACTAAATGCTTAAGCTATCAGAGAGTCGATATGTTTATTTAGTTATTTCAAATCTGCAAGACAACCCCTGATGTGCGGGCTTGAGCCAAGCGTGTAGAAGTTTTTTGTTGATGAGTGAAAGACTCGAACCTAGGACTTCTGCTTACTTGGAACCATTTGAATTGTATGAACTGCTTGCATCTAAAAGTTTTAAGTCATTGAAAGTGAGCATTTTCATTTTTGTTTTTGGTCTGTAACATAACTGATTAAATGAGTGATGTAGATCTTCAACGTGCTGTTATTTAATGCTGTTGGCATTATTGATTCATTCAGTTGAATTTTTGCTTGTTTTGCAGTGCATTGGGACATTTAGCTGTGGTTTTTGTTGACAACGATAGTTGGGATAAGGAAACTTCTCTTACACTTTGTAATATGTTGAAAGAGCTCAGACCAAATGGCTCAACTACTGCTTTGGGAAAGCATCCAAAAATTTGTCTGTTATGTATGAGCACTATGGAGAGAGATGAGCTCAAATCAGCTGGAATTGTGGATCACGTGTTAGCAAAGCCTGTGCGATTGAGTGGGTTGATAACATGCTTTCAAGAAGCCATTGGCTACCAAAATAAGAAGCAAGTAACCCGAGGAAAACCTTCAACTCTTGGAAGTCTGCTGACGGGCAAGCATATATTGGTGGTAGACGATAATGCTGTAAACAGAAGAGTGGCAGAAGGTGCTCTAAAGAAGTACGGGGCGATAGTGACCTGTGTAGACAGTGGAAAGGCTGCTCTAGCACATCTTAATCCACCACACAAGTTTGATGCTTGTTTTATGGACCTCCAAATGCCTGAAATGGATGGGTAAGTAACTTAATCTGTCTCTAATTCTTCCTTCTTGCGAAGTTATGCAGATGCTGAGTGTGTAGGTGAAGAACATATTGGGGTGGGGGGTTTGCCTTGTGTTAGCTTAAAGAAATGCTTATAATTAGCCTACTTGGAGCCTTGGAGGACACCAACATTGTGTGAGAACTGAGAAGCGCACAGGATTTTCTGCGTCCTTGTATGGCTGAGATAGATAAGTTGGTAGTTGAATGGACTAGCTCTAGTTTCAGTGGGGAATGAGTTTAATGGTTCGATTGGGTTAATTTGTAACTAGATTTCCATATGCTTTTTATCTGTAACATTTTCTGGAAGAGGTCTTGATCATACAATGGACTTAAACTTGAGCAAGTTGTAGTTTACTCCCCCCCCCCCCCCCAAAAAAAAAAATAAAATAAAATAAAGGAATCATCTTTTGCCAACACCAAGCGAGTCTGTAAATATTTGATCACCTAATTCACGAGCACATCTTTGATGATCTCTATCTCCGTATGCAGGTTTGAAGCGACAAGACAAATACGCAGTCTAGAAAACATATACAACGAAAAAGTCGATTCTGGTGAGTTACTTCCCAGCATGTCTACTAAAGTGGCTCATTGGCACACCCCAATATTAGCAATGACAGCAGATGTAATTCAAGCAACAAATGAAGAGTGCATGAAGTGCGGGATGGATGATTATGTATCGAAACCGTTTGAAGAAGGACAACTTTATTCAGCAGTGGCACGCTTCTTTGAGTCAGGTTGATTAGGACGTTGTTTACCGTGCAGCGGCGTCATTTGAGGTCCAGACTGATGGTTTAGTTAACTTGTTTCCGGGATAAAGGGCCTAAGTTATTTGGATATCTAACGGATTCCTCTGTTGGTAGCAGAGGACGGAGTTTTGGCCAGTCAGATGTCTGACAGCCGATTCCCACTGTTGCTGCTGGATGATTTAGCAGCTCATCCGAAAAACATCTACTCTTCCCTTTTGTGGTAACTTCCTGCCTCTTTATCAAATAAATGGACTTTCTTCCTTTGCATCTTAAACATTAGTTATATCAAATGAAATGTCTTCTTCCTTCGTGAAGCTTTTCTACTTTGTATAGATTGATTTGTAGCCCTTTATATTGAAGTAAACATCTGTTTAGGACCCCATTCCTTTGTAGATTTGTTATGCAAAAGCTTTCAACTCCTCTGGAAATGCATGAAAAAAGACAGGAATTCGATGGTGTGCTTGTATACATATTTCGGTGATACTTACTCGACCCATGCACATGTACTGACGTCCATTCATTTGCAGGAATGATGGCTAACAACCAGTAGGTACGGAAAATAATGCATGGATACTCCTGGACTGCAACCAATCGCTGACAAAGACTATTCTATCATACGGCAACTCCCACGTGAAGGCAATAACAGAAGAAACTTTGTTCTGCATATGTATATTACACCTTTTTTCTGTGAAGTTCCTGAGACTTGAAGCCAGTTTGCTAACTCCGTTGAAGCAGGTTCGTGCCAAAATGCTCATTTTCCTCTGTAGGTCCCGAGATGTATCCTGTATTTCAGGTGATCTCATAGAAAACGATGTAAATAGCGTAGAAGTTTGAGAAGGGCAGCTTCAGGTATGCAAGCCATGAGAGTTAATTATAGTTGGTTTTTTCATTCTGAACCATTTTTTTCCCTTTAATTTCACCCGAGTAGGGAGTTGAGTTTAGGAAGTAAATTGTGGCTATTATGAGATCAGGTTAGATTAGGCTCTACAATGAAAATTCTTTGTTGATGATTAGGTTTTTCTACTTGTATAAGTGTTCTGTAATGAGTCAAGTATAGTGAAAGCTGTAGATTGTATAATATTCTGTAAATAAAGGTGCTGAATATAGGTTGAGCTTGGTGTTGTAAGTGAAATAGTTTGAACTGTTGAATACTAAAATGTGACATATCTTTTGGTGTGAATATGAATTCTTTGCATTGTAATGATTCAGTTTCTTGAAGAAGGAGAAGAAAGATTAGGTTTATGTAATGGTTGCCTACGATTGTGAACTAATATACATACAATATTTCAGAAGATTGACAGAATCGGAACTTCAATTTGTTTCAAAATTTCCATTTTGATGGCCTGAAAATAATTATATCATTTAACGGGTGAGAAGACGTATATAATAAGCTGGTTGTAATAATCTGGATAGTGGATTATATACACAGGCGAGGTCAGGGTGTCAATGGATATCGATTAAACCAACTGAATCATACTGTACCGAGCCAATTTTTTAGTTTTCTTTTAAAAAATTTATAGGTTTTTATATAAATCTATAGCCGTACCGATAATTAGGGTAGGTATTTTATTTTTTGAAAATAGATTGAAAAAATATCGAACCGTACCGAATAAATTTACACGTGAAAATTATATTTATATATTAAGTTTAAAAAATAATAAATCATTAAATTTTTCTTTGGGCCTTGGAATTATGAAAACGGTTACACGGCAACAAGTTATTAAACTCAAGATCCTCATTCCCAAACCTATTATGTTACTCCTACTTAAACTAAATTATTTCCGGCATATTCACTAGAAAGTCACAAAGTATTCTAGCGATTATGAGTTGCAAATTACAATATACTCCCTCCGGTCCACAATAAGTGACCAATTTGCTTTTTTATTTTGGTCCAAAACAAGTGTCCAGTTATATAATCAAGAAAAAGTTCATTTTTTTCTTCAAAATTACCTTTATGTACGTATCCCTAAAAAGTCATTTACTCCTCACATTTGATAAGAGAAGTGTTACTATAACTATGCTGCAATATTTAATTAAGGGTAGTTTAGTCACACTAACTATTTTTATTTAGAATTTAGTATTTCCTTAATGGGTGTTTCCAAAACAAATTGGTCACTTATTGTGGACCGGAGGGAGTATTAAATATGTTTCGTTCTGTATGATTTAGATTTATCTTTTTGAATATTTAATCTTCGATAGACTTTATTCTTGAGTCCCAACTTGGTTAATATCTTTCCACTCAGTTTTTTTGTTTGTTTGGTCTTTGCTTCGTTTCTTTTAAGTTGTTGTAGTTGATGGATCTATACTCTGACCATCTTTCATGTTCTTAATTAATCACCTTTTAAATAGTAAAAATATCTAAACAATTTTGCTAAGTCTTATAAAAGTATATATATGTTATTACATTCTACTTCTAGTAGTGACTTTTACATCGAACCGTACCGTGATTGAGACGATTTCGAAAAATCTAATTTTGGTTATATATAATAAAATAATCGAAAAATTGATATGATAAATTTTATAAAATAACTAACTAAACCGAACCATTGACACCCTAGATGAGAGTCTATCAAAAGTAACTCTTGTATCTTTATAAATTAGGGATACAATTTGCGTATATATTACCCTTTCCAAACTTCACTCGTAAAATTATATGGATTTGTGTGTTGTTTATGGGCAAGCAGCTCCAAAGTACTGATGCATCGATCTAAAAGTAATATATTTGACTTGCCTTTAACAACTGTAACCTTATCTGTAATAAAGTTGATATGTTCGATTATTTAACTTGGGATAAAGTAATTAGTCTAAAACTCTTATGGAAGAAAGATTGTTTTAATGTTAGGAATAAGAGAAATCAAGAAAAACTCCCAAATCGTACATGATAATGCTTGCAGTTTTTTCCCCTTTCTTTTTGTTGTGATATTTCCAAAAAATTGGACAAATATTGACATTCTTGCATGAGAAACTGAAGATAAATGTTGTACATTTGTCATACTCTAAGCTTTTCTTTTTACCTATAAATAGACCTTCAAAATAGCCATCAAGTATCAACACATTTTGTTTTGCCTCTTTTGTTTCTCTCAGCTTCCTTTTCTTTCCTCCTTAAAACATTTGTAGTCTACTTTGTTTGTTCCCCCTTTTAAATAGCTGGGTTTTTAATTTAATATTTGCTGATTCCTGTATCCTCTAAATAAAATAGAGGTAAGCTTGTTTAATCCTGGAGAAATATTTTACACTGCTGAAATAGTTTCTTAAGACAGTGCCCAGCACGACTCAAGCTAATTCGTGTATCTACTTACAAAGAATATTGAAACAATGCTATTGTTATTTTTTGGTGTCATTTCCCTACAATTTAAGAAACTATGGCAAAAAACACTGATGCTGAAAATACTACTGATACCGTCAATATTGGCGTTACGTCCGTTGCTCCAGCCCCAGTTGCACTGCCATATGCCAGGCCATTTCCAGATGTATCAAATATTGAAATATTCGCCAATAAAAATTTCACGCGTTGGCAAGAACGTATTTTCTCACTGCTTGATGTCCATGGTGTTGCACTGGCACTGCTGCATCCACAACCTAGTGCAGACGTTGATAATAAAATAGTGGAATCCTGGCAACACGCCAACAAGGTATGCCGTCATACCATATTGCAAACTATTTCTAATGAACTGTTTGACGTGTATTGTAGTTATAAAGAAGCAAAAGCTATATGGGAAGCCTTAATTAAAAAAAATTACTGCTGAAGATGCTACAAAACAAAAATTTATAGTAGGAAAATTTTATCAGTGGCAGTGAGAGATGATAAAGAGATGAACGTACAAATCAACGAATTTCAAAAATTGTTAGAAGACTTGAAGGCCGAGGGGATGTCTTTACCAGAGAAGTTTGTTGCTGGAGTGCTAATTGAGAAGCTGCCTGACTCATGGAGTGACTACAAAAATAACTTAAAGCACAAACAGAAAAATTTCACCATTGAGGAAATTGTGACCCACATCCTAATTGAAGATTCCAACAGAAAAGAATCTGCCAAAGCTAGGATGACAGTTCTTAAAGCAAACTTAGTGCAAAACAGCAACAACAACCACAAAAGGTACGAGAATAAGTTTCAAGGTTGCAAGCCTAAAAATTCTAACCTTAAAAGGAAAAAGGGCTCTTGCTTTGCTTGTGGAAAACCAGGCCATCATGTCTCACAGTGCAGGTACAAAGCAAGAAATGACAAAGAAAAAACTAATACTCCTAAGGCTAACTTAGCTTAAGGAGGTGATATTATAACAACAGTCATTTCTCAAGTAAATATTGTAGCACATGCAAAAGAATGGGTGATAGACTCTGGGGCTACTCGACACATTTGTGCAAATCGAGAAGCATTTTCCTCTTATACTCCTATAGAGGATGATAGAGAAGAGGTCTGCCTTGGAGACTCAAGTACTACCAAAGTCTTGGGTAAGGGTAAAGTTCTCCTGAAACTAACTTCGAGAAAAACATTAGCGCTTGTTGATGTACTGCATGTTCCTACTATGAGGGCAAACTTGATCTCTGTATCCATATTGGGAAGAGTCGGAGTCAAAGTGTCATTTGAATCTGATAAGATCATAATGACCAAAAATAATGTGTTTGTGGGAAAAGGCTATTGTAACCAAGGACTCTTTGTACTTAATAATTCTAATGTTATCAATGAAAATGTATCTGCTTTTGCTTATATGGTTGAGTCTATCTCTTTATGGCATGCTAGATTAGGACACATTAATATCGCATATATAAAAAAATGCAGTCACTCTGGATTAATATTTAGTTTAGACTCAAATAATATTGACAAGTGTGAAATATGTGTTGAAGCCAAAAGTACTAGAAAAACATGTTTTTCTTTAAATAAAGAAACTGAATTGTTATCTTTATTTCACACTGGTTTAGGCGACTTGAAACAGACTATGACTAGAGGTGGTAAAAAATATTATGTGGCTTTTATTGATGATTTTTCTAGATATACTAAGTTGTATTTGCTTAGAAATAAAGATGATGCATTTAATGTTTTTATTTCTTATAAAACTAAGGTTGAAAATCAACTTAGTAGAAAAATTAAGAGAATTAGATCAGATAGAGGTGGAGAATATTTATCTTTAAATGAATTTTGTGAAAATAATGGAATTATTCATGAAGTAACTCTGCCTTATTAACCTAAGTCAAATGGAGTAGATGAAAGAAAAAATAGAACATTGAAAGAGATGATGAACTCTATGTTAGTTAGTTCTAATGCTCCTGATAATTTGTGGGGTGAAGCTATTTTATCTACATGTTACTTACAAAATAGAATACCGCATAGAAGAACCGGCAAAATACCTTATGAATTATGGAAAGGTTATAAACCTAACTTGAAATATTTGAAAGTGTGGGGGTGCCTTGCTAAAGTTCTTTTGCCTGAACCTAAAAAGAGAAAAATAAGTTCTAAAACTGCTGATTGCATGCTTATTGGATATGCTAAACATAGTGCTGCATATAGATTTCTTCTTTTAAAAAGTGATGTGCTTGATTGCAATACTATAATTGAAACAAAGAATGCTGAGCTCTTTGAATATATTTATACACTGTCTGACAAAATTCCTCATACACCTATTGAAACAAATAGAGAAATTACCTCTAATGAGGAACTCAGAAGGAGTAAAAGGCCTAGGAAAGAATATTTTTCTTATGGAAATGATTTCCAGACTTTTCTTGTCGATAATGAACCATCAAATTATTTTGAAGCTATATCTTTCTCAGATGCTAAATATTGGAAAGAGGCAATAAAAATTGAGATTGATTATATTAAGAAAAATAATACATGGATTTTAACTGATTTACCTCCTGGTGCAAAACCTATTGGTTGTAAATGGATTTCAAAAAGAAATTTAATCTTGATAGATCTTTAGATAAATATAAAGCTCGGTTAGTAGCAAAAGAATTTTCTCAAAAACAAAATATAGATTATTTTGATACATTTGCACCAGTGACTAGAATTTCTCCTATTCGAGTTTTAATTGCCTTAGCTTCAATCCGTAAGCTTTTTATCCATCAAATGGATGTCAAACCAGCTTTTTAAAATGGTGATTTAGAAGAAGAAATTTATATGGTTCAACCTGAAAGTTGTGTCATTCCTGGACAAGAAAATAAAGTTTATAAATTAATTAAATCTCTTTATGGCCTTAAACAAACTCCTAAGCAATGGTATGAGAAATTTGAACAAGTCTTACTGAGACTGTTTTTCTTCAGTTGAGGTAGATAAATGTGTTTATACTAAAGTGGTAGACAATGAATATGTGATAATATGTCTGTATGTTGATGACATACTTATATTTAGTACAAGTTTAAATATTGTGCAAAGTACTAAATTATTTTTGTTTGCTAATTTTGATATGAAAGATCTGAGTGAAGTAAATACAATATTGGGAGTTAAAGTTATAAGGAGTGAAGATGAAATAATGTTGTCACAAAAATATTATGTTGAGAGACTTCTTAAGAAGTTTGAATATTTTAATGTCACATCTGTGAGCACTCCTTTTGATGCTAACTCTGAGTTGAAAAAGAATAATAGTGACCCAGTTGCTCAGTCTAAATATGCTCAGATTATTGGGAGCCTGATGCATTTAATGAATTTTACAAGGCCTGATATAGCCTATGTTGTGTATAGACTGAGTAGATATACTCACAGTCCCAACAGAGAGCATTGGTCTGCATTAGATAGACTAATGAAATATTTAAGAGGAACCATGAATTATGGTATCCTATATAGTGGATTTCCCTCTACGTTAGAAGGGTACATTGATGCAAACTAGATCTCTGATTCAGATGATACAAAATTCACTAGTGGTTATGTATTCACCCTTGGTGGTGGTGCAATATCTTGGAAATCAGCTAAACTGACGATCATTGCTAGATCGACTATAGAATCAGAGTTTGTAGCTCTGGAGTTAGCTGGTTCTGAGGCTGAGTGACTAAGAAACTTCTTAGCTAATATCCCTTTAATAAAGGACGTATTGCCTCCTATGTCTATACATTATGATTGCCAAGCGGCAATAGCTATAGCAAAGAATAAATTTTATAATTGTAAAAGTAAATACATGAAATTGAGACATGATGTCATAAAACAACGGTTGAGAGATGGAATAATTTCCATTAATTATGTGAAGTCAGAAGTTAATTTGGCGGATCATCTGACTAAACCTGTGGGAAGAAATTCAAACCTCAAAAGAGATGGGGTTAAGGCCGACATGTTGTCAATAAAGATAGTAACCCAACCTATGTGATTGGAGATTCCATGAAGTAGATTCATATGGGTAATAACAAGTTGATGTTGGCACTGATGCACTAAAAGAAAGTTCTTGACTGCTACTAATTGAGAGGCTGAGTTATAACTCTTAATAAAATTCATAGTCCTTATGGATGGTGTCACGCCCCGAACTTGGGGGGCGAGACCGGCACCCGGTGCCTCACCTGTCCTTGCGTACCAACTTGCGACTAAGGGATTCTGGACATATGATGCCATACTTGGCCATGGGTCACATTGCAAGACAAATGCAAATGCTGACTAAATATCAATATAAAATGGGCCGACAAGGCCGTCGTAATTATTGCAGCTTACAAACCAACTATATATATATACAGGGCCTACAAGCTCAACATATTACACTAACTGACAAGATATGTCTACAAGCCTCAACTGATGGATATACTATGATCGGAACAGGGCCCCGACCTACTTATGACATATATACATATATATACCAGATATACACAAAGCTTTAGACCCGACAACTCCGAAGGGAATGGAGCTTACCGATCAAGCTGAACTCGGGCAACACTTAATGAGGAGGTCTACCCGCCTGTCTGTCTGAACCTGCACGCATGAAATGCAGCACCCCCAGAAAAGGGACGTCAGTACAAAATAATATACTGAGTATGTAAGGCAATATACTGAAAGCTGAAACTGAACTGATAATATAATAACTACAAGTAACTAGAAGTCAAAGATAATCTGAAGATATGCTTACCTGCTGATACTAACTCAACTCTCTCAATATAGTAAGTAAAATAGTTGTCCAACCCTATAAGGCTCGGTGTATATATATATATAACTGCTCTGCCGTAGTAGGCTCGCTCATAGCCGCTCGGCCATATTAGGCTCTGTATCTCGACCAACTAGGCTCGCTCATAGGCACTCGGTCACAGTAGGCTCAGTATTTAACTTACCATCTGATCAGAGATTGCCCAATAGAGGCCTGCCCATCGATTATAGCTCGATGGTAATGAAAATACTTTTAATACTGTATACATGTAAACTCTCTACTCTTTTGACTAGAAGAAGGAAATACTCAACTAAATATGCAGTCCTAATAATAAGAATATGGTAACTTACAAAACTAGGAAAATAAATGTAATTCGCGAGACTAGCAAAATATACGTAAATTCCGGGATACGAATTTTTCTCTATGCCTTGTTGTCAAACTTGTGTAATTACGACGATATCATGTTAAAATGGAGGAAAAGCTTAGCCTTAACATGCTTGTTTCTACGAAATTCTTGAACGAAACCTATGCTTGAAGCTTGGATTGAGACAAAATTTGGACTGAAATTTCAATCGAAATTTTTGAAGTGTTGAACGAAATAATTTTGTGGTTCAAGACAACATGCAATGGTTTGGTTTCACGTTTTTTTGGTTTTGAAAATTTGGAATACTTTTGGTTATGTTCTTTCATGTTTCTTTCTCAAAGACAAAAGGTCTTTTGAAACTTAAGAATTAGATTTTTCAAAGTGACTACTATTTCAAGTCTTTCCTTACGAGTCATTAAATGACTTTACATGTTATATTACTACACAATCATATATGACTATGAGTCATATCCTTGAATGGTGGCATACTGCCACGTGGGGAGTAGGGGTGAGTTATTTTATTAATTTTTTATCCACTTATTAGTTAACCGGGAAATATTATATTACCTGATAATTAATTAATTACCCGTATAATTAAAACAATTACCGCAAATTACTTAAAATTCTACTTATTTTTAATATACTTTATATATATACTTTATAGATTATACTACCGTGGTCATATGATACCTCACATGGTACTAGTTTATAATTATTGGGTATTATTACTTGATCTGTATTTTATCCCAAATTGGTTATTTTTAACGAACCTCGTTTTCTCTAATTCGTGCATCCTTTATCCTTCATGATACTTATTTATCGCTTGTTATAAATAGCATAAATATGCTAACCTCCAAATAATATTATCCCCGAGTTTACGTCAATTTACTGAAGACGAAACTTTAACGTACGAAAAAAATGCGAGATGTAACATCCTTCCCCTCTTAGAAACATTCGTCCTCGAATGTCTATTCTTAGATACTTTGGGAACATTTTTGCCGGAGTCTCTTCCGTACATCTGATTGAAACCAACCTGTACGCAGCGTTAAAACTTACTATACATGCCACATATGGCCACTGTCTATAACTAGCAACACTTGGCTCCACACAACTGTCCATTATAAATTCTGAGAGTTAAAAATGAGAGTTTACCTGATGATCTATTGGTCTAAGAGTTTATACCCTCGAGTCATATCTTTAGTTTGAAATATGTGGGGGTATTTAGACTTCATTTCTTCTTCTGCTTCCCACGTTATCTCTTCCACCTTCTTACTTCTCCATAAAACCTTCACGGATGATATCTCCTTATTTCGTAGCTTGCGAATTTGTCGGTCTAGGATGGAAACCGAAATTTCCTCGTATGACAAGTCCTCTGTAATCTGTACATTATCTGTGGGCACCACTTGGGTAGGATCGCCAATGCACTTTAGTAACATAGATACATGAAAAATCGGATGAACAGACTCCAATTCCGAGGGTAATTCTAACTCATAAGCTACTTGGCTGTCACGCCCCGAACCTGGGCCTGGACGTAACATAACACTCGATGCCTGACCACATGTGACCGAGTGAACCAACTGGCTGGCTGAATCAACATGTGATATCATAACATACTAAATGCGGAAGATAAAATAACACATGCTGATATACTGAAAGTCTGAATGATACAAATCAAAGTACGGAAATACTAATACAAGTCTGAAACATATCTATAGCTAACATTGCTTAACACAAAAAGCTTGTGACTCTGTCTAATTGATATTCTAGTCTATGAAGCCTCTAATTTGTATTGAAAACACTGACTGTCTGATAATGCTGAAGACTGTAGTAATGATAATGCCCCGAAAGAACTGGGGATCACCAAATAGCTGGTACTAGAATCCTAGCGCTCTGAATCATGAACCTGTAAAATCATTACCTGCATCGTGAAATACAGGCCCCGGACAAAAGGGACTTCAGTACATTTGAATTGCACTGGTATATTAAGCAACTGAAAGAAAAAATTATAAATGCTGAAACTGAAACTAAACTGATAACTAAGAATTGATAATTGATAACTGAAATGATAACTATTGAAACTGAAATTGAAATGATAACTGATAACTGGCAACTGAAATGATAACTAATAATTGAACTGAACAAAGGAAGTAAGGATATGAATACTCCCTCTTCTGATTGATGAACAACCTGTTTATCTGAATAAGCTACGGCCTTGGGCCCAATATATATGTGCACAAGCTAAGTATACGTATACATAACTACGACCTCAGGCCCAAAAATGCATAAAGCATAAACTACGGTCTCAAGCCCAAACATGCATAAAGCATAAACTACGGCCTTAGGCCAAAGTATGCATAAAACATATAAACTACGGCCTCATGCCCAAATACAATGTTCAACATTCAGGAACTTAAAATCAGAAACTGAGAATTATACTGCAATACATGATAGTGAAATACTGAATCACATTGAGTTACATGATACTGGAATACTGGATCATACTGGGTTACATAATACTGGAATACTGAATGGGACTAGACTGAGACATGTGTTCTTGAACTGATTATGAATACTAAAATTTTAACTGTATATGGCATACTGAGTAATATATACTAAGACTCGGGGGCATCAAACCCCAAGTGTATATTGAATACGCACTGAGCTTACAACGTTCATAATGAAAGTCATGAGCGAGTTATGAAGCTAGGGAATAGAAGTTCTACAACTATTCAAGGAACTAGACTTAACTATATTTTTGAGGCAATTAGTAACGTCATAAAAGAAGTGTAGTGTAGGGAGAATCATTAACATTCCCAAACATAGAGAGTTAGCCTCACATATCTTAACTTCCTGCTCTTGAGCGTAATACAACATTCGCCAACCCTTTCAACTTTAATCTATATCAATACAAGTCAAAGAGATTCCATATTAGCAATAATTCTCATGTTTTGGTCACTTAAGCATTTTCTCAAACACTTGGTGACATAAAACTTCATAGCCCTTATCAATGGTGTCTCTACACCCAATAACCCATTCTCTTGCTCCTAGATAAATTCTAAAGTCTCAAATGGTTATAATCAACATCATTCTTTATCACCCATAAGGTAAACAACACCCTTAATCAATAATCAACAATCAACAACCCAAACCTATAATCTATCATGCTTTTCTATCAAACCCATCAACTCATAACTCATGAACTAGAGTCTATAATCATTAATCCAATGCTAGAATCAATTAGAGGGTGAAGACATTACCCTTTTGAAGTTCAATCCATTTGAATTCGAGTTCTAGGCTTCTTTCTCCCAACAACAATGTCCCAATCGAATACCTAATAATATGGAGGGTTTACCCATGTTAATAAGATGTTGGAAAATTGAAATTAACTTAGAATCACCATTAGAACTTACCTTGGGTGGTGGAACGACCCTTAAGGAGTTAGGTTTATGAGAGTTCCCCTTTCTAGAGCAAGTTTTTATGTTTTGGGGCTGTGGGGAACGAAATATAGCTTTAAAACGACCCCCCACGAGCGCGCCCGTGCACCTGGAGACCTGCCCGCACTACTAATTGCGCAAAACGGCAGTAAAACTGCCTTAAAATTAGTGCGGTCGCGCTACGAGCGCGCATATCACATACTATTCTGTAAAATGCGCATAACTTTTTGCACCAAGATCCGTTTGGGCTCCATAATATATCGTTGGAAAGATATTTAAAAGGCCTATAATTTCATGCTTTGAGTTTTGACAAATTCCTTACAAATTTCCACTAAAAACTGCTATAAGACAGACCTTCTGTAAACTTAGTCAATTTTGTTAAATCTTATGCACCTCACCATCTTGATTTTGAAACAACTATTTTCACCCATAATCATCCTGATGGGACTTCAGATGTTCAAAATATAACCTTACTACTCCTTTAACATATTCATACCTAAGCCGAATTTACGGGGTGTTACATTGACCCACTCTCTGAATGATCCTATAAGGCCTAATATACCGTGGGCTAAGCTTGCCTTTCTTGCCAAACCTCATTACACCTTTCATAGGTGACACCTTTAAAAATACCCATCCATTAACCCCGAACTCTAATCTCGTCACCGCACGTCAGAATATGACTTCTGAAAACTCTGAGCTGTCAATAGTCGCTCCCGGATAAGCTTTACTTTTTCTATGGCCTGCTGAACCAGGTCTGGCCCATGTAACCCAGATTCTCCAACATCAAACCACCCTATGGGAGATCTGCACCTGTGCCCATACAAAGCCTCGTATGGAGCCATCTGTATGCTGGAGTGGTAACTGTTATTATATGCAAACTCGATAAGGGGTAGATGTTCATCCCAACTTCTTTTAATATCCAGCACACATGCTCGCAACATATCCTCAAGCGTTTGAATCGTGCGCTCGACTTGTCTATCCATTTATGTATGAAAAGCTGTGTTGAGATTCACTTGAGTCCCTAGACCTTTCTGAAATGACTTCCAAAAATGTACTGTAAACTGGGCTCCACGGTCAGATATAATAGATACGGGTACTCGGTGTAGTCGCACTATCTCCTTAATATATAATTTTGCATAATCCTCTACTGTATATGTAGATCTGACAGGTAGGAAATGAGTTGATTTTGTGAGCCTGTCGACTATCGCCCATATGGAATCAAACTTACTATGGGAATGAGGTAAACCTGTGATAAAGTCCATGTTTATAGCCTCCCATTTCCATGTCAGGATCTCTATAGTCTGCATTAGCCCTCCAGACTTCTGGTGCTATATTTTCACCTGCTGGCAACTAGGGCATTGAGCGACATACTCAGCAATGTTCTTCTTCATATTGTTCCACCAATACGCCTCCTTAATGTCATGATACATCTTCATCGACCCAAGGTGAATGGAGTACCATGAGCCTCTGACATAATCCTGTCTCGTAACCCTGCTACATCTGGAACACACAAATGACCCTTGTATCTAAGAACCCCATCTCATTTAAGTTCTAATAACGACTTCTTCTGTTGGGGAACCCGCTCTCTCAATTCGATTAACTCTGGGTCCTCGTACTATCTCTCCTTTACTTCAGTAATGAGAGATAATTTTGCAGTATTTTGGAGTACAACTTCTCTATTACCAGAGTCAACTAACCGAACCCCCACACAAGCCAATTGATGAATCTCTCTCGCTAATTGTCTTTTTTCGGGCTCTACATGTGCTAAGCTACCCATAGATCAGCGACTTAAGGCGTCTGCTACAATATTAGCTTTCCCTAGATGGTAGAGAATGTTAACATCGTAATCTTTCAATAACTCAAGCCATCGCCTCTATCGCAAATTCAACTCTTTTTACTTGAAGATATATTGCAGGCTTTTATGATCTATGAACACATCAACATGAACACTATATAAATAATGCTACCATATCTTAAGTGCATGGACAACCGCAGCTAATTCGAGGTTGTGGGTCGGATAATTCCTCTCATGCTTCTTTAACTTCCGATAAGCATACACAATTATTTTCCCATGTTGCATCAGGACACATCCTAACCTGACACCTGAGGCATCACAATACATGGCATAATTATCTGGACCTTCTGGTAGTGCTAGAACTGACGCTGAGGTCAACCTATTCTTAAGCTCTTAGAAACTCTGCTCATAAGCCTCTGTCCACTGAAACATAGTTGCTTTCTGCGTCAGCTTTGTTAATGGTGCTGAAAGAGAAGAAAAACCCTCTAAGAACCTCCGGTAATATCCGTCTAAGCCTAGAAAGCTACGAATCTCTGTAGGAGTGGTAGGTCTAGGCCTGGATTTCACAGCCTCAATCTTCTGAGTGTCTACCTTTATACCTCCGTCGGATACAATATGCCCCAAGAATGCTACGGATTTTAACCACAACTCACACTTAGAAAACTTATCATATAATTTATTATTACGAAGGGTTTAGAGCACTGCTCGCAAGTGATCCACATGCTCATCCTCTAAACGTGAATAAACTAGAATATCATTAATAAAAACTATCATGAGCAGATACAAATATGGCCGGAATAGGCTATTTATCAAGTCCATAAATATGGCAGGTGCATTTGTCAACCCGAAAGACATAACAAGGAACTCAAAGTGGCCATATCGGGTCCTAAAGGCTATCTTGGGAATATCTTTCTCCCGAACTCTAACCTGGTGGTACCCCGACCTCAAATCTATCTTTGAAAAGCATCTAGCTCCCTGCAACTGATCAAACAAGTCATCTATCCTTGGAAGGGAATACTTATTCTTAATAGTTACCTTGTTCAGTTGCCTATAATTGATACACATCCTTAGCGAGCCATCTTTCTTCCGCACAAACAGTATCGGTGCACCTCAAGATGAAGTACTGGGCCTGATGAAACCTTTCTCCAGCAAATCTTTTAACTACTCCTTCAACTCTTTCAATTCAGCAGGTGCCATTCTATACGGAGGGATGGATATTGGTTGCATTGTCGGAAGCAAATCGATGCCAAAATCAATCTCTCGCTCTAGAAGAATACCTAGAAGTTCATTTGAAAATACATTCGCGTACTCCTTTACTATTAGAATAGACTGAAGTGTAGGTATCTCCCCATCTACATCTTTAACTCGCACAATATGATAAATGCACCCTTTTGTGATCATTTTCCTCGCCTTCATATAGGAAATAAACCTGCCTCTGGGTGTCGCTGTATTACCTACCCATTCAAGGACTGGATCACCTGAAAAATGAAATCTGGTTGTCGTTGCTCGACAATCAACTGTGGAATAACAAGCTGCCAACCAGTCCATGCCCATGATAACATCAAAATCCAATATCTCTAGCTCAACTAGGTCGGCTGAGGTCGGACGACCAAAAACTAATATCGTACAACCTCGATAAATGTATCTAGCGATAATCAATTCTTCGTCGAGTGTAGATACCGCAAAATGATCACTTAGTATTTCAGGAACTATACCAAATTTCCGCGCGACAAATGGGGTAATACATGATAAAGTAGATCCTGGGTCTATCAAGGCAGAAACATCGTGAGAACAAATGGTCAACATACCTATCACAACGTCTGGTGAGGACTCTTGGTCATGTTGACCTGCTAGCGCATATATACGATTCTAGCTACCACCTAAACTGGACCCTCTACCTCTGCCTCTACCTCTACCAGCTGAAGACTGAGACTCGCGCCCTGAAGGATACACAAACAGAGTTGATCCTGTTGCTGAATTCGCTGGTTGTGCCATTCCCCCAAAATCTCTATTTGGGCAATCTCGCATCATATGCCCCGAATGTCTACATATATAGCAAGCATCGGAACCGGCTTGGCATTGGCCCAAATGTCCTCTACCGCAGACGGTACACCGCGGCGGAACTGGCCATGTCTGCCCTGAACCTCGTTGTCGCTGCAAACCTGATGCCTGGGAGCTCTCACCTGGTCCTGACTGAGTATAATGGTTATACTTGTAACTCTATAGCTGAGGTGGCAGAGGTCTAGTTGGTCTTTCAAAGTACTGGGGCCCATAACTACCCTGAGACTGCTCATGATACCTGGCAAATCTCATCCTCTTACGCTGCTCTGACTCAGTCCTCTCCGTACTCTGCTGCCGACGCCTACCCCTCTCTATATTCTGGGCAAATGCCTGAATCCGGGAGATATCCATACTATCCTATAATGCTATGGTGACACACGCCTCAGTCAACTCTGGGGCCAATCCTGCTATAAACCTGTGGATTCTATCCCGCATAGTAGCAACTATGGATGGTGCATATCTGGCCAATGAGTCAAAATGGAGACTATATTCTCGAACACTCATATTGCCTTGCTTGAGGGCTAGGAACTGATCGAGTCGGGCCTGTCGGATCTCTCGTGGTAAGTACAGGTCAAGGAAGGCATCTAAAAATTCTCCCAAATAGCAGGAGGTGCATCACGTCCCCTAGACCTTTCCCATCCCTCATACCAAAGGATGGCTATATCTCGGAGTCGAAAAGCTGCTAACTCAACTGCCTCTTTCTCCGTGGCATGCATAACCTGAAAAATCCTATGGAGATGATCTATGAAATCCTGAGGGTCCTCCCTCTGATTTGTCCTCGTGAACTCTGGGGGATACAAAGCAATAAACTCTCGGACCCTTGAACTCCCAAATCCCTCAAAAGGTCCTACACTAGCGGATGCCCTAGCCTTTTGCTGGGTCGCTACCAATTGTGCCAACAAATGCACCGCACTCCTCAAGTCCTGATCTAATGGAAGCGGAGGGGAAACTGGATGTGCGGTCTCCCTAGGAATCTCCTCAGGTGGCGGAGGAGCCGGTAATCGCTGGGTAGGGGTCTCTCCATGCGACTCCGATTGGGCCCCATCTGCTAGGGGTACCCTGCTAGTCTCCTCACCTACTGTTGTTTCTCTCCTCTAGCTAGCCGTAGTCTTCCTAGTAACCGTCAACTGTACATGCAGACATCAACACATAAGTTTAACTCACATTTCTTATAACTCAGTGCTACTACAATACAATTTAGATTTGAAAGAAGGGTAACCAATTCCTAAATGCCCTGTAGTCCCCTACTTATATAATGTGGTGCACCACACATTTATAAACAAGACCCTACTAAACACGGCTTGTAGACTCCTTAGGACAGAACTGCTCTGATACCACTTTTGTCACGCCCCGAACTTGGGGGGCTAGCTCGGCACCAGGTGCCTCACCTGTCCTTGCGTACCAACTTGCGACTAAGGGATTCTGGACATATGATGTCATACTTGGCCATGGGCCACATTGCAAGACAACTACAAATGCTGACTAAATATCAATATAAAATGGGCCGACAAGGCCGTTATAATTATTGCAGCTTACAAACCAACCAAATATATATATACAGGGCCTACAAGCTCAACATATTGCACTAACTGGCAGGATATGCCTACAAGCCTCAACTGATGGATATATTATGATCGGAACAGGGCCCCGACCTACTTATAACATATATACATATATATACAAGATATACACAAAGCTCTAGATCCGGCAACTCCGAAGGGCATAGAGCTTACCGATCAAGCTGAACTCGGGCAACACTTAATGGCGAGGTCTACTTGCCTGTCTGTCTGAACCTGCACGCATGAAATGCAGCGCTCCTAGAAAAGGAACGTCAGTACGAAATAATGTATTGAGTATGTAAGGCAATATACTGAAAGCTGAAACTGAACTGATAATATAATAACTACAAGTAACTGGAAGTCAAAGATAATCTGAAGATATGCTTACCTGCTGATACTGGCTCAACTCTCTCAATATAGTAAGTAAAATAGTTGTCCGACCCTATAAGGTTAGGTATATATATATATAGCTCATAGGTGTTCGGCTATACTAGGCTCTGTATCTCGACCAACTGGACTCGCTCATAGGCGCTCGGCCATAGTAGGCTCGGTATTTAACTTACCATCTGATTAGAGGTTGCCCAATAGAGGTCTGCCCATCGATTATAGCTCGATGGTAGTGAAAATACTTTTAATATTGTATACATGTAAACTCTTTGCTCTTTTGACCGGAAGAAGGAAATACTCAACTGAATATGCAGTCCCGATAAGAAGAATATGGTAACTTACAAAACTAGAAAAATATATGTAATTCGTGAGACTAGCAAAATATATATAAATTCCGGGATACGAATTTTTCTCTATGCCTCGTTATCAAACTTGTGTAATTACGATATCATGATAAAATGAAGAAAAAGCTTAGCCTTAACATACCTGTTTCTACGAAATTCTTGAACGAAACCTATGCTTGAAGCTTTGATTGAGACGAAATTTGGACTGAAATTTCAATCGAAATATATGAAGTGTTGAACGAAATGATTCTGTGGGTAAGACAGCATGCAATGGTTTGGTTTCACATTTTTTGGTTTTGAAATTTTGGAAGATTTTTGGTTCTGTTCTTTCATGTTTCTTTCTCAAAGACAAAAGGTCTTTTGAAACTTAAGAATCAGATTTTTCAAAGTGACTACTATTTCAAGTCTTTCCTTATAAGTCATTAAATGACTTTACATGTTACATTGCCACACAAGCATATATGACTATGAGTCATATGCTTGAATGGTGGCATACTGCCACGTGGGGAGCAGGGGTGGGTTATTTTATTAATTTTTTATCCACTTATTAGTTAATCGGGTAATATTATGTTACCCGATAATTAATTAATTACCCGCATAATTTAAAAATAATTATCACAAATTACTTAAAATTCTACTTATTTTTTATATACTTTATATATTATACTATCGTGGTCATATGGTACCTCACATGGTAGTAGTTTATAATTATCGGGTATTATTACTTGATCCGTATTTTATCCCAAATTGGTCATTTTCAATGAAATTCGTTTTCTCTAATTCGTGCATCCTTTATCCTTCATGATACTTATTTATTGCTTGTTATAAATAGCATAAATATTCTAACCTCTAGATAATATCATCTATGAGTTTACATCAATTTACTGAAGACGAAACGTTAACGTATGAAAAAAATGCAAGATGTAACAGATGGTGTATTTAAAAGCAGTATACACTTGATGAATTCACCTATATGAGAGTGGAGTGGGTCGCTCTTATGAGATTTTGGCCTAGTCTCTAGAGCTCTCATGAATAACCAAGCACGCACGTGGCCTATTGGGCGCAAAACCGCGTTGAACAACAAAATTACTGGGGGTCAAAATGTGATTGATAAAATCTCTGATTTACAATAAGAAATATTGGTTCATAAATATATTACATTTCACCAGTAATTCTGTGAGTTAAGTTTTATTGGTCTAAGTTTGGTTCATAGTCCGAAAGACACCAACCTATTACATTTGGACCATACAAATCCAACAAATCTTACTCCTTTTTGTATGAACTTTTGAAAATATCTGGGGGAACTGTTGTGATATTTCCAAAAAAGTAGCTCCTTTTTTTATGAACTTTTGAAAATATCTGGGGGAACTGTTGTGATATTTCCAAAAAAGTAGACAAATGTCCTTCCATGTGGCATTCTTTGGACAAATGTCCTTCCATGTGGCACTCTTGCATGAGAAATTGAAGACAAGTGTTGTACACTGGGCATACTCTAGGCTTCTCTTTTTACCTATAAACTAGTACAACACCCGCGCGATGCGCGGAAATATTGAGAAAAAAATTATAATGAATTATTATCTTACTTGTGTGACCAATTCATATTTTTATAATTTAGTCAACGGTAGAATTTAAACCATTTGACCTACGGTCTTTGATAATAAGGCAATTAAGGTAGGAAAAATCATTTTATCCACCCTAAATTGCCGTAAGATCTTCTATCATATGCAATGAGATTCAAATATAACTTAACTTACTATGATTAAGTGATATAATTAAGTAAAAGTATGGATTTGTGATAAAACAATAAAAGTAGAAGAACAATATTGCAGAGAAAGAAAGAGAGGAAATTCTTATTGAATTTTGGGATGATTTACAATGGCGTAAGACCCCTTTATTTATAGGGGGAAAATGACTTAGCCACAAAGTAAAACTCTCTACAAGATAGACATTCACTCTAAATAGAATTCTATTCATAACACTCCCCCTTGAATGTCTACTCGATAAGTAATGTGCCTCGTTAAAACCTTAACTAAAATAAAACCCACCGGGAAAAAAATCTAGTAAAGGAAAAAGAGTACACATATCTAACAATACACCTTTTGGTTGCCTCGTTAAAAACCTTGCAAGGAAAACACAGTGGGACAAAACATTGTAAGGGAAAAAGAGTACAATGCGCATTAACTCCCCCTGATGAGAGCATCAATTCACATCCTCGAGCCTTCGCATCCCAATCTTGTGCACTAGTTTCTTGAAGGTTGACGTCGGTAGAGATTTGTGAACAAATCAGCCATATTATCACTTGAACGAATCTGTTGCACATTGATATCACCATTCTTTTGAAGATCATGTGTGAAAAATAACTTTGGTGAAATGTGCTTTGTCCTATCTCCTTTTATGAATCCTCCCTTCAATTGAGTTATGCATGCTGCATTGTCTTCATACAAAATCGTGGGTAACTTGTCACATTTCAAACCACATTTGTCTCGAATAAGATGTATTATAGACCTCAACCACACACATTCTCGACTTGCTTCATGATAGAAATTATCTCAGCATGATTAGATGAAGTAGCCACAATTAATTGCTTAGTCGATCGCCAAGATATGACAGTGCCTCCACAGGTAAACACATAACCTGTTTGAGATCGAGCCTTGTGTGGGTCAGATAAATACCCAGCATCAGCATAACCAACAAGATCGGGACTGCAATTATTGTCATAAAATAAGCCCATATCGGTAGTCCCTTTTAGATACCGCAATATGTGTTTGATTCCATTCCAATGTCCCCTTGTAGGAGCAGAGCTATATCTTGCTAAGACATTAACTAAAAAAGTTATGTCGGGCCTTGTAGTATTAGCAAGATACATTAGTGCACCAATTGCACTAATATATGGTACTTCAGGACCAAGTAGCTCTTCATTCTTTTCTTGAGGTCGGAATGGATTCTTATTCACATCAAGTGATCGAACAACCATCGGAGTACTTAATGGATGTGCTCCATCCATGTAAAACCATTTCAATACCTTTTCTATGTAGGCAGATTGATGAACAAAAATTCTGTTTGCCAAATGTTCAATTTGCAACCCAAGGCATAATTTTGTCTTTACGAGATCTTTCATCTCAAATTCCTTCTTTAAATAATCAATTGCCTTTTGGAGTTCTATAGGAGTTCCAATAAGGTTTATGTCATCAACATATATGGCAAGTACAACAAATTCCGATGTTGTTTTCTTTATAAAAACACATGGGCAAATGGCATCATTTATATAGCCTTCCTTTAATAAATACTCACTAAGACGATTATACCACATTTGTCCTGATTTCTTTAGACCATACAACGATCTTTGCAATTTAATTGAAAACATTTCCTGGGACTTTGAATTATTTGCGTTTGGCATTTTAAATCCATCGGGATTTTTTTATATATATCTCATTATCAAGTGAGCCATAAAGGTAGGCGGTAACCACATCCATTAAATGCATGTTAAGCTTTTCATGGACAACAAAACTAATGAGATAGCGGGAAGTTATAGCATCCATAACGGGTGAATATGTCTCTTCATAATCGACACTAGGCCTTTGTGAAAATCCTTGTGCAACAAGGCGTGCCTTATATCTTTGTACCTCATTTTTCTCATTTCTCTTGCGTACAAAAACCCACTTATAGCCAACAGGCTTAACACCATTAGGTGTTTGGACTACAGGCCCAAATACTTCACGTTTTGCAAGTGAGTTCAACTCTGATTGGATTGCTTCTTGCCATTTTGGCCAATCAAGTCTTTGTCGACATTCTCCAACAGATTGAGGTTCAAGATCCTCATTTTCTTGCATAATGCTAGGTGCAACATTAGATGCAAAGACATAATCCACCACTATATCCACTCGATTCAACTTTGTCTCAATATCGATTGGATTTATTGATATTTCCTTATTTTCTTGAGTCTCGGGCTCAGTGGATTCCTCATGAATCTCAGAATTTATTAAATTGTGGATTTCTTCATGAGATTCTTTCGTAGTGTCATTTTGATCATTTGTTTTCCTTTTTCTAGGATTTCGATCCTTAGAACCTAATGGTCTACCACGTTTTAGGCGTGCTTTTGACTCATTAGCTATGACACTAGAAGATTGTCCAACAGGTACATTAATACGGATTGGAACATTCTCTGTAGATATGTGATTTTGTTATCCTTTTCAAATCCGTAAATGCATTTGGAATTTGATTTGCTATTCTCTGCAAATAGATAATCGTTTGCACCTCTTTTTCACAAATAGAGGCACGTGGATCAAGATGAGATAATGATGGATTTTTCCACAAAATTTCCCGTTTGGTTTCACCAACTTCTCCCCCTAATTTTGGAAAAAGTGTCTCATCGAATCGACAGTCTGCAAATCGAGCAGTGAATAAATCCCCCGTTAATTTTTCAAGATAGCGAATAATGGAGGGCGATTCAAACCCAACATATATTCCTAACCTTCTTTGCGGACCTATTTTGGTGCGATATGGCGGTGCTACAGGCACATATACTGCGCATCCAAAAATTCTTAAATGGGATATATTAGGTTCATGACCCAAAACTAATTGCAACGGGGAATATTTATGATAATTTATCGGCCTGAGACGAACTAGCATTGCTGCATGCAAAATGGCGTGACCCCAAACAGAAGTGGGCAGCCTCGTTTTCATGAGTAACGGTCTTGCTATTAATTGAAGACATTTAATTAAAGACTCTGCAAGACCATTTTGAGTGTGAACATGAGCTACATGATGTTCCACTTTTATCCCAATTGATAAGCAATAATCGTAAAATGCTTGGGATGAAAACTCAGCAGCATTATCAAGTCTAATAGACTTAATGGAATTATTGGGAAATTGTGCCCGTAATCGAATTATTTGTGCCATTAATTTTGCAAACGCGAGGTTGCGAGATGACAATAGACACACATGAGACCATCTAGAAGATGCGTCTACTAAGACCATAAAATATCTAAACGACCCACTAGGTGGGTGAATAGGTCCACAAATGTCCCCTTGTATACATTCCAAAAACGCAGGGGACTCAATTTCAACCTTTGTTGGTGATGGTCTAATAATTAACTTGCCTTGATAACAAGAAGTGCAAGAAAATTCATCATTTAAAACAATCTTTAAATTCTTTAATGGATGCCCATTTGAGTTTTCTATAATTCATCTCATCATAATTGATCCAGGGTGTCCCAATCGATCATGCCAAAGTACAAAAGTATTGGAATCAGTAACCTTTTGGTTTACGATAGAATGTGCTTCAATTGCACTAATTCTTGTCCAATACAGGCCACAAGATAAAGATGGGAACTTCTCAATAACTCTCTTTTGGCCAGAGACATTCTTGGTAATGATGAGATATTCAAGATTATACTCATCTATTGTCTCAATATGATATCCATTTCGACGGATATCTTTAAAACTCAACAAGTTCCTCTTGGACTTGGAGGAGAACATTGCATTCTCTATGATAAGTATTGTTCCCTTAGGCAGAGTTATAGTAGCTCTTCCAGAACCTTCAATTAATTTACTACTACCAGAAATTGTAGTAACATCTGCCTTACACATATTTAAATGAGAGAAATATTTCTTCTCTTTGAATATTGTATGTGTCATACATGAATCAGTTAAACAAATATTTTTACAGTTGAACTTTGATCCAAGTTTGTTTTGTGAGATATCCATATTTGCTTCCCATTGTTTGACATACAAAAAAAATATACGATAAACATTAGTACGAATAACAACACATTTTTTTCTTTATTTGTTGGTACAAAACTAGTAACTTGAAGTATCATTTTGTTGTTATAATAAATATATAAAATATAAACATTCGCAAACCATAACTGTATGTTCTCGGAAGTACGAACACGTAAGGATAAAGTAACAAGGGATCATAACAGATTATGTAATGAAGTATGAATAATGTAAGTTTTACATGTAACGTAATTTAACACACATTGTTTTAAAACGGATATTAAGCAAACTGATCAATTTGGATACTTTGTTTTGAGAAGACTAAGCAAGCCGAAACATTATTTTAAAGCGAACTAATACTATCCCATAAAATTATATTTAATCAAAATGAACTAACACTATTTTATAAAATAAATAATACTAATGACTACTACTCATGTAAAAAAAATTATGATTACATGATATTTATTCACTAGCTACTACGAATAGGAAAAATAAAAATTAAACTACTCAATCATCTTTAACCACGGATCCATCACCGATCAAGTGGTCTATTTTCCCATCAGGGCGCTCAAAGAAGTCTGTCACATCCAAGTGGGTGATGTCAAAATCATTGTCAGAGACAAAATTAGCTTCAGGGCCTTTGTTCTTTAGAGATGCTTGATAAAGCTCAACCAAATGTCTTGGTACACGACAAATATTTGCCCAATGGCCTTTTCCACCGCAATGATAACATTCGGTTTTTGAACCATTTGCCTTTGGTTTCTCATCTTTCCCTTTCCACTTTTAGTGGTTATTTTTCTTTGGGGGCTGATCAACACTAGGAAAATTTCTTCCTTGTCCACGGCCACAACCACGACCATGCCCACGACCACGAATAGGGCCACATCCTTTTCCACGCTTAGCATAATGGGAATACACCTCATCCACTTCAGGCAATGGTGTAGACCCAGTGGGCCGATTTTCGTGATTTCTCATGAGCAAGTCATTGTTTCGCTTAGCCACAAGGAGAAGAGAAATCAACTCAGAGTACTTTTGAAACATTTCTCTCTGTATTGTTGTTGCAAGACCATATTGGAGGCATGAAATGTTGTGAACGTTTTTTCAAGCATATCATAATCAGTGATAGTATCTCCACAGAGTTTCAATTTAGAAGTAATTCTGAACATCACAGAATTATATTTAGAAACAGACTTAAAGTCTTGGAGCCTCAGATGAGCCCAATCATATTGTGCTTGTGGAAGAGTGACCAACTTTAAGTTGTCATATCTTTCCTTTAAGCCATTCCACAAAACAAGTGGATCTTTGACTGTGAGATATTCTATTTTCAACCTTTCATCAAGGTGATGGCGCAAGAAAATCAAGGCCTTAGCACAGTCTTGGGTGGATGCTTTAGTTTTGTCTTTAATGGCGTCTCTAAGACCCATTGCTTCTAAATGGATTTCAGCATCCAACACTTATGTCATATAGTTCTTGCCCGAAATTTCAAGGGCAACGAACTTTCTTTTCATAATATCAGTCATAATTAAAAGAGGAAAAAAGTTGTACCTTAATCTTCTTGAGACGGTAGAGTTTCGTGCTAATAACGTGTGATAAAACAATAAAAGTAGAAGAACAATATTGCAGAGAAAGAAAGAGAGGAAATTCTTATTGAATTTTGGGATGATTTACAATGGGGTAAGACCCTCTATTTATAGGGGAAAAATGACTTAGCCACAAAGTAAAACTCTCTACAAGATAGACATTCACTCTAAATAGAATTCTATTCATAACAGGATTTATGATAATGACTAAGTAACAAAAGTGCATGTGTAATCACATGTAACATATTTAATAATTTTTTATAAACATTTGGTGCTAATAAGTTTTTACCCTCATATACAGGGAGAAATTAAAAAATAGCCAGATTTACAACTGGTCGTTCAAAAATAGCACAGTTTCAAAAGTAATTGAAATTTAGCCATTTTTCATGTAAAGATAAATCTGAGCGAAAATACTGTTCAAAACCCGAAAAATACGCCAGTATATTATATTGGAGCTCCAGCATAAGTATGCTTGAACTCCAGCATATTATACTGGAGTTCCAGGATAAGTATGCTGGAACTCCAGCATAATATAATGGAGTTCCATCATAAGTACACTAGAACTCCAGCACAATATACTGGAGTCCAGCAAGTATAATTGTCCAGTATAATATACTGGAGTTTGGAGCACCAGTGCTCCAGTCTCCAGTATATTATACTGGAGTCAGCAAAGTATACCGGTCCAGCATAATATGCTGGAGTTCATACACAGGTGCACCGAACTCCAGTATATTATGCTGGACCGATCTCTGTTGCAGCAAAATATGGCTATTTTTCATTGACTTCGTAAACGCTGGTTATTTTTAAATGACCAGTTCGAAAACTGGCTATACCGTGCTATTTTTATTCATATACATAGAGTGATAAATATCAATAACATGAGTGCTACTTTAATCCGTCTTGCTTCTTCCTCCAAAAAAAATTATGCATTAAATCCTTGAGCATATGTTGCTAGGAAGATGGTCACTGCAACATTTTAATTAAATGGTTCTCTCATACCTTGTGATCGACTTTAAAGAAGCCCATCATGTCCCTAAAAACACAAATTCCTCCCTAGATAATTTAGTTTCTTAGCTTTTTAGAGTAGTTTTTGTTAAGATTGCACATTTTTCCTTTTTCCTATAATTCAACATATAAATCAAGCTCTTTGAGGAGGAAAGAAGTAGGGGAATGGCTGGACCTTCCTTGGAGGCGTTCTTCTAGAAACCGCAACTTCTTTGGATAAGAATCATAAACTATGTGAACCTGATTTCCACTACAAACTACCGGCTTCCTTGGCTTAATTTAAGTTTTTAGAACTCCAAACCCAAGAAAAAGTTGAAAGCAATCAAAAATTAAATAAAATTATATTTATTTCCTCTATTCTTCCATGTGAGTTCAGCATGAAAATTATATATAGCTTTACCAGTAACATACTAACTCAATCGTCCCATCCCCAGTTGATACAGAGAAAAAGACATTATGAATCACATTTATAGGTTAGAAAGGCATAACTAGCAAGTAAAGTATTTCAAGAAACTTAAAGAATTACGCTGCAAGTTGGGTCTGACTATACGAATTCGCACTAACTCGAAGCCTATCTTCCATCAACTTGGAAGTCACCCCTTTTATCTTAACTTCAAATGTGATCTCTAGTATAGTGAGATAAACCAATTACACTTATTATGTAACAGTCTCTATTCACTATATTACAAAAAACATATGGAAAAGCTAAGTAACACACTTACCTAACAAAGGATCAAGAATTTAAGAGTATAAAAGTCAAAGTATTTTTTTAATTCAAATGTGAAAAACATCTTACAACTTAAAAAAGATTACTCTTCTACCCATCTATTGAGAAAAAAATTCACAAAAAAAATAAATCAATATCTATTATCAAATGTAATATTACTGAAGTAACTATAACCATCACACTTCCCTCTAGACCTAGCTGCTATCGAAGCTCCATCTACAAATGGATAAGATCTCAACCTAGTCTATAGGAGGTTTTGAAAAGAAAGGAGCAATAATGCTCCCATAGAAATTGAATTTCGAGGGCGTATCAAAACAAAAAAAAATGTAACTATGATTTAGGGGCGATGGGAGTTTATTCAGCCGCAACCACAGGTTTAACCTCATTTTCGGTCTACATTTTTAATGGGCATATAGAAGCTTCCTCGGAATATCAAGTAAGGTCATGGAGAAGCAGGGAACAATCCATATACATTCAATTGAGCTACTGCAAACAGTACAAAAGATATCCAAACATCACAGATAACAAACACAAAATTATAAGCTGTTATCTTCTTGAATTTAGTAGTAAATGCAAAAAAAAAATATAAGAAAGAAAAAAGACTGAGAGCGCAACAAAGAAGCCATAAGAAAAAGGAAGAAGATGAATGAACAGAAAAACACCCTAAGTTTTGGTGATCATATATTATCTATGCTTTATCATCCTCATCCGAATTCTTTCAATCCCGAAATTGAGAGGATGATAAAACCAAAGTAGTGATGAAAGGAATGGAAACTTTATTAATATTTGTTTGTGACTTTGGATGTCAACCAACATTGGAACTTTTTTAAGAATTTTTATAGTAATCTACAGAATGTTTAGTGTTGGTTCATCTCTTTTGTTGCTTACTGTCTCGACTCCAGTATTCCCTCCACGCGACTCTTACATATTGCATTATATAAGGTGCTCATTGACACTTTATTTATTAAAATATTATTTTTTAAAAACTATGGATATATGACATAAAAATTATATTTAGAAAAATTATTTGCAAAAACCAAAGTGGAAAGTAGTACAAAGTTGTCAAATTTTACATCCTTACATAAAGAAAAATCTAATGGGAGATAGGAACTAATAAGTTCCATAAATTTGTAGCAAGATCTTACCCCTACCCTAGGGTAGAGAGGCTGTTTCCAAATAGACCCTCGGCATCCTTCCCACCAAGAACTTCCCACCTTGGCTACAGTACACAACTCTATTTATTTCTTCCATACTTTTACTTATATGAATCGCCATTTATCCTCTAGGTACCCTACACCTAGTAACGACCAAGTGTTTTGCTAAAGTTCCACTTCAGCAAATAATCATATAAATTTAGGCCTCAGCAGGTTATTGTTCCGCTACTCATATTGTTGGGTTTCACATTTTAGATGTAGAAATCTCCTTTCTTATTCTACATCACTTTTCACTACTTTTCTTTAGTAGGTGCAACCTTCTATTATGTCAAGTTGATGCATAAACATTTCAATATTGAAAGACCTGCTACAAAAACAAAGACCCAAAAGGCTAAAACATCTATTCATCTACATTATTGCATGATGACTAATATCATGTTCAGAAATCAGAACCACATAACCCTTCAATTCTCTCTAATGGCTATGCAATAGGACTGCTGTAAAGGCACTTCTTTGCCTCTTAAGTTGAATCTCCAACAAAGTTGGAGAATTGTCCAAAAACTTTATGTGTCAATGTAATATTTTGCTACTTGTCATCATAATCTTTCTTTGCCTCTCCTATTATATATAAATATATAAATAGATAGGCCTTCAAAATAGCCATCAAGTATCAGCATATTTTGCTTGCCTTTTTCGTTCCTCTCAGCTTTTTTTTCTTTCCTCCTTAAAATATTTGTAGTCTACTTTGTTTGTTCTCCTTTTAAATAGTTGAGTTTATCATTTAATATTTTGCTGATTCCTGTATCTTCTAAATAAAATAGAGATAAGCTTGTTTAATCATGGAGAAATATTTCACACTGCTGAAATAATTTCTTAGGACAATGCCCAGCACGACTCAAGCTAATTCGTGTATCTACTTACAAAAAATATTGAAACAATGTTATTATTATTTTTCGGTGTCATTTCCCTACGCTTTTTTTCACAGGATAACATATACGTGTTACCTTTAAATTTCGAACACGAATACAGAAAAGAGAATAGAGTAGCTTGACTTCCCACATCTCAAGTTCTCAACTTGGCATTTGGTTCTTTACTTGTTACTTTTTCTAAGGCATTATCTATTAAATTACTATTTATTTCTCCCACTAGAGTGTTGGATAATAACAATAACAATACTCACTAGTATATTTTCGCAAAATAAAATTTGGAAAGAGTAATTGCATACGCAAATCTTACTCCTATTTTGTGGAGATAGAGAGACTATTTTCGATAAATTCTCTCCTAAAAAAAGCTTTTCTAAGCAGGTTTGAAAAGAAAAAATAATAGTAAAAAAGTTATGTTGAAATAATAAAAAAACAGTAACCACAACAAAATAATAAAGTAATAAAAAAGGCAACATAAAAAAATAATAGGTAGTAATAGAAATAAAAGACTAAGATAATATGAAAATGATAATAATAATAGTCGCAGTAGTAGTAGTAGTAATAATAATAATAATAATAATAATAATAATAATAATAATAATAATAATAATAACAATAATAATAATTATAATAACAACAACAATAATAATACCGATATAAAAAATACGGAACAAATACTAGGCGTGCTTGGTATACTATAGAATAGGGATGGCGAACGGGAGTGTTGGATCAAATATGTGCGGGTTAAAATGAGTTATGCAAAAAACGAATAAAATATTAATATGAATAAAAAATTTGTTAACCGGCCATATTATCCATGAGTTATTGAATATGATTACTTTTAGGAGGATTTCTAGTCTCTCAAATTTGACTCTTTACAAATATAAAAGTAAACTCATTGGTTATCCATTCTTAAGTGGATAATATGGATCTTATTCATATTTGATCCATTTTTAATAAATTTATTATCCAACTTATTTTTTAATGAATAATATAAATAAATTATTATTATTTTTATTCATTTTGCTACCACTACGATAGATATACTTTTGATAAAAAGTATTGAATTTGACATAAGTATCAATTTTCAATGTTTCATTGAGTGCAAAAAGTTCAATTGCGTGTGCAAAATTAGTACTTGCTGTTAGGGGAGTTCATAAAAATCCGAAAACTCGAACCAAACCGAAAACCAAATCAAATCAACCAAAAAAATCGATACTTTTTGGTTTGATTTTGGTTTTGAAATTTAAAAATCGATCAAATTTGGTTTGGTTTTGATTTTAGTTAAAAAAAACCAAACCAAACCAAATATAGGAGTAACTACTTTAAATTTATTATTACACCTATATATATGCATACTTTTATACAAAGTTTTAAATTTCTATAGTAAATATTAATCGTTTGCACTTTTAGTACAGTTCTTTACCTTTACATTCTAGTTTAATTGGTAATTTTCTTTTGTTAAGTGTAAGAATTTATTTCATGTTAAAAATAATATATTTTTAATTGAGTCCTTAAATTATTCATCACTATTTGATTCAATTATCATCAATATATCTTGGTAAATAATAATTTTCTCAAAGGGCAATTGATTTGATAGTGTCATGTTGAAAATGTGGTCGCCGATATGTGTGTTTGGTAGTGTATGTATTATATTTAAGAAAAAACCAACAAATAACCGAAAAAATCGAAAAATCGACATAAACCTAATCGAGAAAAATCCGACTTACTTGGTTTGATTTCTTTTTAGGAAAAAACCGAATCATGAACTAGCATTGCCTCTAGCACATTTTTTTTTTGAATAAAAAGTTTAAAATTAAATTATTTTTAAATTTGAGATTCCCAGTAACCGGCTATGCACGTTTCCGGTAACCTCATCGTCATCTTCCACCAAAGAACAAAAACTAGGGTTACTTTACTTGTAATTCACTCGTTTCCTAGCTCAAAAATCTCACATACACAATCACATCTGTAAGCTGAAAAAAAAATGTCAGATTATCTACCGAAGGATGTTCTTGTCGAAATTCTATCAAAACTACCTTTAAAATCTCTAATTCACTGCACCACCGTATGCAAATCATGGTATTCCTTAATCACAAACCCTAATTTCATTTCCGTACATCACAATACCCAAATCATCAGCAACACCAATCGCCGGCCTTTATTATTCGTTCGTCACTACAACATGTTCGACAGGGTCGAACGTTACGCTTTACACTTCGACGATGAAGATGAAAATGATTCCCCGGATGTTGATTCGTTCCAGGAATATCTAGAGCTGAAATGCCCCGAAAAGAGTCGTAGTGAGTATTTAAGAATCATTGGTTGCTGTAATGGTCTTATTTGCCTTTCTGATGATTATGATAAATATACGGATACAGTGATTTTATGGAACCCTATAATTCGTAAACATTTGAAGTTGCCCAGGCCTAATTTAGGGTATAATGGACGTGGATCTTGTATTTATGGGTTTGGATTTGATGTTGTGAAGAATGACTATAAAGTTGTTAGAGTTGTTTATAATAGTACTGCTACTGAGGATTATAAGTTGCAGTTTCCACCAACTATTGAGTTTCTTGATAAATTGAGGGCAGTTAAATTCTTGGTTCCACCTGGGATTGAGGTTTTCTCTTTGAGTAGTGGGGTTTGGAGGAGCATTTCTGATGTGGGTCCTTCGTATATTTTGCATCAGAATCATTCTGTTTCGGCTTATCTTAATGGTGCCGTTCATTGGATTGCATCTAATTCGGGTGATGATGATGATGATGGTAATGGTGATAGTAGTAATAATAATAACAGTAGCAGCAGCAGCAGCAGTGGTAATAATAAAGATTATAGCTTTATTGTAGCATTTCATGTGGGAACTGAAAATTTTAGTGAAATACGTTTGCCAGATAGTGTTGCTGAGAGAAATGTGATGAAATTGGATGTGATGGTTATGGGCACATCGCTCACGCTAGTCGAGTATGAAAAGTTTTGGCAGAGTGATTATTGCTGGATATGGGTGATGAAAGAGTATGGTGTGGTGAAGTCTTGGAGTAGACTTCATAATATTGATTTGAGAGGAGGGTTCAGGAATATTGTGGGATTTAGGGCTCACGGCGAGTTATTGATTTCTGCCAGAATGGTAGGAATGGTTTCATACAACCCCAAGAAGATAAGCATAAGCTATCTTGGAGTCCATGGCACCAATCGCTCGTTTCATGGTGAGCCTTTTTTCGAGAGCCTGGCTTTAGTCGGGAAAGAAGATAGATTCGTAGAGCAGGCAAATTCGACTGCTGATGTTGTTCAAGAAGTTGGTTCTGTACTGGATAGCGGTGAAGATGAAACTGAGGAACATACATGATAGTTGATCCAGGTAAACTGTGTTCGTAGTGATATCAAAGAGTAAACTGACCTTAATGAAACATTTTTCTAGATTAATTGATGATATGTAGAGGTGTTGTTCTTGCCATCTCATACAGTGTGGAGTCCTATAAGCTGAAATTTATATGAATATACATGTTTTCCTGTAGATGTTAACACTAATAGTTGTAATAAGGGTATTAGACAGTTATTTGTATTTGTCATGTTTTTTTCAGGGATAGGCCTACCTAAGAAGAAGATTGTCTTGAAATTGGTCAATGGGATATTTCTTCTTGTAAGATGCGATGATCAAAAAATTATATCTCCGCCATCCTATATCTCCCAAATATTGGCAAATTTGATTCTTTCTTTGGTTGTGCAAATGATTATGATATTATCTGGTGTATGCATATTTATTTATTTATTACTGTGAAATGATCTTTCAAGACTGAAAGGGACTTATATTTTGTAGTTCTACAGATCTACTTTGTATATGGAGAAGGTGCACACATACTGGGGGAGCCTTTAAAACACTGTAAGACAATGGTTCATTTAGTAAATTCTACTTTTGGTGACTTCACATCAAAAGGATTTCATGACGGTTCTCATGTGGCTTCAAACAATTGTTGTAGGTCACATAAAGGACACTTCAGTTTTTAAATCTAAGGAGGCATGTTAGTGATCCAAAAAACTCCCGAGGTTCCTCCTGCTGTAACTTCATCCATCTGCATTTTCTGCCCCACTTTTCCAAGCATCGTATGCCATGACCCCCTCTTCTGTGAAACTCCATTGCGGAACCTTTCTTCCCGATCCCTCCAGCGTACTGCCATGTCCAATCCCTCCATTGGGCGTTAGGGTAAACTGAGCTGAAGAAACTGTTGGAAATTTAAGGGAGATGTCGAGGGAAGCAGCATCGGGAGGATTATATGTCATTCAGAAATTGGAGGAGTCCTGCGCAAAGAAGCGTACTGCTGTGTCCAAACCTCCATTGGGCATTAGGGTAAACTGAGCTGAAGAAACTGGTGGAAAGTTAGGGGAGATGTCGAGGGAAGCAGTATCGGGAGGATTACATGTCATTCAGAAATTGGAGGAGTCCTGCGCAAAGAAGCGTACTGCTGTGTCCAATCCTCCATTGGGCGTTTGGGTAAACTGAGCTGAAGAAACTGCTGGGAAGTTAGGGGAGATGTCGAAGGAAGCAGTGTTGGGAGGATTACATGTCGTTCAGAAATTGAAGTGAGTGGGCAACGAACTAATATCTCAGCTGAGATCTTTTATAAGCCTCTGGACTTCAAAGATGTAAGGAAATTCAAGACAAGTTGGGCAACTGCCTGATCAGTATCTTGACGAGCCAATGATATCCTTCTCCGCATGCAGTTTTTGTTCATGTGTTATTATGTCTATGCTTGTTCTCCTTGGTGACAAGGTGGGTTGCTCTGATGGTAAGCACCCTCCACTTCCAGCCAAGAGGTTGTGAGTTCGAGTCACTCCAAGAGCAAGGTGGGGAGTTCTTGGAGGGAAGGATGCCGAGGGTCTATTGGAAACAACCTCTCTACTCCAGGGTAGGGGTAAGGTGTGCGTACACACTACCCTCCCCAGACCCCACTAGTGGAATTATACTGGGTTGTTTTTGCTTGTTCTCCTTGGTAATGGTCATCCTGTCTCCTGACATTGACCTAAATCTCTCTGTCTTTCTCTCTTGAGTTGGTCGCTCAAGGATGTAAACCTTTTGTCTGATTTAGGCAACTGTTCTCAGGAATACTAGATTGTAGCAACACAACAGTTGGATGAAAATTTTATCGGAGAGGTTTACTGGTTCACGCCTTGGATTGTCAAGCGTCCTCATGTGATGCTAGCTTCTGACATCGCCACCTGATCGAATGTTTCTATTTTCTTTTCATGACTAGTAAAATGTATTTGCATGCTTGCTCAGTGTATATATCTAGGAAATTTAAGGATTTTCAAATATATTTTTTGCAATGATGGGTCATGATAGATCTTTTTGCTATTTGTACAAAACAAAAGAATTCCCAGGCTACACGATAACAAATTCTCACACCTCAAGCAGTTTTAAATGAGGAATATTCTGATGCAAGTTGTTATTTATGTACTTATTGTCCAGCTAACTTATGATGGGGACATGAAGTTAGAATTTAGAATACTAATTCCCAGGCGGACAAAAAGTAACGCAATCAACATTTTTGGTTTCAATCACCTTGTCAGTTTGTGATGATTGATAATTGTATTCAACTCTTGTCCCCTTTTACCTGCAAAGGTTCTCTTCATCTCTGAGTTTCTTACTTGGTTAGTACTTAGTACTTATCTTCAGATCTGATGTCTTGATAGTATACCTAACAAAGGTTTCTGTGCTTTGTTAGTTCTGATATTACTTTGTTCATGGACTCCATTCATAAAAGAGAAAGGAAGCCGGCTGGTGAGAGCAGACATCTGATGGATAGTCTGCAAAATGAAATAGCACTCGACATAGTTTCGAGGCTTCCTATTTCATCTCTCATTCAGTTCAGGTTTGTATGCCAAACTTGGAATATGTTAACACATGATTCACGCCTTGTCGATCTGCACTTGACTCGTGCATTGAAGATCAATCCATGCATCATCTTTAAAAGTTACCATCCTCAAAAAGAGCAGCTTTTCTTTGTTGAACTATCTGATCATGATGATGATGAACACACATTGAGAGAGATTCAGATTCCCTTTTCAGCATCCATGGCAAAATTTCGAGTAGTAGGATCATGTAAAGGCCTGCTATGCCTATCTGGCGTCTACGACCATCAAGCTGTGTACATATACAATCCTTTTACCGCAGAACACAAGAAGTTGCCACATTGTAATCATGAGTTTGAAGTGAATGAAGTGGTTTATGGTTTTGGATTTCATCCTGCTACTAATGAGTACAAGGTTATTAAAATAGGCTACTATCCTCATGTCTACTATGCAACTTGGTCTCCGGTAAATACACACGATCATGATCTTCCACGTTCAGAAGTTCACGTGTTCAGCCTAGGAAGCAATACTTGGAGAAATTTAGGGGAATTACCTTACAAGCTTCATCATTCACCTGGTGTTTTGGTCAGTGGAAGACTCCATTGGGTGACTAGATTTAACTGGCACCTTGATCGCCTTATCGTTTCCTTTGACCTATTTAATGATGCATTTCAAGAAGTTCCACGACCTGACTTCAATGTCAACTTATTTCATTGTAGTTATCATCTGGCTTCACTCAGAGGGTGTCTATGCACGTGTTTATTAACCTCTAATGGCGAGAACTTGGAAATTTGGATCATGGAAGAGTATAACAAGAAAGAATCTTGGGTGAAAGAGTACAATATTGGAGCTTCTTCAATTGTGGGTCAAGATATGTCACCCCAATCATATGACATTTGGAGGACTAGTTTGCAGAAGGGAACTGTTAAAGTGATGTGCATGCTTAAGAATGGTAGCATCTTGCTAGATTGTCAAGGTGGGATTTTAATTGCCTATAGCATGCATGAGAAAATATTGAAGATCATAAGCATTTCTGGTATGCCCAAGTCCTGTCAAGCAACTCCTCATGTTGGAAGCCTTAATTGGATAGCTAACCCCACTTAGTTTGAAGTGGTAAACAATGTCTCTGAATCCTTTTGCCAGAGAATTTTGTTATGTGTCAACTGACCGTTCTTATCCTTTCTCTATGTATTATATGTTTCCTTAGCTTTTGGCTGTATGGACACATTGAAGAAATCAATAAAACCAGAATTTTCTTTTATCTTTTCTCTCAACTTTCATTAAGCTTTCCTTTGTTTAGCTTCTTTGCATTCCTGTGCTAGCTTTTTTGTTTTAGCAGTTTCATTTTTTAACATAAATGCCTTATTAAACCTCCAAGAGGCTAAAACTCCTGAATTGGAAGAATGTGGAGTTCGATGGTTATGTTTATCCCAAATCGTAACAGAGCAGAGACAGAGTAGCAACTAAAATATGATTACCTACCTACAAGAAAGGAAGAATCGGACTATAAAGTCACCAGAAAAAGCAGTTTATGGTTTTATTTTTTCTTTCATTTTTCTGTCCTAAGTTCTTTAGTCCTAGCAAATATTAGAAAATGGAGCAAGCTAAGATTTAAAATCAGTAGCTTACTAACAGAACCCTGTAGGAACAGAATGTCCTGATACGTTAGGCACCAATTTATAATAACCCAAGTTATTCTAAAGGCATAGTAGAAGACATAAAGACAGAATCTTTTCTAATTTAAAAATTCAAAACTTTGCGGAGTTAGACCTGGATTGAATATAGGTTTTAACCATAGGGTTTTCTTGCTCGCTTGGATGCTCCACGCTGGAACTCCTCTGTTGACATTGGTTCATTTTTGGTATAGCTACTGAGAAATTGATTCAATCTATAAAAGTTAAAAGCCAAGAAGGAAATGACAGTAGCTTACCTTTTAACTCCAATGAGATGCAATCATACAACATAAACTTGATAACATCATTGATACACCAGTTATGTTTCCAAAAAATGATGTTCATTTTGACATTTACATTGCAATGCTTATCAAGATCTGCACATTAGCTAAAAATGGCTCGGATTCCTCTCTGATTCCTTTCAAATCACTCTCACAATTTCATTGCCTCTCAATACTACCACAAGAAAAAGTGCTCATTTTAATAGTCCCCTTGATGATATAGCACCTATCATCTTGTCCACCTCCAAATGAAAATCAGGATTACGATTGTTAAGACCATCCCTGCATATTTGATCCATCGATCAGCACGATTCCTCTTCTCAATGAGTCTCATAACAGAATTCGACAGGCCCAAAGTGTTAAGCACATCCAGCGCTTTACGTTGAGCTCTCTGCAACAATGTTTAACAAAAGACCATCAGTTTAACCATAATGCTCGAGACTGACACAAACTTTAGAAAGTAATAACAGTGATAGTGACAAAAATTGTGTTTTAACAAAAGTGATAACTAATGTTGACCATCTTATATCATATGTATTCCTTTACATAGTATAGCTTTTCCATATTTAGCAAAGGGGTTGATTTAAAATACCCAAGGCCCTGTTGATTTAAAACGCAAAGCTCTACGGCCCAAAGTCAGATGAACAAGTTTCCCCTTTCAACCAGGAATCCAGACCCAAAAGTTTTGGAAAAATACTCTTGCAGCCAGAGCTTGAACAACAGAAACCTAAAACAAAGAGGAGCTTTTAGCTCTCCTTACTTTACACTTTTGCTTTGCTACCACATTTCTTCTTTTTGCTATAAAAGAGTTAGTAGTAAGGAGCAAAACTCGATTAACCATTCCTCTTAATTATTTTTAAGTCCGAATAGAAAAAAATCTCTATATCATATTGCCGTTCAATCTCTAAATTCTTTTTTTTTTTATCAATCTCTAAATTCTATAAACAAAACATGGAGGAAGAATCATACTTCTGCAAGCTAATATAAATCGACTTATTCACCCTCCCGTCTTTCAGCCACATATATCTAGTGAAAAGTTATATAACTTGGAACGATAAGATAGCATAATGGCGTCACCAAACAGGCATCATTTTCCCACTTTCCAGGCAAAAGAATCCCCAGCATGTTTCAGCATTTAAATCTCATATCAAGGCAGTAACAAACAAAACAAGTTTCTATGCTGTTCAGTATGTAAAGGAGTAGTCTCTGTTGAAAAGTACCTTCAAACGATCCCTTTGCTCACTATATTTAGACAGAATGGCCACACCTGTTGCCAAGGTTTCTTCCATCATTCTTGATGACCTACGAGCAGATTGCATCGCCTGTGCTTCGTCATCGAAAATCCTCAGAACATGGGATGAATCACCATTCTAAAACAATAAATAATCCATTAGAAGGAAACATCAGAGTATCATAATAAAATTTTATAACACCTGTAAGAAAACAATGCCATACAGCTCTCCCAATCAGTTCTGCTCTTTCCCGGGCTTCTTGCATACGCCGCTGATGTCTTAAATTGTATTTATCCAAACTAGTTTTCAAAGAGTCAGCTTCTTCAGCCACTTGTTCCACTTTTCTGCACAAGGAAGACATAAACACAGCATTGAGCATGCACTGAAGAAGCTCCAAAAAAGCATGACCTTCTGTTTACTTCCAGACTATACAGTCAACTTAATCAGCCACTCCTTAATTCAACAAACAGGCACATCAGTTATTGCAAGTTGGTGCTTTCTCCACTACGCCTTCTGGACCATTTTCGCATAATTCCCCTATATGCATATAGCTTCTCTTATGTCATCCTAGAAGAGCTATTCCAACAATCCAGTGACTTGACTTCTTCTTTTATTTGGATGAATTTTTTTTTACAAGGAGTGGCCTGCAACTAATTTTATCATAGACAAAGAGCTTTGTAAACCTAAACTAGCATAGAATATCCAAAGTCACCCATCTAAATCTGCAGCCATCCTTCGAAGGGTGGACACACATTCTTCCAATTCATTTAGTTCAACAGCACCTAAAGGATGAAAAGAAAAGGGGGACTGATTAATTTTCTCAAGCCCCTTCAAAGTGGCTTTTCTGTTCTTTATCTACGAAATTGATTTTTATACTTGAATCACCAAATTATACAAAAGTAGACACCAAGCGAAGTTGTTCACCGAACTTTACAAAAAGGAACCTATATGAGATTTTAAGCCTCATTTACTAAGACAAAAACACAGCAACTCAAGCATTGTAGACTACATTTCTAATGTCAAACCTATTCATATTCCACATAAAAAAGTGTACCTCATCAACTGAATGGACAACCAAATAACCCGGGCGACGCAGACTAACAACTGTAAAGTGAAATTCAGCATTTAAAGAAAAGGAAGAGCTGGAGAATATGAACTATGAAGTTATGTCAGCTTAAAAATAATTAAGATTCAGCTCCTCTGTAAGCCTCTTCACCAGTTTCCCTCTGAGGACTCAAATTTTACACGGGAAATGATCTTAACTAGAGTTTGAAGCCGTAAATAAACAGCTTCCAAATTTAAACAAACTCAAACAGTGAAACAAATAACTTTGGCTAGCTCTGTCAACTCTTACAATAAAGACCAAACCTAACACTTAGAAGGAGAACAAAAGGGAAAAAACAGATGCAAATATTCGGGGGAGAAAACAAGAGAAAAAATTAGAGCACCAAAATGAGTAGAATACTTTATTTTCATATTCTTAGCTAAGTTGAAGGATTAACCCGAAAGAATGTCAAAGTACAAGCTAAAATAGCTTAGATCAAATAGTAACAAAGTGTCTAAATTCTATGAATTCATCTATTCACAACTCTTAGATCATTTGGTTTCCTTTATCCATAATATAATTAGCTGAATTTTCAAGGCGGTTCTGAGCCTTATCTCTGTTATGAGAAGACAAAAAAATTGCTACAAGTGTCATAACCTTTTTATGTTTTCAGTTTAAATCTACATATTGCTAAAGAAAGTGGTAAGATTATTCCATTCAACAATTCCCATCCTCTCCTCCTCGTTTCATCCAGATGCCATAAATTTGTTGGGATTCTTTGTCATTCGTTTCTCAGTTTTGACCATATTTACTCCATTTGACATTACATATAGAACTTGCATTGCTCTATCTCTCAAATTAAATTTTCTCCTTAACTGACGCTTTACCTTGGGATCTCAATCTAAATGCTTTAATTTGATGACAAAATACCTAGTCTTCTGGCACTAAACTTTTACACAATTCATCCACAATGCACTGGATTTTCAGATCTGATGATAAGATCTTATAATTATTGAACAAGCTAGATTTTCAAACATTTTCACCTTAATCGAAGAAATGAACCACACTAGACCATAAATCGCACAAACATCGAACATCAAATTCAACTTATCAATCAACTGCGTTTCAATCCCACACTAATTGTATCAGCAATATAAATCCTCGTATACATTCCGCTCGTATCATTCCAATACGACATAATTTGTATTTTAAAGCAAACCAAATAATCAATCTCAATGTCGGAGATCAAAATCCAACGAGAAAGAATGAAAATGAAGCGTACCTTTTCCAGAGATCACGCTGGGATTTGGCAGGTATAGATCGCCAGAGAAGTTCCATTTCGGAGCAAAGAGACTGGATCTGAGCGATTTCTTTCCTTACGGCGTCAAATGATTGTTCCGAAGGATCGACTATAGCGGTGCTCGAAGATGACGATGGGATGGAAGATGAAGAAGAAGAGGAAGTGTACTCGAAACGCTCGAGCCTCTCCAAACCATCTCGAGACTTGAGTAAGAGCCGCCTGGAGTTTTGGTAAAGGTCCGATAAACTTCCACCGCCGGCGACCGAATTTCCTTCTCCGATTCCAACCGCCATTGCCATGGTTCTCACGTGTCTTTTGAGAGCTTCAGCTTTTGATCGATGAGAATTTCGGTGTAAAATTTAGAATATTACAGAAGAATACCCTTATTATAAAATAAAGACTTAAAAGTAAAAAACCTATATATTTATTATTCAACTTCAAATTGAGGTACACAATTGACTTAAATCTCCTCTATTTATAGAAAAAAGAAAGCTATTATGTAAGCTAGTACTATAAGCTACTTGTAAGCTTTTGTGTAAGCCTTTTGTAAGTTGCTTGTAAGCTGCTACTGTACTAGATATAGATAATCTTCTGCCGGGGTAATATTTATCCATAACGGAGTATGAAGAAGCTTATTTCCAATAGAGTACTAAATAGATAACCATATTTATGGCGGATTTCCATATGGATAAGCTTATTCAGGAAGCTTATTTACAACGGAGTACTAAATGAACATCCAATGAACATATATATATATATATATATATAATATATATATATTTATAACACTCCCCCTTGGATGTTCATTAAAAGATAATGTACCTCATTAAAACCTTGCTAGGAAAAAATCATGTGGAAAGAATCCTAGTGAAGGAAAAAGAGAACACATATTTCGTAATACGCATTACTAGGTGCCTCATTAAAAACCTGTAAGGAAAATCCCGTGAGAAAAAACCCTAGTAACGAAAAAAGAGCGCATCACGTAATTTACTCCCCTTGATGAAAACCTTGTTTCAAATATTCGAGTCTCCACATTCCAATCTTGTATACCATCTTCTCAAAAGTTGAATTTGTAGAGAATATTATCTACCACTATTTCAGATCGATTTAAATTAATCTCATCAAATCAAGAAACTGCTAGAAGTCATTTTATTGAGTTGCTTGCAACCTGTCTGTATCAGCTGCTTGTAGAAAACTTCGATGGAGTACTAAATGGATAATCTTCTTCAGGAAAATTATCTACAACGGAGTAATAAATGAACATCCATAATAATATTTTCAAAACATTCCCCCTTGGATGTTCATTATTATGTGCCTCGTTAAAACCTTACTAGGAAAAACTCCGTGGGAAAAAAATCTTAGTCAAGGAAAAAGTACACTAATAATATACATTGCAAGCTGCCTCATTAAGAATCTTACCAGGAAAAATCCAGTGGAAAAAAACCTGAGCAAGGGAAAAAGAGTACAATACAGAGACTTGGGTATATCAGGACCAAAGAGTCCATCATCCTCTTCTGGAGGTAAGAACGGATCCTTAATCCGTATAGGAGAAGAACTATATCTTGCTAGTAAACTAACAAAAAATGCTATGTCAGGCCTTGTAGCATTAGCAAGATACATTAGTGCACCAATTGCATTGAGATAGGGTACTTCGGGACCAATGGGTTCCTCATCCTCTTCTGGAGGTCGGAACAAATTCTTATCCACTTCAAATGATCGAACAACCATTGGTGTACTCAATGGGTGTGCTTTGTCCATGTAAAAGCATTTTAAGACCCTTTCTGTATAGACAGATTGATGGATAAAGATCATGTCCGCTAAATGTACAATTTGCAGACCAAGACAAAGTTTTGTCTTTTCAAGATCTTTCATCTTAAATTCTTTCTTAAGATATTCAATTACCTTTTGAAGCTCTTCTGGAGTTCTAATAAGATTTATGTCATCAACATAAACAACAAGTATATCAAATGCTGAATATATGGACAAATAATGTCATATATGTAACTTTCTTTCAGCAAATATTCACTGAGGCGATAATACCACATACGCCCAAATTGCTTTAAACCGTACAAAGATCTTTATAATTTGATCGAGTACATTTTTTGAGACTTTGAATTATATGCTTCAAGCATTTTAAATCCTTTAGGGATCTTTATTTAGACTTAATCAAACGAGTCATATAGGTTATGCCTTGCATTTAAATGGGATGACATCTTCAGGTGTCTGGACTACTGGTCTGATCCTCACAATATTTCACAGTATTGTACACTATATTGTATCAAATATATCATCAATGATCACTTTGTATCGGTTCGTAAGCGACATAACTTGTTGAGATCTCATCACTTTCTTTATTTTCAGGTACCTGAATTTCTTCTGGAGTTTCATGAAATGTTATGTCGTGGGCTCTTCTAAAGCTTATTTCCTCCTCATTATGATCATTTTGATCATTAGCTCCTTATCATTTTTCAAGGATTGTTACCTTTGGAACCGATTGGTCTACCACGCTTCATGCATACAATTAACTCTATCCTTCAAGGGCTTTAATTTTATAGGAACATTTGTAGCTGAAATATAATATTGAATTTTGAATCAGCAAATGCTTCTGGCATTTGACTTGAATTATCTCCTAAGTGAGGATCATATTAATGATAATTCGATTCATATAGCATATTTTTCAGCTGTTTATTCCATCCCCCAAATGTTAGAAAACTAATATATATTCCCAATCTTCTTTGTGAAACATATCTTTGTGCATTGTGGTAGAGAAATTAATCATATGCCACACATCAAAAGATAGTAAAAATATTTAGTTTCTGATCCTAAATCAATTGTGAGGGGAGAACTTATCATATATTGTTGGTCTGATGCATACATGTGCTGCTATATGCAATTTAGAAAATCTTAGACCAACACATGAATCTTTATTCTCATAAGCAATGATTTAGCTATTAGTAGGAGGTATTCAATGCTAAACCAGCTTGGATATAAATCAACATTATCAAGATGAACTATCTTGATTTCATAATCTAAAAGTTATGCTCTTAATTGAGAAAAACAATTTCAAATGTCAAATTTCAGGTTGACAATAAACATACATGTAACCATCTTATACATGCATCTATAAGTGGTTCACATGACAGGTGAATGGGCCCATATTCACCTTTTATATATTTCAGAACCAGGGGTCTTAGCCCCAACTTTAGCTGGTATAATTAATTTATTATGAGAACAAGCAGCACAAGAGAATTCTTGAAGAATCTTCTAGTTCTTCAGTATATGCTTATCTGAATTTTCAAATAGCTCATTTAAAAATGGTAAATGAAAACTTCAAGTTTATCATGGCATGCGCTATCTCTTAGTAAACTTATGGTTTACTATGGCACATAATTTTGTATAAGTAAATTTCTCATTTACTGCAGCTGCTTTTGTATTAGTACACTTTTGATTTATTGTGGCTACTTTTGTATAAGTAAATTTTTGATTTACTGTAGCTTCTTTTGCATTAGTAAACTTCTGATTTACTATGGCTACCTTTGTATAAGTAAATTTTTGATTTATTGTAGCTACTTTTGCATTAGTAAACTTCTGATTTACTGTGATACTTTTGTATAAGTAAATTTTTGAATTTACTGTAGCTGCTTTTGCATTAGTAAACTTCTGGTTTACTGTGATACATGATGTAATACAAATTGAAGAATAAGGGGGTAACTTCTCACATACATATTTACCCCCTATGATTGTGGAAACATGAAGATTTCAATCTTTCAATCATTTGTAGTCTCAATATGATTTTCATTTGTATTAGTAAACTTCGGGTTTACTATAACATATGTTTTGACCACAATAATATAATATGAATGACAAATTTGCATATATGTTCTTCGGGAGCCTTCAATTTATTTTCCACAATCAAATATTATTCAGACATTACTTGTATCATGTGTCTTTTAGACAAACAGTTAGTTCTCCAGGAGCTTTTGAAAAATTTTATACTACCAAATAGTGCTCAGACACTTCTGGTGTCACGAGAGAAAATCATAATCAAATTGACAATATAAGGACAATTCTAAATTTATAAATGTAAGAAATTAAGAATTTCAGTATTTTTACCACCAACTTTGTGACAAATGTCTCCTTCAGAGAGAAACGCCATTAACATCTGAATATTTTATATCAAAGCGGTAACCACATAGTCATTACATTCTTCAGGGAAAGATCCATGAGTTGTTATTTCGGGGAACTCGATAACTAATCATAATATATTAATGTGGTTGTAGTAGAAAACATTCTATAAGAATACTTTTGCTTTGGAATGATATCTAATAAAAAATTTCAAGATATTTTACGTACAACGGGTACGTGTGACAATGATCTTTATGCCACAAAACAAGATTTATATCCTTTGTTATTTTATCTCTTCAGGAGGTGAATTGTGGTATTTCTTCATTCACTCCAGGGAATGAAAATGTGCTTCAAAAATAACTTTGAATAGCTTATTATTTTGTTTAAGCACAGAAAGACACAATTTCATAATATTTTCCTGCTTCAAGAGAAAATTTTAATTGTGTTACTTCTTCAGGAGCAAATTTAAAATACAAAATATTGAGTATATATTCCATCAATCATATTACCTCTTCTGGAGGTGAATTGTAATATATTCATATCAAAAGCGTGTTCATATTTACGAGCTTTATTAATATTATCACATTTACTTCAGGGAATGGATTAATATTTATCAAAAGTTCTCATCCTTTAGGGAATGAAATATAATTATCTGAACGCACATTAATCACATCAAATTGTGATGATTCAACCTCTTTAAAAATATTTACTAATTCAGGAGAAAATCGAGGCGTGCATTTATTATAGAGAATATTTATGTAACTTATCTTCAATTGTAACCATAGAAAACCTAAGTTATCACTCCTGATGGTCATAGGCATATACCACTTTTGGTGGTTAACAAAATTTAGTTACAATGAGATGTACAAAATATAACCACTTCTGATGGTTGTATATTTCTTACAAACTCTGCTGGAGTTTAAGTGGATCTAACAATATTATCCACTTTATAGCTCCCTCTGTGATATTACTCTTCATGAGTAAAATTAGAACCTTAATTCAAAATCACGAGTGTAAAACAGAATATAAAGGCATACAAATTACAGTATTTTAAAATTTATAAGTTGTTCAAGATCATATGTGGAAATTACAATACAAATGACCAAATGGTTATCTAACGACCTTCTTACATGCATATGTTGATCTTATGCAGATTACAAACTTAGCTAGCTACTCCATAGGAAACATGAGTGAGTACAAAGGAATGATACTACTTAACAATAGCCAATGTTTTTCTCGCCTTCTCTGTTGTGTGAATTACTTCATGCACTAGAAATTAACCTCAAATAAAGTGCTCAAGATATTAGAGTCTCGTGCTGATAACATGTTATAGAATAAAGACGTTAAAATAAAGAAACCGAAGACAAGTAGAGAGAGAGATTTATTATTCAACTTCAAATTCATGTACAAAATGAACTTAAATCTCCTCTATTTATAGAATGTAACGACCCGACTGGTCGTTTTGCTTTTTAGAACCCCGTTCCCTTAAATAAAACTTTTCACTCTTGCTTTAACTAATTTACAACCTGCGGGGATGGTTGGTTCGGGATTTGGAAGAGTTGGGTTGAAATATGCTCATTTGACTCCTTAAGATTTTCTTAAAAGGCTAAATTTGACTTTGGTTAATATTTTTAGCAAATAGACCCGGATTCATGTTTTGACAGTCCTGGAGAGTCCGTAGGGAAGTATGGGACCCAAACGTATGCCCAGAATCGAATTCCGAGGTCCCTAGCCCGAGTAATGAATTTTTATTAGAAATTGTTAAACTGAAATTCTAGTTAATGATTGATCACGTTGGTATCGGGTTCGTATGTTGGTTCCAGAGCCCAGTACAGGTCCAATATAACATTTCAGACTTTCCCGCCAAATTTGGTGTCAATCCGAGTTGTATAAGTACTTTTCGGCACGTTAGAAGTGAAGTTAAGAACTTGAAGTTTATAAGTTTGATTCAATTGGTTTTAGGGGGTGATTCGTAGATTTAGCGTTGTTTCGGGTATTCCGAAGGTTCAAGCGGGTCCGTTTCATGATTTTAGACTTATCGGTGTGTTCAGGCGAGGCCTGGGAGCCCCGAGCGTCAATCGGACGAGGCTCAAGTGAAGTTGAAAAAGTTGAAAGGGGCTGAAGCATCTGGTATCTGTCATAACCGCACCTGCGGTTGGACAGCCGCAGGTGAGAGACCGTAGAAGTGGTTGCCCTCTCGCAGATGTGGCCAAGGCAGGCCAGGCACGAAACCGTAGAAGCGGCTCCCAAGCCGCAGAAGCGGTACCAGCCCGCTTGGCCAATTTCGTAGATGCGGTCTCTTCCTTACAGAAGCGGGACCGCAGATACAGTCCCCTAACCGTAGATGCGGAAATTGTTGAAGCAGTAAGCTTCATTTAATACGGGTTCTAAGTCATTTTTACCACTTTTCACTCATCTATTGGGCAATTTTGGGAGCTTTTGAGAGAGGACTTCTACCTAGCATCTTGAGGTAAGTTTATTCCACCTATTCCTAGTTTAATACTTGTGTCTTAGGTAGATTAAATACTAGGATTAAGGTAAAATCATGGGGTTAGAGCAAAACCTAGGGTTTTGATAAAAATTAGATTTAACCACGAAATTTGTTATGAAATGAATTAGAAATCATATACTATTGATCCTTAGGTTATAGAGAACAACTTCCTTCGAAAAATTTCGAAATCTGGGCACGTAGGCCCGGGGTCGGATTTTAGGAAACTTGTGTTAAGGGTTGAGAAAATTGCTTAAATAGCTAGAATACGATCTTGCGAGCTTATTGTAGACATGTAATTTTTGACCCACACATTCGAATCACCTCTAATAGTCCTAGTATATTTAGAATATTTATTTGGGTTTGTTTCTATAAGATTTTACTTAATTACTAATTTTAATTTTATTTTTAAGGCACAAAAAAAACTAAAAATAAATAAATAAATACAAATATATATATATATATATATATATATATATATATATATATATATATTTCATAGTATGACATATTTAACTTTAATTAATCATAATTAATTTTAAATCATTTTAAAAGAAATGATCAAGTTTTATCTATTTATGGTTTAAAAGAGTTAAAAGTCCCAAATTTTTTTTTTGGCCCAATTTCGGGCAAAAAGAAGCCCAAAATCATATAACCCTAACCCACGCCCCAAGCCCAAACCGGATTTACCCATCTACCCGCCCCATTTTCCCTTCAAACTCAGCCGTCCAAACCCCTAGATCCAATCGCCCCTATTCCTCCCCACCATAACATAAAAACCTAATAATTCCTAAATCTAACCCTAAACCTAAAAATACAACTTCAGCCACACCCAACCCCCATCTCCATCTTTGCCACGTCCCAACCACCCTAAACCCGCCGGAAATCAACCAAAATCCGGCACTCCACGTAAGCACTGGTCCCCTATGGTCCCCCTTCCCTTAGTTTCATCTTTCCACGTAGCAAAATCCCAACGAATCTCATCATTTCAATCCGATTCACGCAGATTTCTTCTTCTATTTCTTTTGTTTAAACAAAAAATCCGGACCCTTGAATAAATCTGGGAAGAATGGGAATCGTTGGATGAAATTTTGTCCAAAAATCTCCATTTTTCCTATTTTTATTTGTGAAAGGGATTTTCGGATTTTATCTGGTGGTCCCACATGCTTTCTTGGAGAAGAAGGAGGAGGAAGCTTCGAGAGAGAGCTATATATTTGATGTTTTTCGGACAGAAAAAGGGGGAGAAAAATTTGGAGAATTTCTTGACAAAAAGAGCTAGGGTTTTTCGAATTTTTGGTTGTTTCGTAAATTTCAATTCATTCAAAAATTAGAGTTTTCTTTTAGTGTTCTTTAATTCTGTTTTGTTTCATTTTTCATATATAAAAAAAAAGAACAAAAATTAGTTTATTCTGATTCGGATTTTACATCAAAGTCAGAAAAATACAAAAAAAGAGTCAGTTTCTTCTTCTGGTTCTTGTTTGAAATGGAGTTTAGCTGAGGTTCGAGGTTCGATATCAGTCGCCAATCTGAAGTTCCGTCCGAGCTCCTGTCTGATTCATTTGCTTGTTTCTTCGTTGGAATTCTGGGAATTGAAGCCGAGCTTCCGTTGAATCATATATTGTTACTTAAAGAAGAGTTCAACTTTAAAGGTTCATTCCCGCGTCCCTCTTCTTTATTTGAATTTGTTTGGAATGGATTGAAATGTATAGGAGTCATTAAAAATGGATTAAATAAGCAGTGATTTCGAAGATTGTGTTTAACTTCCCTCTGATTCGAGTCTACATTCTGTGTCGATTGTATGTGCGTTGAATTTTTCTGGTGAAACCTCCTAGATGATAAACGAGCATGAACTGTTCGGATCCCTGTTTGGTTCAGTCAGATTGATATTTGAAGTGTTAGAACCAATCGCGATAAAATTGTGTATTCATTGTGTCGAGCGGAAAGTTGATTTGTCATTGTTTTTGCTTATGATTAAGTAGTCGAAGGCCTTCAGCCATTAGAGTAGTATGTTCTTTGACTTCATCTCTATTTAAGGTTTGGAGTTCCGAGTTTGGATTTTCATACTCTTTGAAACATGCTTACAAATAAAACCATGCCTTCCAGTTATCCATATCTGAAACGGAATCACACTTTCTCACATGTGTTGAACTATAATTTCTCTGTTGTTTCCATGACTAGACAGAATAGTTCAGTTCACTTGGATTTGTGAGTTGTTTTCCCATATAGTCAGTTCGATCATGAGTTAGTAAATCAAATAGTGTGCATTTTGGAGAAGGGTGTGACATTAATCAACTGGTATTAGACTGCTAATTGCGCTTAATCTCCTGTGTTGCAAACTAAGTTTGGATTAGTTTACTTTCATCATGGTCAATCTTGGCATGTTAAGTGTTCGATTACCAGAACTGTAGTTTGTGTCCGCATCAACAGTTTGCATAATTATTCAGTTTATTTGCTCAAATGTGTGCTAGTGTACATGAACCTTTCATAATAACAGGCGTGATCTAGTGGGCGTTGGGTATTTACTGTATGATTGTTTTCTTATGCAATGAAAAAGGGCGTAGTTTTCCGGTGTCGAATAGATTTTTGAGTTTACAGTGGGAATTAGAATAGTAATTAAATGGGTAAACATGTGCTTATGTGATTTTATTGGTAACGGGTAATTGTTTGTGAAGAAAGGGAAGTATGCAATTATTTGGTCTCCAAAGGGATGATGAGGTGGACATGGCTGTTCTTGTCATGCTTCAATTCATTTTCTTTATTGTATTTTTCCTCTCCATGAGCATTGGATGTTATTTGTTATTTCACTGATTGGTTGTTGGATATGAAATTGTTTGGATGATTGTTGGGCCGTGGGAGTATGGAAAGACCGAAGCTCATTAATGATTGATTTGTCTCCATGCTTTAGGTGTCGGGCTCAGTCTAATAAAAAATGAAAAGTTAAAAAGGAATGAACATGAAATTAACTTTATATATTTACTTTTTATTTGTTTTGCTTTTATTATATTGCCCGCTAGGAGCATGTTAGGCCGTCATCATTTGGGTAGGCAAGCTTTAGGATTTATGTTGGTTTCGAGGTGAGAGGTCATTCCCTTAGTTAAATTTATCCGGGGAATGCCCCGAAGGATTTGTAAATATTTTATTTCGGGGAATGCCCCGTAGTATTCTGTAACTGGAGGCCGAAAGCGAACTCGTAGTACTTTTATTTCTATTTCACTTTTGTTTTTATCTTTCTTTTATTAGGTGGGAACGACCTCGAGCCTTTTGTGTGTTTGTTTTTCTTTTCTGTGTTTGTTTTAGCTCAATCTGAATATTTTAAAAGCCAACTTGATCGAGTACGCAACTGTGTTAGTTACGGGATTCGAGGAGTTCCTAACACCTTCTCCCCGAGTCAAATGAACCCCCTTACCCAAATCTCTGGTGCAGATTTAGTTTTGGAACCTAAAGTGTTTTAAAGGAAAAAATCATTTTTTTTAAAAAAATGGTAGCCTAGCACACCGAAATCAATATCAGGTGGCGACTCTGAGATATTTCCTTTCGAACACAAATTTTTGTCACTTTCAAAATTGAAAAACCTTTTCAAGCTTTACTAAATCTTTTTTTTATTAATTTAAGAGGGTTTAGTGGAGTTTGTTTAAAAAGGGGGTGTGACATCTCTGGCGACTCTGTTGGGGAAACCCCATGTACTTAGCAGGTTCGAGCTAGTACTTGATTTTGTTGGCTTTTAGAATATTTGGTTGAGGTTTTTACGCTCTTACATTAGCTTTACTTGACTTTTATCATGTTTTTATTTTTTTGTTATTATTTGCTAATTGTTTATGCGTTTACAATTTTTGCTTTATGTGTTTACTGCTTTATAATTGTCATCATTCGCATAACCCCGAGTCTTCTTTCTGCAACAAGTCTTCCGGAGTACGTTTGAGCGTACACAGCCTTTTGTGAGTCACCCGTGTCTTTAGGGGGGTGGCTTGGGAGCGTGGAGTGAGCGGACAGCTAGAGCAGCCGCCATCGACCACGTGCCACCCCGAATTGCCTTGTCTAGTGAACCCTAACCGTAGGTCAGCCTTTAGGTCATACTTATGTGCATCATATCAAACCTAGCAGGGTTCGGTCCCAGACACCGTGTCCCGTTGTAGGAGGCCTATCCAAATTATGTCAAAATGGGCTTATGGCCCGAAAAGACATTTAATCATCCCTATGTGCTACATATCGCTTCTCTTTAGGGGTAAAAGGATCATTTGGCGGACCAAGGATATCTGAGGATGAAATATAAAATGAATTAGGTGATTTTACAATTTCCCATTATTTTCTAAAAATGAAAAAGAAAATCCAATTTTTTTTTACACTTTTCCATTGCTTTCCAAAAAGACAAAAAAAAATTGATTGATTGAAAAAAGAAAATCCAAAAAGATTTTTACATTTTTCTAGCATTTCTCAAAAAAGACAAAAATATGATTTTCCAAATTAGTTGCATTTTTAGGCTTTCCTCCATGTCCGATCTTCCCGAACTACGCGAACATGATTCTCGTCTTTCGAGATATGATACGTAGGCAACCCACATAGGGTTCGGTCTTCCTAGTGTCTTAGGTTCTTGGTTTTGCGGGATCTTAGCCAAATCTTGCATTTCTAGCCACTTTTGGTCACATATCCTTGCAAAATGCGATAATTTTCGCAAAAGTGGTTCAATAGCTCATGTCTTAGGATCTTGAGTCCACAACTATACGTCATATTATTTTAAGGTCCATTCTTTTCAAGTTTGCATCTTTAGCCACTGCTGGCCATATCAGTCGTTTTTGCAAAATGGGTCATTTCTGCAAATCAATTTTGGGCCATGATTATTGGGAGTTTGAAGTCATATAAGCTTTAGTGAGGTATTCCCATGTCTTTGATGTCACCTTTCTTGAGTTTGCATTTTAGCCACTTTTGGCCCCTCAGGCCATTTTGCAGAAATAGCCTAACAGTCCCCTAGGAAATGTTGTGGTGTCACATAATGTCTTGAGTCATTAACCATGTTTTTACCATCCAGGTATGGATCCACTCACCAATGCTAAAGTGTCAATGGTGGTCAAAGTCCCTAGAAGGCTAGTAAAATGGTGGAACATGTTCACATTACTTGAGCAACATGATTTGATGGGTAAATTAGGGACTCTTAGTTCTTTGATAGACATCACTCCCCGTCCCGACCTTGTAGAAGCAATGTTGATATTTTGGGACCCACAAGGAATGATATTCAAGTTTGGGGATCTTGAGATGACACCCACCTTAGCTGAGATAGCCGGGTTAACCCGCCTGCCATACCTAGACAAGGATTTGATTTACACAAGGGCTCATTCGAGCACCAAGTTCCTTAAGATCATAGGAATGGATTTGGAAACTCACATGGGATGTCTAGATCAATCTTGGGTACCTTTGGACTTTTTATTCGAGAGGTTTGCTCGTCCTACGGGGTATGAGACCTTTGTAGATGAATTTTCCATATCATATGATTCTTGGAAGAAGAGGCGTCCTATGGTCTTCGCTATTGCATTGTTGGGTCTCCTGGTATTTCCTTTGGAGGGTAGACATATTAGCACGCACCTGGGGTCAATAGCCTTTGCACTCTTCCATGATAAACACAGTAGTAAGGTCACTGTGGTTCCGACAATTTTGGGAGAGATCTATCGTGCTTTGACCAGGATTCGAGAAGGTGGAAGGTTCTTTGAAGGAAGCAACTTGTTGCTACAGCTGTGGATGATGGAACACTTACATCCCGCCATCATGTTTGAGAAAGGTGTGATTGACCGTTGTCTGAGAGATCGAGTGAAGTGCATCGAGCATAGGATGACGTTCGATAAGTTTGCCTTACCACTCGGAGTTCAGGATTGGGTTGATTATTTAGGATCCTTGACTGAAGAGAAGATTTTGTGGTCATACCTATGGATTGATTTGGACGTGATCTTAGCAGGGTCTCACGTGCAAGACTTCTTGGTACTGAATGGACTTTGGTGTACTAGACCATATACCCCTGCTAGAGTGATGCGTCAGTTAGGGAGGCGGCAAGAAGTCCCCTACATTCCTGATTCTCGAGACTTCATTAGGGAATTTGACACTATGCCGCATAGGGAGGTCGACATCCAGACCTATTGGCATCATGAAATGAAGATGGGCATGGATACTTTAGCTGCTAACCCACGTTCACCTAGGTATACCCATGAGTACTTCATATGGCTACAATCTACTCAGCGGGGGGTTAGCAGGCCATTGCCCCGGCGTGTTAGAAGAGTATTTGACGAGGAGGCCACCTCACGGATATTGCTTAGACAGTTGATGGATCGATTTACCCAGGCAGAGGAGGCCCATGCAGCAGAAAGGGTTGGGGTTCGAGCTACACTTCAGTCACTGAGATCACAGTTGGCAGGGTTGGTAGAGAATATGAGACAACACCGTGAGTACCTTACTAGAGTCAGCCTTCCAGATGCAGGCGCACATTCCAAGGTTCTCATTCCCAGCTTCGAGGTGTCTTTACAGGGTATAATACAGAGCTTAAATTTGATAGGATTGACGGGGCCATCTGGATCTTCATCAGAATCGTCCCAGCCAGGACCGTCGCATTCAGGAGCAGCTTGAAGAGTTATTCTATCTAGATGTTTTGAGATTATCTTGTGTTGTCTTTTACTTTAGCGTCTTGTCTAGGAGTACTGAGTCCTTTAGGTAATGCCATAGTCTGTCATAGTGTAGTCGAGTCTGTCATGTCTTTCATTATCGTACTTCCCTTTGTATTTTAATATCGAAAGGTTTTGAATGAAAAATCTCAAAAAGATTTTGTTTTTAGTTTATTCTCCATCACTTTTCCAGAACTACGCTTGATCTGATTCATGAGGGACATGATACGTAGGCAACCTACAATGGGTTCGCTCAAATCATTCTTGCATAAAAAAAGGGGGAAAAATAAAAGAGAAAAGAGTGATAAGAGGTGTTGGAAAGAAAGAGAAGGAAGGATTGAAGTGAACGAAATTGGGATGATGCCATATGACCTTGTAACCCTCAAAGCCATTCTAGAACCGTTAATTGCTGCTAGGTGCATGGCACGTAATGTGATATTATTAGATGAATGCCCTAACGCTAACAGGGTGGTTTTGTGTTGTTGTCCTCTGTTATTTTTATTCAAAATAGGAAGGTGGTTAGTTTGTTGGCATCCTAGCAAGTCATCCCTACAACACCCGATCAAAGCGTCAAACAGTCATGGCTAGCAAGGAAACAGACACTGGAGCTGTAGACCCACCAAGGGAGATTGTTGAGTCGGAATCGAAACTGCAAGAGGAGGTCCGGAGATTGAAGCATCAGATGGCAGAAATGTATCAAGCCTGGATTAAGGGACACCCTCCACCCTCGTTCCCTGCCAACTACACAGAAAACCCTGCTTCCATTCCACCACTTTCTCAATCCCAGATGCCCAATACCATTGACCTTTCCCCACAACACGCACCGGGATTTACCCCCTACCACAACTACCTCGGCACTTCGGCCCAAACTTTTCATGCTCCACCAGCCAAAACAGCCTCGTACCCTGCTCCGACATCCGCTCTTATTTTTGTACCCCCTCCATAAGCTACTCTCCACCGATCCTCTAGTGAGCCCACTTCCCCACTCCAGATACCCACTACTATGCACCGGAGCCCACCTTCAAAGCCCCAGATCCTTATCCTTACACTCCCCAATTTGAGCCTCATGTTGAAACTGACAAGCCACCCAAGAATTCAGAGCAAGAAGAGATGTTTAGGAAGGTGCAGAGTCTGGAGCATTCATTGAGAAACATGCAAGGGTTGGGAAACTAGGTGAGTGTGGCCTATAAGGATTTGTGTTTGTTCCCCGTTGTCCAACTGCCCGCTGGGTTCAAGATGCCCAAGTTTGACATGTATGACGGACATGGGGACCCTGTAGCTCATCTGAGGGGTTATTGCAGCAAAATGAGGGGTTCCGGGGGAAAAGACGAATTGCTAATGGCATACTTCAGCCAAAGTCTAAATGGGGCAGCTTTAGAATGGTACACCTGCCAGGACACTAGCAGGTGGTACACCTGGGATGATATGGCTCAGACCTTTGCCCGACACTTTCAGTACAATATAGACATTGTTCCAGACTGCCTATCTCTGACCAAGGTGGAAAAGAAACCCAGTGAAAGCTTTAGAGAATATGGGTTCCGATGGAGGGAGCAAGCTGCACGAGTCAATCCTCCGATGGAAGAAGACGAGATGGTTAAATACTTTCTTCAAGCCTTGGAGCCCACTTACTATGGCCACTTGATCTCAGCCATTGGTAAGTCTTTAAATGATGTGGTAAAGATGAGAGAAATGGTGTAAGAGGGGCTTAAGTCGAGTAAGATCATGAGCTATTCTGCTATAAAAACAACCACCCAGGCTATCCAGAGTGGTATCGGAAGTTTGCTAGGCAAAAAGAAGAAGGAAGATGTCGCTATGGTTGTCTCCAGATCACGGCATGGCCAGGGGGGTTCATCTCATCAATACACCCATCCTCGACCCCGACCTCAAACCTACACCCAAGCTCCATATAATCTACCTCAACATTACTTTTCTCCACAAAACCCCCAATACTCAGCCATGCCATCCCAATACCTTGTTCACCATGCACAGTCATATGCTTAACCCCCTCCTTACCCGCAATGGCGTGCTCCAGCTCCGCAGAATACTATCCAACTCCACAAAATACCTATCCACCTCCACAATCTTACCAAAACCCTACTGGTTCAAACTTTCGACCAAAGCCGGAGTATAGAAGAGCGAGGCAGCAGCGAAAGCAAACTTTTACCCCACTTGGAGAGTCTTATGCTAGTTTGTTTCAAAGGTTAAGGCAGTTGGACATCTTGAGGCCGATTGAGTCAAAGATACCGAATCCCTCTCCAAAGAACCTCGACTATTCCCTAAGATGTGCCTATTGTTCTGATGCTCCAGGGCATGACATAGAATAGTGCTGGCATTTGAAAACGGCAATCCAGGAGCTTATTGATACCAACCAAATTGTAGTCCAAAGCCCAGACGCGCCGAACATCAACCAAAATCCTTTGCCAGCCCATGCGAAGACGCATATGATTGAAATAGTTCACAAGGACGTGGAGCCCAAGAAGTCTTCTAAGTCCGTCATGATGATTCGGGCCACTGAAAGTAATTTGGTGAAAGCTCCTGACTCTACCAAAGCGAAGACCTTGATAGTTGAAGGGGTGACAGAAAAGCCGAGCTTGAAACCACCAGTGTTGGTCATGAAAGGGCTATTGAAAGATATTGGGGCAAGTCCGGGAAGTTCAAAAGTGGTAGTGCCAGGGATTCCAAGTAAGCCTGTCATAGTTGTGAAGGGGGCTCCTACTACCCCTATCATTATTAAACCAGTAACCCAGCTATCAGTGGTGGATGCCAAGGCTATTCTGTGGAATTATAAACAAGTGATAGTGACATACAAAGGAAAAGAAATAGAGGAAGAAGTTAATGAAACTGGAGGATTGACTCGTTCTAGGAGATGTTCACCCTAGAAGAATTAAGGAAAGCCAAACCATTCAAGGATAGCCAAATTCCAGTAAAAAAATCGGTCACCGAGGAAGAGGCTGATGAGTTCCTGAAAAAGTTGAAAGTGTAGGATTATTCCATTGTGGAGCACTTAAGGAAAACACCATCTCAGATTTCTCTTTTGTCTTTGTTGATACATTCAGATGAACATCGCAGGGTCTTGATGAAGATTTTGAATGAGGCATATGTTCCTGATAAGATCACAGTGAACCACTTGGAAAAGATAGCTGGCAAGATCTTCGAAGCAAATAGGATCACTTTCTCGGACGATGAACTTCCTATGGAGGGTACAAAACACAACCGAGCTCTTTATCTCACGGTGAAGTGTGAAGATTCTGTTGTCTCAAGAGTTTTGGTTGATAATGGCTCTAGTGCAAATATTTGTCCCCTATTTACTCTGTAAAAATTGAAGATTGGCACCAAAAGAATCCACTTGAACAGTGTGTGTGTTCGAGGCTTTGATGGGGGAGGTAAAGATTCTGTTAGAGATATAATGCTCGAATTGTCGATAGGGCCTGTTGAGTTTACCATGGAGTTCCAAGTGTTAGATGTGGTTGTCTCCTACAATCTGTTGTTAGGTAGACACTGGATACATGCTGCTAAGGCAATCCCATCTTCTCTGCGCCAAATGGTGAAGTTTGAATGGGACATGCAGGAAATAGTTGTGCACGGTGACGAGGACTTGTCAGCTTGTAATGATACAATTGTTCCGTTCATCGAAGTTGAAGATGATAAGGGACCTTAGGTCTATCAGACTTTTGAAACAGTGTCCGTTGAGAAAATTCCTGAAGGAAAATGCATTCCGGGTCCTAAGCTATCCTCCGCGTCCGTCATGGTTGCGAATGAAATGTTGAAGAATGGTTTTGTGCGGGGCAAAGGTCTGGGCTCATCTCTGCAGGGTATTGTGCATCCAGTGTGCCCCAGTGGGAATCCTGGTACATTTGGTTTGGGATTCATGCCCATAGAGAAGGACGTGAAAAGGGTTAAAAATCTGAAACAGAAGGTATGGTCGCTCCCCAAGCCCGTCCCACATATCTCTAAGTCTTTTGTCAAGCCAGGAACCGAAAAACCTCCAACTTCCTCAATCCCAAAACCTGTGGTCGATGTTGATGAAGAGCTGATCAAGAGGTTCCAAAATCTGTTCGAAGAGGTCAATATGGTAGAAGTTGGTGAAGGCTCTAGTAAAGCAGATGTGCAGCTCGTTGGCCCAAACGTGAAGCTTAGCAATTGGGAAGCTACTCCTCTCCCCACCAGGAAGGAGTTTTGGTAGTTTGCTTTGTTTTCCTTTCTGTTATCTGGGTTATTTCAGGGTTGTAATCCAGATTTTTAGTTTTTGCTTGTTTGATGTTCAAACCCTGCTATCCTTTTATTTTCAATGAAATGCAATTTTCCGTTTTCCATTATTCTTAATAGTGTTTTATTTTGTTATTTTTTCTTTTGTACAGTTCTTTTTATGCGGGTTGCAGTGACATGACATGCATGAAGAGTTTTCAGCCGAGTCTTAAAAGCCAATCTAATTCTGAAATAATAAACCAAGAAGTAGAATATGATGATGAAATAGAATATGATGAAAAAGCAGCATTTGAGAAAATAAGTAAAGAGCTAAAACAATTTGAAGAAAAACCAAAGCCTAATTTGAGTGAGACTGAAGCAGTCAATTTAGGGGACCAGGATGATGTTAGGGAAACCAAGATAAGTGTGCATTTAGAACTGCAAGTTAAGGAGGAAATAATCAAAACATTGTTTGAGTACAAAGATGTCTTTGCATGGTCATATGATGATTTGCCGGGCCTGAGAACTGATCTGGTAGTTCATAAATTGCCAACTGATCCAGCATCCCCTCCTGTCAAGCAAAAGTTGCGAAAGTTCAAGACTGATATGAGTGTGAAGATCAAAGAAGAAATCACAAAGCAGCTTACTGCAAAGGTCATTCGAGTCACTCGATATCCCACTTGGTTAGACAATGTTGTGCCAGTACCAAAGAAGGATGGTAAGACCAGGGTCTGTGTTGATTACTGTGATCTTAACAAAGCAAGCCCAAAGGATGATTTTCCATTGCCGAACATTCACATTCTGATCGGTAATTGTGCCAAGCACAAGATTGGGTCTTTTGTGGACTGTTACGCAGGATATCACCAGATCTTGATGGATGAGGAAGATGCAGAAAAGACAGCATTCATCACGCCATGGGGAACATACTGTTATCGAGTAATACCATTTAGTTTGAAGAATGCTGGGGAAACTTACATGAGGGCGATGACCACCATATTTCATGACATGATACACAAGGAGATCGAGGTTTATGTAGATGATGTGATCATAAAGTCAAAGAAGCAATATGACCATGTTAAGGATTTGAGGAAGTTTTTCCAAAGACTCCGCAGGTATAACCTCAAGCTCAATCCAGCGCAATGTGCATTTGGTGTCCCGTCGGGGAAGCTGCTGGGATTCGTGGTTAGTAGATGCGACATTGAGTTAGATCCGTCAAAGATCAAATCCATTCAAGAGTTACCGCTGCCAAAGAACAAAACAGAGGTGATGAGTTTGCTTGGAAGGTTAAATTACATCAGCAGGTTCATTGCTCAACTTACGACAACTTGTAAGCCCATCTTTAAGCTACTGAAGAAGAATGCTGCAGTCAAGTGGACTGACGAATGTCAAGAAGCATTTGATAAGATTAAGAGGTACCTGTCGAATCCACCTGTGCTTGTCCTACCAGAGCCTGGAAGACCTTTAATTCTCTATTTAATAGTCTTGATAATTCTTTTGGCTGTGTATTGGGTCAACATGACATCACGTGAAAGAAGGAGCAAGCAATCTATTATCTCATTAAGAAGTTCACTCCCTATGATGTTAAGTACACTCTGCTTGAGAGGACATGTTGCGCCCTGACTTGGGTTGCACAAAAATTGAAGCATTATTTGTCGTCCTACACTACTTACCTCATTTCCCGCATGGATCCTCTAAAGTATATCTTTCAGAAGCCTATGCCCATGGGAAGACTGGCGAAGTGGCAGATTTTACTTACAGAGTTTGACATCATCTATGTGACTCGGACCACAATGAAGGCCCAAGCCTTGGCCAACCACTTGGCCGAGAATCCGGTGGATGATGAATATGAGCCACTGAAGACTTATTTTCTTGACGAAGAGGTCATGTATGTTGAGGAGGTTGGCCCTGATGAAAAGCCAGGTTGGAAACTCTTCTTTGATGGAGCTGCTAACATGAAGGGTGTCGGAATAGGGGCTGTACTTATATCTGAAACAGGGGAACACTACCCTGTAACAGCCTAGCTTCGATTTCATTGCACCAACAACATGGCTGAGTACGTAGCATGCATTCTGTGTTTGAGGTTAGCTATAGACATGGGAGTCCAGGAAATACTTGTTCTGGGAGATTCAGATTTGTTGGTTCACCAGATTCAAGGAGAATGGGAGACTCGAGATTTGAAACTCATACTGTACCGACAATGCCTGCATGATCTTTGTCAACGATTCAGGTCGGTTGAATTTAGACATATTCCCAGGATTCATAATGAGATTGCTGATGCCTTGGCTACTCTGGCGTCAATGTTACATCATCCAGACAAGGCTTATGTCGACCCCGTGTATATCCAAGTTCATGATCAACATGCTTATTGTAATGTGGTGGAAGAGGAAATCGATGGCAAGCCTTGGTTCCACGATATCAAGGAATACATCAGGTTAGGGGTATATCCAGTACATGCTACAGATGACCAAAAGAGAACCATTCGACGTCTGGCTAGTGGATTTTTCTTAAGTGGAGGAATCTTGTACAAGAGTACTCCGGATTTAGGACTGCTGAGGTGTATAGATGCTAAAGAAGCTTCAACTATCATGGCCGAAGTGCATTCTGGAGTTTACAGGCCGCATATGAACGGGTATGTCTTGGCAAAGAAGATACTTCGAGCAGGTTATTATTGGCTTACCATGGAACGAGATTGTATTAGTTTTGTTCGCAAGTGTCATCAATGCCAGGTACATGGTGATTTGATTCATTCTCCCCCATCTGAGTTACACTCAATGTCTGCACCTTGGACCTTTGTTGCTTGGGGCATGGATGTTATTGGACCAATTGAGCCGGCAGCATCAAACAGGCATAGGTTTATTCTGGTGGCCATTGATTACTTTACCAAGTGGGTCGAAGCTGTAACTTTCAAGTCCGTGACCAAGAAGGCAGTAGTGGATTTTGTTCATTCAAATATCATTTGTCGGTTTGGAATTCCCAAGGTGATCATCACAAACAATGTTGCTAATCTCAACAGTCATTTGATGAAAGAGGTATGCCAACAGTTCAAGATCATGCATTGGAACTCCACCCCGTATCGCCCCAAGGCAAATGGAGTTGTTGAGGTTGCTAACAAGAACATAAAGAAGATACTTCGTAAGATGGTTCAAGGTTCTAGGCAGTGGCATGAAAAGTTGCCTTTTGCCTTACTGGGTTATCGCACTACTGTTTGCACTTCAGTAGGTGCAACTCCTTATCTGCTGGTATATGGAACTGAGGCAGTTATACCTGCAGAAGTTGAGATTCCATCCATTCGGATCATTGTAGAAGCTGAAATTGATGATGATGAGTGGGTCAAAACTCGGCTAGAGCAGTTGAGTTTGATTGATGAGAAAAGATTGGTTGCAGTATGTCATGGTCAATTGTATCAGAAGAGAATGGCAAGAGCATACAACAAAAATGCGCGTCCTTGAAAATTTGAAGTGGGCCAGATGGTATTAAAACGCATCCTTCCTCATCAGGTGGAAGCCAAAGGCAAGTTCGCCCCAAACTGGCAGGGGCCATTCGTTGTGACAAGAGTGTTGCCTAATGGTGCTTTGTATTTAACAGACATAGAAGGCAAATGTGTAGATATGACTATCAATTCTGATGCAGTTAAGAGGTACTATGTATGATACCTTTGCTTACCTTCAGTTGTATTTTGTACTTGGCATGTTCAAAGTTTAAATGACGAGGGCATTTTGTTCCGCTACCCAAACACTTTCATCCTTTGTTACCCCTTTTGAGCTTTATTTATTTTCTTTCATACCCCTCTTTTGGAATCAGTAACAGAACTAGAGAACGAAAAAAATGAATGAATGAATGAAAAATAAGAAGAGTGAAAAAGAAAGAAAAAGAAAAAAAGAAAAAAAAAGGAAAAAGAAAGAAAGAAAGAAAAAAAAGAGAAAAGAAAAAAAAGGAAAAGAAAGAAAGAAGAAAAAAAAAAGAAAAAAGAAAATAAAAAAAGAAACAAAAACAAACAACGTCCTTTTGAACTACGTTCGACCTGATTCCTTTTAAGGATACGTAGGCAGCCTCACGGTTCGGTCCCATCAAAATAAAAATTAAAACTCCTCGGACCCAAAGAAACTTGGGCAAAAGTTTTGGTTTTGAAAAGATTTGATTCCAAAAGTTGTAATTTTGATCCCTTTTCATCTTAAGTCAGTTTGAGCCTTCATGCTACCCTTTCTTTCTAACCCTGTCCAAAAGCCTACATCATGGTCCAAAAGAAAGACCTTCCGATCAATCTTTGAGGATGCCAGGTCAAGCGAGATAGAGGTATGATTTACATCTTGGGTAAAACTTTGTTCAGGGGCGCAAGAGAGAAAATTTAAAATGAGAGTCTTATTGGTGAAAACCCTCGCGGTCACTATAAGGCGATGTTGAGTTGAAAGATGAACAAATGAGAGAGGTTTGTAGGTGAAAACCCTTCAGGGCACTACAAGTTGAATGAGGCTCATGACTTTACAGAGAAATTGGATCAGTAAAAGCCCGGTTTTGAAGTATGAAGACATGACATGAACTGAAAATATGATTGGTTGGACGAATTAGGCTGGTCAGTCTAAATTGCATGTCATGATTATTGGAGTTGGTTGCTTCCCTCAGATAAGTCTTCTTTTTCTCATACTTCTTCATATCGTCATCTTTGTTCAAAATTTTCCTTTGTTCCTTTTGTCAAAAATCATTTCACTTTGCTCTTTGCGTCTATCTTTATGAGTCTCTTTCAAGTTAGCCCTTGTTGAACAAGCATGAAAGGATTTCAAAGCCTACTACCAGCTTCTAAATTGCACAAAGCGGAGTCCGGCTAGGCAGTTGACTTGATTTAGAATAAGTAGTATGGTGATAACTGAGGTTCAGGCAATCAAGTGAGTCTTGAATTTTGAGAAAATACAAGGATTCATCAACTTTCAAATGAAAACACAATGCAACAAGTGAGTGTGAGAGACTTAGGTCATACAGAGGTTTTATGGTCCAGTTCCAATCAAAAGGTCAAACAACTCCTTGCTAACCCGAAACAGCTAATCAGAATGAAGCATGACAGTGGCGAAAGCAGATGCTCAGCAATGATGCCACAAACTAACCACCACGTTTTCAAACTAACAAGATTTTTCTGAAACAGGGGCAAGAAATATTTTTAATCCACAGGGACCTCCCATGGAAAAGCATGGTTCAGAGAGCAAGAAATTCTGTTCAGAATCCTCCAAGATGAGAGCATGACTCAGGTAAGTTCATTAAAAGTTCTCAGGACCCTCCTGGATAATGGGATTTAATTTAAAATTTTCAGGACCCTCCTGGATAATGGGATTTAGTTTTTAAATTTTCAGGACCCTCCTAAATAATGTAATTTAATTTTAAAAGTTCTCAGGACCCTCCTGGATAATGAGATTTAATTTTAAAAGATTTCAGGACCCTCATGGATAATGAGATTTAATTTTAAAAGCTCTCAGGACCCTCCTGGATAATGTGATTTAATTTTAAAAGTTCTCAGGACCCTCATGGATAATGGATTTAGTTTTTAAATTTTCAGGACCCTCCTGGATAATGGGAGTTAATTTTAAAAGTTCTCAGGACCCTCCTGGATAATGAGATTTCATTTTAAAAAAGTTTTCAGGACCCTCATGGATAATGAGATTTAGTTTTTAAAATTTTAGGACCCTCCTGGATAATGGGATTTAGTTTTTAAATTTTCAGGACCCTTCTGGATAATGGAAATTAATTTTAAAAGTTCTCAGTACCCTCATGGATAATAGGATTTAATTTTAAAAAGTTTTTAGGATCCTCCTGGATAATGGGATTTAGTTTTTAAATTTTCAGGACCCTCCTGGATAATGGGATTTAACTTTTAAATTTTCAGGACCCTCCTGGATAATGAGATTTAGTTTTTAAATTTTCAGGACCCTCCTGGATAATGAGAGTTAATTTTAAGAGTTCTCAGGACCCTCCTGGATAATGAGATTTAATTTTAAAAAGTTTTCAGGACCCTCCTGGATAATGGGATTTAGCTTTTAAATTCTTAGAGCTCTGTAGGTAACATGATCCGATTAGCACTCACAAATATGCCCAGATCCTAAACTGGGGTAGAAAAATTTCTTTTGTTTTGACTGTTTTGTAGCAATCAGGCGCCCACCTGGATAACGAGGGAATACAGTTTCAAGTTTTAGTAATCAGGCTCCCACCTGGATAACGAGGGAATACAATTCAAGTTTTGAAAATCAGGCACCCACCTGGAGAACGAGGGAGCTCATTTTATACCAAAGTCAAGCTATTGGTAGGCGCCCACCTAGAGAACGAGGGAATTCATTTCAGAGTTACTTCAATTCGCAAATTCAAGAAGCATCAGGAACCCGCCTGAAGAACATGGTCCATTTTTCAGTTGCATATTGAAGATCAAGTAGAGATTCACGGAGGATTCAAGACAAGAAGTAGATAGGATCTTGTATTTTCCTTTTACTTTTGCTGTAATTTTTCCTTTTATTTTGATGTAATGGCAGGAACCGCGGACCGGAACCTCGACGACACTTCACTCGACTCTCCACCTCGGTACTCCATCATCCTTCTCACTTGTGAACTACACGTGGCCTGATTCCTTTATAACCAAGGATATGTAGGCAACTCAGATACCAGGGCTCGGTCACATTCTCTTTTGTTTTAGTTTTTGTCTCTCTAAATAAGGGTCGGGTAAAAAACATGTCTTGTTGTTCTTTGTCTGAAAACACTTTGTGTTTCCTGTCAAAGAGGGGCAGCTGTAGACATGTAATTTTTGACCCACGCATTCGAATCACCTCTAATAGTCCTAGTATATTTAGAATATTTATTAGGTTATTAATATTTTATAGCCATATCTTTTGTTTTTACCATGATTTTTCACTTTTATTTTTGAATATAATAATTTATATAAAAATGATATATAATATATATATATATATATATGTATATTATGACATATTTTACTTTAATTATTCATAATTAATTTTAAATCATTTTAAAAGAAAGGATCAAGTTTTATCTATTTATGGTTTAAAAGAGTTAAAAGTCCCAAATTTTTTTTGGCCCAATTTCGGGCAAAAAGAAGCCCAAAATCATATAACCCTGACCCACGCCCTAAGCCCAAACCAGATTAACCCATCTACCCGCCCCATTTTCCCTTCAATCTCAGCCATCCAAACCCCTAGATCCAATCGCCCCTATTCCTCCCCACCATAACATAAAAACCTAATAATTCCTAAATCTAACCCTAAACCTAAAAATACAACTTCAGCCGCACCCAACCCCCATCTCCATCTTTGCCGCGTCCCAGCCACCCTAAACCCGCCAGAAATCAACCAAAATCCGGCACTCCACGTAAGCACTGGTCCCTTATGGTCCCCCCTTCCCTTCGTTTCATCTTCCACATAGCAAAATCCCAACGAATCTCATCATTTCAATCCGATTCACGCGGATTTCTTCTTCTATTTCTTTCGTTTAAACAAAAAATCCGGACCCTTGAATAAATCTGGGAAGAATGGGAATCGTTGGATGAAATTTTGTCCAAAAATCTCAATTTTTCCTATTTTTATTTGAGAAAGGGATTTTCGGATTTTATCTGGTGGTCCCACATGCTTTCTTGGAGAAGAAGGAGGAGGAAGCTTCGAGAGAGAGCTATATATTTGATGTTTTTCGGACAGAAAAAGGGGAGAAACATTTGGAGAATTTTTTGACAAAAAGAGCTAGGGTTTTTCGGATTTTTGGTTGTTCCGTAAATTTCAATTCATTGTAAAATTAGAGTTTTCTTTTAGTGTTCTTTGATTCTGTTTTGTTTCGTTTTTCATATATAAAAAAAGAACAAAAATTATTTTCTTCTGATTCGGATTTTACATCAAAGTCAGAAAAATACAAAAAAAAAGAGTCAGTTTCTTCTTCTGGTTCTTGTTCGAAATGGAGTTTAGCTGCGGTTCGAGGTTCGATATCAGTCGCCAATCTAAAGTTCCGTCCGAGCTCCTGTCCGATTCATTTGCTTGTTTCTACGTTAGAATTCTGGGAATTGAAGCCGAGCTTCTGTTGAATCATATATTGTTACTTAAAGAGGAGTTCAACTTTACAGGTTCATTCCCGCGTCCCTCTTATTTATTTGAATTTGTTTGGAATGGATTGAAGTGTAAAGGAGTCATTAAAAAAGGATTAAATAAGCAGTGATTTCGAAGATTGTGTTTAACTTCCCTCTTATTCGAGTCTACGTTCTGTGTCGATTGTATGTGCGTTGAATTTTTCCGGTGAAACCTCCTAGATGATAAATGAGCATGAACTGTTCGTATCCCTGTTTGGTTCAGTCAGATTGATATTTGAAGTATTAGAACCAATCGCGATGAAACTGTGTATTCATTGTGTCGAGCGGAAAGTTGATTTGTCATTGTTTTTGCTTATGATTAAGTAGTCGAAGGCCTTCAGCCATTAGAGTAGTATGTTCTTTGACTTCATCTCTGTTTAAGGTTTGGAGTTTCGAGTTTGGATTTTCATACTCTTTGAAACATGTTTACAAATAAAACCATGCCTTCTAGTTATCCATATCTGAAACGGAATCACACTTTCTCATATGTGTTGAACTAGAATTTCTCTGTTGTTTCCATGACTAGACAGAATAGTTCAGTTCACTTGGATTTGTGAGTTGTTTTCCCATATAGTCAGTTCGATCATGAGTTAGTAAATCAAATAGTGTGCATTTTAGAGAAAGGTATGGCATTAATCAACTGGTATTAGACTGCTGATTGCGCTTAATCTCCTGTGTTGCAAACTAAGTTTGGATTAGTTTACTTTCATCATGGTCAATCTTGGCATGTTAAGTGTTTGATTACCAGAACTGTAGTTTGTGTCCGCATCAACAGTTTGCATAATTATTCAGTTTATTTGCTCAAATGTGTGCTAGTGTACATGAACTTTTCATAATAACAGGCTTGATGTAGTGGGCATTGGGTATTTACTGTATGATTGTTTTCTTATGCAATGAAAAAGGGCGTTGTTTTCCGGTGTCGAATGCATTTTTGAGTTTACAGTGAGAATTAGAATAGTTATTAAATGGGTAAACATGTGCTTATGTGATTTTATTGGTAACGGGTAATTGTTTGTAAAGAAAGGGAAGTATGCAATTATTTGGTCTCCAAAGGGATGGTGAGGTGGACATGGTTGTTCTTGTCATGCTTCAATTCATTTTCTTTACTGTATTTTTCCTCTCCATGAGCATTGGATGTTATTTGTTATTTCACTGATTGGTTGTTGGATATGAAATTGTTTGGATAATTGTTGGGCCGTGGGAGTATGGAAAGACCGAAGCCCATTAACGATTGATTTGTCTCCATGCTTTAGGTGTCGGGCTCAGTCTAATAAAAAACGAAAAGTTAAAAAGGGAATGAACATGAACTTAACTTTATATATTTAGTTTTTATTTGTTTTGCTTTTATTATATTGCGCGCTAGGAGCATGTTAGGCCGTCATCATTTAGGTAGGCAAGCTTTAGGATTTGTGTTGGTTTCGAGGTGAGAGGTCATTCCCTTAGTTAAATTTATCCGGGGAATGCCCCAAAGGATTTGTACATATTTTATTTTGGGGAATACCCCGTAGTATTCTGTAACTGGAGGCCGAAAGCGAACTCGTAGTACTTTTATTTCTATTTCACTTTTGTATTTATCTTTCTTTTATTAGGTGGGAATGACCTCGAGCCTTTTGTGTTTTTTTTTGTGTTTGTTTTAGCTCAATCTGATTTTAAAAGCCAACTTGATCGAGTACGCAACCGTGCTAGTTACGGGGTTCGGGGAGTGCCTAACACCTTCTCCCCGAGTCAAATGACCCCCCTTACCCAAATCTATGGTGCAGATTTAGTTTTGGAACCTAAAGTATTTTAAAGGAAAAAAACATTTTTTTTTTAAAAAAAACGGTGGTCTGGCACACCGAAATCAATGTCAGGTGGCAACTCTGAGATATTTCCTTTCGAACACAAAGTTTTGTCACTTTCAAAATTGAAAAACCTTTTCAAGCTTTACTAAATCTTTTTTTTATTAATTTAAGAGGGTTTAGTGGAGTTTGTTTAAAAAAGGGGTGTGACACTTATATTAACTAGTTCCTACCCCATTTAACTAGTTTTGGATCGTTTGGCTCCAAATTGAGAGTTTGGGCTCGTTCTTGGTATTGGAAGAATACTTTGGAACGAGGTAAGTCTCCTTTCTAACCTTGTAAGAGAGAATTGTCCCCATAGGTGTAATACTTGAATAATTTGCTACTAAATGTGGGGGCTACGTACGCACTAGGTGATGAGAGTCCGTGCGTAACTACTATTATGTAATTATCCGGGTAGTCTAGGACCCGTATCATGCTATATCTGTGTGTCTATATTTTCTTGCTAATGTGATCACTTAGGATATGCTAGAGACTCGGAAAGGAATATAAGCGAACGTATATACTTGTTGAACCCTTGTATGAATTTATTTGAATATAAATGCTCCTTCATGTGTTTTCTTAATATTAATTGATATTTGTGGATCAGGCCGATCGCCTCGGTTGAAATAGATGCATCTATAGTTCGCGCCATTCGACTCTTTGGCAGTGCACAGTTTATTTCCTGTTGGATCGGGTCGTCGACCTCGGCATAATGTGCACATGATATCTATGTGAAATCTTATCCATGACTTGTTTTGCTAAAGATTTGAAATGTAAATGGCTAACTGTAATATTGTTAAGAACATGACTTATTACCTCTTGCTACAAACTGTTGATTATTTGTGACTCCCATGCTTAGCATGACACTTTATTATATCATTTGACCCTAGTAGGTGTCAAGTCGGCCTCTCGTCTCTGCTTCTTTGAGATTAGACGGGATACTTACGGGGTACATATTGTTTATGTACTCATACTATACTTTTGTACTTAATTGTACAGGATCTGAGGCAGGTACATCTGTCTATCAGTCTGGTGCGCGCCTTTGATTCATAGTCCGAGACTTCCACGATGAGCTGTTCCCTTCCTGTGCCGCTCAGCAGCTTGATGGAGTCTTCCTTTACTTTTGCTGTCTATTCTATTTCGGACAGTAGGATAGATTTATTCTTTTGTATATTCTACTAGTTGCCCATTACTTGTGATACCGGGTCTTGGCACACACATTAGTAGACTATTATTTTGGGGATTGTGTAATTATTTTTGGTACATTATTGGTTATTTCTTGTTTTAATTTTAACTTAAGAAATTGCCGCAACTGTTTTGGTAAAGTAAAATGAGCACTTATTAGTATTTCCGCTCTGGTTTGCCCGGCAATGGTGTTGGGTGCCATCACGATCTATTATAGAAATGGGTCGTGACATAGAAGAAAGGAAGCTGCTGTGTAAGCTACTATTGCAAGCTGCTGTGTAAGCTGCTTGTAAGTTGCTTGTAAGCTGCTACTGCAAGCTGTTGTGTAAGCTTCTTGTAAGTTGCTTGTAAACTGCTACCCAGATATAGATAATCTTCTGCCGGGATAATAATTATCCATAACGGAGTCCGAAATGATAAGCTTCTTCAGGAAGTTTATTTTCAATAAAGTACTAAATAGATAACCATATTTACGGCGGTGTCCCATATGGATAAACTTCTTCAGGAAGCTTATTTACAATGGAGTATTAAATGAACATCCATAATATATATTTATAACACTTATGTATTTTTCGGTATACAAAATCTAATTCACACAGTACTAATTAGTAATTATTATGCAGGTTATAATGCAAGAATTGTTAATGCATAATTAATATTGAAGATATATTTAATTATTAATAATAAAGAAATTATTATATATAAATTAATTAATTTAAAAGGAAGATTTGATCTTTAAATCTTTCTATTATTAATATAAGTATTCTTATAATCTTATTCCACATTTATCTTGCTTATACTAATAATACCTAAATGCAGGGATTCATAATGCAACATACGAGTTCACATGAACTTATATCTGTAAACATTTTCTATATTAAGAAATTTATTAAACACTATAAATATTTAACGGTGAATACATGTAGGGAAAGTTTCACATATGAACAACTTGGATCTTTACTTTTCAATTTTATAGCCTATATTTTAATTTATAACTAACTAGCCAAAAAATAATAGGCTAAGATTCAACATTCAACTCAATAAGTTCTCAAAATTACTATTTAATTTTTAAAAAAGATTGCTCAAGCTTTTAAGTTAACTTTCGAATCAGTAACCGTAACTCAAATATTAGTTCAACAAACCAAATCCATTTGGGTGGTGAAAATTAGATTTTTAACAAGCTTAAATATGTGGGTTTAGATTTCGAATTTGATTTTGTGAGAAATTTGGAGTGGGTATTATCTAGAATTGTTAGAAATAGTATAAGGAGGTTGTACATAAAATTTGAAGTCATTTAATAGAGATTTGGACCGATTTTGAAAAAGAATTGCAACTGCAAATCGTGGAAGAAGTTCGTCTACAGACACTTGTATAAAGGCGTATAAGATGTGTTTATACACTCATATACACTATTATACAGGATTATACAAAAAACTTACTTCGTCTTATTCCTTGCATTTTTTTTCTGAAATTTAACTCAAATCTTGCTCAAATCTACTCCAAATCACTTCAACTTTAAATTTTGAACTCCTTTTGATATTTTCGATCAATTGGAACAACACCCAATCCAAACAACTAACAAACTCAAAAAATCTTATTTTTGAAAGCAAAGCTTTGAATGGCCTTCAATGGTGGAATGTTGAATTTTCAATTTTCTTACATTGCAACCAGGTGATACAGGGAAGAAGCTGTAATGGCAGACGACCCCTTGAAATATACGTAGAAGATGTGAGAAGAAAAGAGAGTGAAAACAATGGTTTTGAGAACATAGATTTAACTCCATAGCTTTTAGAAGCAATGGTTGTAAGAAAACATATTTTGAATTTGCTAGTGCTTTCAAAATATGTACAATATGGACTAGGTCAGATAAAACTTAAAAATATGAGCCATTTTTTATTATAGTGTGAAGCCAAGTGTATTTTCTTGTAATTCTTTCATTCATGTACTTCATCTTGCAAGTATTATTTAATAATCTAACATTGTATTAAATTTTGTTGCCATTATCCTTTTCGTTATGTGATCAACTAAATATTATATTATCTTATGCGAAATTTTAAGTTGAAATTAGTTATTCCAAACTATCAACCAAACGGCCCCTTAATTATCAAAACAAATAATTACAATGGATCACTTTTGAATAGGTGCTATTTTTACTATTTTTTTCCCTTTTACCTAAGCAATACTATCAAATATACCAATCACCATGATCATATATCACATGGGGCAAGTGCACAGATAGCTATTCTCAGTGATGCTATTTAGAGATTAACTGAAACTTATTTTTATCCTGAAATTAAACTAAAAATCTTAATTCAAATTAATCGAAAAATTGAAATTTATGATGCACTGACTAATTCCTAAATAACATCCTTTTAGAGTGGCTACCTGGTGTCATTTCTACCTCTTTTGCCTGATAAAAACTCAAACAAGTCCCACGTACCGAATTCATGGTTGAGTTAGACAACCGGATTAATCGAATCGTATCACATACTTTAGTTTACCTGGCATTTTTGCAATGTTCTCATGTCTTAACTTGTGACATCTCAGTCAGACGACGACAACTCTTACTATAAGCACATATTAAATTAGGAGAATATCAAATCTATTTTTCTTGTTGCTTCACTCTTCTTTATTTTGAATTTAATCCTATGTATCTTAATTGGAATTCAGCCTAGTGCTTTTATCTGTTGAAGTAGTACAATGAACAACTGAGTCCAGGGGCGGATTTATAGGTATAATTACGAGGCACATACCCATGATTTTTCCGTAACATTAGATATTTTATATACATATTTTCTAAAATTGGTATAATATTAACTGTTGGCACTCATGCTCCAATAAGATTGAATGGTACACTTGGTAGAAGGTTGAGTTATTCACCAAGAGTTATAGGGATCAATTCCCACTAGATATATTTTTGTCTCCTTTTTTTTTTATAGTAAAATATTACATCCATGTATGAGAAATCTTAGATCCGCCTCTGATAGAGACTAGTAACTCTAAATCTTTGTAAAAATACCATTTTTGTATAGGGTAAAATATGCTATGCCAGGTGGCCGCTTAAAGAATGGCATGTGGAACCGAGGTGCAATTATCGCTTTTGATACCGGAAGGAATAACACTCATAAAGATGCAATAAATACTCTTCGCCCGGTAGCATTCAATGGAGAATATTCCACAACATTAAGTACGTTGCCCGTTACAAAAAATTTGGCATTTATGTTCACCGTTATATTTTCTTCAATGACCCTCATAATTGGCATTAAAAGGCACACTCCTAAGAATTCTTTCCCTAGACCTAGCTATAAATAGTGAGCTCTGTTATCATTGTAAAAAGAGAAATTTTCTGGCAAACTAAGACTACAATCTACAAAAGCTCTATACAATTTTATCTTCTTATTTTTTGTCCTTATTATTGTTCTAATCACTGTTGTGCCCAGAGGCTTTATTACCAGAATATTTATTTCTGTTATTTCGTCTTCCTATCAAGGCTAAGTGTTATATATTTCTTCCATCATCTTATTATTTCAGGATCAAATTAATTCACTTATCTAGAAATCACGTATAAATTCAACTGTATCATTTTTCGGGTAAACAGTTTGGCGTCCACTGTAGGGCCTAGACAGCCGTGTAATTAAGTTGATCCTTGACTCTTTTATTAACGTGTTTTGATTATTTTGCCTTAGAAAAAATCATAAGAAATGGTAGATAACGGTGTTAACAATATACAAAATCCCAAGGTTTGAGGGGATCAACCTCATTTCGAGAAATCAATCAGTGACACCCACAACGAGGAGAATGACGCCACACCGGTGCATGACAGGCTATATCCTCGACATGTTCAGTAGACAACTCCCGATGATGCTGAAGAGGAACAAGTCGTTGATGCGGTAAGATTCCTACAAGAACAACAAGCGATCATTCTAGGCCACCTAACGCGACAAGATAAGTTTATGACGCATTTGAAGCAGGCACTATCGGGGGCTTCGAATGCGAATAGACGAGAGTCGGTTCCTCTCGGCGCTCTCGTGAATCAAACAACGTAGAGGGTCGGCAACAACATCCCGAGGGGGGAAATTGGCTCCGATGGGGCTGGGGGGAGCAGATCTGGTCCCAATAACGAAAACGATCCCTTCAAAAGTGAATTCTTACGGTTCATAAGGGAAGTGAATGTCCGCATGGACTAAATCCCAGACGTACCACTGGTGCTGAAAGGACTAGACTCAAAGAAATATACTTAGTTGCCATACAAACCAAGCGCTGCACCACAACTAATCCCGAAGCCATTTAAAATACCCGACGTGCCAAAGTAAGATGGAACTTCAGATCCCTAGAAGCATATAACCACCTACTTGGAGGCAGTAAAGGGAAATGATCTAGTTCCTCATGAGATTGAATCTGTTTTGCTGAAGAAATTTGGAGAGACTCTCACAAGGGGAGCCTTGACATGATATTTGTTGCTACCCGAGCATTCCATAGATTTCTTTGAAATGCTCACAGACTCTTTTATTAAGGCTCATGCCGGGGCTAGAAATTTACATGCCCGAAAGGCCGACATATTCCGAATTGTACAAGGAGAAACCGAGTTGCTAAGGGAATACATTACCCTAATTCAAAAGGAGAGGATGATGCTCCCGGTTGTTCCCGAAGAATGGGCAGCTGAAGCATTCACCAAGGGACTGAATCTGAGAAGTTCAGACGTTTCCCGGAAACTGAAGAAAAGTTTGCTTCCAAGCAACTACTTGGGCGAACGTACACAACCGATATGAGTCAAAGATAAGGATAAAAGATTATCAGGTTGGTTTTTCGTCATTGGCAAAGGGACGAGAAAAGAAAAAAGAAAAATCAAAAGACGACTTCGACACGGATAGACAGTCTTCAAGGGGATAATTTTTTCCCTATGAACGGACAAAAGGCCGCAACAGAGGTTTTCAGTCAACATATAGATTCACTACCGACAAAAGGTCTGATTGCAGTCGGAATAATAAATCGTTGCAGGACAAGGAAGCGCCAGGTACGCAGGATCCTTCCTACCCCAGGCTATCAGAATACAATTTCAATGTCAGCATAGTATAATTGGTATCCCCTATGAGAATCATCAAAGAAGCACGGTTTTTGAAGTCGATGAGATACGATCTCAGCCAGAGGGATCCCAACCTGTAGTGTGAATATCACGTGATGAATGGACACCAGACTGGGGACTGCCGATATCTCCGAGAAGAAGTGGCGACATTGTTAAGAATGGTCATCTCAGAGAATTCTTGGGAAGACCATGGTTGCACAAGATGAAGGCGGTACCATCAATATATCATCAATTACTGAAGTTTCCAACAATTGAAGGAGTTAAACAGATAAGGGGTGACCAACCGGCGGCAAGGGAGATGAACGCAATTTCGATCTTTAGTAGTAAAGGAAAGGGACACGCGACATAGCAACTACAGGAACCGATGCCCGCTCCAAAATCGGATGAAGTTGACTCGGGGGAAGAAGCATCAAAATTTTATCAAGTACCGAGATATTTCCAGGCTCTAGAAGATACGGACGCAATAAAATCCATAACAGAAGAGCTCGAGCAAGTTTCACTATTCAAAGAGTTCTTAGAAAGAAAATTCCACTTGGGGACAGGGCTACACCCGAACTCAGGTTTGGCTTTATTGAATTTCTTAAATCTAATGTCGATTGTTTTGTATGGTCGCATACGGATATGACAGGTATCCCGACGGAGGTAGCCATACAAAATTTAAGTATGGACTCCAACATACCTCCAGTAAGACAAAAGAAATGCCCTATTGTGGAAGTCAGGAATAAATTCATCAAAGAGAAGGTAACACACTCACTTAATATCAGGCTAATCCAAGAGGTAAAATATCCCAAATGGCTAGCTAATATAGTCGTAGTTCCTAGGAAGAAGAACAAATATCGCATGTGTGTAGATTATAAGGACTTGAATAAGGCATGCCCGAAAGACTCGACCCCACTACCAAATATCGATCAAATGATCGACACGATGATCGGGCACGAGTTAATAGTTTCCTTGATGCGTATTCCAGGTACAACCAAATTAAGATGAACCCGGAGGATCAGGAAAAGACTTTGTTTATATTGAATTTCGGCACATATTGCTATAATGTGATTCCCTTCGGGTTGAAGAATGCTAGAGCCACTTACCAACGAATCGTAAACAAAATGTTCGAAAAGCAAATAGGAAAAACTATGGAAGTTTATATAGACGATATGCTCATTAAGTCTTTGAATGCAGGTGATCACCTTAAGCATCTACAAGAAACTTTTGACATCCTGAGGAAGCATAACATGAAGTTTAACCTCGAGAAATGCGCGTTCGGGGTCAGCTCCGGCAAATTCTTGGGATTTTTGGTATCGCAAAGGGGGATTGAGGCAAACCCCAATAAGATCAAGGCCATCGGAGACATCCTAGACCAACTGTCAAGCATGAAGAAAGTCCAAAGGCTCATAGGGAGATTGGCAGCTTTGAGCAGATTCATTTCTCGGTCATCAGAAAGATGTCACCATTTCTTCGTACTGCTCAAAAAGAAAAACAACTTCAAATAGACCTCAGAGTGCCAACAGGCTTTGAGAGATTCTAAAAGGTACTTGTCAAGCCCTCTACTACTTTCTAAACCAAAGAAAGGTGAAATACTGTTAGTCTACCTCGCGGTCTTCGAAGTCACGGTAAGTGTAGCTTTAGTCCATAAGGACGAAGGTACGCAATCTCCCATATATTACGTTAGTAAAATTTTAATGGGAGCAGAAACTCGCTACCCACATTTGGAGAAATTGGCCTTATCTCTCGTAGTCGCAGCTCGAAAGCTGAGGCCCTATTTCCAATATCACTCGATAGTTGTGGTGACCACTTTTCTTCTACGGAACATCCTCCACAAATCCGAAATCTCAGGTAAGTTGGCCAAATGGGCCATCGAAATGAGTGAGTTCGACATAGAATGTAAACCAAGGACTGTGATTAAGTCATAAGTCTTGGCTGACTTTGTGGACGATTTTAGTCTAGGATTGCTGCCTCTGGCAACCAAAGAGGCCGTAATGGTGTCAGAATTGACATTGGGGGTTTGGAACTTATTTATGGACGAAGCTTCCAATGGATATAGGTCCGGTCTTGGAATAGTATTAATCATGCCTTCCGGGGAAACCCTAAGGCAAGCCATCAGAACGATCCCTTTAACTAACAATGAAGCAGAGTGTGAGGCTTTGATTGCAGGACTCGAACTGACCTAGGGACTTGATTTCGAGGTCATTGAAATCAAATACGACTAACAACTAGTGGTAAATCAGGTCTACGGGATCTTTGAAACCAAAGAAGAGCGCATGCAATAATACGTGGTAAAAGTCCAGGCCCTGTTGGTGTGATTTCGGAAGTGGTCGATTATTCATATCCTGAGAGAAGAAAACACATAAGCAGACACGTTGGCTAACCTTGGGTCATCAACGAAAATAAAGGGATCAGAATCCGAGACTGTAGTATAATTGATGAACTCGATCCTGGATGTAAATAACTATGGTCCTAGATGTAAATAGCTACTATGAAGTAAATACGAATAGTTTGGTCTGGGACTGGAGGAATTAAATCATTGATTATCTCGAGCATGGGAAGATACCCGAAGACTTCAAGGAGTCTTGGGCGCTGCGCGCCAAAGCAGCACGGTATAACTTCAAAAGAGGCGAACTGTACAGAAAATCTTTCCAAGGCCCGTTGGCCCGGTGTTTGGGGGCATCCAAAGCTAATTACATTATGGGAGAAGTCCACGAAGGGATATGCGGCAACCATTCGAGCGCAGATTCCTTAGTACTAAAACTGGTAAGGGCATGATATTATTGGCCCTGCATGGAGCAAGACGCTAAAGCCTTCGTACAAAAATGTGATAAGTGCCAATGCTACGCACCACTGGTACATCAACCGACATAACCATTACGTTCGGTTCTGTCCCCGTGGCCATTTATGAAATGGGGAATGGACATCATTGGACCACTTTCGTCGGCTCCTGGTAAGGTAAGATTTCTTTTAATTTTAACTGACTATTTTTCTAAGTGGGTGGAAGTAGTCTTTATCAGAAGATCAACGAGCGCAAAGTGGTAGATTTCTTGTAGGAAAACATAATTTGCAGGTTCGAAATACCGAAAGAGATAGCATACGATAATGGGCCATAATTTATTGGTGCAAAAATTACAAAGTTTCTCGAAGATTTGAAAATAAAGAGGATTACATCTTCACTCTACCATCCGAGCACAAATGGTCAAGCGGAGTCATGATGAGTGGCTAGCATATAAAAAGTTATTACTCGTATCTTGTCAAATTTTATAATATAGAAAGATGTCGGTCCACAGGGATTAGGTAATCTATTCTTACAAATAAATCTTGTTTGAATTACTATTTGAGAAAATATGGATTGGTGAATTGATTAACTAACAATCTATAAATAAAGTAGTAGCGAGAAAAAATAAAAATTATTTTTTCTATTACAAATATGATTAAAGAAAAGTGTTGGGATCCTAACTTCACTTGATATTGCAATTATAACGTAGGTCCAATTGTTATTCAACTTCTATTCCCACAAATATATAAATGCCTCTGGCGGTTAACATTCATATATTATTACTTAAATCTATTAGTTAGTCATGCTCTTTCGATTACACAACTTAACTATCAAAATAAGCAATATTAAGAGCCAGGAATATATGCTAAAACTAAAATATGCTCTCTTTTTTGGTGAGCCTCTTTCGATTAACTCACTTGTTATAACTAATTTATATTAGAATTGCTCTTGCGATTACAATCCTTAATAACCATCATAGTTATACATTGCAGCAGGTAATTAACATTTAGACGACAACTTATTTATACTAAAATTAACTGTATTACTTATTTTGCTCTTTCGATTACAAAATTAGTAAAATTAATTTGTACAAACTTAAATAGAAGCCATGAAATCTAGTTAATATCTACTTCTGAAGCAGATGATAGATATAAAGTTTCAAGACAAGAACGTGAAGTTGAAGAAAAATTACTACTATTATAACATAGTATCAAGCTTCAACAGTTTCCCAGCACGAGAAAAATTACTCCATAGTGAAGTAATTATAACCACAAGAATTGTTTTTCTTCATCAAATAAGAAAATAGAAAGAAATATTTAAAGTGAATAATTCTTTCTATTTAATTATTATCAAAAAATAAAATAAGATGAACAATGGAGTTTTTATTTCAAACTCAAATGAAAAGAGAATGATAAGAACGAGGAATGAATTTGATGTGACAGGTTGTGATCGGGAAAGCTCGAAATAAGCTTTCATGGCGGAAAGAGGGGGGATTGAAACGGAAGGGTGAAGGTCCACAACAGGAAGAGAGGGAAACAATAGTAATTAAAAGGGTTTGACTGTTTTAGTAAAATTTTCATATCCTACCCAAGTATATTTTCAATGGTGCCCATTTACTCTGAATTTGTCACCAACATTGACATGTTGTATTTCAAATGCCCTATTGGAGTAACTTTAGTGACTGTATATGGACCTGTCCATTTGGATTTGAACTTACCTGAAAAAAGCTTCAAGCGACTATTGTACAAGAGAACCTTATGACCTTCTTCAAAATTCTTGTGCTTGATCATTTTGTCATGCCATCTTTTTACTCTTTCCTTGTATAAAGGAGCATTATTGTATGAGCTTAGGCGAAATTCTTCAAGTTTGTTTACCTGTAATAATCGATTTTTTCCAATATTTGTTATATCACAATTAAGGAATTTAATTGCCCAAAATGCTTTGTGCTCTAACTCAACAGGCAAGTGGCAAGCTTTTCCAAAGACGAGTCTATATGGAAAGGTTCTTATAGGTGTTTTAAATGCATTCCTATAGGTTTAAAGTGTATCATCTAATTTCAAGGATCAATTTTTTCTCGAGGCTCCAACGGTCTTTTCTAGAATTCTTTTAAGTTCTCTATTGGATACCTCAACTTGCCCGTTTGTTTGTGCATGATATGGTGTGCATGTTTTGTGTGTGACCCCATATTTAGATAACAAGGCTGCAAATTGTCTATTCATGAAATGTGGACCTTGATCACTGATGAATACCCGCGGGGTTCCAAATTTAGTAAAAATGTTCTAAAACTAACACACAATCTTGGCTTCATTTGTCCTAGTGGCTATTGTTTCAGCCCATTTTGACACGTAATCTACGACCATTAATATGTACTGGCATGAATGCGATAAAGGAAATGAACCCATAAAATCTATACCCCATACATAAAAAATTTCACAAACAAGTATAGAGTCGAGAGACATTTCATCTCTTTTGGATATATTGCCCATCCTTTGGCATTGATCACATGATGATACGTATGCTCGTGCATCTTTGAATAAGGTGAGCCAATAAAATCCTGCTTCTAGCACTTTAGCTGCTGTTCTATTTGGTCTATGATGACCTCCAACTGCTCCATCATGAAAATGGTACAAGATATTTTTCACTTATGTTTCTGGAATACATCTTCTCACGATCCCATCTGCACAATATTTAAATAAGTAAGGATCATCCCAAAAATAATGTTTTACCTTTGTCAATAATTTTTTTTTCTTAGGTAAGAATAGTCAAAAGGAATCCATTTTCCAACCAAATAGTTAGCTAAATCAGCAAACCAAGGACTTTGATCAGCAACTATTTTTATTGAAAAAATATGCTCATCAGGGAACTCTTCTTGAATTGCAATTGATTCATTTGGTGGCTTCTCTAACCGAGAGAGATGATCATCAACTTGATTTTCTGAACCTTTCTTGTCTTTGATTTCCAAGTCAACTTAAGAGTCTTGGTTTTGCATCTTTCTTGGCAATGAGGTATTTTAGTGGTGAGTGATCTGTAAAGACTATTACCTTTGATCCAATGAGATAAGCTCTGAATTTATCAAAAGCAAATACCACAGCTAGTAATTCTTTTTTGGTTGTGGCGTAATTCACTTATGCTTCATTGAGTGTACGACTGGCGTAGTAAATGGGACGAAAGATTTTACTTTTTCTTTGGCCAAGAACTGCCCCAATTGCTACATCACTAGCGTCGCACATTAATTCAAATGGTTGACTCTAATCTGTAGTCACAATAATTGGAGCATTTACCAATTGTTTCTTGATTTCTCCAAATGCCTGCAAGCAATTACTAGTGAACTCAAACTTTACATCCTTACCCAACAGATTAATTAATGGCTTGGTGATTTTGGAGAAATCCTTTAATGAATCTTTGGTAAAATCCTACATGACCTAGGAAACTTCTGATTTCTTTAACTGTGGTTGGAAGAGGTAATTTTGCAATTACCTCAACTGTTGCTTTATCAACTTCAATGCCACCTGATGTAATTTTGTGTCTAAGAACAATATATTCTTTCACCATAAAATGACATATTTTCCAATTTAAAACCAGATTTATTTCTTCATATCTTCTCAACACTAATGTTAGATGGTGAAGACATTCTTCAATTTTTTCAAAGATTGTGAAATCATCCATAAATATCTCCAAATATTTTTCAGTCATGTCTGAGAAAATAGATGTCATGCATCTTTGAAATATGGCAGGGGCATTGCATAGACTAAAGACATTCTTCTGTATCCAAATGTCCCACTAGGGCAAGTAAATATTATTTTCTCCTGATCTTCTGGTGCAATCGGTATTTGATTGTAGCCAGAGTCACCATCAAGAAAATAATAGAAACTATGCCCGGCCACTTTTTCTAACATTTGGTCAATAAATGGTAAGGAAAAATGATCTTTTTGGGTAGCGCTATTGAGTCTACGATAGTCAATGCATACCCTCATTCCTGTGACATTTCGAGTTAGAATAAACTCATTATTTTCATTTTGCACAACTGTCATTTCACCCCTTTTTGGTACAACTTGTACTGGACTTACCCAACTACTGTCAGAGATTGCGTAGATTATTCCTGCATCCAAAAGTTTAACTACCTTCTTTTGGATCACTTCTTGTAATTTAGGATTCAGACGCTGTTGTGGTTGCACTACTGATTTTGAATTATCTTCCAACGGTATTTTGTGCATGCAAATAGCAAGACTGATTCCTCTTATATCTCCAATAGTCCATCTTATTGCTTTCTTGTATCTTCACAACACTTCAATCAGTTGATGTTCATGTTCACCTATCAAAGAGGAAGAAATTATAATTGAAAATGCCTTAAGTTCTAGGAAAACTTATTTTAAATAATAAGGGAGAATTTTTAATTTAAGAGAAGAGTAAGGGTTTTCCTGTTTTATTTCTTCTTCATGGAATTCGAATGAGTCTTTTTGTTCGTGCTTTCGCTGGGATTCTTCATCAAATTCTGAATCAACGTCAGTTAGTTGATCTTCTGGTGGATCATTGACTAACTGTTGACTTTGATATTCTTCCACAATTTCATTTGATATATCAATGCCGAACATGATGAGGAAGTTTCCTGAAAAGGATATTTTATTAATTTTTGCATATCAAAGATTACCCTTTCTTTATCCACTCACAAAATTAGTTGTCCTTGTTGGACATCAATCAATGCTCTTCCAGTTGCTAAAAATGATCTTCCAAGAATTATTGGTACTTCACTGTGTTCTTCCATATCAAGTATTATAAAGTCCACTGGAAACACAAATTTGTCCGCTTTGACAAGTACATCTTCTATTGTACCTCTTGGCTTTTTCAAGTATTGATCTGCCAGTTGTAGTGAAACTGGTGTTGCTTTTATTTGTCCCAAGTTGAGCTTCCTGAAAATTAAAAATGACATTATATTAATAGAAGCTCCTAAATCACGAAATGCTTTTTCAAAATAAATTCCTCCTAGAGTACATAGAATTGTAAAACTCCTTGGATCTCCAAGTTTCTTCGAAAGCGTATTTTGAATTATAGCACTACAATTTTCTATCAATTCAATGATTGCAAGATCTTCTAGCTTTCTTTTATTTGAAAGAATTTCTTTAAGAAACCTTGCGTATGAGGGCATTTGAGCTAGTGCTTCAATGAAAGGGACATTGATGTACAATTGCTTGAGGATTTCAAGGAACTTCCCAAATTGTTTATCTAATTTTTCCCTTTTTTGTTTTCGAGGGAAATGGAGTGCGATTTCCCGGGTTCCTTCGTTGTCTTGTGAGTGTGATTCTTGCTTCCTCTTTCCCTCTTTTTACTATTTTACTTGTCCATTCTCGATATGGATTAGGTATGTAACGACTCGACCGGTCGTTTTGAGCTCTAGAGCATCGTTCGGCAGTTTGAGACATTGAGTAGCTTCACTTCATGTATTATGACTTGTACGTATGGTCGGAATTGAATTCTGGGAAGTTCAGAATTGATTCAGATGGAAAATTCTAATTTTGAAAGCTTAAAGTTGGAAAAATTGACTGAGGTTTTAATTTTGAGTAACTGTCCTCAGGATCGGGATTTTAAGGTATCAATAGGTTCATATGATAATTTTAGACTTGGGCGTATGTCTGGATCGGATTTTGGTTGATCGGGGAGCATTTCAGCGATTATTGTGGAAAGTTAGCATTTTGGATGAATTTCATAAATTTGGGTTGAAGTGAATTTTGATGTTATCGATGTTTGTTTGGGACTCCAATCCTGGGAATAGCTCCGTATGGTGATTCTGGTCTTAGGAGCGCATCCGGATGTGGATTTGGAGGTTTGTAGGTCATTTCGGGGTCATTTGGCGAAAGTTGAAAATTGAAAGTTTTTGGGAAGTTTGATCGGGAGTGGACTTTTTGATGTCGGGGTAGGATTTCGATTTTGAAAGTAGGAATAGGTCCGTAATATCATTTATGACTTGTGTGCAAAATTTGAAGTCATTCCGGATTGATTTAATACATTTCGGCGCAAATTATTGAATTTGGAAATTTCATAACTCATAATTCGATTTGATGCGCGATTCGTAGTTTCGGTATTTTTGATGTGATATGAGACCCCAACTAAGTTCGTATCATATTTTGGGACTTGTTAGTATGATTTGACGGGGTCCCGGGGGGCTTGGGTGTATTTTGGATCACTGGTTAAGAGACTAGTAAAGTTAAGAAATTTGGAGTTTGACCATGATTAATATTAGGTCAAGACGACCTCTTTTCAGTTTTTGAGTGCGCGAGCAGGTCCATAGCGTGTTTTATGATTGAAATTCATATATAGTTTGTGTCCGGGAGGTTCCGGATGTGTTTCGGGATGTTTCAGATCATTTCAGAGAAATTTGAGTTTGCTGGTTTTTGATGAGGCACTGTTCATTTGCAATTGCGAACACTGTTCATTGGAGTTTACTGTTCATTCGCAAATGCGAACCTGGGCATATTGTTTTAAACCGGGATTTTGCTCATTTCACTAATTTATCTCTTGGTTTGGGCGATTTTTGGAGAGTTTCAAGGGGAAATTTTCATCATCTATTGCAAGGTGACTAATTCTCGCATATTATTAGCTAACTCATGGATTCTACAAGGATTTAACCATAAAAATTAGTAGAAATTGTGAGATTTTAAAAGAAACCTAGAAATTGGTTTTTGGACTTTTACTACGAATTGGACATGGAATTAGGAATACATTATATATTTGAGTTTGTGGTGTTATGGGTAAAGTTTATCTTTCATAATTTTCGAAATCCAGGCACTTGGGCCATAGAGTTGACTTTTCGAGCGGGGTTGGGAATTATTTAAATTGATTGATTATGGGTATTAAAGTATATTTTCATTGGTTTGCAACTTGTTTGACTAGTTTTTGGATCGACGTGCATCAATTTGAGTTGTTAGAGAGGCTTTGGAGCCGGTTATGGAACTTCGGAGCGAGGTAAGTCTCCTGCCTAACTCTGTAAGGGGGAAACTATCCCTAGGTGATGTATTTAATATGTGCTACTCATTGTGGGGGCTATGTACGCATAAGGTGATAAGTGTCCGTACATAGCTAAATCCATGTTATTGTTCGGGTAGACTTAGGCTCACACCATGCTATAGTTGTACTATTTGAGCAGTCCCTTGCCTATTAAATTCCTTTATGTTACATTACGACTTGAGACTAGACTTGTGTAGAGCGATAGACTCGCTATTGCAGAGATTCGATGGGCTTCACGATTAGCCGCGAGTAATTTTACTCCTCTTACGAATTTCTCCTGCGTTATGCGTTCTCATCGAAAGGTTTCCTCAAATCTCCTTATAACTCATATATTCCTTCGTGAGTGGGGTCAAGGACTTGTCAAAGCTTCTTATTCTAATGGGTTCGGGCCGTTCGCCTCGCCAGGATGGATACATCTATGGTTCATGTCGTTCGACCCTCGACAGTGTGCACATCTTATGGGATCAGGCCGTTTGCCTCAGCAATGTAATAGATGTATTTATGGTTATATACCAGATTATGATGGGATTGGGACGTACACCTCGGCATTTTCTATAAAATACTCCAATCGAATCGTGCATATTATTTGTCAAAAAGCCGGTGTATCTGGGAGTTCTCTTGATTTGAATTATGACGATCTATCTGGTGAAGTCCATTATATATATATATGTATATATATATATATATATATATATATACACATACATACATACTCCGGTGGAGGAGGTAACTGCTAATCGAGAGTGAGTTTTATTGTTGAGAGAAAGATTTTACCACGTATTTATACTTGTTTATCTCGTTTATTTACTCTGCCCCATATCTGTTTATTTCTTACTGTATCTGTCTTATTGGACCACTAGTAAGTGTCGATGTCCATCCCTCATCACTACTTCTCTGGGGTTAGGCTAGATACTTAATGGGTACGCGTTGATTTACGTACTCATGCTGCACTTATTGTGCAGATGTACATATATGTTTCTGGTGGTCCTCTGGATGTAGAGGCACGACTATTGCAGGAACTTTACGGTGAGCTGCACTTTCTTGATACGATCCGCAACATACAGAGTCTCCATCAGTGTTATTTATATTCCCCGTCTATCTTGTATTTCAGACGGATGTTGTATTATTATTGTACTCATTAATAAATGCTCATGCAGTTGTGACACCAGGTTTTGGGGGTTCTTACGGGATTTTTCATTATTGTAGTTTGTGTAAATATTATCACTTAACTCGTAAATTCTATTTCATACTCTTTAATTAATGAAAATTATGATTTCAAATAGTTAATCATTCACCGTTGGCTTGCCTGATGGCGGTGTTATGCGCTATCACGACCTTAGTGGATTTTGGATTGTAACAGATTGGTGTCGTAGCGTTAGGTTCACTTAGGTTTCACGAGTCATGAGCAAGTCTCGTAGAGTCTCATGAATCGGTACAAAGACATCTGTACTTATCTTCGGGAGGCTACAGGGCTGTTACGAGCATTCCCCTTCTTGATTCCTCATCATGCAATTTGATTCCTTTGAGGCTTATGCCTTTATTTTCTTCCTACTCATTCTTATACGATGTTGAACGCTCGTGTCAATTAAGCATCGAGGAGTTGCAGTGGTACTACAGACGTGGAGCAGGATGTTTCTCCCTGCACATTCAAGCAAGTTATTATCGTCTTTTTGCAGAAGGATGTTCTGTCATTTCAGCTCAGTAGCTATATTTCTGATGGTTTTGAGGCTATGCACAAGTTGCTATGATGTTCATGAGTTGTTATCTCACAATATTAATGTAATGGTGGGGTTCTCGTTTATGTGCCAACGCAGTGAATGACTTGAAAGGAGAATTTTTCAGTGCATGATTTAGAGGTTCAACGTTTAATTCCAACAAAGGAAAGGCAATCGGACTATGAATGTTCAGGTTTGGGTTGCTGGAGTAACGAGACTTGGTATTTTCCAACGTGGTGGTATTTTCATCTGTGATGTAGTGTCGTTGTCCTTGTTTGAAATATTACGGTTCGCCGGTGTTATAGCTATTGGGGGTAATCGGGAAGAGGATAACAATTAGGATATAATCTAAGAAGGCTCTTTATGGCCACTATCAGGTAACAAATGAAGAACAAGTATATAAGCAATAAATGGAAAGAGTAGCCTCGAGCTAGTAAGTTAGAGAGAAAAGAGAGAGAGAGAGATATTATTGATCTTGTGTAGAATGGTTGGAGCAACGTCGGCCCCTTACAAAGTGGTGAGGACTCCCTTTATATAAGAGGAGAATCCTGTGATAGTACAAAGTATATTAATTGTAAAAGCATGGAGATGGGACGGCTAAACGCGACGTCTCGATACAGGCTCTGGGTAGGCTAGCTCAGTCAGACTTAGCCGTGTGCCTTGGGAATTTCCCGTTTTGCTCCAGCCTCGATCTTCATTTTCTTTAAGTCGGGCCTCAACGAGACTCGAGGGGGGATACTCGGCCGCGACTCCACGTCCTCGGGGCCTCAAGACATTCTTCTGAAGTGACTTGATAGCAAGAAATTAGGCCCTCTGATTTCGCCGCATATAGATAGTCTCCGTGTATCTTAGAACGAAGCGATGGGAAATGATTCTGATACCTGAATCCTCGAGCTTCTCGTGACAATGCCACACTGACGATGCAATCCTATGGCGTGAGTCTTTACGCTAACCGAGACATCCCATGGACTTGTCTTTTCGACATCATTCAATGCACTGTCGATTCCTATTCTCCAAGGTGAAAGTACCGCCGTCGATTCAATTCTTCAGGAATGCAGTAATTGCTTCCGCCGGTCAGTCTTCCAAAGGCCTCGATGATGTCATTATCTCCTATAAATAGGGGCGTTCTGGCGTGGTTTTTCTATCTAAGTGCCTTCATCTACACACTCACCCTTCTCTCTTTATCATCTTCCTCTATTGTTGATCATCATGCTTGGAGTCTGCAGCCTCAGGGTCGTTTCGCATCGTTCCGATAGGCCGTGTCGTGACCCTTTGCCTGAGCTCCTCTTTGCTAAGCACGACCATGCCATCCTGTCGATGCTATGGCTGTTGTTATGTTCGCTTCCGTTGTCCCTATTGGCTCGAGATGACGACAGACGGGGAATCGATTCTCCCCCTTTTAGAAAGTCATTCGGACTATGCACCGCTGCTCACTCTCCTACCCTGGCCTGGTGTGGCACTTCATCCCTTGGGTTTTTTCTTTTCCAAGGGATAAAGTGGCTCCCCCGATCGTTGAGGCTGGGGCCTGCCGAATCTTCAACCTTTGGCTTCAGCGGGCTGTGTCTCTTTTCTCTGCCTCCTCTACATCCCCTCCTTTTCCTCTTCTTCATTTTTTCCCTCGGTGAATACTTCCCGCGGGATTGAGCTGGGAACCTAGAGGAGATGGCGGTAGAAGGAGTTGCCTTTTAGGATGCAAGCTCGAGGGGGCGGCGCTCGAGGATGCTGATACCGGAGACGGACCCTCGAGGTTGGACTAGGCTCTTAGGTTTTCACTGTAAGCACGTGATTTTTACCCTATATGAATTACTCCCACAAATTCAAGAAAAAATAATTTTCTCCCTTTATTTGCAATTTCGTAGGTTTTTGTAGCATTTATTGTTAATTGTTTGCATTTGTTGCGCATGTTAATTTTGTTTAAATTATGAAAAAACACAAATATATATATATATATATATAGCATTTGCATTTAGGATACAATTTTGCATTGGCAAGGCTAATTAGCAAATTAGTTGTCCTAAAAAAATGGAAAATCATAAAAAATATTTTATTTTTGCACCTTTTAATTTTAGTCTTGAGTTTTGGTAGTTTTTCCTCTAATTTAGTTTTTAATTAATTGTGGTAATTATAGTTAGAGTTATTTAATTCAATGTGGTAGGGTTAATTTAATTTAGGAATTGGTTTAGGTTTTATTTTAATTTTAATTTGAAAAGAAATCAAAAATAGTTTGGAAATAAAAAGTAAACTTCAAAAGGAAATGAAGAAATAGGATTTTGGGCCAAACTTAACTCTCCAGGCCCAAGCATGATCTACTGAATACCCGTCCAAGTGCGCTGACCCAAGCCCAAACTCGCTTCAAAATCGGTCCCCCCACCACACATTCCTAAAAGACCCCGTTTTCATAGCTTAAATCAGGATGTTGATCCCAGCTGATCAAATGGCTCAGAAGTGGCTTGTCTTTAATATTTAAATGTCGGAATCCCTAACCCTCCCTCGTTCACTCATCTCTCTCAACTCAGCCGTCTTTAGAGACCACACCCTCAAGAACCCTAATCCACCGCCCTTATTCCACCACATCCGTCCAGCGGCGCCATTACCAAATGATGCCAAATCGATACCACATAACCACTATGACCCCCTCATTCCAAATCCCCACTCCGTTTCCCTCGAATCTTGCTAGAACGTCTCGAATCTTAAATCTAAAGTTCGAGCCCTAAAAACCAAGTCCAAACCTGTACATGCAAGGTTATTTCTCCAGGTTTTATAAGTATTCAGGGCCGAATTTATCACGAAATAACGTCATTCGCTTGTTCTTAACAAAGAACAAACGATTGACATTATTTTGGAGGTTTAAATCGAAAGGTCAGTCGCAAGTTCAAGCCTGAGTCGGTGAGTTCTACCTTTCCTTTTGCTTATTCTTGTGTTCCTTCAGTCTTCTTTCTTCTTCTCTTCTTCTCTTTTCCTTGGGACAATTCAATTAAAAATTGACCAAAATTTCTGGCCAAGCTAGAGTTCTGTCCTTTTGTTCCTTTTCAGTTTCTTTTACGGGTTTATTCTTTGATTTTTGCTTGGTCTGTTGTTAACGGCTTGATAATTTCTAATTTACTCTTGTTTGTTTAGCCATTTAGTTTAACTTAGTTAGGTTTATGTGATAATTTAGTTTTAAGTTTTGTGAAATTGTTTAGTTGTTTTCTTACCGTTTGCCATAATTTGCTCGATCTGGTTCAATTCATTTTGTTGCTTGGGTTCTAAATCTATTTCAGACTTCACTCTAAGGGATTTGGTTTAGGGTATTGGGTCAGAATTGAGCCCACGTTTGGTTTAACCATTGGGCCAATGTGATCCATACCCGTTTGGTTTCAAATGGTAAATAACAGGGTCCTAGGGGATATTTTGGGAATTTAGGTTAAGGGAATCTCTGAATATCTGAATTAGGAAGCTTCTTGGAAGCTGGGGTGGGGACTTAACCGAAGTTCTGAATTTTACACTAAGGGTATCTAGGCTAAAATGAAAATATAAAATGGGCAAAGTGCAAAAACTGATACATTTAAGTTGCCCTAAATGCCTTGCCTATAAAGGCACCTTAACTTGATAATCAAGGCAGAAAAAAGGAGGGATAAAAATTGAAAAAATATTAGAAACAGCTGCAAATTTCATAAAATCATTGTTCCATTGAATTTCTTTTGTGATTCTTGAGGTTTTCAATTTCTTACGCAATTTCTGATTCATTTGGGGTTCGAAATGGACTGAATTTGGGTTTTGAAAGCTTTGGTTTGAGTTTTGCTGTTTGACTTACTGTTCCATTGCTGGGTGGAGCTGTTTACCTGTTGATACTGTTCCATTGCTGATCTACTGTTGTTGTTTGCTTCTTCCTAATCTCACGACTAAGTTTCTAATTCTGTTTTGTTACATTCGGGTACATATCCCTAAAACTCTATTATTTTGTGAAGTTTAGATATGAAGGATGAAATGAGAAGCAAAAGCTTCAAGCATAGCATTAATTATTTCTACTGATCCAGTCATGTTGCTTACGAATTTCTTTTCTTACCTGATGTTTTATATTGTTTAGTTGAGTTTTGTCTTAGATAAATAAGCTTTACCCTTGTATCTACTTTGGGACTATCATGAATTTGAGTGATAGCCTTAGTCAGAATTCTGGACTCTCTTACTTTGAGTTTAGTCGATTTGTTATTAGCATTGTGAAATTAGTTGGTTGAAAGAATTGCTTTGGCCATGATATTTAAGCCAGTTTTGATTTGTTCTTCTTGGCATTCGATTATTGTGTGAATAGATCTGATGTTACAAGGCTGAGTTGGATTTAAAATTAGAGTGAATGATAGCAACCATGCTTAGATCAATATTCTGATTTCATACCAGATAATCTTCATTTGTTTCTAGGTTGGCCTGAATTCATGTAAGTCAACATAGTTAAGTTTTGAAACCAGACTTGTTAAGTATGGAGTTTTTTTAGAAAAACATGTGAATTTGAGGTTTAATATGATAGTGATGAATAATGGATAAAGTTTCCTAGTTAATACATATAGTGTGTTAATACTGATTAATTTAGGTTTTAATTGTAGTTTATCTTGAATTTTAATTCAGTTTTGCATAAAATCTGTTTTGTTGAAAGTTGGCCTTAATTCAGTGCCGGCCGTGCTTGTGTGGGTGCGATCCGCGAGCCCACCGTAGACGTGATTTCATTGAGGCTTGGGCTCTTTTCATGGGCCCGACTCTGAAGAAACTTACAAAAATCAGAATAACATATTTTTGGGCCTGTTGAGTTTCGTTTGCCCAATTCCCTTATTTGTTGGTTGTTGATAGCAATTTAGTTCAAACTTTAGCATGGAGGATATGTTAAACTCCTATGGGTTTCCATAATTAATTAGATTCTTTAGATAAAATCGAGGTGTGCCGTGCCGAACAAAACCTTAAATTGCATAGCCCTCATTTAATTAATATTTTTATCCTTAGAAATCGAGGCGTGCCATTTAGTGAATTTTTCATGGCCCTCACAAAGTGGCAAATGCATAGTTACTCTAGGCGCGTTATTTTAATAATTTACCTTCTTAAACTGGGGTGCACATTTATGTGACCCAAATCCAAATCTCAACAATGTTAGATAAAATATATCGAGAGCTGTGGGTGCATTTATGTGACGGGGTTCAAGACGTATTTTAAATGACGTTGCAATTTTCCTTAAAAAATAACTAAATAAAGCGGTTAAGGTTAAAAATGCACATAGGTTTAAACATGTACTAAAATCAGATAATAGGCTAATTATAATAGTTGAGCGACCGTGTTATAACCACGGAACTCGGGAATGCCTAACACCTTCTCCCGGGTTAACAGAATTCCTTACCCGAATTTCTGTGTTCGCATACTGTAAAACAGAGTCAATCTTTTTCTCGATTCAGGATTTGAACCAGTGACTTGGGACACCATGAATTATCCCAAGTGGCGACTCTGAATTCTTTAAATAAATCCCGTTTCGATTGTCACTTAAATTGGAAAAAACTCCCTTATACACCCTCTCGGGGGTGTAGGTAAAAAGGAGGTGTGACAGCTCTGGCGACTCTGCTGGGGATCGAACCCAGAATCTCTGGTTCAGGGTTCAGAATTCGAGCTTAGATGAATTGTTATATTTGACTTTATTTATTATCTGATTTTATTACATGTTTGGGCCTAATGTGCTAAATGTCGCTTTTACCGCTTTGATATTATCTGAACTGTATATAAACTGCTACGAAACCCCTCTCTTCTCTCCCCCGAGGAGTGCACGTTGGTCGTGACTTCTTTCTATTAGTGTCATATCCCAAATAGAACGAGATTCGGACAAGTTGCAAAGCCGGATGATCTTTTGGTTACCGGTACGCATCCCCCCCTCGGCTCGAGTTGTCCGCTCGGGTAACCCAGGTCTAAAACAATACACCCAAATTTTAAACCTAGAATAACTCAACCTCATGCCGGATCCCTAGTAGGAACGCTTATCTGTATCATGCATTTGACTTTGGAGACTCAACACAAGGGTTGGGTCTGTCTAGGACATGTATACCCAAAATAAAAAAAGACCATCCTAATGCATCCTACTTGCTACTTGTGCATTCATTTGCTTCGGATTTGCATGTTGACCGGCTTATAGGGAAAAGGTTGAGAGAAGGAAAGTCAATGTGAGGGCTAAGAGAGATAATTGCTTGTTTTTTAAAAAACTAATGTCCCAAAATGTACTGAAACTCTGCCGAAATTTTGAAAAAAAGAGAGAATTTTTTTGTTTTGTTTTGAAAAAAAGGAAAAAAAGTTGGTTTTTGTTTTGTCAAAATTAACCGAACTATGCTAGTTTGATTCTCACCGGATGTGGGATACGTAGGCAAACCCCATCGGGTCCAACTTCCTTTTTGCAAAAATAGCTCAAAAGGCACCAAAATTTTATTACTTTGTTTTAAATAAGTAAGGTGAAGTCATTCTTGTGAAAATAGCCGAGCGTCCCCAAAAGGACGTCGAAAGGCTGTTTTTGCAAGAACAACCACCTTTGGTCTCTTTTTTGGCATTTTGGCCGGTTAGCAAGCACAACCTTAAAATCTTCTCCCCGGAAGTGCTGAAAGGCTGTATTTGCAAAGCCGGGTTTTATTTTGAAATAAAAATTTGAAAAAAGAGAGAGAAAAACAGTGTTAACTTTGTTTTTGAGTCAAATGAGTCTTGATTTTGCTTAATCACCCTAATAAATGTGCAGAATGAGCACGAGTCAAAGTTTGCCAATAATAGTCATGAACAAGATCCCTTTGGAGTTGCATATGTGGTGGGAAGATCTGGGTAAATCATAGCAAGATAAGGTCAATCTACACTTGGGAGGTCTCACCGGGTTGTTGAAAATCAGGCCTAGAGGAGACATCATAAAGACATTGGTTATATTTTGGGACCCAGCTCACAACGTCTTGCAGTTCTCGGATTTTGAACTCACACCCACCTTAAAAGAGATAGCAGGTTATATGGGAAGTACTGAAGGTCTGAGGCATAAGTATCTGATCGCTCCAAGAGCCATTAATTCTCACAAATTCATGGATTTGATAAAAATAAGCAAGGGAATCCCGTACTCTGAGTTGGTGGACGGTATTTCCACCCTACGTTTCATATACCAGAGGTACGAGTATGTAGGAGGATTCGACAACCTGGAAAACGGGGTTTGTAGCAAAGGGAACCGAGCAAAATGGGATGAGCATAGGCGTTTCGCCTTCATGGTAGCTTTCTTAGGCCTCATGGTGTTCCCCCAGAAAGATGGGAATATTGATCTGCGGGTGGATGGAGTCGTCAAAGTCTTGATTACCAACGCCAAGAGCACCCTTGCCTCTATGATAGTGTCTGAGATATACCGAGCTCTCACAGCTTGTAAAGCTGGGGCAGATTTCTTTGAGGGATGCAATTTGCTACTACAGATGTGGATGATCGAACACCTGTGTCACCGTCCTCAGTATATGAGTTATGGGTTCGTAGAGAAAAGTTGCATTGAAGAGTTCGACACAAGGATTTCAGGGTTCAAGTTACCAGAAGGGTTTGGAGGTTGGGTATCCCGCCTTCGCTCCATCACTGTGGGGTAAATAGAATGGACACTGGGTTGGCTTCCTGTTGAAAAAATTGTGTATATGCCCACCACCGGTCCTTACTTCCTCCTAATGGGTCTTCGAGGCATTCACCCTTACACTCCATATCGGGTGTTGAGACAGTTGGGAAGGTGCCAGGTGACGCACCCAGATGAATATCTTAGTGTTATGCGGTCGAGGTTAGCTCCGACGGCCAATTTCATGAAGAAACAATTCGTTCTATTTGGAACGAGTGCCAGTATTTAACAGCAAACACTCGAGTGCGTGACCTATCTAGAGGCGATGTCTCACCCGCCTACCTTTCCTGGTATAGAAAGAAGAACACTACAAGGGTCGAACCGGAAAGACCAGCCAAAAAGCCTCACATTCAGGAATTCATTGAGGCATCGCAAGAACAGTAGGCTTGGTTGGCCAAAGAGAATGAGTATAGGGCCACAATAGGAAAGCTGGAAAAGCAAGTCAGGGATCTCCAACTTGAGAACGGTTTGCAAGCTGCAACGGATGAGGGTGAAAAGAAAAAGCTAGCCAAAGAAAATGAGGCCCTTCGAGCTCAGATTCGAGAAATGAAAACAGCAGCTGAAAATCCCGCCAGAAGTGCAAAAGATGAAAAGCTTATAATGAACCTTAGGCAAAAGGTGGATGAGTGTGGTTTTGATTTGAACAAAGTAGAGGGTGAACTAGCCAGGGTTCGAACAAAATTGGCTAAGAATGGGGAAGAACGAGCATGCCTGGTTAAACAGTTAAAAAAGAAATACGACAATGAGGTTGCGGGGTTGAATAAAAGGGTCATCACCGTTGAGAACAAAATGATCAAGCAGACGAAATACTTTAAGGCTGAAAGAGAACACTGTTATACATCAATGGCACAGTTAGAAAGAGATTTGCAACAACTTCAAGAACAGAATCATGTAGCCGAACAAACTTTGGAAGCCAGGGCCCAGCAGATTGGGCGTTTGTTGCAAGAAAAAGGTATCATAAGAGAGAGAGAGAGTCAGAAGGATTGCCGACTACATCGCGATGAAGTGTAGTAGTTGTGAGGATATGACTAGATCCATGTTCATTGCCACTATGATGACCTTTGTCTGCCAGATAATGGAAGATCTCTACCACTTCCAAGGGGATTTAGCGCGTAGGCCTGTGGCGAGACGAATGATGTCCTGTGGGCCCCAGGAGAAGTTGAGGCATTGATGTATTCATTATTTTCATTGGAGTCTGTTAGTCTGTATTTTCATCTTGGAGTCTGTTAGTCTGTTTTTGGGTCTGTATTTTCATCTTTCCATTGGAGTTTGTTAGTTTCTTCTTCAAGTCTGTTAGTTTTTGAGTCGTGGTAATCAAAGCGTTCATTTTATGAAAACATTTGAAAATCCCAAAATATTTTATTACTTATTTTCACACTTATCCCCCAGAACTACGCAAAGATCTAATTCATGCAGGATCATGATACGTAGGTAATCCCCATAGGATTCGATCATAACCGAAAAAGAAAAGAAAAGAGAGAGAGAAAACAAGAAACTGTGGGAAGGAAACAATGGCAAAACAAGAGAGAAAGATGAGAGAATAAAAACGACAGGATCAAGCAAAGAAAAAAAAAGAAAAAAAGGAAAAAAAGAGAAGTTGCAAATGGAAATAAGGGAAAGTCGGGATGATGCAAGCAACCGATCAAATGCATAATATAAACGGTTAACTGCTTAGGTGCATTACATTCCCCAAATGTGTCGTTGCCTATCTGTTAAACCCTGATCGCTAATGAGTTTATTTGTTGTCATCAAGCAATAGGCATGTGGTTAGTTTGTGTGGTATTCTGGCAACTCACCCATACAACACCCGGTCCAAAAACAATTCGATCATGACCAACCAGGAGCTTAATGCGAGTGTTATCGATCCTTCGAGAGAGGGGGAAGAGTCGGATGTTAATTTGAAAGAAGAGATGTATAAGCTGGAACAACAGATGACCGAGATGTACCAAGCATGGGTAAAAGGGCACCCGCCACCACTTTACCCCGCCAACCCCGCCTTTGTCCCGCCATTGGCTCAGTCCCAGGAACCTCCCACGGCCGATTCATCTTCGGGTTTTCCCATTTACCACCACTCTCAGGGCACTACTTCCCAAACACCACAAGCTCCACCACCCAAACCAGTCCCATACCCTCCTCCACCATCTACTCTTATCTTCGTGGCACCCCCACCAGCTACACTCCACAGATCCTCCAGCGAGCCCTTACTCCAAGCCCATGATAACCAATATTACCCCCCGGAGCCCACTTTCAAAGCTCCAGAACCCTATTCCTACACTTCTCTTTTTGATCTTCCTGTGGAAAATGAGAAACCATCTAAAAATCCCGAACAGGAGGAGATGTTCAGGAAAGTTAAAAGCCTAGAACAGTCATTTAGAGACATGCGGGGGTTGGGAGGTCAGGTAAGCGTGGCTTACAAGGATCTATGTCTATTCCCAGATGTTCAGTTGCCAGCAGGGTTTAAGATGCCCAAGTTTGATTTGTATGATGGGCACAGTGATCTAGGGGCACACTTGAGAGGTTTCTGTAGCAAAATGAGGGGAGCTGGCGGGAAAGACAAGTTGCTAATGGCATATTTCAGTCAAAGTCTAAGTGGTTCGGCGCTGGAGTGGTACACTCGGCAGGATCACGGAAGGTGGTATACATGGGACGATCTGGCCCAAGCATTCGCTTGTCACTTCTAGTACAATCTCGAGATTATTCCGGATCGTCTGTCCTTAACAAAGATTTAGAAAAAGCACAATGAAAGCTTCAGGGAGTATGGTTTTTGGTGGAGAGAACATGCAGCAAGAGTGGACCCTCCAATGAAAGAAAGTGAAATGGTGAATTATTTTCTGCAGGCCTTAGAACCTACTTATTACGGTCATCTGGTATCAGCTATAGGAAAGTCCTTCAATGAAGTGGTAAAGATGGGAGGTAGAAGAAGGTCTCAAGACAAACAAAATCATGAATTATTCGGCTATTAAGGCAATCACCCAGGCCATTCAAAGTGGAACTAGGGGGTAATTGGAAAGAAGAAGAAAGAGGATGTAGCAACGATTGATTCAGGAGCTTGGTTCGGACCCAAGGCTCACCTCACCACTATAATCAGCCTTGACCCCACCACTAAACCTACCCCCATACCCCATATAATCCACCCCAACACCACTATCCACTACCAGACCCTTATTTTCTGTCCACCATGCCCAAACATACAGCCATCCCCCCGCCCATGCATAATGGCGTGCGCCAGCCTCGCAAAATATCTACCCAGCTCCACAAAATGCCTACCCACCCCCGCGAGCTCACCAAAACCCTACTAGACCAGCTTTCTGACCCAATCAAGCATTTAAGAACGAGAGGTTGCAGAAGAAGAAAACATTCACTTCATTGGGAGAGTGCTATACTAATTTGTTCCACAGGCTGAGACAATTGGATATGCTGGGGCCGATCGAGTCAAAATTACCAAATCCTCCCCCAAGAAATCTTGATTATTCTGTAAGTTGCGAATATTGTTCTGGTGCTCCGGCCACGACACGGAGAAATGCTGGAAATTGAAAAATGCTATCCAAGAGCGCATTGATACGAATCAGATTGAAGTCCAAGCTCCGGAGGCGCCCAACATCAACCAGAACCCATTGCCAGCCCATCAGAAGACAAATATGATCGAGATAGTGTATAAGGGAGGGGAGCCCAAAAAACCTTCATAGTCCGTCATGATGATTCGGTCCAATGAGGTCAAGTCGGTTGAAAAATTAACAAGTGAGATATCAGTGATCAAGTTTAATGGGACAAACAATAAGCCATCTGCGGTGGTCACGAAGGGGTCCTCAAGTGATGTTTCCGTAAAACAAGAAAGGGAAAAAGTGGTTGTGCCAGGAGTAGCGAACAAACCTGTCATAATTGTGGAGGGTGGTCGCACAGATCCTGTAATTATCAAGTCGGTAACTCAATTACCGATAGTCAACAGCAAGGCCATCCCGTGGAATTATGAATGGGTGACAGTGACTTACAAAGGCAAAGAAGTCAAAGAAGAAGTCTATGAGACCCATGGATTGACTCGGTCGGGGAGATGCTTTGCCCCCGAGGAGTTAAGAAAAGCTAAAACCTCCAAAGATAACCCAGTGCTAGTGAAGAAAGCTGTGACCGAAGAAGAGGCAGAAGAGATTTTGAGAAATACTAAAGTATAGGACTATTACATTGTGGAGAAGTTGAGGAAGACGCCTGCTCAGATTTTACTGTTGTCATTGTTAATCCATTCAGACGAGCACCGTCGAGCTTTGATGAAAATCCTAAACGAGGCTCACGTTCCTGACAAAATCTCAGCAAACCATTTGGAAAAAATAGCAAACAAGATATTTGAGGTAAATAGAGTCACTTTTTCTGATGATGAGTTTCCCGTGGAGGTTACTAAGCACAATAGAGCCCTCCATCTTACGGTGAAATGCGAAGATTCCGTGGTTACTCGAGTATTGGTCGACAATGGTTCTAGTGCGAACATTTGACCTCTCTCCACTCTGAACAAGTTGAAAGTGGATGATGAAAGGATTCACAAGAATAGTATCTGCGTGCGGGGATTTGACGGTGGAGGAAAACATTCAGTCGGTGATATAGTCCTCGAGCTAACAATAAGACCAGTTGAATTCACCATGGAATTCTAGGTGCTGGATGTGGCTATTTCTTACAATCTGCTGTTGGGTCGACCTTGGATTCATGCTGCCAAAGCAGTCCCGTCTACACTGCATTAGATGGTCAAGTTTGAATGGGACAGGTAGGAAATCGTGGTGCACGGCGAGGATAACTTGTGCGCTCACAGTGATGCCATTGTACCATTCATTGAGGTTGAAGACGACAAGGGGCCATGGGTTTATCAGGTTTTTGACACGGTGTCGATAGAGAAAATTCCAGAAGGGAAGTGCGTTCCAATTCCGAAAGTAGCTGCCACATCAGTCATGGTAGCCGTTGAAATGTTGAAAAATGATTTTGTACTTGGCAAGGGTTTGAGTGCATCTTTGCAAGGTATCGTACAGTCGGTGTCCCTCCCCAAAAACTTGGATACATTTGGTTTGGGATTCAAGCCCACGGTTGCAGACGTGAAAAGAGCCAGAAAGTTGAAACAGAAGGCGTGGGTCCTCCCAAAGCCTGTCCTACATCTCTCTAGATCATTTGTCAGGCTTGACACCAAGAAACGCCCGGTAACAGCAGTTCCCAGTTCTGTGGTTGGTCTTGATAAAGAGCTGATTGAAAGGTTCGAGAAGTTGTTCGACGATGTGAACATGGTGGAAGCTGGAGAGGGTTCTAGCAAGGCGAATGTGCAATTTGTTGGGCCTAGTGCAAAGATTAACAGTTGGGAGGCTACTCCTCTCCCTACCAGGAAGGATTTTTGGTAGTTTGCTTTGATTTTCTTTCAGTTTATCTGGATTATTTCATGGTTGTAATTCAGATTCTATGTCCGTCCGGTTGGATGTATAAACCTTGTTATATTTCAATTTCAATGAAATGCAATTTCCCTTTTTCTTCATTCCTGATAGTTTTATTTTTGTTTTTCTTTTCTTCCTTGTACAGTTCTTTTTATGCTGGTTTCAATGACATGACATGCATGAGGAATCTTTGGCCCAGTCTTAAAAGCCAATCTAATTCTGAAATAGTAATTCAAGAAATAGAGTGTGATGACGAATCAGAATATGATGAGGATGAGGCCTTTGAAGAGATTAATAAAGAATTAAGCCATTTTGAAGAAAAACCCAAGCCTAACCTGAGTGATACAAAAACAATCAATTTAGGGGACCCAGACAATACCAGAGAAACTAAGATAAGTGTCCATCTTGAACCTCAATTCAGGGAGGAGATAATTAAAGAATTGTTTGAGTACACAGATATTTTTGCATGGTCATATGACGACATGCCGGGTCTAAGCACTGACTTGGTGGTTCACAAATTGCCCACTGACCCGGCATTCCCTCCCGTCAAGCAGAAGTTGAGGAAGTTCAAAACAGACATGAGTGTAAAGATTAAAGAAGAGGTCAACAAAGTAGTTTGAGGCAAAGGTCATTCGAGTCACGTGGTATCACACTTGGTTAGCCAATATTGTGCCTGTACCAAAGAAAGATGGTAAGACCAGGGTGTGTGTTGATTATCGAGATCTCAACAAGGCAAGCCCAAAGGATAACTTCCCATTGCCGAACATCCACATTTTGATTGATTATTTCGCCAAACATGAGATTGGGTCTTTTGTGGATTGCTATGTGGGCTATCATCAGATCCTAATGGATGAGGAAGATGCAGAAAAGACGGCATTCATCATGCCATGGGGAACATACTGCTACAGGGTCATGCATTTCAATTTGAAAAATGTTGGGGCAACTTACATGAGCGCAATGACAACCATATTCCACGACATGATACATAAGGAGATCGATGTTTATGTGGATGATGTAATCATAAAGTCTAGAAAGAAGTCTGATCTTGTCAAAGATTTGAGAAAGTTCTTCCAAAGGCTTCGCAGGTACAATCTTAAGCTCAATCCTGCAAAATGCGCCTTTGGTGTGCCATCTGGAAAATTGTTGGGATTCATAGTCAGCCGACGAGGAATTGAATTGGACCCGTCAAAGATCAAAGCTATCCAAGAATTTCCACCCCCAAAGAACAAGACTGATATAATGAGTGTGAGCACGTGATTTTTGCCCTACATGAATTACTCCCATAAATTAAAAACGAAATAATTTCTTTCAGTGTTTGCAATTTTGAGGATTTTTGTGGCATTTTCTGATAATTATTTTCATTTTTGTTGGTGCATTTTAGTTAGTGAAAAATATAAAAATATGTTGCATTGGCATTTAGGTTTAATTTTACATTTTGGGATTAATTAAAAAATTAATTGTTGCATAAAATGAAAAATCACAAAAAATAGTCATGTTGCACCTTTTAATTTTAATTTTGGGTAGTTTTCCTTTAATTTACTAATTTTGGTAATTATTTAGGATTAGTTAATATTTTTATAATGTTAATTTGGTTTTATAATTTAATTTAGGATTTTAGTTTCAAAGTTTGAAAAAAAAGAGAGAAAAAGAAAAGAAGGGAAAGTTTTGGAAAAAATGAAAAGAAATGAAAATATAAAAAATGGAAAGCCAATTTGGGCTGATTGCTTAGCAGATTACCCAAGCCCAAACGGATTTTCCCAAACCCGGTCCAAGCCCCACTATAACCCAAACGACGTCGTTTAGAGTCTACTGTTTTAATTTAATCCCAGCCCTTCGTTCGTCAGATCTGATGGCTCCGATTACTTCTCCCATCCTCAATTTATATGTCCGAACTCTTCAGTTTAACTAGACCAAAGCCCTTGTCTCTCACCCTCCCCAAATTCTAAGAGGTCGAACCCTAACGCCGCCTCTGAGCGAACCTCCATTATCACCGGCGAAATGGCTCCCATCACCACCAAAATTTGGCCATGCAACCATCACCCCTCCTTGCATCCTAATCCATCACCGTTTTTCCCAAAGTCCTCGCCAAATCGGACCTGTTTCAAATCAGAAATCGAAGGAGAAGAAAATCTCTCAAGTCCTTGAGTTCTGATGAGCGATTAGGTTTGAAACGAGTATTGCTCGTTTGTTCTCAAAAGGAACATACGGATAATACTAGTTTCGAGTCAAGTCGGAATCGTTTGAAGTTATCAAGCGCTGGGGCCATCGAGGTATTCATTCTTTGTTCTTGCTCTTTCGTCTCCGTCGCCTGCTTCATGTTTGAACCAGCTTCCTTCTGTTTCTTCTCTTCCTATTCTTGTTGATGTTTTGGACCTGAGATTAATCCCTCTTTAGTTTGAGTTTAATTTGAAGTTCAATTAGCGTATCAATATCCTGGTATAATAGTCATTTAATTACTAAACTTTACGAGCTTCTCTAAGTGAACTGAAATGCAAGGGGTTGGTTTGTTGGAAGATTTCTATTAGGGTAAGAGTTTGAAAACTCAAAAGTGGGCTGTTAGCACAGGCTCGGGGTGTGGGCTGGGTTTTGAATTAAATAAACCTTGGGTCAACTGTGACCCATATTAGGTCTGGTTTCCAGGGGCAATAACAGGGTGTTGAGGGGTAATTTGGGGTAATTAGGTTGGGGAATCTCTTTGTAACTAAAATGGAAGCTTCTAGGAAGTTGGGGAGGGGACTACTTTGCAAAAACTGAATTTAAACTAGGGGTGTTTAAGCTAAAATAGAAATTAAAAAAGGACTGAATGGCAAAAACGTATCTTCTTGGCTTTGCCCTATTTGCTTGCCTATAAAGGCATCTCTTCCTTGCCATTCAAGGTAGAATTAGAGGGTCCTAGAAAACTAAAATGGCTATTTCTCTTCGAAAACTTCTGAAATAATCTTAAATTCCCTTCGGTTCTTTGGAAAATTATTGAAAATTCTGCTTGGTTATGTCCCTCTGATCCTCATATTCTAGCTCAAAACCACTGAAATTTCACATTTTGTATATTCTGGTTTGAAAATGGACTGAATGTTTTGGCTTGAGTTTCTGTTGGTTGATTTACTATTCCATTGCTGGGTTGGATCTGATTTCTGCTGATTGCTTTTCACTGCTGATTTACTGCTGCTGTTCGTCTATTCTTGATCACAAACTAAGTTTCTGGTTCTGTCTTGTTATATTCAGGTACATGTCTTTGAATCCTTGTCGATATGAGACTCGAATTGAGAGATGAAATGGAAACAACATTTTCAAAGAATAACATCAAACTATTCACTTGTAGTTTAGTCTTATTTTCTTCCCTTCTCCCTGGATCCCTTTGTTTTTACTTGTTGTGTGTGTATCATATTCTGCTAGCGGGGTGTTACACTCTTCTAAGGGTTGAGTTGGGTTTGTACTTAGCAGGGGATTCAATTTTTTCGCAAAGTTCTATAGCTGAATGCTGATTTGGATAATCTTAGATCCCATTATCCTCCTTGATCATGAATTGTCGTGAGAATTGGGTTGATAACCTAACTAATCAAATCAAATAGCTAGGTTTGCATGCAATCTTGTCAAATAGTGTGGTGAGGATTACATTGGAGTTGTCTTCCTATTATATGATTCATATGATGTGTCGTGGCATGATTGTTGTGTTTAAACAACCTTAGGATTCACAGGCTAACTAATTGAACAGGTTTCAAGTTCTGATCAGTTTTTTCTTTACAAGTTATTTCTGGGCATGCTTTAGTAGTATTCGAAGTTTTTGGGTGTATCAGCTATTGGGTAGCAATGTAATTTGTCAGTTTGTGTTGATTTTAAAGGCTGTCTCGCGTCAGTGTGGACTCGATGCTGAATCTAGAATCATCAGCTTAATCCCCTACGGGTGTTGAGTCCATTGAACCTTGGATACAAGGGTCATTAGCAAGAGAAGGTGGCCTGTTATTGCTATTTGGGCTCGTTTGCTTGAGCCCACTAGTCCTTTCGTTTGGTTGTTGGACTGTTTTGATAGCAGAGTTAACCCCCAAGATGCATGAAAGATAAAAATTGGAAATATAGTCCAGTTGATTTGTGTTTGATGGTTTTAAAATCAGAATTAAAGCTTGACTTCACGCACTTTGGTGGTGCTAGTAGATTTGCGTTATCTGGTCTGGGTATGGACCAGTTGGACCATAAGAGTTGGGCCTAACACCAGCCCAGTTGAAGAGCAGCCGAATTCAAATTTAATTTCACACCCCCACGAGGTGCTCGTTGTTTTATTGACTCGGGCTCATTTGGCCCAGACCTGAGGGCGTCTATTAACAGCTTATTCCCTTTTGTTACTTGGGCCTGCTGTTGGTTGAATTTGCTAGAACGTTATATCTTTGTTAAATTGTGATGAACATTGGATTGGATCCTACTTGGATCTTAATGATTGTAAGCATCTGGCATCTTATTAATCGAATTGAGCGCAACCTAACTATTGCGGTTATTCGTGCAATCAAATTGAGGAAATCAATAGCGTAACATTGCATTACCTACAAAATTTATGGCCCTCGCGAGTCAATCTAGAAAACTTTGTTTAGAATTCGAGGCGTGCCATTTAGCAAATTTTCCCTGGCCCTCGCAAAGTTAAAACGCGTAGTTGCTTTAGGCGCGTCATTTAATAATATTACCTTCCTAAACTCGGGTGCGCATTTATGTGACCAAAATCTAAATCTCAACAATGTTAAGATATGTCGAAGACCACGGGTGCATTTATGTGACGTGGTTCAAGACATGTTTTTAATAACGTTGAAATCCTCCCAAAATAAATAAATAAAAGCGGTTTAAAAGAAATAAAATGCACATAGGTTTCAAAGATGTTTAAAATCAAAGAAATAGGCCAAATATAACAGTTGAGCGACCGTGTTAGGACCACGGAACTCGGGAATGCCTAACACCTTCTCCCGGGTTAACAGAATTCCTTACTCAGATTTCTGGTTCGCGGACTGTTAAACATAGTCAAGCTTTTCCTCTATTCAGGATTCAACCGGTGACTTAGGACACCATAAATCTCCCAAGTGGCGACTCTGAATCTTTTAACAATAAATCCCGTTTCGATTGTCCTTTAATTGGAAAAACTCCCTTATACACCCTCCCGATGGTGTAGGTAAAAAGGAGGTTTGACAGTGAGTCTATTAGGGAGGTTGAATTACATCAGCAGGTTTATTGCTCAGCTTACAACAACTTGTGGGCCTATCTTCAGACTGTTAAAGAAGGATGTTGCGGTCAAGTGGACAGATGAGTGTCAAGAAGCATTTGATAAGATAAAGAGGTACTTGTCAAACCCACCTGTGTTGGTGCCACCAGAACCGAGGAGACCTTTGATTCTGTATTTGACGTTCCTGGACCACTCATTTGGTTGTGTGTTGGGTCAGCATGACATCACCAGCAGGAAGGAGCAGGCCATCTATTATATCAGCAAGAAGTTCACATCTTATGAGGTTAAGTACACTCACCTAGAAAGGACATGTTGTGCCCTAACTTGGGTAGCACAGAAGTTGAAGCACTATTTGTCATCTTACACTACTTACCTCATCTCTCGTTTGGATCCATTAAAGTATATCTTTCAGAAGCTTATGCCCACAGGGAGGCTCGCAAAGTGGCAGATCTTGCTCACAGAATTTGACATTGTCTATGTGACCAGGACCGCGATGAAAGCCCAGACTTTGGCCGATCATTTGGCTGAGAACCAAGTGGATGAAGAATATGAGCCTTTGAAGACTTACTTCCCTAATGAAGAGGTAATGCACATTGATGAGTTGGAACATGTTGAAGAGCCAGTTTGGAAACTTTTCTTTGATGGAGCTGCTAACATGAAAGGCATTGGGATATGAGTTGTACTTATTTCTGAAACAGGGTATCACTACCCTGTTACGACTCAGCTTCGTTTCTATTGTACTAACAACATGGCTGAGTACGAGGCATGCATTTTGGGTTTGAGGTTAGCTGCCGACATGGGTGTCTAGGAAGTCTTGGTCTTGGGAGACTCGGACCTTCTGGTGCATCACATTAAGGGAGAATGGAAAACACGGGATTTGAAACTCATACCATATCGACAATGTTTGCATGATCTTTGTCAGCGGTTTTGATTAGTAGAGTTCAGGCATATTCCAAGGATCCATAATGAGGTTGCCGATGCTTTGGCTACTCTGGTGTCAATGTTACTTCACCCAGATAAGGCTTATGTTGACCCTTTGCATATTCAGGTCCATGATCAACACGCTTACTGTAACATGGTGGAAGAAGAACTTGATGGTGAGCCTTAGTTCCATGACATCAAGGAATACAACAGAATGGGAGTATATCCGGTATAAGCCACAAGTGATCAAAAGAGAACAATTCTTCGTTTGGCAAGTGGATTTTTATTCAGTGGAGGAGTTTTGTACAAAAGAACTCCAGATCTTGGATTGTTAAGATGCATAGATGCTAGACAGGCCACAACTATCATGACCGAAGTACATTCTGGAGTCTGTGGACCGCATATGAGTGGGTACGTTCTGGCAAAGAAAATTCTTCGAGCAGGTTATTATTGGCTCACCATGGAGCGAGATTTTATTAGTTTTGTGCATAAATGTCATCAATGCCAAGTACATGGAGATTTGATTCATTCTCCGCCCTTTGAATTGCACACAATGTCTGCACCATGGCCTTTTGTTGCTTGGGGTATGGATGTTATTAGACCAATCGAGCCAGCAGCATCCAATGAGCACAGGTTCATTCTGGTGGCCATTGACTATTTCACTAAATGGGTTGAGGCTAAAACTTTCAAGTCTATAATCAAGAAAGAAGTGATCGATTTTGTGCACTCAAATATCATTTGTCGGTTCGGGATCCCAAAGGTGATCATCACAGATAATGGTGCTAATCTCAACAGTCATCTGATGAAAGAGGTATGTCAGCAGTTTAAGATTACGCATCACAATTCCACCCCATACCGCCCCAAGGCGAATGGAGCAGTCGAGGCAGCCAACAAGAACATAAAGAAGATACTTCGGAAAATGGTGGAAGGGTCCAGGCAGTGGCATGAAAAACTTCCATTTGCATTGCTGGGTTATCGCACTACTGTTCGTACTTCAATAGGGGCAACTCCTTATTTGTTGGTATATGGCACTGAGGTAGTGATACCCGCAGAAGTTGAAATCACATCCCTTCGGATTGTCGCGGAAGCCGAAATTGATGACGATGAGTGGGTCAAAACCCGCCTGGAGCAATTGAGTTTGATCGATGAGAAATGACTGGCAACAGTATGTCATGGTCAATTGTATTAGCAGAGAATGGCAAGAGCATGTAACAAGAAGGTGCGTCCACGGAAGTTCAAAATGGGTCAGCAAGTATTGAAATGTATCCTTCCACATCAGGCTGAAGCAAAAGGCAAGTTCGCCCCAAATTGGCAGGGGCCGTTCATCGTAACGAGAGTGTTGTCCAATGGTGCTTTGTATTTAACAGATATAGAAGGCAAATGTGTAGAAATGTCTATCAATTCTGATGCAGTCAAAAGATATTATGTATGATTTCCTTGGTTAAATTGTGTTTGTTTGTACTTGGCATGTTTTGAAGATTAGAATGACGAAAGCATTTTGTTCTGCTATCTAAACACTTTATCCTTTCTTACCTCTTTTAAGCCTTATTTATTTCCTTTCATACCTATCTTATGGAATCAGTAGCAAAGATCAGAAACACAAGTGCGAAAGACAAGTAAAGGAAAAGAGAAAAAAAATGAAAATGAAAAAAAGAGAAAAAAAAAGAGTAAAAAAAAAAGAAAAAAAAAGAAGAAAAACATCAAAGCAACAAAAAGAGAAAGAAAGAAGAAAGGAAAAGAGAAAAGAAAAGAAAGAGGAAGGAGAGAGTCACAACAACAAAGCAATTTCTATGACATGAACTACGTTCGACCTGATTCCTTTTAAGGATACGTAGGCAGCCTCACGGTTCGGTCCCATCAAAGTAAAAATTCAGAAGTCCCCAAGCAAAGGAACTGGGGCAGAAGTTGTGGTTTTTGTAAGAAATCTGATTCCGAAAGTTGTAATCTTGCACCCATTTGAATTGTTTTGAGCCTTTTGATACCCTTTCTTTCTAACCCTATCCAAAAGCCACATTACGGTCCAAAGAAAGACCTTCCGATCAGTCTTCGAGAGATGCCAAGTCGAGGAAGTAAAGGTAATTCATATCAGGGGCAACACTCCGGTCCAAACAAGGAAATGAAAAATGAGAGAGTCTTATTGGTGAAAACCATCGCGGGCACCGTAAAGCGACCAAAGCTGAGAGGAATAAAAAATAAGAGAGCCTTATCGGTGAAAACCTTCACGGGCACCTTAAGGTGACAGTGAGTTGAGAGATAAACAAATGAGAGAGGTTTGTTGGTGAAAACCCTTCAGGGCACCACAAGCCGAACAAGGACAAGGTTTTGGTGAAGAAATTGAATTTTGAAGATCTCGGGGCGTAAAGTACGGCCACTGAAAGTTGATTGGTTGGATAGACTGAGCCAATTAATCCGAAATGCATGTCATCATCATTGGTGCCAGTTACTCCACCCAGATAAGTCTCTTTTCTTTTTACCTTCTAGCAGTCATCCAGTTTTGGATTTTTCTTATCCTTAACTCTCAAAGTCATTGCATTTCATTTCCTTTGGGTTTATTTCTCTAAAATGTTTCCAATGTCAGTTCTGTTTAAACCAATAAGAAAGGATTTCAAAGCTCACTACCAACTCCCAAAGTTGCACAAAGCATAGGGTGGTCAAGGCATTGCTAGAGATAGTACAATGTGAAATAGGATATAAAGGGTCAGCAAAAGTTCCATCGGCGAAATGGTTTAGTAATTTCGTGAAGAGATGCAGAGGTGCGGTTGAATGGGTCAGAGATGCAACACAACAGTTTGGGTATAGAACACTCGGGTCATCCAAGGTCATGTGGGTGAAAGTCAGTCAGAAAGTCAGGCGGTGCTTGGTCAGTTTGGGGAAATCAGTCAAAACAAGGCACGACAACGGAGACGCCACCTTCAGAAAGAATGCCACAAACTAACTACCACATTTTAAACTGACAAGATTTTTCTTTGATTGAAACAGGGGTAGAAAATTTTGATTGTTTCGGAGGAACCCTCCGTAAGGAAAGGCAAGCACCAAATAGGTTTGACAATAAATTCTCAAGACCCTCCTGGAAAATGAGACCTAGTTTAAAATTTAAAATAATCGTATGTAACAAGATCTAGTGTAAGTGTACCCCAAAGGGATATAAGTTGGTTTCAAAGTTTGCATGTTTATGATAGGACTCAATTAGGAGTTTTCAGGACCCTCCTGAATAATAGGACCTAGCTTTAAGATTTCCATTAGATAACAATATTTAGCGTAGGTTCTGTTGTAGGGTAGTATAATTTAGCCGTAAAGAATTGTCATTCTTAAGATAAGAGTTGAATTTGGATTTTCTAGACCCTCCTAGATAATGGGGTGTAGTTTTAAGACCCTCTTAGATAACAAGATTTAGCGGAAGTCACACTTTTAGAAGATATAACTTAGCTTTAAAAATTGTCATTTAACTAGAAGTTGTCAGGACCCTCCTGGATAATGGGATCTAGCTTTCAAATTCTTAAAATATTCGGTAACATGATTCAGTTAACACTCACATATGTGCCCAGCTACCAAACTGGGGAAGAAAATTTTCTTTGTTTTGCCTATTTTGTTGAAATCAGGCGTCCACCTGGAGAGCACGGGAATACAGTTCAATGTTTTGGAAATCAGGAGCCCACCTGGAGAGCACAAGAATACAGTTAAAGTTTTGGCAATCAGGCGCCCACCTGGAGAGCATGGGAATACAGTTAAAGTTTTGGCAATCAGACGCCCACCTGGAGAGCACGGGAATACAGTTTAAGTTCAGCAATCAGATGCCCACCTGGAGAACAAGGGAATACAGTTCAAGTTTTGGTAATCAGGCGCTCACCTGGAGAGCAAGGGAATACAGTTAAAGTTTTGGCAATCAAGCGCCCACCTGAAGAGCAAGGGAATACAGTTCAAATGTTGTAATCAGGTGCCCACCTGGAGAGTAAGGGAGTACAGCTAAGGTTTCGGTAATTAGGCGCCCACCTGGAGAACAAGGGAATATAGTTCAAGTTTTGGCAATCAGGCGCCCACCTAGATCACAAGGGAATACAGTTCAGGTTTTTGGTAATCAGGTGCCCACCTGGAGAACAAGGGAATACAGTTCAAGTTTTGGTAATCAGGCGCTCACCTAGAGAGCAAGGGAATACAGTTAAAGTTTTGGCAATCAAGCGCCCACCTAGAGAGCAAGGCAATACAGTTCAAATATTGTAATCAGGCGCCCACCTGGAGAGCAATGGACTACAGCTAAGGTTTCGGTAATCCGGCGCCCACCTAGAAAGCAAGGGAATACAATTAAAGTTTTGGCAATCAGGCGCCCACCTGGAGAGCAAGGGAATACAGTTCAAATGTCGTAATCAGGCATCCACCTGGAAAGCAAGGGAATACGACTCAAGTTCAGCAATCAGGCGCCCGCCTGGATAAAAGGAAAAAAATTTCAGATTACAATTCAAGTCGGCAACAAAGGAACTTCACTGGAAAATACAAGGCAACAGGAATCACAAGATCAAGTTTGAAGATATATATAGGATTTTTGTAATGCATATATCATAGTTTAGTCTAGCTTCTTTTATTTTGTTATGGTGTAATAAGGAGTTCAGTAAGCAGTAGCAGCAACAGCAACAGTGAAATCACAACTTCATGGTAGTTTCAACTACCGAAACTTCCCGAACTACACTGACCTGATTCCTTTATAGCCAAGAATATGTAGGCAACCTCGGAAGCAGGGTGCAGTCAAATCTTTCAAAATGCTTCCCACAGAGTATTCAAACAGGCAAAAATCGCTCGTATCCGCTCACTTTATCTTTGCACGAAAACGCTTCGTGTTTTCGAGCAAAGAGGGGCAACTGTGAGCACGTGATTTTTGCCCTATATGAATTACTCCAACAAATTCAAGAAAAAATAATTTTCTCCCTTTATTTGCAATTTCGTAGGTTTTTGTAGCATTTTTCATTAATTGTTTGCATTTATTGTGCATGTTAATTTTGTTTAAATTATGAAAACACACACACACACATGCACACACACACACACACACACACACACACACACACACACACACACACACACACACACATATATATATATATATATATATATATATATATATATATATATATATATATATATATATATATATATATATGTTGCATTTTCATTTAGGACTCAATTTTGCATTGGTAAGGCTAATTAGCAAATTAGTTGTCCTATAAAAATGGAAAATCACAAAAAATATTTTATTTTTGCACCTTTTAATTTTAGCCTTGAGTTTTGGTAGTTTTTCCTCTAATTTGGTTTTTAATTAATTGTGGTAATTATAGTTAGAGTTATTTAATTCAATGCGGTAGGGTTAATTTAATTTAGGAATTGGTTTAGGTTTTATTTTAATTTTAATTTGAAAAGAAATCAAAAATAGTTTGAAAATAAAAAGGAAACTTCAAAAGGAAATGAAGAAATAGGATTTTGGGCCAAGCTAATTGATTTCTCTCCAGTCCCAAGCATGATCCACTTAATACCCATCCAAGCCCGCTGACCCAAGCCCAAGCCCGCTCCAAAACTGGTCCCCCCACCACACAATCCAAAACGACCCCGTTTTCATAGCTTAAATCAGGACCGTTGATCCCAGCCGATCAAACAGCCCGGAAGTGGCTTGTCTTTAATATTTAAATGTCGGAATCTCTAACCCCCCCTCGTTCACTCATCTCTCTCAACTCAGCCCTCTTCAGAGACCACACCTTCAAGAACCCTAATCCGCCGCCCTTATTCCACCATATCCGCCCGGCGGTGCCATTACCAAATGACCCCAAATCGAGACCACATAACCATCATGACCCCCTCGTTCTAAATCACCACTCCGTTTCCCTCGAATCTTGCTAGAACGTCTCGAATCTTAAATCTAAAGTTCGAACCCTAAAAACCAAGTCCAAACATGTACATGTAAGGTTATTTCTCCAGTTTTTATGAGTATTCAAGGACGGTTTTATCACGAAATAACGTTATTCGCTTGTTCTTGACAAAGAACAAGCAATTGACATTATTTTGGAGGTTTAAATCGGGTCAGTCGCAAGTTCAAGCCTGAGTCGGTGAGTTCTGCCTTTCCTTTTGCTTATTCTTGTGTTCCTTCAGTCTTCTTATTGTGAGCACGTAATTTTTGCCCTATATGAATTATTCCCACAAATTCAAAACAAAATAATTTTTTCCATTATTTTCAATTTTGTAGATTTTGTCGCATTTTCGTTAATTGTTTGCATTTGTCTGCGCATGTTAACTTTGTCTAATTAATGAAAAATACAAAAATATGTTGCATTTGCATTTAGGATCTAACTTTTGTGTTTTGGAATTAAGTAGCAAATTGGTTATTTTGTAAGAATGGGAAAAATAAAAAAAATAGTTTATTTTTTGCATTTTTCAACTTTAATTGTTGAACTTTGGTAAATTTTCTTTTAATTTGGTTTTTTCAATTAATTTTGTAAATTGTTGATTTGTTTTAGTTAGTTTTTTTTTCAGATTAATTAGGTCCTAGGATTTAATTTAGATTTTAATTTATTTTTGAAAAAAAAGAAGAAGAAAAAGAATTAATTAAAAAAAGAAGGAATTGAAGAAGTTATTTGGGCTGCATTGTCCTAATTCACCCATGGCCCAATGTTTTTTTTCCCAAAAAAACCAGGCCAAACCCAGCCCAGATCCGCCCCAACCCGGTCGAGTCCACCCTTTTAAAACCAAACAACGCCGTTTGGGGTTTGACAGATCTGAACCGTTGATCTCCTTTCATCCAACGGACCGGAACTCCTCACCCTACTCGTATATAACTGTCCGAACGGACCCTACCCCCTCCCCCCATCTCTCTCAGTTCATCTCACAACGAGAGACCAAACATAAACCCTAATAGCCGCCACCCTTTCCCACCGTCCTCCGGTGGCGGCGCCACCCCAAACCGCCCTAAACTAACACCCTGAAACCCTTATGACCCCCTCTCTCCAAATCCCTAACCCATATCCCTCAAATCCCTCCCGATTCCGTCGAATCTTGAATCTAAGGATAGAGTTCGAAGCCCCAAGAAGTCAAAATGATTCAATCCTTGATTTTGTGGCTTGCATGGCTACTTGCCCCTATTTTTCTGAAGATTGAAGATTGATTAAACACGAAAGTGATGTTGTTCACTTGTTGTTTACGAAGAACAACTGGGTATCATCACTTTTCGTTTAAATTAGTGTCTCAATTAGGTTTCGAGCCTTGATTCGGTAAGTTCCTCCTCCCCTCTTGTATTTTTCTTTCTTTTACTGTTTCACTTTCCTCCTCCTCTCTTTTTCTTTGGTCTGGTCAAAATTCGTTTAGACCTTCTAAGTTCAAGTTGGTTCCATCTTTTGTTCTGTTTTCCTCTTCTTTGTGAAAGCTTGACTATCTGATTTTTTAGTCTGTTTCTTCAACCCTGTTTTGTTTAATTCTTTTGTGTTAATAGCATAATTAATGTTTCATCATCTATTTAGACACCTAGCTAATACAATTAGGCCCTTAACTTTAGATAATTTCCTGTTGTATGTCTAAGTTAATTAGTTCATCCACTTTCTTGTGTTTTGATTGCATGATTAAAGGTTCCGGGTTTTTTATCTTGGGAATTTTGGGTCAGTTCTTAATTTAGGGATCCCTGATTGTCTTTAATTGGTTATGAAAATCAAAAGCCCAAGTAGGGTCGTGTTTGGGTTTGCAGACCCATGACCATTTGAGGTTTAGGGGTAATTTCAGGGGTTGTGGGGGTAGTTTAGGAAATTGGCTCAGGGAATCTTTAGTGTAACAGATTGAGAAGCTTCCAGGAAGTGGGATTGGGGGCTGTTGTTGAAACACTGATAATTAACTAAGGGTATGTGAGCTAAAACAAAAATTGGAAAAGGGGCAAAATGCAAAGACTGAGGTCTGTTGCTGCGCGACTCTCTTGCCTATAATGGCACATTTCCTTGCCATTCAAGGCAGACTTTAAAAAGGGAAAATCCAGAAAAAATAAAAAAATCAGAAACGGTTGAGAATTTCAGAGAAAAACTACTGTTCCATTGAATTTCCTTCTTTGATTATTGAGATTTTCAACTTCGGAAGTAATTTTGATTCACTGAGAGTTTAAAAATGGTTTGAATAAGAAGTTGTGGCTGATTTCTTGGGATTTGGAAAAGGGTCTAATGTTTTGCTGGTTTTGGATTGCAAAAATGGGCTGAAATTGTTGTTCTGCTATTAATTGCTGTTACTAGATTGCTGCTGATCTTATCTCTATTTTATGATATTCTGTAGTTATTTTTTGCTGCACCCAGGTACACTTTTGAATCCTTGCAATAGAGTGTGAATGTTGAATGAAAAGTGGTGTTCCAGTGTCCGGATTTCAGCTCCTTTTCAAAGTCTGATTTTTAGTAGTTTTGTTGTGGTTTGATGCTTGTCAATCAGTCTGTTTGCAGTTTTAATAGAACTTAGTCACAGTGAACGTCATGTAGTTGTTTGTAATCGTAAAATTGGACTTCCACTCTATTTCAGTAGTTTCAAGTGTATTCAAATGAATTTTAGCTTTGTATTAGAGGTCTGATGACATGATATAATACTACCTGGTTCATTAGTTTATGTGCTGAAACCAATATTTTAATTAGCTTAGATGTATCAGTGTGTTGGAGGTTCTTGAATGTACTTGCACTTAGCATATCAGTATATACAAATAGGGGTATGCATGCTAGTAAAAATCTGGGAGTTTAATGTTAAAGGTTTTATGGAATTGGTCCATTAATTGTCTTGGATCCAATGTTTGGGGATTGGACAAGGTTAAGTCTATATTGGCAATTGTGTATTTCTGAAATCATGTTGGTGATGGGCCGGGTTCAATGTCGGGCCTCCTTTTACATTTCTGATGTTGAATCCATGGTAGCAATTATATTTTGAAATCACATTGATGTTTGGTTAGAAGTCATGATTGCTGTTATACTTTAAATGGTAAAAATTGATGGTGAGCTTTATGACATCATGCATGACATCTTTGTTATAGAATGTGCTTTAGCATTAAAAATACACTTCACATCCGTTTAAGATTGGAAAAAACGGTCAGTGCTTGTTCAGTCTCAAGATTCTTCATGAAGAGCGATATTTGTTTCGAGAAATGGCCATGAATCACGCAGTTGGGCCTTTGTCGTCGGCCTAGTTGTGCCTGAAGTCTTTTAGCTTAGCCAATATAGTGATTGCATGGGTTGCTCGTAGCTATGCATGTGTAACTTAATTTGTCTTAAATCCGGACTCTTTAGTTTTTTATTAAATGTGATCCACTTTAACTGGTGGGGGTAAGCTATACTATGCACCATGCCAAATAGAATCCTCAATTGCATGGCCCTCGTGTAATTAATTTTGTTTTATCCTTAAAAATCGAGGCACGTCATTTAGCAAATTTTCATGGCCCTCGCAAAGTTAAAAACGTGTAGTTGTTTTAGGCGCGTATTTTAATAATATTGCTTTCCTAAACTCGGGTGTGCATTTCATGTGACCCAAATCCAAATCGTGATAGCGTTGAATAAAATGTGTTTCAGATTGCGGGTGCATTTCATGTGGCGCGGCCAAAGACATGTTTTAGATGACGTTAAATTTTCTTTAAAATAAATAAAAGCGGTTTTAAGTTAAAATGCATGTAGGTTCAAAATATTTTAAAATCAGATAATAGGCTAATTATAACAGTTGAGCGGCCGTGCTAGAACCACGGAACTCGGGAATGCCTAATACCTTCTCCCGAGTTAACAGAATTCCTTATACGGATTTCTGGTTCACGGACTGTGATACAGAGCCAAACTTTCCTTGATTCGGGATTTGAACCGGTGACTTGGGACACCATAAAATTATCCCAAGTGGCGACTCTGAACTTAAAAAATAATCCCGTTTCGATTGTCACTTTAAGTTGAAAAAAACTCCCTTATATACATCCTCTCGGGGTGTGGGTAAAAAGGAGGTGTGACAGCTTTAGCGACTCTGCTGGGGATCGAACCCAGAATCTCTGGTTCAGGGTTCAAGAATTCGAGCTTAGATGAATTGTTATAGTTGGCTTTATTAATTATCTGACTTTGTTACATGTTTGGGCCTAATGTGCTAAGTGTTGCTTTTACCGCTTTGATATTCTGTGAACTGTATATAAACTGCTATGAAACCCTTCTTCTCTCTGAGTCTTCTAAATCATGGAGGAGTGTGCAGTTCGTGTGACTTCTCTTCTGTTAGAGTCATTCCAATTTTAGAACGAGGTTCGGACAAGTTGCAAAGCCAGTGAAGCTTCTGTATTCCCGGTACACTACCTCCCCCCTCGGCTCGAGCTGTCCGCTCGGGTAAGCCAGGTCTAGAACAATAAACCCAGGTTTTAAATCTAGTATAACAAGACCTCATGCCGGATCCCTAGTAGGAACGTTTGCTTGTATCACATGCATTTGACTTTGGAGACTCAACACAAGGGTTGGGTCTGTCTAGGACAGGTGTACCAAAAATGAAAAGACCATCATGATGCATTTTACTTGCTACTTGTGCATTTATTTGATTTGGATTTGCATGCTGACCGGTTTTTCAATAATGGGAGAAAAGTTGGGAAAAAAAGAATAGCAATGTGAGGGTTAAATGAGTTAAATCACCTGTTTTGGAAAAACCAATGTCCAAATGCTACTGAAACTCTGCCGAATTTTTTGAGAAAAATGAAAAAAAAGAGAAAAAACGGTTTTGTTTTGAAAAATAGTTGGTTTTATTTTATATTCTCGAACTACGCCAGTTTGATTCTCACAGGGTGTGAGATACGTAGGCAACCCCCATCGGGTCCAACTTCCTTTTTGCAAAAATAGCCCAAAAAGAACAGAAATTTTTATTTTTTTGCAAATAAGTTAGGTGATGCAATTCTTGGCTAAAATAGCCGAATGTCCCCAAAAGGGCGCCGGAAGGATGAGCATAATTCAAAATGAGCACATATGTGGAGGATGAGCACAATTCAAAATGAACCTTTCTCAGTCCGTGAGGAGATCCCGGTAGAGCTACATATGTGGTGACATGATTTGGGGGACAATAGCAGAAAAGTTGTGACAAAAGCGTTGGGTGGTCTTGTCGAGCTCTTGAAGGTTAAGCCGAGAAAGGACATAATCGAGGCATTGATACCATTTTAGGACCCAACACATAATGTATTCCACTTTGCTGATTTCGAGTTAACTCCTACACTGGAAGAGATAGCAGGCTACGCCGGTTTCGAGGGGAATCTTAGAAATCAATACCCGGTAGCACCGAGGACAGTAAACCCTCACAAATTTTTGGACCTATTAAGCATCAGTCAGGACATCCAAGATGGAAACTTGGCCAAAGGATTCTGTACCTTCTACTTTTTGTACCGACGTTACGGGAATCCACGTGGCTTCGAGACGCCAGATACCGGTCTTACTCACGTGGGAAACCAAGACAAATGGGAAGCTCAGAGGGGATTAGCTTTTATAATGGCGTTCCTGGGTACTTTGATTTTCCCCAGAAAAGACGGGAACATAGAGTTGAGACTCGTGGGGATAGCTGACTTTACGATGAAAAAGGCAAATGGGACCATAGTGCCAATGATTTTGGCAGAAATTTACCGAGCTCTGACCCTTTGTCGAGAAGGGGGAAAGTTCTTTGAAGGGTGCAATATGCTGTTACAATTATGGATGGAGGAACACCTTTGCCACCGTCCTGGTACTTGAATTGTGGAATGACTGGCCTCGAGTGCATTGAAAAATATGAAAAACGGGTAGAGGGTTATGAGTTCCCGGATGGTGCGGAAGCATGGCATTCTCATTTGAGATCTTTGACTGCAAATAAGATCGAATGGACATTCGGGTGGCTCTCGGTCAGTGAGGTAGTTTATATGTCGCCTGAGGTATGCTTTCTGCTGTTAATGGGTCTTCGGAGTATCCAACCTTATGCCCCGCACCGAATTCTATGTCAGTTAGGCCGATACCAGACCATCCCATACGATGAGGATTTGAGTCAGTAGGTTATTCAGTTGGAACCAAAAGCCGCTTTTCCGGAAGAAAGAGTGCGTTGGATTTGGCATTAGTGCAGATTCATAAAGCCTAGAACTCAAGTACGAGATCTATCCAGAGGTGAGGTGGAGCCTGGTTACACTGCATGGTATGGTAAAAGATCCCGAGTTCATCAGGAGCCCGAAAGGCCCGCAAAGAAACCCCATGTCCAACAATTTACCGACAGAGCACAGGTGCAATGGGACTGGTTGACCAAAGAAAATGAGTACCGAGCCACCATAGGCAGGCTAGAAAAGCAAGTCATGGACCTTCAGTTTGAGAATGGGTTGCAAGCCGCCGTAGATGAAGGCGAGAAGAAGAAGCTAACCCAAGAAAATGAAGCCCTCAAAGCTCAAATCCGGAAGATAAAAATAGCTGCTAGAAACCCGGAAAGAAGCCGAGTGGATGAAAGGCTTATAAGTAGTCTGAAAAGGAAAGCCCTTGAGTATCAAGATGACCTAGAAAAGTCTGAGGCTAGTCTAGAGAAAGTCCAGGCTCAACTGCCGGAAAACACAAAAGGTTGGACACAGTTTGTGCAACAAATGAAAAGAAAGTATGAAGGGACAATCACTAGCCTGAAAAGAAAAATAGTTATTCTCGAGAATGAGTCAGCCAAGCAGGCCAAGGACTTTAAAGCTGATAGGGAACACTGTTATGATTTGATGGCTCGGATGGAGGAAGAAATGCAACAATTGCAAAATCAACATCTCCATGATACTCAGGTGTTAGAAGCCCGGAATCAACAGGTCGGGCGTTTGCTTCAGGAAAAGGGTAGAATCCGAGAGCAGGTCAGAGCCATTGCCGACTACATTGTTGTGAAATGCCAAGCATGAGAGGATATGAACCGCACCACTTTCTTCATGGTAGTGATGACGTTTGTCCGACAGATAATGAGTGACTTGGAGAGGCTTCAAAGGGATCTTGCACATAGGCCCGTGGCGAGACCGAATGATGTCCCGCGGGCCCCAGGAGCATTTGAGGCATTAATGTATTCATGATTTTCATTAGAGTCTGTTAGTCTGTTTGCGAGTCTGTATTTTCTTTTATTGGAGTCTGTTAGTTGGTTTTCGAGTCTGTTGTTTTTACCTTCTGTCAGAGTCTGTTGATCTTGTTTTGAGTCAGAGTCTGTTAATTTTAAATTTGGTAGAATGAGTGGTTGTAATCAAAACTGTTTTATTTTATGGAAAAATTTGAAAATCCCAAAATGTTTTGTTATTTATATTATGCACTTATCTCCAGAACTACGCTCGGTCTGATTCATGCGGGGTCATGATACATAGGCAATCTCCATAGGATTCGATCATAACTAAAAAAAAGTGATAAAAAAGGGGAAGAATAAGAGAGAGAAGGAAAAGAAAAGAGAAACAGTGAGAAGGAAACAATGGCAAAGCAAGAAAGAGTCATGAGAGAATAGAAACAAAAGAGAGACCAAGCAAGGAAAGGCAAGAATGAAAAAGAAAAAAAGAGAGGGAGAAAAGAGAATTTGCAAACGGAAATAAGGAAAAGCCGGGATGACGCAAGCAGCCGATCAAATGCATAATAGAAACAGTTAACTGCTTAGGTGCATTCACTCCTCAAATGTGCGGTTGTTTATCTGTTAAAGCACTAATCGCTAACAAGTTTGTTATTGATGAAATTATAGTTCAGACAGGTGGTTAGTTTGATTGGCATTCTGGCAACTCACTCCTACAACACCCGGTCCAAAATCAAGCTGAACATGGCCAACCAGGAACTTGAGGCAAGTATTGTCGATCTGTCAAAAGAGGTGGAAGAATCGGAGGTTAATCTGAAAGATGAGTTGTATAAGCTGAAGCAGCAGATGACTGAAATGTACCAAGCATGGGCAAAAGGGCACCCCCCGCAAGTTTACCCTGCCAACCCTGCTTTTATCCCGCCATTGGCTCAGACCCAAGAACCTCCCACTGTGAACTCATCTCCGATCTTTCCCCTCTACCAACAATGCTACGGCACCACTTCCCATACATCACAAGCTCCACCACCCAAACAAGTCTCGTACACACCTCTACCAGCCACTCCTATTTTTGTGGCACCCCCACCTGCTGTATTACACCGATCCTCTAGTAAGCCTCTATTCCAGATTCACGACAACCGGTATTACCCCCCGGAGCCCACTTTCAAGGTTCCCGAACCCTATTCCTACACTCCTCATTTTGACCACCCTGCGGAAACCGAAAAACCATCTAAAAATCCCGAATAGGAGGAGATGTTCAGGAAAGTTAAAAGCCTGGAACAATCATTCAGAGACATGCGAGGGTTAGGAGGTCAAGTAAGTGTGGCCTACAAAGACCTATGTCTATTTTCAAATGTGCAATTGCCGGCAGGATTTAAGATGCCCAAGTTTGATTTGTATGATGGGCACGATGATCCAGTGGCGTATTTGAGAGGGTTTTGTAGTAAAATGAGGGGAGCTAGCGGGAAAGACGAGCTGCTAATGGCATATTTCAGTCAGAGTCTTAGTGGATCAGCGCTAGAATGGTATACTCGGTAGGATCACGGAAGATGGTACACATGAGATGATCTAGCCCAGGCATTTTCTAGTCACTTCCAGTACAACCTCGAGATTATTCTAGATCGTCTGTCTTTGACAAAACTTGAGAAAAAGCACAATGAGAATTTTAGGGAGTATGGTTTTAGGTGGAGAGAACAGGCAGCAAGGGTTGACCCTCCAATGAAAGAAAGTGAAATGGTGGATTATTTTCTGCAGGCCTTAGAACCTACTTATTACGGTCATCTGGCATCAACTATAGGCAAGTCCTTTAATGAAGTGGTAAAGATGGGCAATATGGTAGAAGAAGGGCTCAAGACAAACAAAATCATGAGTTATTCGACTATTAAGACAACCACCCAGGACAATCAAAGCGGAACTGGGGGAGTAATTGGGAAGAAGAAGAAAGAGGATGTAGCAACGATTGATTCAGGAGCTTGGTTTGGACCCAGGGGTTCACCGTACCACTATCATCAGCCTCATTCCCATCACCAAACCTACCCCATACCCCGTATAATCCACCCCAACACTACTACCCACCACCAAACCCCTATTTTTCTGTCCACCATGCCCAAATATACAGCCAACCTCTGGCCCACGCACAATGGCTTGCGTCAGTCCCACAAAATACATACCCAACTCCACAAAATACCTATCCACCCCTAAGAGCCTACCGGAACCCTCCTAGATCAGGTTTCTGGCCCAACCAAGCATTTAAGAATGATAGGTTGCAAAAGAAGAAAACCTTCACTCCATTGGGAGAATCCTATACCAGTTTGTTCCACAGGTTATGACAATTGGGTATGCTGAGTCCGATCGAGCCAAAACTGCGAAATCCTCCCCCGAGGAACCTTGATCACTCTGTGAGTTGTGAATATTGTTCTGGTGCTCTAGGGCATGATACAGAGAAGTGCTGGCAAATGAAAACAGCTATTCAAGAGCTCATTAATACTAATCGGATTGAGGTCCAAGCTCCGGAGGCACCCAATATCAACCAGAATCCGTTGCCGGCCCATCCTAAGACAAATATGATCGAGATAGTGCATAGGGGAGGGGAGCCCAAGAAGCCTTCACAGACCGTCAGGATGATTCAGTCCAGTGAAGTCAGGCCATTTGAAAAGCCAACAAGTGAGAAATGAGTGATTCGATTAAGCGGGGCAAACAGTGAACCATCTACAGTAGTAAAAAAGGGGACCCCAAGTGATGTGGCAATAAAACAAGAAGTAGCCAAAGTGGTTGTGCCAGGAGTGGCGAACAAGCCTATTGTAATTGTGGAGGGTGCCCGCATAGACCCTGTCATTATCAAGCCGGTAATTCAATTATCAATAGTCAACAACAAGGCGGTCCCATGGAATTATGAACGAGTGACAGTGACTTACAAGGGGAAAGAGGTTAAAGAAGAAGTTTGTGAGACCCATGGTATGACTCAATCAGGGAGATGCTTTGCCCCCGAAGAGTTGAGAACATCTAAGAACTCCAAAGACAACCCGGTGCTAGTGAAGAAAGCTGTGACCGAGGAAGAAGCAGAGGAATTCTTGAGAAAGATGAAAGTGCGGGACTATTCCATTGTGGGGCAGTTGAGAAAAACGCCGGCTAAGATTTCACTATTGTCATTATTGATCCATTCAGACGAGCACCGTAGGGCTTTGATGAAGATCTTGAATGAGGCCCACGTCCCTGACAAAATCTCAGTAAACCACTTGGAAAAGATAGCTAACAAGATATTTGAGGTAAATAGAGTCACTTTTTCTGATGATGAGTTGCCCGTGGAGGGTACTGAGCACAATAGAGCCCTCTATCTCATGGTGAAATGCGAAGATTCCGTGGTTACCTGGGTACTGGTCGCCAATGGTTCCAGTGCGAACATTTGCCCTCTCTCCACTCGGAACAAGTTGAAGGTGGATGATGAAAGAATTCACAAGAATAGTATCTGCATTCGGGGATTCGACGATGGAAGGAAAGATTCAGTCGGGGACATAGTGCTTGAGCTTACAATAGGGCCAGTTGAATTTACCATGGAGTTCCAGGTGCTCGATGTGGCTGTTTCTTACAATCTGTTGTTAGGTCGACCCTAGATTCATGCTGCAAAAGCGGTCCCGTCTACTCTGCATCAAATGGTCAAGTTTGAATGAGATAGACAGGAAATTGTTGTGCACGGCGAGGATAATTTGTGTGCCCACAGTGATGCCCTTATTCCGTTCATAGAGTTTGAAGACGACAAGGGGACATGGTTTTATCAGGTTTTTGACACGGTATCGGTAGAGAAAATTCCAGAAGGGAAGTGCATTCCCACTCCGAGGGTATCTGCCGCATCAGTCATGGTAAACGTTGAAATGTTGAAAAATAGTTTTGTACTAGGCACGGGTTCGGGTGCATCTCTGCAAGGTATCGTACAACCGGTGTCTCTCCCCAAAAACTTGGATACATTTGGTTTGGGGTTCAAGCCCACAGTTGTGGACATAAAAAGAGCCAGAAAGTTGAAACATAGGGCATGGGTCCTCCCAAAGCCCATCCCACGTCTCTCCAGATCATTTTTCAGGCCCAGCACCAAGAAACACCCAGCAACAACAGTTCCCAGTTCTGTGGTTGGTCCTGATAAGGAGTTGCTTGAAAGGTTTGAGAAATTATTCGACAAGGTGAATATGGTGGAAGCTGGAGAGATTCTAGCAAGGCGGATGTGCAATTTGTTGGGCCCAGTGCAAAGATTAACAATTGGGAAGCTACTCCTCTCCCCACCAGGAAGGAGTTTTGGTAGTTTGCTTTGATTTTCTATCAGTTTATCTGGATTATTCCAGGGTTGTAATTCAGATTCTATGTACTGTCCGTTTGGATGTATAAACCTTGTTATCTTTCAATTTTAATGAAATGCAATTTCACTTTTTCCTCATTCCTGACAGTTTTATTGTTGTTTTCTTTTCTTCCTTGTACAACTCTTTTTATGCTAGTTTCAATAACATGACATGCATGAGGAATCTTCGGCCCAGTCTTAAAAGCCAATCGAATTCTGAAATAGTAATTCAAGAAATAGAGTGTGATGATGAATCAAAATCCGACGAGGAGGAGGCCTTTGAAGAGATTAGTAAAGAACTAAGCCATTTTGAAGAAAAACCCAAGCCTAACCTGAGTTATACAGAAGTAATCAATTTAGGGGACCCAGATAATATTAGAGAAACTAAGATAAGTGTCCATCTTGAACCTCAACTCAGGGAAGAGATAATTAAAGCATTACTTGAGTACAAAGACATCTTTGCATGGTCATATGATGACATGCCGGGTTTAAGCACTAACTTGGTGGTTCACAAATTGCCCATTGACCCGGCATTCCCTCCTGTCAAGCGGAAGCTGAGGAAATTTAAGACTGATATGAGTGTGAAGATTAAAGAAGAGATCACTAAGCAGTTTGATGCAAAAGTCATTCGGGTCACTCGGTATCCCACTTGGTTAGCCAATGCAATACATGTGCCAAAGAAGGATGGCAAGACCAGGGTGTGTGTTGATTACCGTGATCTCAACAAGGCGAGCTCCAAGGACAACTTTCCACTGCCAAATATCCCAATCTGATTGACAATTGCGCCAAACATGAGATTGAGTCTTTTGTGTACTGTTATGCGGGTTATCATCAGATCTTAATGGATGAGGAAGATGCGGAGAAGACGACATTCATCACGCCATGGGGAACATACTACTACAGGGTCATGCCTTTAGGTTTGAAAAATGCTGGGGCAACTTACATGAGGCAATGGCAACCATATTCCACGACATGATACACAAGGAGATCGAGGTTTATGTGGATGATGTGATCATAAAGTCTAGAAAGCAGTTTGACCATGTCAAGGATTTGAGAAAGTTCTTCCAAAGGCTTCGCAGGTACAATCTTAAGCTCAATCCTGCAAAATACGTATTTGGTGTGCCATTTGGAAAATTGTTGGGATTCATAGTCAGCCGCCGAGGTATTGAATTAGACCCGTCAAAGATTAAAGCTATCCAAGAATTTTCACCTCCAAGGAACAAGACTGAAGTGATGAGTCTAATAGGAAGGTTAAATTACATCAGTAGGTTTATTGCTCAGCATACGACAACTTGTGATCCTATCTTCAAACTGTTGAAGAAAGATGCTGCGGTCAAGTGGACAGATGAGTGTCAAGAAGCATTCGATATGATAAAGGGGTATTTGTCAAACCCACCTGTGTTGGTGCCACCAGAACCAGAGAGACCTTTGATTTTGTATTTGACGGTTTTGGACAATTCGTTTGGTTGTGTGCTGGGTTAGCATGACATCACCGGTAGGAAAGAGAAGACCATCTATTATCTCAGCAAGAAGTTCACATCTTACGAGGTTAAGTACACTCATCTTGAGAGGACATGTTGCGCCCTAACTCGGGTAGCACAGAAGTTAAAGCACTATTTGTCATCTTACACTACTTACCTCATCTCTCATTTGGATCCATTAAAGTATATCTTTCAGAAGCTTATGCCCACAGGGAGGCTCGCAAAGTGGCAGATCTTGCTCACAGAATTTGACATCGTCTATGTGACCAGGACCGCGATGAAAGCCCAGGCTTTGGCCGATCATTTGGCTGAGAACCTAGTGGATGAAGAATATGAGCCTTTAAAGACTTACTTCCCTGATGAAGAGGTACTGCATATTGATGAGTCAGAACAAGTTGGAGAGATAGGTTGGAAACTTTTCTTTGATGGAGCTGCTAACATGAAAGGCGCCGGGATAGGAGCTATATTGATTTCTGGAACAGGACATCACTACCCTGTTACGGCTCAGCTTCGTTTCTACTGTACTAAAAACATGGCTGAATATGAGGCATGCATTTTGGGTTTGAGGTTAGTTGCAGACATGGGTGTCCAGGAAGTTTTGGTCTTGGGGGACTCGAACCTTCTGGTTCACCAGATTCAAGGGGAATAGGAAACACGAGATTTGAAACTCATACCGTACCGACAATGTTTGCATGATCTTTGTCAACATTTTTTATCAGTAGAGTTCAGGCATATTCTAAGGATCCATAACAAAGTTGCTGATGCTTTGGCTACCTTGGCGTCAATGCTATATCATCCAGATAGGGCTTATGTTGACCCGTTGCATATTCAGGTCCATGATCAGCATGTTTACTGTAATGTGGTAGAAGAAGAACTTGATGGTGAGCCCTGGTTTCATGATATCAAGGAATATATAAGGATGGGGGTGTATCCGATACAAGCCACAGGTGATCAAAAGAGAACAATTCGGCGGTTAGCGAGCGGAATTTTCTTCAGCGGGGTGTTTTTGTACAAAAGGACTCCGGATCTTGGATTGTTGAGATGGATATATGCTAGACAGGATTAAACTATCATGACCGAAGTACATTTTGGAGTCTGTGGACCACATATGAGCGAGTACGTGTTGGCAAAGAAGATCCTCCGAGCAGGTTATTATTGGCTCACTATGGAGCGAGATTGTATCAGTTTTGTGCGCAAGTGTCATTAGTACCAAGTGCACGGAGATTTGATTCATTCTCCACCATCTGAATTGCACACAATGTCTGCACCATGGCCTTTTGTTGTGTGGGTCATGGATGTCATTGGGCCAATTGAGCCATCTGCATCAAATGGGCATAGGTTTATTCTAGTGGCCATCGACTATTTCACCAAGTGGGTAGAGGCTAAAATGTTCAAGTCCGTAACCAAGAAAGCGGTGGTTAATTTTGTGCACTCAAATATTATTTGTCGGTTTGGGATACCAAAGGTGATCATTACATACAATGGGGCTAATTTCAATAATCATCTGATGAAAGAGGTATGTCAGCAATTCAAGATTACGCATTGCAATTCCACCCCTTACTACCCCAAGGCAAACGGAGTAGTTGAGGCGGCCAACAAGAATATAAAGAAGATACTTTGGAAAATGGTGGAAGGTTCCATGCAATGGCATGAGAAGCTGCCTCTTGCATTGCTGGGTTATCGCACTACTGTTCGTACTTCAATAGGGGAAACTGCTTATTTGTTGGTATATGGCATTGAGGCGTTGATACCTGTGGAGATTGAAATCCCGTCCCTTTGGATTGTCGCTGAGGCCGAATTGATGACGATGAGTGGGTCAAAACGCGCTTGGAACAGTTGAGTTTAATTGATGAGAAAAGATTAGCAGCAGTGTGTCATGGCCAGTTGTATAAACAGAGAATGGCAAGAACATATAATAAGAAGGTGCGTCCACGGAGGTTTGAAGTGGGTTAGTTAGTATTGAAACGTATCCTTCCTCATCAGGCTGAAGCAAGAGGCAAGTTCGCCCCAAACTGGCGGGGGGCATTCATCGTGACGAGAGTGTTATCCAATGGTGCTTTGTATTTAACAGATGTAGAAGGCAAATGTATAGAAATGGACATCAATTCTGATGTTGTCAAAAGATATTATGTATGATTTCTTCGGTTAAATTGTGTTTGTTTGTAATTGGCATATTTTGAAGATTGGAATGACGAAGGCATTTGGTTCTGATATCTAAACACTTTATCATTTGTTGCCCCTTTGAGCCTTATTTATTTCTTTTTTATACCCCTCTATTGGAAACAGTGGTAAAGTTTAGAAATACAAGTGCAAAATGTAAGTAAAGGACAAAGAGAAAAGATAAAGAAAAAAATGAAAAGAGAAAGAAAAGAATGAAGAGAGAAAGAAAAGAATGAAAAGAAAAAAAAGAGAGAAAAAAACAACAAAAAGAAGAACAGAAGAGAAAGAAAAAGAAAAGAAAATCATAACAAATAAAGTAATTCATATGTCATGAACTACGTTCAACCTGATTCCTTTAAAGGATACGTAGGCAGCCTCACTGTTCGGTCCCATCAAACAAAAATCCAAAAGTCCCCAAGCAAAGAAACTGGGGCAGAAGTTGTGGTTGTTGCAAGAAATTTGATACCGAAAGTTGTAATTTTGAACCCATTCGAATTGTTTTGAGCCTTTTGACACCCTTTCTTTCTAACCCTATCCAAAAGCCTACGTTATGATCCAAAGAAAGACCTTCTGATCAGTCTTCGAGAGATGCCAAGTCGAACAAGTAGAGGTGATTCATATCAGGGGCAGAACTCTGGCCCAAGCAGGAAAATGAAAAAGAAATGAGAGAGTCTTATTGGTGAAAACCCTCACGGGCACCATAAGGCGACGGGAGCTAAGAGAAATAAAAAATGAGAGAGTCTTATTGGTGAAAACCCTCACGGGCACCGTAAGGCGAAAGTGAGTTGAGAGATGAACAAATAAGAGAGGCTTGTTGGTGAAAACCCTTCAGGGCACCGCAGGCCGAACAAGTCAAGGTTTTGGTGAAGAAATCAGATTATAAAAACTCCGAGGGAATAAAGTATGGCAACTGAAAGTTGATTGGTTAGACAGATTGGGCCGATTAATCCGAAATGCATGTCATGATCATTGGTATCAGCTGCTCCACTCAGATAAGTCTCTTTTCTTTTTCCCCTTCAGATAGTCTTCCAGTTTTGGATTTTTCTTATCCTTAGCTCTGAAAGTCATTACATTTCATCTCTTTTGGGTTTATTTTTCTAAGATGTTCCCAATGTCAATTTTGTGTAAGCAAATAAGAAGGAATATCAAAGCTTACTACCAACTTCCAAAGTTGCATAAGGCACGAGCGATCAAGGCATGGCTAAAGATAGTATGATGTGAAATAGGGTATAAAAGGTCAGAGGAAGTTCCATCAGTGAAATGGTTTGGTAATTTCGTGGGAAATGCAGAGGTTCAAATAGATGGGGCAGAGATGTAACACAACGGTTTGGGTATAGAACACCCGGGTCATCCAATATCATGGGGTTTGAAAGTTAGTCAAGGAAGTCAAGCGGTTCTTGGCCAGTTCAGGGGAAGTCAGTCAAAACAAAGCACGACAGCGAGGAGGCCACTTTCAGCAAGAATGCCACAAACTAACCACCACATTTTAAACTGACAAGACTTTTCTTTAATTGAAACAGGGGCAGAAAGTTTTTGATTGTTTCGAGGAAATCCTCCATAAGGAAAGGCAAGCACCAGACAGGTTTGATCATAAACTCTCAGGACCCGCCTAGATAATGAGATTTCATTTGAAACTCTCAGGACCCGCCTGGATAATGGGATTTAATTTAAAGTTCTCAGGACCCGCCTGGATAATGGGATTTAATTTGAAATGCTCAGGACCCGCCTGGATAATGGGATTTAATTTGAAGTTCTCAGGACCCGCCTGGATAATGGGATTTAATTTGAAGTTCCCAGGACCCGCCTGGATAATGGGATTTAATTTGAAGTTCTCAGAACCCGCCTGGATAATGGGATTTAATTTGAAACTCTCAGGACCCGCCTGGATAATGGGATTTAATTTGATGTTCTCAGGACCCGCCTGGATAATGGAATTTAATTTGAAGTTCTCAGGACCTGCCTGGATAATGGGATTTAATTTGATTTTCAGGACCCTCCTGGAAAATGGGACCTAAATTAAAATTCAAAACAATCATGAGTAGCATAATCTAGCATAAATGCACCACAAAGGAATATAAGTTGGTTTCAAAGTTTGCAAGTTTGAGATAGGATTCAATTAGGAGTTGTTAGGACCCTCCTGAATAATGGGACCTAGCTTTAAGATTTTCATTAGATAACAAGATTTGGCGTAAGTTCTTTTGTAGGGTGGTATAATTTAGCCATAAAATTGTCACGCTTAAGATAAGACTTGATTTTTGATTTTCAGGACCCTCCTGGATAATGGGATGTAGTTTTAAGGTTTCCGCTAAATAACAAGATTTAACGTAAGTTCTGCTGTAAGGAAGTATAATTCAGCCGTAAAAGTTGTTACTCTTAAGATAAGACTTGATTTTTGATTTTCAGGACCCTCCTGGATAATACTTCCTTACCTTTAGAAGATGTAATTTAGACTTAAAATTGTCATTTAATTAAGAGTTGTCAGGACCCTCCTGGATAATGGGGTGGAGTTTTAAGATCGGCTTAGATAACAAGATGTAGCAAAAGTAATACCTTTAGGAGATATAATTTATATTTAAAACTATCGTGTAAGTAGGAGTTGTCAGGATCCCTCCTGGATAATGGGACCTAGCTTTCAAACTCTTAGTAATATTTGATAATATGATTCAGTGTAACACTCACATATATGCCCAGCTACCAAACTGGGGCAGGAAATTTCCTTTGTTTTGTCTATTTTTGTTGAAATCACGAGCCCACCTAGAGAGCAAGGGAATACAGTTAAAAGTTTCAGCAATCAGGTGCCCACCTGGAGAGCACGAGAATACATTGCAAGTTTGGCAATCAGGCGCCCACCTGGAGAGCACGGGAATACATTTCAAGTTTAGCAATCAGGCGCCCACTTGGAGAGCATGGGAATACATTTCAAGTTTAGCAATCAGGCGCCCATCTGGAGAGCACGGGAATACAGTTCAAGTTCAGCAATCAGGCGTCCACCGGGAGAGCATGGGGATATATTTCAAGTTCAGCAATCAGGCTCCCACCTGGAGAGCACGGGAATACAGTTCAAGTTCAGCAATCAGGCGCCCACCTGGAGAGCACGGGAATACATTTCAAGTTCGGCAATCAGGCGCCCACCTGGAGAGCACGGGAATACAGTGCAAAGTTCAGCAATCAGGCATCCACCTGAAGAAAGGGAAAATATCTCAGATTACAATTCAAGCCGGCAACAAATCAACATGGCAACAAGAACTGCAAGATCAAGTTTGAAGATTAGATAGGATTTCTTGTAATTCATAGATCATAGTTTAGTCTAGCATCTTTTATTTTGACATGGTGTAATAAGGAGTTCAGTAAGCAGTAGCAACAGCAGCAGCAACAATGAGATCACAGCTTCATGGTAGTCCATGTTGCGACCAAAACACTCACGCAAGTGCACGCGATCGACAAGTAATATAGTAGTAAGTAAAGTATCGTTCCCACGAGGAATTGTGATCAACTTCTCGACTGATGTAGACTCAAACAATTATCAATTCAAGCTGAATTATCTCAAAATATATAAAGAACCAATTTACAACTTACTTAATAATTGCACAATAATTCAACACAAAATTACTACACCAATTTCACAATATTTTTATAACAATTTGGGTAAAGATATTCCAGGGTCATGGACTTACTAGAGATCATGCTACTATTTTAGCTTAAGATTGATTTATTGAATTATCCAGGTTATTGATTATAGGGTTAATAATACTCATAAGAATCTATCGAGTCCTTATGCACCTATTCAAGTTAAATTAATACCTATATGTCTATGGTATTAATATTAACTCAAATGCATTTACAACTCCTATTTTTCAACCAAGCAAGGCAATTAAGTATATGTCTATCTTAATTGCGAATCTTTCACCCGATGCCCAGGATTCGAATCTTGCTCTATTTGATTCTATATGCAACCAAGAATTTCCTTTTTCAAGTTTAATTCAAGATTCGTAAATAATATTTCACTGTTAGCTACGCAGTAAAATAATTAGAAGCAGAATCAAATAAACAACCCATAACAATAAATTCAAGATCTTCAATCTAAGCTTCAAATAACATAATTATCTAACATCCATGACCCAAGAATACTAGAGTTTTTAGCTACTCATAATCATACAAAAATCAACAATAAAAGTTTTAAACATAATATTAACAAGCAAATAGAAGAAAGTTTAGAAGAACTCTTTGAATCCTTGCTCCAAGATGTTGTTCTTCTTCCCTTTTCTTAGCTCCAAGATGAAGCTCCTCCTTCTTTTATGGCTTTTTTCTCCCTCCAAATCTGATCCACATCTCAATAATGGAGCTTTACTTTATGTAAGTTGAGTGGATCCTCTCAGATTTCCCATTTTGCCCCCAAATAATTGATTTCCCGGACTGGACTAGCGCGGGAGCGCATGACCATCGCACGACCCGCGCTAGTGGGGTTTTTTTCTGTCCAAATCACTGGACTAGAGCGGAAGCGCATGACCCGCGCTAGTGGGGTTTTCTCTTGTTAAGATGTTGCTGCCCAACTTTTCGTCATTTGACTCCATTTTTCACTTGATTACCATCATAAATCCTCATTTGTTTATTGAACTCCTATGAGACATTAAAGTCATGATTAGAGCCAATTTTTGCATTATTTGAACATTTACAATAGTAAACCATCCTTAAGTTGAGCTAAAACATAGGCTATATTAAATAATTTAGCCTATTATCAACACCCCAAACTTAGCTTATTGCTAGTCCTCGAGCAATCCACTATATTCTTTTTAGAGAATTCTTCACTCAACCATTTCTCCTCACGCATTACACCTAGAACATTGTACATATATTACGCCTAGCAGTGAACAATCCTAGCCTCAAAGTCAACTCTCAAGTGCCATGCAATATTTACACTTCCTCAAAGTACTCTACACAGAAATCAAGACTTGGTTCTCCGTCACGATTCATATGCCCTCACAATTACATCAACAAAAACTGAGTTCAATCCCCCACATTCAATTCATATATTCACATATATCAAGGAAATCACTCACTCTCACAAAAGAGGTCACATGTATGCAATTGGTACCATAAGCTTGCCCTTAATTTAAATCTCTACTAATGTAGGCTAACTTAATCCAAAATCAATTAGGACTTTTTCATGGTTGTAATGTGGGCTAAGGGACGGGTAGGATGTATTTAGGAATAGTGACTCAATCCCTAAGCACTTTAACACATCACACGAGCAATTTTCAGCATAAATTCTTCAACCCACTTCTCATTTATACACAATGTCATCCCACAAATACGCCCTTCTTCTTTAAGCACTCTATTAATTCATTCCCACTAGCTAGAGCAAAACACAATGTAATTTTTCTTGTCACTCAATTTCTGCTAGTGGTGTATTCGTTTACAACATAAGTGCCCCTTTCATCCTTTTATTGGTTCCACTCAAAATCCACCCCACACTTATTTCCTTCTTACTTCTTTTAGCGCTCTTCTCACAATTAAAGTGCTTTAGGAGGTAAAAGGATCAAAACAATGTCAATTAAGAAAAAAAGGGTATAGGCTTGTAATGCGGGTGCCAAACAAAAAGTCTGAAGTCTCAAAAGGGTTAACTAGGGACAAATTTTATTTTTAATAAGCAATTAAGCTCAAAAAGGTCAAAGAAAGTCTAACATCATTTTTCAAACCGAGCATCACCTCAAATTTCGCTTCAGCTCACATACCGGGCAAGTTCTAGACACAAGTACAATACATGAACTACACAAATACTCACCACACGTGTCATATAACTCATTCTAGATCAGCTCATCAAGATACTCCATTACGAGCAGTCAATTCAGTACAAACATACAAATTAAGGCACTTTCAGTAAGATTCAACAATTAGGACTAAGCGTTATACTCTAGGGTCTATTGTGTTCAGGTGTGTCAACGCTATGGGTTCACTTTTCTATAGTTATAACTCCTTATTTTAGTCTAAAAATAAAAAAAATATAAAAACAGAAATTTAAAACTACCTATGCCCGGTTCAAGATAAACCCTTGGAAAAAAATCGCAGCTTAAAGAAAAACCAAGGGGGAATTGTTATACTACCTAAAAATACAAAAAATAAAAACAAAAATCTTTTTGTTATTTTCTATGGGCTCAGTCCCTCAAGAACTCCTATCTAAAAGAATCCGTTATCGGGCCACACCAATATAACTACTAAAAAAGATCTACTGAAAATGTTTAAGAACAGACAACAATTACTCCAACAATACTAAATCACCAAAACATTTAAAAACAAAAGTGAAATATTCACGCAATCCCAAAACATTATATATTGTACCACACCACCAAAACATTCCAACAATCCAAAACAACCTAAAAATCCATAATAATTACTACCATCCAAAACATTTAAGAACAGTTAAACATATGTTTAAGGGAATCCTCCACCCCACACTTAAAGTGAGACATGTCCCCATGTCTTTCATTATAAACAAGATATTAAGAAAAGATACTTCCCCGAGGAGTCACTCTTGATCAGACACGGTTTCGGGATTCACGTTGCATGCCCGACCAATTGCACGAAGCCAACCCATGAGTCGGCTTTCCGTTTTCTTCTGTTGAACTTGTATTTCATCAACACGTCTCCCCAGAACTGTCACTGATGTTTTAATTTCAGTGATTTCCTGCTCCATGCGGTTTATCCTTTGTCCCCGACCAGCCCTAGACGGTCCTGCTACATCAAAAGCTTGTGGTTGTGCAGGTTGTGCATCTTCTCCCATCTCCACATTGTCAGCTCCTTCTTGTTGCTCCTTTCCTTCCTCATCGTCACTGTCATCAGAATCAACAACAACCAATTCAGCTAGATGTACAACTTTCTTACCTGTGGTGACCATTTTAGCCGTGAAAGTATTGACTTTAGCTAGTCGTCCATCTGCAGCAAGATTGTTTGGTACATTGGCTCGAAGGCACAGTAGGGTGACAAGAGATGGGTAATACAACCCGTAGCATTGAATTCTAACCCTCTGGAATATTTCTTTATGTATCAACAATGGTACATCAAACCATGCCCTATTCATGAAACACCATATTAAGCAAGCTCGAGGGATGTTTACTTCAGTCAAATTCTTGGAAGGCAAGAGATGGCTGTTGATGAAGTACAACCAACATTTGGCCTCTAACTTCAGGGCATTAGCGTGGAACTTGTTCCCATATTTATACCATTAAATATCTGCATGGTATTAGCTTGTTGTTATATGCCTGGAACATATCTATGTAATCTTCCTCAACTGGGGGTAGCCTGTACACATCCCAAATTGTTTCTATAGATGCATTGACTTGTCGCTTTCGGATTGTAACATTGTAGTTATCATGTTCCGGAAGGTTGGCATAATATTCCCTCACTAGCATTACATTCGCCGTGATTGGCTCCTCGAAGAATATGTCAAGCCCACGCCTCCTCAACTCGTTTGCTAGGTTTGGACAATTAATAGCCAAAGCATTTGCATCCATTGCTTGTTCAGGCACTATTGTTTTCTCCTCCTTTTTGTTAAATCTGTCCTGTGCCTTGGCTGACACAAATTTTTGACTGTTGAATGGCCTAGTATCAACTGATTTTCTGGGCAGTCCACCAACATTTGTTGTAGCTGGGCGTTAAGATGAGGAACTTGATGTTGGGCATTTACGAGGGGCCATGGTACCTGCAAGCAGTTTAGAGTTAGCCCTATTCACTTGGGTAACCAAACCGGGCTACTTAGACTTCACCACATAGTTGGTTACATCACTTCCTCCAAAGAGGCATTTTTTCAAACACATTGTGAGCATGTTGAGTTCCAAGCTTTTTCCAACCCTATGTCACAATGTATGCACCATCAACCAACCCAATTACTACTTTACACCACCATATTCCTAATTTTTCACTTCCTCAACCCAACCAAACATCAAACATATGTTTAAATCTTCTATAAATGCTACATTCTAATGTTAAATAAGAAAAAAGTTTGAGAAACTATCCTAAAAATATACAATCTTGACAACTACATAATAATGTTACATAATAAAACTAAACAAGGAAAAAATTGAAGATATTATACTAAATATATGCAAGGAAATTGAAAATCAAACAAAAAAATAGAAAATTAAAACTATGTTCACAAAAAAAAACGAAATTAATCTGAAAAATAAAAAAAAATTAACTAATAAGAAGAAGATGAAAAAGAAGACATACCTTATAGGAGATGGGGTATAGGGTGAATGAAGAGGTTGGTTGATTTGATGAAGAAGAAGAAGAAAAAGAGAAAGAGTAGGGTTTTTCGGTTGTGGGGGGGGTATTATTAAGTTAAATAAGTAAAAAAAACTTTTTAAAACGAAGTTACCTGTGACTAGCGCGGGTCGTGCGCTAGTCATGCGCTCCCGCGCTAGTCCATTTGTCCTGAGGCAGTCTAAAACCTGATTAGCGCGGGCTATGCGCTAGTCATGCGCACCCGCGCTAATCACTGAACGTTTCTCCCTCTTTTTTTTCAAATATATAACCTCTCAAGAAGGACAAGTTATAAATTCTCATTTACAAACTATATTTACACTACATTTGTGGGTTGCCTCCCACACAGCGCCTGATTTAATGTCGCGGCATGACGCCATATTGCATTATACATCAGTTAAATCTACTGAGGTTTTGTGACGTTGAATGTCACCACCCCAATAGTGTTTAATTCGTTGCCCATTTACCAAGAACGTGCCTGTTGAATTAATGTTTCGCAATTCAACTGTTCCATGAGGAGTTACACTTACTACAACAAAAGGGCCTGCCCAACGGGACTTAAGCTTTCCAGGAAAAAGCTTTAGCCTTGAGTTGAACAAGAGAACTTCTTGACCCGGCTCAAACTCACGATGTTGGATGTGTTTGTCGTGCCACTTCTTGGTCTTTTCTTTATATAACTTGGCATTTTCATAAGCATGCAACCGAAACTCATCAAGTTCATTGAGTTGTAGCAGTCTTTTTTCTCCAGCTAAGTCCATATTCATATTTAGCTTTTTGATTGCCCAATAAGCTTTATGTTCTATCTCAACAGGCAAATGACATGTTTTTCCATAAACCAACCTGTATGGAGAAGTACCTATTGGAGTCTTCTATGCAGTTCGGTAAGCCCACAATGCATCTTCTAACTTACCGGACCAATCTTTCCTATTTGCGCTCACAGTTTTCTCCAAAATCTTTTTTACCTCCCTGTTTGACATTTCAACTTGACCACTCGTTTGAGGGTGATATGCAGTAGCAACCTTGTGTCTTACAACATATTTTGCTAGAATATTTTTCAACAATTTATTGCAAAAGTGTGCTCCTCCATCACTTATCAACATCCTTGGAGTTCCAAAGCGTGTGAAAATATGTTTCTTTACAAAACTTACCACTACCTTCGCATCATTAGTAGGAAGAGCAATGGCCTCAACCCACTTTGACACATAATTCACTGCAACCAAAATATATCTGTGCCCATTAGAATATGGAAATGGTCCCATGAAATCTATTCCCCAAACATCAAAGAGCTCTACTACCAAAATATTTTGTAAAGGCATCTCGTGCTTCTTCGTGATTGTTCCGGTTCTTTGGCACCTGTCACAATTTTTAACAAAAACATGTGCATCTTTAAATAATTTTGGCCAGTAAAAACCTGATTGGAAAACCTTTTGTGCAGTTCTGTCTCCCCCATGATGACCTCCATAAAGAGAAGAATGATAGTCATGCAATATTGCATTCATCTCCTCCTCAGGGACACACCTTCTTACCAATTGATATGCGTATTGCTTGTATAGAAAAGGCTCGTCCCACATGTAGAATCTCACATCATGTAAGAACCTTCTTCTATGGTCAGCTGTGAATTCTGGTGGAGTCACCCCACTTGCAATGAAATTCACATAATCAGCATACCACGGGGTTTCATCCGAAGTGATGGCTAGCAAATGTTCGTCAGGGAATGTTTCTTTGATTGATTCTCCTTCAGTGACATGGCCTCTATTTTCCAGCCTGGATAAATGATATGCAACCTGATTCTCTGTTCCCTTTCGATCTCGAATCTCCAAATCAAATTCCTGCAAAAGAAGAACCCATCGAATTAACCTTGGCTTGGCATCTTTCTTTGAAAATAAATACCTTATAGCTGAGTGATCTGTGTAAGGATGGTTTAGTGGGTGAGTATTCCCGCCTGTCATGCGGGTGACCCGGGTTCGATCCTCGGCAACGGCGCCAAAAACTTGTTGCAACCAAAATACTCACGCAAGTGTACGCGATCGACAAGTAATATAGTAGTAAGTAAAGTATCGTTCCCACGAGGAATTGTGATCAACTTCTCGATTGATGTAGACTCAAACAATTATCAATTCAAGCTAAATTATCTCAAAATATATAAAAAAACAATTTACAACTTACTTAATAATTGCACAATAATTCAACACAAAATTACTACACCAATTTCACAATATTTTTATAACAATTTGGGTAAAGATATTCCAGGGTCATGGACTTGCTAGAGATCATGCTACTATTTTAGCTTAAGATTAATTTATTGAATTGTCCGGGTTATTGATTATAGGGTTAATAATACTCATAAGAATCTGTCGACTCCTTATGCACCTATTCAAGTTAAATTAATACCTATATGTCTATGGTATTAATATTAACTCAAATGCATTTACAACTCCTATTTTTAAACCAAGCAAGGCAATTAAGTATATGTCTATCTTAATTGTGAATCTTTCACTCGATGCCCAGGATTCGGATTTTGCTCTATTTGATTCTATATGCAACCAAGAATTTCCTTTTTCAAGTTTAATTCAAGATTCGTAAATAATATTTCACTGTTAGCTATGCAATAAAATAATTAAAAGCAGAATAAAATAAACAACCCATAACAATAAATTCAAGATCTTCAATCTAAGCTTCAAATAACATAATTATCTAACATCCATGATCCAAGAATACTAGAGTTTTTAGCTACTCATAATCATACAAAAATCAACAATAAAAGTTTTAAACATAATATTAACAAGCAAATAGAAGAAAGTTTAGAAGAACTCTTTAAATCCTTGCTCCAAGATGTTGTTCTTCTTCCCTTTTCTTAGCTCCAAGATGAAGCTCCTCCTTCTTTTATGGCTTTTTTCTCCCTCCAAATCTGATCTACATCTCAATAATGGAGCTTTACTTTATGTAAGTTGAGTGGATCCTCTCAGACTTCCCATTTTGCCCCCAAATAATTGATTTCCCGGACTGGACTAGCGCGGGAGCGCATGACCAGCGCACGACCCGTGCTAGTGGGATTTCTTTCTGTCCAAATAACTGGACTAGCGCGGGAGCGCATGACCATCGCATGACCCGCGCTAGTGGGGTTTTCTCTTGTTATGATGTTGCTGCTCAACTTTTCGTCATTTGACTCCATTTTTTACTTGATTACCATCATAAATCCTCATTTATTTATTGAACTCCTGTGAGACATTAAAGTCATGATTAGAGCCAATTTTTGCATTATTTGAACATTTACAATAGTAAATCATCCTTAAGTTGAGCTAAAACATAGGCTATATTAAACAATTTAACCTATTATCAGTCCCAACTACCAAAACTTCCCAAACTACACTGACCTGATTCCATTATAGCCAAGGATATGTAGGCAACCTCGGAAGTAGGGTGCGGTCAAATCTTTCAAAAATGCTTTTCACAGAGTGTTCAAACGGGCAAAAATCGCTCGTATATGCTCACTTTATCTTTGCACGAAAACTCTTCGTGTTTCCGAGCAAAGAGGGGAAGCTGTGAGCACGTGATTTTTGCCCTATATGAATTATTCCCACAAATTCAAAACAAAATAATTTTTTTCATTATTTGCAATTTTGTAGATTTTGTCGCATTTTCGTTAATTGTTTGCATTTGTCTGCGCATGTTAACTTTGTCTAATTAATGAAAAATAAAAAAATATGTTGTATTTGCATTTAGGATCTAACTTTGTGTTTTGGAATTAAGTAGCAAATTGGTTATTTTGTAAGAATGGGAAAATAAAAAAAATAGTTTATTTTTGGCATTTTTCAACTTTAATTGTTGAACTTTGGTAAATTTTCTTTTAATTTGGTTTTTTCAATTAATTTTGTTAATTGTTGATTAGTTTTAGTTTGTGTTTTTTTCAGGTTAATTAGGTCCTAGGATTTAATTTTGATTTTAATTTATTTTTGAAAAGAAGAAGAAGAAAAAGAATTAATTGAAAAAAAAAGGAATTGAAGAAGTTATTTGAGCTGCATTGTCCTAATTCACCCATTGCCCAATGTTTTTTTCCCCAAAAAAATAAGGCCAAACCCAGCCCAGATCTGCCCCAACCCGGTCCGGTCCACCCTTGTAAAACCAAACGACGCCATTTAGGGTTTGACAGATCTGAACCGTTGATCTCCTTTCATCCAACGGACCATAACAGTCCGAACGGACCCTACCTCCTCAGACACCCCCCCCCGTCTCTCTCAGTTCATCTTACAACCCGAGACCAAACATAAACCCTAATAGCCTCCACCTTTCCCACCGTCCTCCGGTGACGGTGCACCCCAAACCGCCCCAAACTAACACCCTGAAACCCTCATGACCTCCTCTCTCCAAATTCCTAACCCATATCCCTCGAATCCCTCCCGATTCCGTCGAATCTTGAATCTAAGGATAGAGTTCGAAGCCCCAAGAAGTCAAAATGATTCAATCCTTGATTCATGGGCTTGCATGGCTACTTGCCCCTATTTTTCTGAAGATTGAAGGTTGATTAAACACGAAAGTGATGTTGTTCACTTGTTGTTTATGAAGAACAACTGGGTAACATCACTTTTCGTTTAAATTAGTGTCTCAATTAGGTTTCGAGCCTTGATTCGGTAAGTTCCTCCTCCCATCTTGTATTTTTCTTTCTTTTACTGTTTCACTTTCCTCCTCCTCTCTTTTTCTTTGATCTGGTTGAAATTCGTTTAGACCTTCTGAGTTCAAGTTGGTTCCATCTTTTGTTCTATTTTCCTCTTCTTTTCTTCTTCTTTGTGAAAGCTTGACTATCTGATTTCTTTAGTCCGTTTCTTCAACCCTGTTTTGTTTGGTTCTTTTGTGTTAATAGCATAATTATTGTTTCATCATCTATTTAGTCACCTATCTAATACAATTAGGCCCTTAACTTAGATAATTTCCTGTTGTATGTCTAAGTTAATTAGTTTATCCACTTTCTTGTGTTTTGATTGCATGATTAAAGGTTCCGGGTTTCTTATCTTGGGAATTTTGGGTTAGTTCTTAATTTGGGGATCCTTGATTGTCTTTAATTGGTTCTTAAAATCAAAAGCCCAAGTAGGGCCGTGTTTGGGTTTGCAGACCCATGACCATTTGATGTTCATGGGTAATTTCAGGGGTTGTGGGGGGTAGTTTAGGAAATTGGCTCGGAGAATCTTCAGTGTAATAGATTGAGAAGCTTCCATGAAGTAGGATTGGGGGCTGTTGTTGAAACACTGATAATTAACTAAGGGTATGGGAGCTAAAACAAAAATTGAAAATGGGAAAAATGCAAAGACTGGGGTTTGTTGCTGCCCTACTTTCTTGCCTATAAAAGCACATTTCCTTTCCATTCAAGGCAGACTTTAAAAAGGGAAAATCCAGAAAAAACAAAAAAAAAATCAGAAACGGTTGAGAATTTCAGAGAAAAACTACTGTTCCATTGAATTTCCTTCTCTGATTCTTGAGATTTTCAACTTCGGAAGCAATTTTGATTCATTGAGAGTTTAAAAATGGTTTGAATAAGAAGTTGTGGCTAATTTCTTGGGATTTGGAAAAGGGTCTAATGTTTTGCTGGTTTTGGATTGCAAAAATGGGCTGAAATTGTTGTTCTGCTGTTAATTGTTGTTACTAAACTGTTGTTGATCTCATCTCTTTCTTCTGATATTCTGTAGTTATTTTTTGCTGCACCCAGGTACACTTTCGAATCCTTGCAATAGAGTGTGAATGTTGAATGAAAAGTGGTGTTCCAGTGTCCGAATTTCAGCTCCTTTTTAAAGTCTGATTTTTAGTAGTTTTGTTGTGGTTTGATGCTTGTCAATCAGTCTGTTTGCAGTTTTAATAGAAATTAGTGTCAGTGAACGTCATGTAGTTGTTTGTAATCGTAAAATTGGACTTTCACTTTATTTCAGTAGTTTCAAGTGTATTCAAATGACTTTTAGCTTTGTATTAGAGGTCTGATGACATGATATACTACTACCTGGTTCATTAGTTTATGTGCTGAAACTAATGTTTTAATTAGCTTAGATGTATCAGTGTGTTGGAGGTTCTTGAATATACTTGCACTTAACATATCAGTATATGCAAATAGGGGTATCCATGCTAGTAAAAATTTGGGAGTTTAATGTTAAAGGTTTTATGGAATTGGTCCATTAATTGTCTTGGATCCAATGTTTGGGGATTGGACAAGGTTAAGTCTATATTAGCAATTGTGTAGTTCTGAAATCATGTTGGTGATGGGTCGGGTTCAATGTCGGGCCTCCTTTTACATTTTTGATGTTGAATCCATGGTAGCAAATATATTTTGAAATCACATTGATGTTTGGTTAGAAGTCATGATTGCTGTTATACTTTAAATGGTGAAAATTGATGGTGAGCTTTATGAAATCATGTATGGCATCTTTGTTATAGAATGTGCTTTAGCATTAAAAATACATTTCACATCCGTTTAAGATTGGCAAAAACGGTCAGTGCTTGTTCAGTCTCAAGATTCTTCATGAAGAGCGATATTTGTTTCGAGAAATGGCCATGAATCACGCAGTTGGGCCTTTTTTGTCGGGCCAGTTATGCCTGAAGTCTTTTAGCTGGCCCAATATAGTGATTGCATGGGCTGCTCGTAGCTATGCATGCGTAACTTAATTTGTCTTAAATCTGGACTCCTTAGTTTTTTATTAAATGTGATCCACTTTAACTGGTGGGGGTAAGCTATACTATGCGCCATGCCAAATAGAATCCTCAATTGTATGGCCCTCGTGTAATTAATTTTGTTTTATCCTTGGAAATCGAGGCACGCCATTTAGCAAATTTTTGTGGCCTTCTCAAAGTTAAAAACTCGTAGTTGCTTTAGGCGCGTTATTTTAATAATATTACTTTCCTAAACTCGGATGTGTATTTCATGTGACCCAAATCCAAATCGTGATAGCGTTGAATAAAATGTGCTTCGGATTGCGGGTGCATTTCATGTGGCGCGGTCCAAAGACATGTTTTAGACGACGTTAAATTTTCTTTAAAATAAATAAAAGCGGTTTTAAGTTAAAATGCATGTAGGTTCAAAATATTTTAAAATCAGATAATAGACTAATTATAATAGTTGAGCGACCGTGCTAGAACCACAGAACTCGGGAATGCCTAATACCTTCTCCCGGGTTAACAGAATTCCTTACCCAGATTTCTGGTTCGCGGACTGTGATACAGAGTCAAATTTTTCTCGATTCGAGATTTGAACCGGTGACTTGGGACACCATAAAATTATCCCAAGTGGCGACTCTAAACTTAAAAAATAATACCGTTTCGATTGTCACATTAAGTTGGAAAAAACTCCCTTATATACACTCCCTCGGGGTGTAGGTAAAAAAGAGGTATGACACTTCTCTTTTCCTTGGGACAATTCAATTAAAAATTGACCAAAATTTCTGGCCAAGCTAGAGTTCTGTCCGTTTGTTCCTCTTCAGTTTTCTTTTCCGGGTTTATTCTTTGATTTTTGCTTGGTCTGTTGTTAACGACTTGATAATTTTTGATTTCATCTTGTTTGTTTATCCATTTAGTTTAACTTAGTTAGGTTTATGTGATAATTTAGTTTTAAGTTTTGTGAAATTGTTTAGTTGTTTTCTTACCGTTTGCCATAATTTGCTCGAGCTGGTTCAATTCATTTTGTTTCTTGGGTTCTGAATCTATTTCAGACTTCACTCCAAGGGATTTGGTTTAGGGTATTGGGTCAGAATTGACCCCACATTTGGTTTAACCATTGGGCCAATGTGACCCATACCCGTTTAGTTTCAAATGGTAAATAACAGGGTCCTGGGGGATATTTTGGGAATTTAGGTTAAGGGAATCTCTGAATAACTGAATTAGGAAGCTTCTTGGAAGCTGGGGTGGGGACTTAACCGAAGTTCTGAATTTTACACTAAGGGCATCTAGGCTAAAATGAAAACATAAAAAGGGGCAAAGTGCAAAAACTGATACATTTAAGTTGCCCTAAAACCCTTGCCTATAAAGGCACCTTAACTTGATAATCAAGGCAGAAAAAAGGAGGGATAAAAATTGAGAAAAAAATTAGAAACGGCTGCAAATTTCATAAAATCACTGTTCCATTGAATTTCTTCTATGATTCTTGAGATTTTCAATTTCTTAAGCAATTATTAATTCATTTGGGGTTCGAAATGGACTGAATTTGGGTTTTGAAAGCTTTGGTTTGAGTTTTGCTGTTTGAATTACTATTCCATTGCTGGGTGGAGCTGTTTTCCTGTTGATACTATTCCATTGCTGATCTACTGTTGCCGTTTGCTTCTTTCTAATCTCACGACTAAGTTTCTGATTCTGTTTTGTTACATTTAGGTACATGTCCCTGAAACTCTATTGTTTTGTGAAGTTTAGATCTGAAGGATGAAATGAGAAGCAGAAGCTTCAAGCATAGCATTAATTATTTCTACTGATTCAGTCATGTTGCTTACGAATTTCTTTTCTTACCTGATGTGTTATATTGTTTAGTTGAGTTTTGTCTTAGATAAATAAGCTTTTACCCTTGAATCTGCTTTGGGACTGTCATGAATTTGAGTGATAGCCTTAGTCAGAATTCTGGACTCTCTTACTTTGAGTTTAGTCAATTTGTTATTAGCATTGTGAAATTAGATGGTTGAAAGAATTGCTTTGGCCATGATATTTAAGCCAGTTTTGATTTGTTCTTCTTGGCATTCGATTGTTGTGTGAATAGATCTGAAGTTAGAAGGCTAAGTTGGATTTAAAATTAGAGTGAATGATAGCAACCGTGCTTAGATCAATATTCTGATTTCATACCAGATAATCTTCATTTGTTTCTAGGTTGGCTTGAATTCATGTAAGTCAACAGAGTTAAGTTTTGAAACCAGACTTGTTAAGTATGGAGTTTTTTTTTTTAGAAAAACATGTGAATTTGAGGTTTAATATGGTAGTGATGAATAATGGATAAAGTTTCCTAGTTAATATATATAGTGTGTTAATACTGATTAATTTAGGTTTTAATTGTAGTTTATCTTGAATTTTAATTCAGTTTGGCATAAAATCTGTTTTGTTGAAAGTTGGCCTTAATTTAGTGTTGGTCGTGCCTGCGTGGGTGCGATCTGCGAGCCCAGCATAGACGTGATTTCATTGAGGCCTGGGCTCTTTTCATGGGTCCGAATATGAATAGACTTACAAAAATCAGAATAACATATTTTTGGGCCTGTTGAGTTTCGTTTGCCCAATTCCCTCATTTGTTGGTTGTTGATAGCAAATTTTGGTTCGAACTTTAGCATGGAGGATATGTTAAACTCCTGTGGGTTTCCATAATTAATTAGATTCTTCAGAATAAATCGAGGTGTGTCGTGCCGAACAAAACCTTAAATTGCATGGCCCTCGTTTAATTAATATTTTTATCCTTAGAAATCGAGGCGTGCCATTTAGCAAATTTTCCATGGCCCTCGCAAAGTGGTGAATGCGTAGTTGCTCTAGGCGTGTTATTTTAATAATTTACCTTCCTAAACTCGGGTGCACATTTATGTGACCCAAATCCAAATCTCAGCAATGTTAGATAAAACATATCGAGAGCCGCGGGTGCATTTATGTGACGGGGTTCAAGACATATTTTAAATGACGTTGCAATTTTCCTTAAATTTTAACTAAATAAAGCGGTTAAGGTTAAAAATGCACATATGTTTAAACATGTACTAAAATCAGATAATAGGCTAATTATAATAGTTGAGCGACCGTGCTAGAACCACGGAACTCGGGAATTCCTAAGACCTTCTCCCGGGTTAACAAAATTCCTTACCCGAATTTCTGTGTTCGCAGACTATAAAACAGAGTCAATCTTTTCCTCGATTTGGGATTCGAACCAGTGACTTGGGACACCATGAATTATCCCAAGTGGCGACTCTGAATTCTTTAAATAAATCCCGTTTCGATTGTCACTTAAATTGGAAAAACCTCCCTTATACACCCTCCCGGGGGTGTAGGTAAAAAGGAGGTGTGACATTCACTATGGGTGTATACCCCTTTGTTTCATTGTTTCTGCGTAAAGACCCCTTGCGAGCTTTTGTGATTGTATGTAAGGACCCCCTGAGGGCCGTTGTAAACCAATATTTATGAAATATGAAGACACCTTCTTTACTTCTTCTTTTGATTTTTGCCATGTTCTTGTATATTCTTGTGTGTTTGCGGATATTTTGAATGTATGCCTTTGTTGATGATCGTCAATATTCTTTCCGGCCTTTGGTCGATAGAAATGGTCCTTTCCGAGCTCATCATAATTCCCGGGATCAAGCCTAAAGCGGTCCGGCAAACTTGGATCATCGGGGCCCTCGAGCCTCATGGAGATAGAGCACCGAAGTGAAAGTTAACTTCGGGCGCTTGGAGCTTTTACTTTAAGCTTTGACGTAGATAACCTTTTAAGGTGTTTGTAGGCGGGTTTCTGAGGAAGGGGCCATTCGTACTTAGGCGATTTCCTGAGGTTAAGCCCTCGTGGACGGAGCTCGAAGTGCTTATTTTCCTTCTCAAGGGAAACTTCAAGGTCGGTTACCACCTCGGAACTGGAGACGATGTCGCTGACCCTCTTTGGCCTAACTTTTTCTTGACGGAGATCTCTGGGGTCGGGTACCAAATCGGGATCCGTATCGAGGCCGTTGGCCTCCTGGGGCTTATCCTGCGTAGGCGAATCATTGTTGTTTCCCACATATACATGGGGAAACTCTTGCTTATTTGGAAGATCCCATCATTTTAGATAGCTATCCTTTCGCCTTAGCATCGAGTCCTTCATTACCTTAAGCACGAAAGTGTTGGTGTAGATCCCCGCTTCAGTTTGCCAATTCTACCATAGTTATGGCTGCTACTTCAGGGCCTGCCGGGAAGGGAGGGGAGAGTTCCACTCCCAGTGCTCAGGATCCGCGGGAGTTTACTCTGAAGACTATGTCTTCGATAAGAGAGGAATATCTGGAGGTGGTGAGGAGAGACTACGGATGGGGTGAGGGGTAGTGTTGCAAGTGCTTTCCCCGGATGAGGGTATTACGGACCCCGCTGATGGATTCCTGAACGTATATTTGTACCCTTTCGCACTAGGCCCCCTTGATAGGGTCGTGCTTGATTTCTGTTTGAAGTATCAGGTTACTTTGGCGCAAATACATCCGTCATTTTGGCAAGTAGTGCTGATGATGAGATTCTTTGCGGAGAAGGCTGGGCTTGAATCATGCTTAGTCACCTCGTCAGGCTGTACCAGCCCTTTCATCATCGAGCCCTGCTAACTTTGCAGTGTTCGTCCACGCCCTTTGTTGTTGATGATGAGGAAGATGGGGATCGAGAGTGGGTCAGTCCATTCGTCCGGGTTCAGACGACTAACATTATCCCGTAGAACTCATGCCATTTCCCGAGGAATGGAATCACTCATGCGAGTGGAGTGTCTCATGCTTTATTAGATTCGCTCGTAACGAAATCTAGTTTAGTACTGTGTTTCCTCCTTTTCTACAGCAACTTCATGGGCGCCGGGCAAAGGTCCCGATTTGCCCAGCTGGGTCTGGAGGTTGGAGACCCATTTGACTTGCGACGAGCTGTGTCCCGGGGCAGATGGAAAGCGAAATACCAAGGTATGTGCGTAAACTACTTTTACCTTAGCCTTCGTATATTTGAGATGATACTTTCCTCTTTTTATGTACTGACCTTGCCGTCGTAGGCGTCGGAAGGTCTCCAATGGCGAGGATGTGCTCCTCCGGAGAGGGGGAGGAGTTGCAGGCTTCTGAGCCAAGGGACGATGGTGATAAACGGGATATGCACTCTCAGTGTGATGGAGCTTTTATCAGGGCTAAACGGGTCCGCATCTTCGAGGAGAAAACATCGCCCGAGCCTGTTGTTCTTCAAGTCTCTGGTTCCGGAGAGGTGGTTTCCTTGAGTGATCATGCTTCGACCGAGGTCGGTTCTTCTAGGGCCGAGGAGGCTAGACCAACAGGAGTGTGCTCGGCCTTCGAGGAAGTCTGTCGGCTTCACTTCGCGGTGCGTTTTGACATAGCCCTTCCGCATCTCGTGTCTTCCCTTCTTTATCGAGTTTTTCTTCTACAGGCCTTTGATAGGCTCAGGTATGAGTTGCTCCGTCATGGGGCTAGGCTTTAGAAAGCTCTGGATGAGGGTAGGTACCTTAGGCTCCTCTACGAGGAAAAGGAGGTTGAGTTGATGCACTTGCGATATGAGGCATTTCGGAGCTCGAATTGCGAGAGCTATTTGATGGAGCAGGTAACCTCCTTAGGGGTGAAGTCGACCGAGTTAGGAATGCTTGTGGTGAACTAAGATCTCAGGTGCAGGCTAAAGCTTTAGAGGAGAAGGGTGCCTTGGCTAAAGTTCCCGCGTTCGAGGCCCAACTCCGCTTGGCTCGTGACAGCGCTTCAGTTCAAGGGGATATGACCGCGAAGCTCGAGTTTGAACTCTCGAAGTTCAGGGCTGAAATAGTCGATGCATGGGCTGAAGCAACGTTGAGTCAAACTAAGGCTGATCAGGAGACGACGATTCATTTGAAGGACACTACTGATGCCCAAGCCGAGTTGAAGCGGGCCCTCGATCGTGAAAAGAGGATCGAGGAATATGTTCGTTGCAGATCCCGAAGAGAGGTACTTGAAGAGATCGGCGATAGGGGTTTCGTTCTCCTAGAAGAGTTGGCTCGAGCGAGGGCGGACGAGCATGATGCTCGGTCATTTCTTGTCGATGCCGCAGAGAGTGAAGATGGGGCTGGTAGGCCGTAGCCTTTTGGAGCAGAGCGTAGATTTTTCCATTTTGCATTTGATATTCGCAGAGCATGTTTATAGATGGAGAACGGACCTTTTGTGTATATAAATAAAAGAAAACCTGAAGATTTTATCTCTTATGTATCCCTTTCTGCTTTGCTTTTGATCGGGCGGGCTAGTTTCGAAGTTGGCAACAATCCTTAGATTCATAACACGGTTCTGGAGCTTGTCAGGTAGGCCTGGAGACTCTTATACGCTTGGTTGACGCGGACTTTAGTGCAAGATGGCGTTGGAGCTCTTACGCTTTGCTCAGCTGTTTTGGGTTGAGTCTCCGAGTCAGGTTTTGACTCAAGCCTTACTTGACCTTAAATCTTTTGTGCCTGCATAGGCAAATGACAATGGCTCTTACGCCTTACCCTTCGGCATTTGTATTTTAACTATTTTGGGTTCAGTCTCCGAAGCGAGTTGCGACTCGAGCTTAATTGACCCTTAAGTTATTTTTTGTTCGTGCATGGGCGGATGATGATAGATCTTACGCCTTTCCCTTGGGCAATTGTATTATAACTATTTTAGGTTCCATCTCTGAGTCGGGATCCGACCTCAAGTTTTACGTCTGCATAGGCTGGTGACAATGGCTCTTACGCCTTGGGTAGAAACGACCTTTTATTATGTGACCCTGAGGCTCTACAGAGCTATCGATGATGGCTATTACATTGTGCCCTTAGGCATGTATAGTTAACTATTTTGGATTTGGTCTCCGAATCGGGTGCCTTCCATCGTTTGGGGTTAATTGCAAAAGAAGCCCTGCGAGCTCGTCGGATCCTCCTTAGGAGGCATGTTGCTCCGCTAAGAACCTTGCTGGCGAGACCCCCTTCGGGGCGGAAGTTCGGTCGAGGGGATGGAGTGAGACGGGTGCCGTTAAGGACTTGGGATCTTTTGGTAGGTTTAACACTTCCGAATGCCCTGGTTGGGTGTCTACATACAGGTTAGTGTAAAATAACGAAGGAGGGAGGTAGATTTACCTTACCGCGGGATGTGCAGCCGATGTTCCGAGGACTGATATGTCCCTGCTGTTTTGGAGCGAGGACTCTAGTACATCTCTCCACTGTGTTTAATCGGTCTTGGCCGAAGACATGGCTTGATTACCCTTTGACTCTTTCGAGAGTGGAGATATTGATACCGGCGATACATTATGTGACGTGTACATTCCCCTTGCCGTGTTCTGCTCCCTGCCGATGATTTTAATTCCATCTCTTGCGGGAGATTTCACCCTTTGGCGAAGGGGGGATGGTACTGCCTTCACGCAGTGCGTACATGGTCGTCTGAATAAGGCGTTTATGCCTTGTGCCTCCTTTGATGATACGGAACTTGGCGTTCCGGATTGCACCAGTCGTGCTGATTGAGAGAATAGTCTCTCTTCACGTCATCTCGATCATCGTGTGGAATCTGCCAAAGATTCGAGAGGCGGCCGTGATTTGGTCTGGCAGTCCGAGCTGCCCTATCATCCTCGGCCCGATGATGTTGATCAAACCACCTGAATTCATGAGCACATGTTTTATTTGAAATGGATTGAATGAGGAAGAAGGTTACTAGTGCGTTGGTGTGAGGCTGAGACACTGTCTTGATGTCCTCTTTGCTGAACGTGAGGGCGTCCTCGGGAATACATCCCCGGATTCGCTTTTCTCTGTGGTGTACGGCCAGTATCTCTCCTTGTTTGGCATCGGTTTCTTTGTCAGGGGCCTACTTGGGTATACTGAGTTATAGGGGGCTCCCGGCTAATCGTCCACGACCCTGATTTGCGACTGGTGCCAAATGAGAGCATCTGACCAGGTCTTGGCTGGATACCCAATCAAGTTCTGTTTCAACTGCCTTGAAATCACCGGGTTTTGCTCGTTTAGACTTTGAGTGAAGGCCTGTACTACCCAGTTAGTTGAGACCGGGGGTAGTTCATTTCATTCCATCTGGGGATGAGGTGCGAATTCTATCAGCATTTCATTCTCCCTTTGCTCAATCTCGGATGCATCGGGCTTTCTCGTCGTTGTTTCGATGGAACCGATGTGTGCCTTCATAAAGGAATCCGCTAGTATGGTAAGTGAGTTTATGGGTTTGGAGCTAGGCTATGATGCTGCATCGTGGCCCCCTTTGAGGACTGAGCCTCTTCAATAAGACTGGCTTGGTCTTATCGTCTCGTGTGTCATTGCCTTTCGCCGCGCATGTATAGGCAGTGATGTGTTCATTGGGATCTGAGGTCTCGTTGTACTTAGGGAGTTCTAGCATTCTGAACTTCATTGGAATGGGTTTTGGGGCCGCCTCCTCGGGGAATGACCTTTGTATGAACTTCTTCGAATCCACACCCTTGAGGATCGAGGGCGCACCTGGGATCTGGTCGACCCTAGAGTTGTAGGTCTTGACCTTTCTGTCGTTGACTGCTATCATTTTCTCGCCTGATTCGATCTATTTGGTGAGATCCTCAAGCATTTTTACTATCGTCGGGTCGGCTATCGACCTGTTATTGCTCGATCTTTCAGGTACTTGTTCGGCTAAGGGAGCTGTTTCTGGCGTTGCTGTGCTGGGAGTCTTCGGACGGCTTTGTAACTAAGCTATAGCCAACTGTTGCGCCTGCAACATTTCAACAATAACGTGAAGACTAACTTCATGTTCTTCTCGGGGTGGGGTTTTTTGGGCTTCCTGTCGGTCGCCATGTTGTATGCTTCTGTTGGTGTATGAGGTTTCGTCGACCTATTGCATGTCTTGTGAACCCGCGCCCGCTGGAATCGGTCCAGGTGCGTTATCAGGGTTCTGCGGTGGCGCGCTAATGACTGGAACAGCCACACCATTTTCTCCATGATTTTCAAGGTAGTCCTTCTCAACTCTGTTTACCGAGCCAGACATTTTGGCCTGAAATCAAAGATCTTGGACAAGAAAAAGCGTGAAAGAAAACTTGCGTTTGCATAATGAAACTAGCAAGAAAATAATCACTATTATTTTTAGCCCCACGGTGGGCGCCAAACCGTTTACCGTGAAAATGGTAACAACAATTAAACTTGTAAATGGGACTCTAAAAATACGTTATATATTTTTATGCTGGTTTGTTAGAGTAGTTGATGCTAGGCGTATGAAGTTTAATGATGAAATACAAGTTAAAACGGGGCAGTAATCAAACCGATGGGCTTGCTACCCGAGCTTCGAACTTGGTCGATGAAAGGCCTCGAAGTCGATATCTGGCTCAGGCTTGAGCTATCAGGGGTAACCGAGAAGAGGATAACAATTAGGATATAATCTAAGAAGGATCTTTATGGCCAATATCAGGTAACAAATGAAGAACAAGTATATAAGGAATAAATGGAAAGAGTAGCCTCGAGCTAGTAAGTTAGAGAGAAAAGAGAGAGAGAGAGAGAGAGAGAGATATTATTGATCTTGTGTAGAATGGTTGGAGCAACGGTGGCCCCTTACAAAGTGGTGAGGACTCCCTTTATATAATAGGGGAATCCTGTGATAGTACAAAGTATATTAATTGTAAAAGTATGGATATGGGACGGCTAGACGCGGCGTCTCGATACAGGCTCTGGGTAAGCCGGCTCAGTCAGACTTAGCCATGTGCCTTGGGAATTTCCCATTTTGCTTCAGCCTCAATCTTTGTTTTCTTTGAGTCGGGCCTCGACGAGCCCGAGGGAGGGAACTCGGTCGCGACTCCACATCCTCGGGGCCTTGAGACATTCTTCTGAAGTGACTTGATAGCAAGAAATTAGGCCCTCTAATTTCGCCGCATACAAAGGTCAAGTATGAAAAGCACAGGTCGAGAAGTTGCTTAAAGGAGATGGTTTAACCGAAGTGGGAGTGACAGATTAGCATATGAATTCTGTGGTAGGATAGCCACTTAACTTGAGAAATATTTAGGGTGATCTGGGAATCCAAATATGGGTTATCTCCTGTGAGCAGGTTAGCGGTTGCGTGATTTTGATGAATTTCTACAAAGAATTCTACCTACTACCCGACAGAAAGTTGAATGTGTGATTGTAGTTGAAAATTCGGTGGGTTCATGAAAAGTCTAACAAGAAACTACAAGAAGTTTGGTGGGTTAATTGTGTGAGATCATGGTAATTGGGAAGGAGGAATCTTGGTGGGTTCCAAGGTTAAGCAATTGTAGCTTCAAGCTAAGTGGGGGAGCCCCACAGTGTATGATTGGATTGTATGGTTGTCTGCTTGTGCGATTTCTGGTTATCGGTGTATAAGTGGGTTATTATGACTAAGGAAAGAAAATATCAGTGGTAATTCGAGCAAATGATTTAAGGAATGTGTGCTATATTTGGCCTTGTCAATTCATGTTCAGGTTTGGGAAGGCTCAGAGTTTAATCTTCTTGTGGATGTGATGTACAAGGAAACGAATTCATATGATTATTTCTTTGAGGGAGGTGTTCATATGCTAGCAGGGCGTTGGAATTTGGTCATATTTGGGACCAGGTCAGAGTGGGTGACTCTCAACAACGATCCTAGTTGGTTCAAGAATTAAAGTGTAGTGCCTAAGGATTTTGGTTCCGTTGTATGGTTAAGGATAAGATTTTTGCAGTGGATTAGGAAAGGGACTTGGAGTGTTCTATATTATCATTGGGTCTGCGGTGCAATATTAGAGGGAAGGGAGAAATAACTTTGGATCCGCGGAAGGTCTTGCAGAATGGGTGTACCAATTGGAGATGCTATTGTGCACTTAAGGATGGTATGAGATGGTTCATGAGTATTGAGACGGTGTGGTCTCGTGATTCGGGTCACTCGGGATAAGTGCGGATTAAGTTCGTTATGTTTTTGAATGAAGCTATTATTATTTCTAAGGAAAGTCAAGAGTAAATTTGAAGAAGTTGGTTCAGTTAGTAATGGTCGAATAAGCATGACTGTAGCAATGATCAGTTCATTCGGTGTGTGAAGTTATACATGTAGTGTGTGGTTGTACACTTGGGCTTGAGCGCCACCACAACTTGGTTGATTTGGGAGGTATTTGATTCGAATGGCTTTGTTGTGTAAATGGATTCCGGAAGGGCTATGGCGGGTTAGATCACGACTTGAGGTTTGTATTTTCTACGGTTTGAGAATTCAGTTCCGTGTTGCATTTATTCTTCTGAAATGAGCTAAGTGAAAGGTTTTCTAGCCAATGAAGTGTTTATTCCATTAGTCGTTCAAGGGTTATGGTGAATATGTGTATTATCGCATAGCGATGTGGGGACTGAAAGTTGAAGGTCAAGGTCAAGGTCTAGGTCATGGCTCAATGTTGATAGATTTCACGAGCTCGGATTAGCAGGGGAAATTCAGATGTTCAAAGTAAGCTGGCATTTTCTTTAGTGTCACCTGATAATGGTGTTTTATGGAAGAGGCTTTGTGTATTGACTTGAGGATTTTTGATTCGCTTTACAGAATTAGAACAATTGCTAGTATGGATGTGCGGACCTTTCTACCTAATACAGAAAGTCGTGGGAGCGTATTCCACGGAGAAATTTGTATAAGTGTGGCATGTTAGTCACTTGACTGTTAAAGATTGAAACAAAGCATGGAGATTATGGTACTATCGATAATATGAGGGTTTATGCCTGAGAGGCATCCTATTCCTTAGGATGTACACCGTGTGAGTTTGTCCCGGATTTGACGGCTGTTCTTGTGTGTCATGGATAGGTCATTATGGATCCTTGAAAGGTTACTAGCCCAGTATGGTATAATCAAAATTGGATTAAAGTCTATTGATGGGTCTAAATGTGGGTGTCTGCTCTATACTAGACCGGATTTGTTCATTCAGCATAGAATTTCTTATGGAGGAATCTTCAGGCGTTGGATGTTATTCCCCTTGTCAACTGTTCCATGTAATACTTTGTTGTGCCATGTGGGTTGTGAGACGGCTTGGTTATTCTCACCTGTATTGTGGTCTCATGTAGGTTGAAGTGTTATATGAGCAAGATGGATCTTGAGATGCAAGTTGTTTACCGCACCTTAGTTGTGCTTGGGTTTTGTAGCGTATGGAGTTATCCATCTCCCTAGGGTTGTATTTTTGTACTTGGTATGCTCGTGGTTGGTATTCAGATATTTCGTATGTATAAGTACTATGGCTTGATGAGTACCTCCTTGTTTATTGTCATGTGTGGATCGGGTGGCATGCTGCCACGGGTACGTTGTTTAGATCAGATTGCATGCCGCAACGGTATCATGTGTGGATCGGGTTGCACGCCGCAACAGTGAGATGTTGAGTACGATTCCCTATATCTATTTTTGTGTAATTTGTTTCTCATTCCATGAGAAGGGCTCATGGTGTTTGATGGCTGTTTTATTCATTACACAAGTTGGATAGTTCTTTTCTAGAGTTCGTTCTTCCTTAGGTGTCATATTCGAGTTATAGCTTGTTGCTGCATTGATGGCATCATGTGGGATTTCAATCAGTATTTGAGGTGGCTTATTGCCAGAGCAACTTGTAATGGGTGAGATGATATTATTGGACCTGGGATCAATATGATAGGAGGTATGAAAAGTATATTAAAGAGAAGGTGTCACTATTCAGTTCAAAATGGATTAATGGTTCTTTTCAGAAGAGGAAACTCCATGAGTTGTTGGTTCGGCAGATAGTTATAAGCTTCTACACATCTTTTTCATCATGGTTGTATTCTGAGAGTTGAAACAGGGCTTATATGTGCTATCAGGTGTATTACGAGCATCAGATTCGTGAAAATGCAGCTATTGTAGTCGAAGGATGTTATTATGGGCAACGGACGTATGTTGTGCATTATGTGGAATCATCATGGGTGCTTGATCATGTGTTGGTTCAGTGTGTGGAGATTGATACGTCATTCATATGATAGAATTAGGTCTCGTGGAGAATTCCGGACGTTGGAATTTGGTTCTAAGGCTTATTGGTTACATAAAAAGAAGAATCTTTAGTCTGGCTCGAGATAATGTGCTCAACTGGGTTGTGGTTGCATGGGTAGGTGCACGAGGTGTTAAACAGTGATTTTAGACAACTCTGGAACAATCCTTAGCATGTTCGAGGACGAACATATGTTTAAGTGGGGGAGAATGTGTCACGACCCAAACTGATGGGCCACGACGGGTGCCTGAGTCCTACCTGTCAAACACCCCTAAGCATGCGTCTAAGAAATGAACATGAATAACATCTGCTACATTACGAAATTAACATACGTGAAGGAAACCTGCCATCAAGGCATATGTACGTATACATGCAGAATATAATGGGCGAGCCAGCAAGGCTGCTATAGACAACCATACAACCAAAATTGAAAGTCGACAAGGCCACATACAACCCAACTAGACATACTATCTACAAACCTCTAATAGAATCATAATTGTACAAAGACGGGACTGAGCCACATCATACCCATATACATACATATATATATATATATATATATATACAAACATATCGTACCAAAATCAAAGCATCTCTGGATCAAGTGGAGCATGCCAACTCTCGCTGATCAGTGATCCTAAGAAGGGGGACCGTCAGCTTGCCTACTTGCACCTGCGGGCATGGAACGCAGGCCCCGTGAAATAGGGCGTCAGTACGAAAAATGTACTGAGTATGTAAGGCATAAAATTAAGTACATAAAAGACATAGATGAAACATGGAATACAGAAGTACCTTTAAATATGAATAACTCTGTAAATTTTGAAACGTTTATAATATCATGCACATGCGTATAAATGTCGTGCCATGCATAGGTATGGGTGTACATAATATCATCAAGCCGCTGAAGGCATCCCATCATATCGTCTCGGCCACTGCGGGCAACATCATCAACATATACTAGCTGATTAGGTGGTGGTGCGTATATAATGTCATAACCTCTTCTCATATCCCATATACATATACATACATATATATACGTATATAACATCGTTTGAATCATATTCCAGTCACTATGGGCAACATCATCATCATATACTAGCTGATCAGGTAGTGGTGCGTATATAACGCCATAACCTCTTCACATATCCCATATACATATACATACATATATACGCGTATATAATGTCGTTTGAATCATATTTCAGCCACTATGGGCAACATCATCATCATCATCATATACTAGCTGATCAGGTGGTGGTGCGTATATAACGGCGTAACCTTTTCCCATATCCCATATACATATATTTACATATATACGCGTATATAACGCCGTTTGAATCATATTTCAGCCACTGTGGGCAACATCATTATCATATACCAACTGATCAGGTGGTGGTGTGTATATAACACCGTAACCTTTTCCCATATCCCATATACATATATTTACATATATACGCGTATATAACGTCGTTTGAATCATATTTTAGCCAATGTGGGCAACATTATCATCATATACCAACTGATCAGGTGATGGTGTGTATATAACGCCATAACCTTTTCCCATATCCCATATAAATATATTTACGTATATACGCGTATATAACGTCATCTAGTCATTGGTCAATGCACATGTATAAATGAGTGAAATGCATGAAAAATACATAATAATCTCGATATTCCTTCCGGATAAATTTTTCCAACTGCATATTATTTTGAGACCCATGAACAGAAGATAATAATAATTCTCATAGGAAATCAAGAATATAGACACCCCTACTATTTCTACGAATAGAGTAATTTATAGAAACTGTGTATTTGCTCGTTTCTTCAGTATAATTTGGACCATGCCAAAAGAAAGAAGGGAGAGCCTTAATATACCTGTTCCCGGAATTATTTGAACGAATCTGCTTTTGCGAAATATGGACGAAATTCTCCTTCGAAGCTCTCGAAATTCAGAAACAGAATTGATAGCTCTTTCAAATTAAAATATTAGCTAAAATTGAATTGATGAACGAATTACTTTCTGATTGAAGCTAGCTTTAGAGTTTTCTCTTTGAACCCAAAGACCAAAATGACTTTTTTTTTAGGAACTACGTTACTCCTTTTTCAAATGAAAAATGGAGACTTTTATATATGATTTCTATTTGGAACTTAAAGGATATTCTGATTCTTTCAAAAATGAACATGGAACAAAGACCTTTTCTAAATTTTGCTTTGTTAATAATTAAGTAACCTATGGCAGCCACCTACTCATAATCAATATGAGTTATTTTTTTAAGTAGTGGCCTTCTGCCACGTTTTCTTGGGTTATTTTATTAATTTTTTTTATCCACTTATTAGTTAATTGGGTAATGTCCTGCTACCCGGTAATTAATCAATTACCCGCATAATTTAAAAATTACCACAATTACTTAAAATTCTATTTATTTTTAAAATACTTTATATATTATACTACCGTGGTCATATGGTACCTTGTATGGTACTAGTTAATAATTATCGGGTATTATCGCTTGACCTGTATTTTATTCCAAATTGACCGCTTTCAACGAAACTCGTTTTCTTTAATCCGTGTACCCCTTTATCCTTCATAACACTTATTTATCGCTTGTTATAATAGCATAAGTATGTTAACGTCAATATGATCTCATCCCCGAGTCGACGTCGGTTAACTAAAAATGAAATTTTAACGTACGAAAACGCGAGATGTAACAAAATGTAATGACCCGACCGGTTGTTTTGAGCTCTAGAGCATCGTTTAGCAGTGTGAAACCTTGATTAGCTTCACTTCATGTATTATGACTTGTACGTGCGGTCGGAATTGAATTCCGGGAAGTTCAGAGTTGATTCGGATGGAAAATTCTAATTTCGAAAACTTAAGGTTGGAAAAATTGACTAAAGGTTTGACTTTTGAGTAACCGTCATTGGAATCAGGATTTTAAGGTTCCAATAGGTTTGTATGATGATTTTGGACTTTGGCGTATGTCCGAATCGGATTTTGGATGATCCGGGAGCATTTCAGTGCTTATTGTGGTAAGTTGGCATTTTGGATGAATTTTATAAGTTTGGGTTGAAGTGAATTTTGATGTTATCGATCTATGTTTGGGACTCCGAGCCTGGAAATAGCTCCTTATGGTGATTCTGGTCTTAGGAGCGCGTCCGGATATGGATTTGGAGGTTTGTAGGTCATTTCGGGGTCATTTGGCGAAAGTTGGAAATTGAAGGTTTTTGAGAAGTTTGACCGGGAGTGGATTTTTTTATATTGGGGTCGGATTTTGATTCTGAAAGTGGGAATAGGTCTGTAATGTCATTTATGACTTGTGTGCAAAATTTGAAGTTATTCTGGATTGATTTGATACGTTTTGGCACAAATTATAGAATTTGAAAATTTCATAACTCATAATTCGATTCGAGGCGCGATTCGCAGTGCTGTTTGATGTGATTTGAGACCTCGATTAAGTTCATATCATATTTTGGGACTTGTTCGTATCATATTATGGAATAGTGGTCGCAATTGCGAATGAACTGTGTCTCACCAGAAACCAGCAAACTCAAACTTCTCTGAAATTATCTGAAACACCCCAAAACTCATCCAAACCTCCCGGACACAAATCATATATGAATTTCAATCATAAAACACGCTACGGACCTGCTCGGGCACTCAAAACACTGAAACGAGGTCGTCTTGACCCAATATTGACCATGGTCAAACTCCAAATTTAATGGAATAAGATCAAAACCAAGTGTAGAATACTTATCCCAATCCTTGTGATGAAAATTGCTCGAAAAATCACCTCAATCCGAGTTCCACATCTCAAAATATGAAGAAAGAACAAAAACCCTCGATTTATAGCTTCTGCCCGCATTTTTGCACATGTGGCACATTAGCCGCTTCTATGGTGTCGCTTCTGCGACATAACCTTCACTTCTGCGGAATCAGCTGAGAACTTGACCCTCGCATCCGCATCTACGCCCAAATCTCCGCTTCTGCGGTCTTCCTCACCCAGCACTCACCTCTCCTCTACGATTCCTTTGTCGATCATACGGCCATCGCAGCTACGCAAAACCAGGCGCAAGTGCGATCACACCAGAACCAACAGCCTTCAGCAATGCACTATGAAATGAAAGTGATCTGAACCTCGTCTGAAACTCTCCTGGGCTACTTGGGACCCCATACAAATAGACCAACAAGTACAATAACATAACACGGACCTACTCGAGGCCTCAAATCATGCATAACAATATCGAAACGATGAATCGCACCTCAAATCAAACTTAAATGAACTTTGAACTTTTAGCTTTCATAACTCATGCTGAAACATAGAAAATCAACCCGAAATGAATCCAAATTTGGCACACCAATCCCAAATGACATAACGAAACTATACCAATTCCCGAAACCACAATCCGAATTCGATATCAAAAATTCCACTCCCGGTCAAACTTTCCAAAAATGCAACTTTTTCGCCATCTCAAGCCCAATTCAACTACGGACCTCCAAATCACAATCTGGACGCTCTCCTAAGTCCAAAATCACCCAACAGAGCTAACGAAGCCATCAAAACTCCAATCTGAGGTCAAATACTAAAAAGTCAAACTTGATCAACTCTTTCAATTTAAAGCTTTCTGCTTGAGAATCATTCTTCCAAATTAATTTCAAATAACCTGAAAATCAAAAGAGACGATTCACATAAGTCATAATACATTACGGAGCTACTCATGCCCTCAAACCACCGAGCAAAGTGAAAATGTGACCGATCGAGTTGTTACATGTACACACTTGACAAAAGAAGCTAAAGAGGAAAGGAACTGGAAAGCAACTAAATTGGCAATTGTTTACACCAAATTTTTCCTTCTCCGAATGATATCTCAAGCCAAGGAAATGGTTGCTTTATATAGTTGTGAGAGCTCCTGTTTTGAAGTCTTTTTTTAATAGATTTATTCACCAGTTGCATATGCCACTTGCATTGTTGTCTTCTAGTTGCTAGACAATGAGTCTAGTTTGAATATTTCTATGTCCACGTGCTGCTCCAACATGCAATTTTGTTTATAATTTGTTGTAGTACAAGAATTCTTCTTTTTCTTATATCAGTGTTGACTCTCGTTCATGAAATTTCCTTAGCATTTTGGATTCTTTCTCTTCTTCTTTTTTTCTTTTCTATTTTTTATGGTACAAAGATGACATTTGCTGCAAAATAAAAAGGATTATTATAAAGTGAAATACTAAAACTCGAATAAACGTCAGTCCTTTTCACTATTATTTTGATGCTATCAAGTCAACAAACAAAGTGATTATACAAAATCTCAAGAAAAGGTTGGAAGCGGCTAAAGATAAATGGTCCGAAGAATTTCTCGGAGTCTTATGAGCGTACCGAACAACAGTCAAATCAAGCACAGGAGAAACTCCTTTTTCTCTTGTGTACGGGGAAGAAGCATTGATCCCGGTGGAAGTATGGAAACTCACCTTAGAGATATTTCCAAGCAGGCAAAGAGCCAAATAATGAAGCAATGTTAGTCAACCTAGAGCTACTTGATGAGCGCAGAGATGTGGCGTATATAAGAATGGCAGCCCAAAAACAGAGAATGGAGCGATATTATAATCAAAGAACCAACCTCCGTTATTTCAAAGTAGGAGATTTGGTCCCGAGGAAAGTAACTCAAAACACCCGGGAGCTCAACGCGAGGAAGCTAGGTCTAACATGGGAAGGTCCCTATCGGGTTTCAGTTGTCACCGAGAAAGGTTCATATGAATTAGAAAATCAAGATGGAGAAAAGTTGTCCAGCAACTGGAACGTGGCACACCTCAAAAGATATTATTGCTGATGAACATCACTTATACTGAAAGTATGTGCTGCACCCTTTTTCCCTTCATTCAGTTTTTGTCCCAATAGGATTTTTCTGGCAGGGTTTTTAACGAGGCAGCAACAGAAATTATACTACGAAGACGGCTTCAAACAGAAGCAGTAAGACCTTTAATAACAAGGCACATGAGCTAAGAGCCACTCTGGGACAGTTAGATAATCTTTGGCTCTATAGCAAACTTTCCACTGGGAAGATAAGTTTGTTGTCGACCAAAGGTTACCCGACCATTCATAAGTGCAAACCACTGGAGGGTTGTTAGATAGTCCTTCGCTTGATAGCATAAATTCCTCATGGGAAGCAAAGTAAGTTACCAAGTTAAGGATTATCTCGCAATTCATTAGTGGGATCCTCGAAGGTGCAAGACTTTCAGTGTTTCAATTCGCTTTCTTCACATTCAAACACTGGGGGGGATGATATAAGAATAAAGCAACAATGACTGCCACGTCGATCGGAGAACAAAAATTGAAAACATAATTGTATCATCAGGACCGGGGACTGCGCGGCCAACCCCATAGAAACAAGTTGTACAAGTTAACCATAAGTGAATGACAATTTCTTTTTTAGCATAACAAATGCTTATGTACCTTTTAAAAATGGAAGGGATAAAATAAAGTCCTTTTATTTCTATCTTATTTCTTGTCTGAACGATGAATTAATTTTGTGATTTGAAAGTTAAACAAGTACTTCAAATGTTAGTGCCGTAATGAACAGGAGACGTCCTTTTCAAGAGCAACGTAAATATAAGAGGTCCCTCTCTTATAAAAACCCTCACGTTAAAGGATTGGTTTTGGAAGAATTTATGCCCGGAATCAAAATGTCTTCAGGGAAAAACACACCCAAAGCCTTACACGGAAAAACGCAAAAAGCAAACTTGCACAAATACTTATGAAAACCTTCACGTTAAAGGGTTCATTTCAGATGAAATTGTGCCCGAAATCCTAATGCTTTTGAAGGAAAAAATACAGCCCAAAGTCGTACATAATCAGACGCAAACAGTGAAATTTGCGCAGAATACTTAAGCAAAAAAGGAATGCAAAAGTTAAAACTTGCAAACGAAAGAACGCGGAAAGATTTGTACAATACTTGAACAAAAAATGTTTTTATAAACGTGCTGAAATGGCACAAGTACAAAAGTGGGGAAAAGAAAGGAAAAGCTAAACCGCTACCTCTTCGGAATCCGGTGGAAGAGAAGTATATGCGCCCTAGGGGAAGTAGAAAGATTCGTCAGTGCCTCAACAGTTTGGCCTTTAACATCATCACCTTACGGTTTCTCTTCAGTTCCCAAAAATTCAGAACCAGAACTAGAAGAACCAGGAGTATCGAGCTCTGCCGAGGGACCTGTCGGGAGTTTGTTATTAGCAGCCAACTCAAGCTCGCGGGCCTTAGAGCTTTAGCATCCTCCAAGGTTTTTCTACTCATGATGTACATGGCGTAAGTTTTCTCAACAATGAGGGAAGCCACATGGAGCTTAAGTTCTTCTTTGAGTTGAGTCACCTTGGAAGAGAGATTTTCTCGGCCAGATCTAATAGACTTGAAGCAAATGTCAAGATCACGGACAATAGAGTTGAAAATTCTATTGTGCTCAAGGGTCTTCTTATACTTCTCCTCCAACTTTACATATTTCATCCCCGCAGTAGCAAGATCTTCAAACTTAGAATTCAAGGCTTCCTCTAAGTTGATCAATCTTTCAGCAAAGGCGGCCTCGCGATCGGATGCATCAAGAATGGCATTTTGCACTTCAACCTATTTAGCCTTAACTTCTTCAAACTGAACCCTCAACAGGGCGATCTCTTGGATAAGGGTTTCCACCTCTTGCTCACTTTTCTGTAAACGAGCCTTCAATAGAACAACCTCAACATTTTTGTTTTCCAATTCCAAAAGGCGAATAACGGCTTGATCCCGTTCAACCAAAAGTGGATCCTGTGCGGAGGTAACTTCTTCCCTCTAGTGAATCAACTTCTGAAGGCCCTTGGAAGCAAGAAAGTTTCCCTACAAAGCAAGAAAGGCAAAACTCAAGATATGTTTAGGCAAAAATAGAAGAAATAGAAAAGGAAGAAAGGAATGTACCGATGTAGCGTTGTACATGGAATTGTTCAACAAACACTCTCCCGAGAGTGCCTGAATCTTTTCCCAATCTTTCTCTCAAGCCAAAGGCTTAAGGTAATTAGCAAGTTCTACCGTTCAAGATAGAAAGTTGCATTCGGCAGAGACCGAAAGAGTAACATTCCCCCTCCTTTATGGATCTTTAGAAAGGACAGCATAATTTTGCCCCAAATTCCCATAAACTGGGGACTGGGGAAGAGGAACATCTTCTTCATGGTTAGGTGCGACCGGTGGAGATGATGTAGTAGTTGTTGATGGAATTGCTGGGGAAGAAGAAGTTGATGGCGATGAAGGACAAGAAGCAGCCACGTCAAATGCAGTGCTAGTTGTTGGATGCTTGCCAACCGAAGATGGCAAGGACTCAGTACTCAATCCAGCAGTACCGTGAACAACATCTGGGGTCCAAAAACGGGAGTTGGCATTTTCTACCAAATCAAACTCCCCCCAAAGTGCCGAGACATCATCCTTGGTTGGTGTAACTAACTCAACAGATTGAGCATTTTGTTGAGTTGATGAGGATCGTCGCCTTCTTTGTAGATAAGCTCCCTCTTTACTAGCTTCTCCATCATCGTCAACCATCATGGTGTCTATGACCCGCCCAGGAGAAGGGCTAGTCATCACAACTTTTGGAGATGACTTGGGGACAATAGTCTTCACCCTCTTATTATTTTCCCTGGCCGCGGAAGAACGCCTTCTTTTTGGTTGTTTGTTCTCCGGCCGGGGACTCCGTAACAAAACACTAGTACCCGAAGCAGGCCTGGAGATACCTATTCGAGTGAGCGCCTCTTGAAGCAGCCTCGCCGCATCAACAGGGTCAGCCAAAACATCTTGCTCGAGGATGACAACTGAGTCCGCGGGTAGACCTGTTTCCAGAGAAAAGATAGAAGGGACCAATCAATTTTCCTTGCATAAAAAGCGGAAACAAGGTGAGTCCAAGTTACCATGATTTTTAGACTTTCACCCCTATTTGAGGGTCAGTTCTTTCTACGTATGGGTTTCAAGCGCAGTGACGTCCAAGATTTTCTGGACCCACTAGTCCAAGCCTTCAACCATAGGTAGAACCCATCGAGTTGTTGAAACGATCGAAGGATGAAGGATTAGTGCAGATATGGAAGAATCCCTGATAAAAGGAATATGAAATATTAAACAAGGAACTTACGAGTGCAGTTCCATGATGCCGAAAAATATGAAGTCGCTTCCAGAATGATATTATTGGTGGCAAATGTAACGAGTCATTCCTTCTACACGCGGTCATTGTCATCATGCTAGATAATAAAGCATGATGGCCGCATTTGCTGAAGTTTATCATTCCCCCTTGAAAGATTTGGGGGAATAGAGATTCATCACATTAGCTAAAGATAGCTCATGTCCCGTTTCTTGGCACAAACGCCGAAGACATGCAATCATCCTCCAAACAGAAGTACTTGTTTGTGCCAAACATACTTGCTAGCGGAGGTAGAACTCCGCAATAATGGAGTCAAGTTCTCCGCCCAAAAATAACACACCCAAAGTAAAGGGATACGTGCAAAAATATGTCAAACCCTCCCTAGGTAGGGTTACTCACTCTGTTAGATCAGGAGCAACAATATCGAAATTGGGACAACGACAATCTTCCTTCACAACAGAAATATTTGAAGGGCGGATAGAAGAAGAGTATCTGCCAACAACCCATGTGCGAGAGAGAGCCGAAGGGAATTTCTCTTCGAAATCTTTTGATGTAACAAGACTTCTAGGAATGATAGAGTCTAACCGTTGGAGGAGCAGCATCCTCGACTTTATTTTTGTTCTTTGAAGAACTGGTATTTTTTGAAGATGAAGCCATTGTATGTTATGAAAGAAGGAAAGCTTTCTCGTTTGAAGAGAGTTGCAGAAAGGTTGAGTAATAGCAAGAAATATTTTACAAAGTTTGGAAAATTATGAAGTATAAAGGGAGAAGGTTGATGCGTATAAGCAAAAATTTTAGCAGCTAAATTCATGACCATGATTACCTCGATAACCGGCAAAAGTTATGTTGAATCGTTGCATAACGCGTGTTCGGGGCATTAAATACGGAGAGACGTGCGTCTAATCAACCTTTAGAAGCCTTCAGAAGGAATCATAGCAATTCCCGCCGAAAGAGTATTTGTACCAACTTTCCGGTAACACAAAGCGATGTCACCGAAAAGCAGGGGGACTATCTGTATAGGGTAAAATATGTTATGCCAGGTGGCTGCTTAAAATAATGACACGTGGAATCGAGGGCAATTATCCCTTTTGATACCGGAAGGAATGACACTCATAAGGATGCAACAATTACTCTTCGCTTGGTAGCATTCAATGGAGAATATTCCACAGCATTAAGTATGCTGCCCGTTACAAGAAATTTGACATTTATATTCACTGTTACATTTTTATCAATGACCCTCATACTTGGCATTAAAAGGCACGATCCTAGGACTTCTTTCCCTAGACCTAGATATAAATAGTAAGCTCTGTTATCATTGTAAAAAGAGGAATTTTCTGGCAAACTAAGACTACAATCTACAAAAAGCTCTATACAATTTTATCTTCTTATTTTCTGTTCTTATCACTGTTGCGCCTAGGGGTGTACATAGGTCGGGTTGGTTCGGATTTTACAATTACCAAACCAAACCAATTGTGTCGGATTATTAAATCTAAAGACCAAACCAAACCAATAAAATTCGGGTTTTTCACTCTCAGTTTTTCTCGGGTTTTCTCGGATTTTCGGGTTATTCGGGTTTTTTCGAGCTTTTTTCCGGTAAAATCTTCGTAGAACAAAACATATCAATTATGCTCTTAATATTTCTTTAGTCCTAGTAAGATACAACTATATAAAGTATTTTCCAAGAAAATAATACAAAATATGAGATATGTCATGGCATTATCCTAAAATATTCAACAATAAAATTATGTAATATAAATATTGCTAATTAAAAAGCCATAATAAAAATAAACATAATCTAAGAGTACTAAGTCATGCTAAAATAAGTAGACTAATAAGGGAGTATTAAATACATGACTAAACGCAAAAGAAAAAATAAAAATAGGTTATACATTTTATCTAAATTATTGCAAAACAAAATATAGATATTAAATACATTCTCGTTCGTAGTATTGAATTAAATGTCTTTTGTTAACATTAGTATTGATTTGATTTTGGTTTGGGCTTTTGTTAGCACTATTTAATTTATTAATGTTAATGGCTATAAAACTTATTGGAACATTCAAAAGTTCTAAGTCTAACCTTGAAATAATACCTCAAAAAATAAAATTATGAAATCTTTTAAGAAATATTTATAAATTACATCATAATAAGTATAATTATATATTGAATATATCAAAAATTTCTATATATGTAATATCGGGTTGGTTTGGTTTCGGTTTGACTTTCTTTAGTTAAAACCAAACCAAATCAATTATGGTCGGGGTTTTTTTCCAACACCAAACCAAATCAAACCAACCCATAGTCGGGGTTTTTTTTCTCGGTTTGACTCGGATTATTGGGTTAGTGCGATTTGTCGGTTTCCTTTGTACATCCCTAGACTTGCGCCCAAATGCTTCATTACCAGAATCTTTATTTATGTTATTTCTTATTCCTATCAAGGCTAAGTGTTATATATTTCTTCAATCATCTTATTATTTCAGGATCAAATTAATTTACTTGTCTAGAAACCACGTATAAATTGAACTGTATTGTTTTTCAGGTAAACAATTTTCGCTCATTTCTACTTGGTACAAAAACAGCAGACGTGAAGATGTCTTGTTATTCATTAGTCTTTTTACGACAAGAATAACATATAGCCTGCATTTAGAGCACTTGTATATGTGGTCTAAGGTCAGCGGCATATTTTTATATATGCTACCATGTTGAAGTTGGAAACTCTAGCCATCAATTGGAAAGCTGTGAGATTTTTAAAGTTTCAAAATCAGAATCTCTTCTAATAAAATATCAAAACAACTTTAGTAAAAAAACAATTTTTATTGGTTTACCCATCATGTGAAACTTGGATAGTATCCCACTTTATCAAATACCAACAAAAAAATGTACAGAAAATTGTGCATATTTTACATTATAAATCTAGATAACTCTCAGTGAGCACCACTATCCCCCCCCCACCCCACCCTTTCCAAACCCCCAAAGTAAGTCACTCTTACTTTGCTACACAGAAGTATGTCAATTGCTATCCCAAGAGTTTTTCTTGCTCTACTGCTTTTGATGTTTATTACAAAAAATTCAGGTAAACTCCAATTTATTTGCATTCAGAAGATTAAGTTTTAGATTTAGTATCCTTTGATAATCTCATTTTGTTTTCTTAAGTGTGTATCGGTCAAGTTGTCTTCGTGTGACCTATAGGTCATAAGTTCGAGCCGTGGAATCAGCCACTGATGCTTGCGTCAGGATAGGCAGCCTACATTACAACCTTTGGGTACGGCCCTTCCGCCGATCATGCGTGAACGCGGGATACTTTGTGTACCGGGCTGCCCTAAGTTGAGGGTTTATCGGAAACAACCCTCTCTATCTCACCTGTGATATCACACTGGGCATGCTATTGTTTGCTATTGTTGTTAGTCTCACTTTATTTTCGCCTTTTCTTTTGGTGTTCTCAAATATGGATGCAATAGTGAATGGGCAGCTAGAAGAATGGTGTGTAGCAGATGAGCAAACACCAGACAATGAGTTGCAGGTGGCATTAGATTGGGCATGTGGAAAAGGGGGTGCAGATTGTAGCAGGATTCAAAAGGACAAAGTTTGCTATTACCCGAACACTGTAAAAGACCATGCTTCTTATGCCTTTAATAATTACTTTCAGAAGTATAAGAAGAAAGGTGGAAGTTGTTTCTTCAATAATGCTGCCATGATTACTCAAGTTGATCCTAGTAAGTATCTTAGTCCTTATTCTGTTTTCATTCCTTTTCTGCAAACCTATACAATATGCATAGCATCTTTTGCAGAGTTGCCTCTATAAATTTAAAACAGTATATCTAAGAGGAATGCTTAGTTCAGTATCCAAATGCACCAATGACATATAGAATAAAGTGAAAAAACAGAACCTAAAAGGAAACACCTATCTTGTGTCCAAAGGAATGTCTAGGTCATGCTATCACATGAAAGTGTATCCAAAAGAAGAAAAGTCGGGAACCTTAGTAGCTTAGTTGGTTTGTCATATGAGCTTTCACCTTGTTGGCGAGTAGTTCGTTTCTCCGCCTTCTAATCTCCTCTCCCATTTCCCCTTCCCCTGTGTATAAAAGGTAGCCCGATACACTAAGCTCCTGTTATGTGCGGGGTCCCGAGAAGGGCCGGACCATAAGGGTCTATTGTATGCAGTTTTACTCTGTATTTATGCAAGACGTTGTTTCCCCTATGTATAATTAAAGAAAATAAACCAAAAAAAAAAAAGGACTCCAAGTCTCCAACCATGTTGAAGTATAAAGAGAAAAAGAGAACATGAGCCCATGTGAAACCCTTTAAGCTAAGCTCAGCATGGATCTGTATCATCTTATATACTGTCATGTGCTATTAGGTAACTTTACTTTTATTAGTAATTGCTTTTTCTTTTTATTTTTTTGACTAATTCTATACTTGGTATAAAACCACATCAGCTAACTTTTACATTATGTTTGGTTACAGGTTATAATTCTTGCCACTACGGGTACATGCCCTAGTGCTTATTGCTTTTCAATCTGTTAATGCCAAGTTTAGGTTTCATCATTTAAGCCAAGAAAGATAGTCCAGGACATTAAACAACTGACTATGTTCTGGATTTGAGTAATTGGAATTCAATATGTTGTAGCCATTTTTGCAACTGAAAGTTTGAGATATCAGCTGCTTGTCATGCAATAGTGACATGCATTAATTTATCTATATTTTGTGCTTCTTTACTCATACAATGCAATTTCAGCTTGTCCTTGTAAACAAACTAAAATTCATATTAAAAAAAATACGAGTTAAATGAACTCAACTGTCATACCTCGGCTTAATTGACCAGGGTGACTCCACTTGCTATACAGATAAAACTCAGGCTCATGCACCATTGTAAATCAATATCAAAGCTCAAAATTATTGTTAACTTCGTATTCAAATCAATTTTGGCACGTATACATGAGGAGAGAATAGTCTATATGAAGCATACAGTATATTGAACTTAACATCTGTCTTACACATTCAAGAACTGTCAAATGATGCTTACAGGAAATTTCCACCAGTTTCATTCCTATTTACCGAAAGTGAAACAGGGAAGTGTCACGAGCAAGTCTGATTCACCAAGCACTCATTAAATCTGCAGTATCAATCAAGTTTAGCAACTTCAAGTTCGATGTGGAAAGTCTGGACATTCATTCTCCTAAAACAATAAACTTGCCCAAGCAGCAATAAATGCAAAGCCACCGAAGGGAGCTAAGGTTGAGTATTTCCTGTCTTCCAGAAGTGCAACTGCATAGCACCTGCAGACCAACCAGCATTTTAGTTTTGACCACCAAATGTTGAAAGTTTGTTTAAGATCACATATGATCTAAATACCTCATACACAAGTAAATACATACTACAATATTTCAACATTCAAGTACCAAAAAAATAAATCTCATGAATAAAAATGGTGGATATGATCATTCAGGCACCATCAGTAGACGATGAACATTATGTTTTCATGTACATTTCTACAAACCAAGTATTGCTAATTAACAGCAAACACCAAAGGGTGCCAATTATGAGAGATCATTCAATCAACTATTCCTTAAACTCCAAACTAGTTGTGTTTGCTATTAGATGGGAGACAGAAAAATAGAACAAAAACGAACTAATTATAGAAATATCTCCCTCTATCTATAAGGTTCACAAATTATTTGATGTCTCTTTGTATATGTTGTACTGAAGGAGGATGACTCAATGATTATTCGTTCGTCGGAACCAAAAGTAAAAAATTAATCCTTTGTATTCATACGGGCAGAGTTCATTCTGAAACTAAATAATTTTTCTTTTAAAACAAATTTTCTTTGAGACTAGAAATCTCTAAACCTCACACTTATCATACACGGGCATACAATCTCTCCTAAATAAGAAGATTCTAACTAAGATAATTATACTCTATCATTCCGTCTTCTATGACATTATTGTTACCATTTAGAGTCATATAAGTTTTCCTTTGACCAAGATTTGCTTAAACATTTTCAGAATACTTTAAATTTTTTAAAACTATGATCTATGATCTAATATTTCTTACTATATAGTTTTGAATTTTTTTCTTAAAACTCCATACCTTGTCCGAATTTAACCAGAGATTAGACAATTTGACTTTCATATGCCAAACCACCCTTCATTTGGTTAGGCGAGAGTACTTCAATTTGCATAACACTGCAAATTTCAGGGTGAATTTATTTAACTAGACATACACTCTATTTAATGTCAATCATCTTACAAATTCAGGGGAGCCTTGGCGTAACTAGTAAAATTGTTGTCATGTGACCAGGTAGCCTCTTACAGAAATGCAGAGTAAGGCTGCGTACAATAGACCCTTGTGATAGCGGGAGCTTACTGCACCGGGCTGCTATCTTACAAATTCGCATATAGATTTATTCACAGAGACTCTCACCGAGATAAAACCTAGAAAAAGATCCTTTTGGCATTCATATTGTAGAAGTTGGACAATGTGACAAAATCAAACCACTGAACTAGAAGTACTTACGTTCCAGAGAAAGCGATAATTCCACCAGTTAGCAGTCCTCCAAACTACAACCAAAAAAGGAAAGAGGGAAAAAAGCCCAGATTATATCCATAACCCAGCAAAGTTGAAGGCTTTAAATAGGTCACAAAGATAAATATACAGTTAGGGAACTCACAATGTTTGGATGTTTAGTGATAGGAGCAGAAACAAGGGCAGCAGTGTGAACCAAATGGTACAGTGATGCAGTATGCCACACCTTTAATTACCAATTGCAACAAAATAATCCAAAAATTAGAACTTTTTTTTTCTTTCTGATTACTCTTTACCCTACACTAAATGATGGAAAAAAGAATTTTCACCCAAAAAAATTGGGAAAAAAGAGAGTAAAAGAAAACAAGAACCTCTTTGTAAGTGGGATTTTTGGGCTTGAATACATGAGCTCCATAAGTTCCTAACCCAAGAGCAGCTACACCTGTTACCAAAGTTAAAGATTCGTTAAACCCAGAAAGGATTTTTCAAAAACAAATGGAATTGATATGGTGGAGTATCCAAAAAGAAGTAATTTACCAGAAATAGCAGCAACTTTGTGCCAGATTTGAGGATTCATTTTTGTTTTTCTTTTTTTTTGTCACACCAACTGGTTTTGATCTTCTCAAGTTTGGTAGTCGTAGCATAAAGTCGTTGCCTCTATTGATTCCTTAATTCACATACCACATCACAAGCCCCATTTTTACGAAGGTGTAACCTTTACAGGTAATCAGCAGTAAAATAAACCTATTTGACTATTTTCTAAATAAGTAATTGTAAGAAAAAAATTATAGTACCTGTTATAAATATTTATATTATGGATGTTCATTTAGTACTCCGTTGTAAATAATCTTCCTGAAGAAGCTTATCCATATGGGACTCTACCGTAAATATGTTTATCTATTTAGTACTCTATTGGAAATAAGCTTCCTGAAAAAACTTATCACTTCGGTACCCGGTTATGGATAAACATTACCCTAGGTAGAAGATTATCCATACCGGGTATAATAAGCTTATCCATTCAGTACTCCGTTATGGATAAACATTGCTCTCAGTAGAAGATTATCCATATCTGGTATAGTAGCAGCTTACACAGCAGCTTGCAGTAGCAGCTTACACAGCAACTTGCAGTAGCAGCTTACACAGCAGCTTGTAGTAGCAGCTTACACAGCAGCTTGCGTAGCAGCTTACACAACAGCTTCCTTTCTTCTATAAATAGAAGAGATTTCAGTTCATTATATACATCAGTTTGAATTCGAATAATATATCAGTTTCTCTCTATACTTGTCTTTACTTTATAGTCTTTATTTTATAACACGTTATCAGCATGAGACTCTGCCATCTCGAGCAAATATTTTGAAAGTATCTGAGGTAAGAACTTTCTTTTCCTAAATAATGTCAAATCTTTCTAAACTTGAATTTGTTGCCCTAGATATATCGGGCAAAAGCTACATGTCTTGGGTGCTTGATGCTGAAATTTATCTTGATGCGATGGGTCTGGCAGACACCATCAAAGACAAAAATCAGGCATCAAACCAAGACCGTGCCAAAGCAATGATATTCTTACGCCATCACCTTGATGAGGGCCTGAAAATGGAATATCTTACTGTTAAAGATCCAGTCATACTGTGGAATAATTTGAAAGATAGATATGACCACCTGAAGATGGTCGTTCTTCCACAGGCACGATATGATTGGACTCATCTAAGGCTACAAGATTTTAAATCTATCAGTGAGTATAATTCTGCTATGTTCAGAATTATTTCCCAATTGAAGTTATGTGGTGATAATATTACTGATCATGATATGTTGGAGAAAACTTTCACCACTTTTCATGCCTCGAATATGCTCCTGCAGCAGCAATATCGAGAGATGGGATTTAAAAAGTATTCTGAACTTATCTCACATCTTCTTATAGCCGAGCAACATAATGGGCTATTAATGAAAAATCATGAAAGCCGGCCTACTGGTTCTTGTCCATTTTCTGAAGTGAATGAGACGAACTTCCACCAGGCTAAACGTGGAAAAGATCGTGGCCCCAGTCGTGGTCATGGTCGTAGTCGGGAAAGAAACTCTAATCATGGTAATAACAATGCACCAAAGAACACTCCTCACCACCAGCAGTGGAAAAGGAAGGAACAAAAGTATGAAGCGGTGCAAGCACCAAATGCAGAAAATGCATGCTATAGATGTGGAGAAAAAGGGCACTGGTCACGTACCTGTCGTACGCCAAAGCACCTGGTTGAGCTTTATCAAGCCTCCCTAAAGAAGACAGAGAAAAATGCTGAAGCAAATTTTATTTCTGAAGATAATTTAGACTTCATGCATTTGGATGTAACTGATTACCTTGCACTCCCAGAAGGAGAAACAAGTCATGTAATCGGTGGTGAATCTGTAGAAATGTAAATATTTTAATTTTTGTTATTTGTAATAGATAGTATGGTTATGTAATTGTTGTACATAAAGAAAAATTATGATTTGATAATGATGTTTACTATAATATATCTTGTTTATGTCATTTTGAAGAATATGGATAACATTATTAGATCAACTTAAACTCTAGCAGAGTTTGCAAGAAATATACAACCACAAGAAGTGGTTATATTTCGTATATCTCATTGTAATTATATTTTGTTAACTACCAGAAGTGGTATATGCCTATGATCACCAGAAGTGATAATTTAGGCTTTCTATGGTTACAATTGAAGATAAGCTACATAAATATTCTCTATATTAAATGCACGCCTCGATTTGCTCCTGAAGTAGTAAATATTTTAAAAGAGGTTGAGGCATCACAATTTGATGTGATTAATGCGCATTCAGATAATTATGTTCGATTTCCTGAAGGATGAGAACTTTTGATAATATTAATCCATTCCCTGAAGTGAATGTGACAATACTAATAAGTCGGGTAAATATGAACGCGCTCTTGATGTGAATACATTACAATTCACCTCCAGAAGAGTTAATATAATTGAGAGAATATATACTCAATATTTCGTATTTTAAATTTGCTCCTGAAGAAGTAACACAATTGAAATTGCCTCCTGAAGTGGAAAAATATTATGAAGAGGAGTTTTCGTGTGCTTAAACAATTGTTTTACATTGTTTATTTGATTGTGATTTTCTCTCATGACACCAGCAGTGTCTGAGCAATATTTGATAGTACAAAATGTATCAACAACTCCTGAAGAGCTAAATGTTTGCCTAAAGAATACATGACACCAGTAGTGCCAGATAAATATTAGATTGTGGATAATAAATGAAGGCTCTCGAAGAGCTTATATACAAATATGTCATTCATATTATATGATTATGGTCAAAACATATGTTGTAGTAAACCTGAAGTTTACTAATACAAATGGCTATCATATTGAGACTACAAATGATTGGAAGATTGATAATCTTCATGTTTCCACAATCATAGGGGGTAAAATAATATGTATGTGAGAAGTTACCCGTCTTATTCTTTAATTTGTACTATATCATGTATCACAGTAAACCAGAAGTTTACTAAAGCAAAAGTTTATGCCATAGTAAACCAGAAGTTTACTAAGAGATAGCACATGACATGATAAACTTGAAGTTTTCATTTGCCATTTTTAAATGAGCTATTTGAGAATTCAGATAAGCATATACTAAAGAACTAGAAGATTCTTCAGGAATTCTCATGTGTTGCTTGTTCTCATAATGAATTGATTATACCAGCTAAAGTTGGGACTAAGACCCCTGATTCTGAAATATATAAAAGGTGAATATGGGCCCGTTCACCTATCATGTGAACCACTTATAGGTGCATATATGAGATGGTTACATGTGTAATTATTGTCAACCTGCAGTTTGGCATTTGGAATTGTTTTTCTCGATTAAGAGCATAATTTTCAGATTATGAAATCAAGACAGTTCATCTTGATAATGCTGGTTTATATCTAAGCTGGTTTAGCATTGAATACCTCCTATTAATGGCTAAACCATTGCTTATGAGAACAAAGCTTCATGTGTTGGTCTAAGATTTTCTAAATTGCATATAGCAGCACTTGTATGCATCAGATCAACAATATATGATAAGTCCTCCCTTCACAATTGGTTTAGGATCAGAAACCAAATATTTTTACTATCTTTTGTTGTGTGGTATATGATTAATTTCTCTACCATAATACACAAAGATATGTTTCCCAAAGATGATTGGGGATATATGTTAGTTTTTCTAACATTTGGGGGATGGAATAAACAGTTGAAAAATATGCTATATGAATCGAATTATCATGATCCTCACTTAGAAGATAATTCAAGTCGAATGCCAGAAGCATTTGCTGATCCAAAATTAAATATCATATTTCAGCTGCAAATGCTCCTATTAAAATTAAAGTCCCTGAAGGATAGAGTTTACTGTACGCATGAAGCGTGGTAGACCAATCGGTTCCAAAGGTAACAATCCTTGAAAAATAGTAGGAGCTAATGATCAAAATGAGGAGGAAATAAGCTCTAGAAGAGCCCACGACATAACATTTCATGAAACTCCCGAAAAAGTTCAGGTACCTGAAAATAAAGAAAGTGATGAGATCTCCACAAGTTATGTCACTTCGGAACTGACACAAAATGATCGTCGACGATATATTTAATACAATATAGTGCACAATATTATAAAAAATTGTGAGGGTCGGACTAGCAGTCCAGACACTTGAAGATGTCATATCATTTAGATATAAGTCTTAACTTATATGACTTATTTGGCTAAATCTATATGAAGATCCTTGAAGGATTGAAAATGCCCGAAGCATATAATTCAAAGTCTTGAGAAATGTACTCGATCAAATTATAAAGATCTTTGTACGGTTTAAAGCAATCTGTGCGCGTGTGGTATAATCGCCTCAGTAAATATTTGCTGAAAGAAAGTTACATAAATTATGTTATTTGTCCATGTATTTTTATAAAGAAAATGTCATCAAAATTTGTTACACTTGCTGTTTATGTTGGTGACATAAATCTTATTGGAACTCCGGAAGAGCTCCAAGAGGGTCTTAAAAATACTTTTACATGGACAAAGTGTACCCATTAAGTACACCAATGAATATTCAATCACTTGAAGTGAATAAGGATCCGTTCCAACCTCTAGAAGAGGATGAGGAGCTCCTTGGTCCTGAAATACTCTATCTCGGTGTAGATGGTGCACTTATTTATCTTGCTAATGCTAACAAAAGTGGTGCAGATCGTATTGGTAATGCAGATGCAGGTTATTTATCTGATACCCATAAAGCTCGATTTCAAACCGGCAAGCAGGGAGTGCATATGATTGAGATCAGTGATTCATTCGAGAAACATGTGGGTTGGAATGTGATAAAAGACCCACAATATTATACGGAGACAATGTTTCATGCATAGCACTATTAAAGGGAGGATTTATAAAAGGAGATAGAACGAAGAACATTTCACCAGAATTATTCTACATACACGATCTTCAGAAAAGTGGTGACATTGATGTGCAACAAATCCGTTCAAGTGATAATCCAGCAGATTTATTCACTAAATCTTTGCCAACTTCAACTTTTGAGAAGATGGTATACAAGATTGGAATGCGGAGACTCAAATATTTGAAACAAGGTTTTCATCAGGGGGAGTAAAATACGCGATGCACTCTTTTTCCCTTACTAAGGTTTTTTCCCATGGGGTTTTCCTTATAAGGTTTTTAATGAGGCACCTAGCAATGCGTATTATAAATATGTGTACTCTTTTTCCTTCACTAGGATTTTTTCCCACGTGGTTTTTTCTAGTAAGGTTTTAATTAGACACATTATCTTTTAATGAACATCCAAGGGGGATTGTTATAAATATATTATATTATGGATGTTCATTTAGTATTCCGTTGTAAATAATCTTCCTGAAGAAGCTTATCCATATGGGACTCCACCGTAAATATGTTTATCTATTTAGTACTCTATTGGAAATAAGCTTCCTAGAAGAAGCTTATCACTTCGGTACCCGGTTATGGATAAACATTACCCTAGGTAGAAGATTATCCATACCGGGTATAATAAGCTTATCCATTCAGTACTCCGTTATGGATAAACATTGCTCTCAGTAGAAGATTATCCATATCTGGTATAGTAGCAGCTTACACAGTAGCTTGCAGTAGCAGCTTACACAGCAACTTGCAGTAGCAGCTTACACAGCAGCTTGTAGTAGCAACTTACACAGCAGCTTGCGTAGCAGCTTACACAACAGCTTCCTTTCTTCTATAAATAGAAGAGATTTCAGTTCATTATATACATCAGTTTGAATTCGAATAATATATCAGTTTCTCTCTATACTTGTCTTTACTTTATAGTCTTTATTTTATAACAGTACCATCTTTGTTTTTCCGAATTATTAGAGATGTGCCATTATATTTGGGCAAGCGCACACATAGTTTTAGATACTATTTAGAGATTAGCCACTATTTACTTATTTTGTCCTGAAATTTTAAACCAAAATCTTAACTTCACGACAATTCAAAACATTTATATCCCAAAAATTTGAACTAAAAAATTAAAATTCAAGTTGCATTTGCTAATTCTTAAAGTGGCTGTCTGGTGTCATTTCTACCATTATATATTTCGAGTTGGGTTATAGGGGAAATTTCTTTCATTTTTTTGGGAAATATTCTCCTATTTGGAGCATTGAACTCTGGGCCTATTCGTAACTTGATGGCAAAGTAGAGGGTATTTGTTCAAAAGGAGATTTTGTTTATGGTTACAAGTTAATATTATGTTTTTCTTTAAAATCCTTTGTCAATCCTTTATCGCATCCCTCATTTTGGCGTAAGCTTGTGTGGTTCCATTTTCAAAATACTCCAGTTATTAAATGGCATAAATCATGTAAAAAATAAAAATAGGAGCGGTGCGTTATCCTTCCTTTTCTTTAGTTTATTCTCAGACAAAAAACAAGCATTGGCATTTTATGGTTTTAAGAACGTATATTTTATATCCTTGTACTACATAACATAGGGTATGAGCTTCTTTTGTAGTTTTAGAAACATGCTTTTGCCCCATAAACCAATCACAGGATAGAATTGAAGTTTAAATTATAGCAGTTGCGTATTTCAAGGAAATGACTGATGCTTATAGCACTGCAGTTCCTGAAAGGTAGCACATCAAGCAAATGCATCAACAATATGTTCCTCTGGTAACTAAAATAGGACATAATAAACAGCTACAGAAGAAGAAGAATTACCATTACATGTCGATAATCAGACCTATAGCCCACCTAAAACAATGGAGGCATGTGTTAAGGATCGCTTTGATCCTGCGAGCTATCTAATATTTTGAGAATCACTCTTCGCTGTGTTTAAATCTATACATTTTGAATCCCAATACTGTTAGAATGATTAATGAAAAGGACCGATGATCTTTATTATCTCTTTCCCTTGGCCTTTCCTTCACTTATACTTCCATTACAGCCCGAAGATGCTCACCTGGTCAGAGAAATTTTCCATTATGGTTGGTTCTTCGCAAGTATGAACTTCCTTCACAGATTGAGGAAGCTCAGTGGAAAGCCTGAACAGGTTTTCTGGTTCATGTGAGATATCTTGAATCTGCAAACCACATCTAGTGCTGTGGAGCTCGTCAGAAACACCAGCGTACTCTGGTTGTCTAAGCTTTTCTTCAATCAACATTTTGGTTTCAGCCTGAGATGTCTCATTCAGATCAAATCTCACTGAGCTTTCAACTTCACGAGGTATTTCTTCCTCCACGTCATTTACTCGCTGAAGCAAATCGTCCGGAGTTGCAGCAGGGTCAAGATCCCAGCACCCCTCAGGCAAGTTCATTCCTTCACCTTTCAGTAAGCAAGATGGCACCTGATGTGAAAATCGTAACATCTCTCTTCTTCGAATCAATCGAATGGCATCCTTGTTTGTGTTTCTACGGTATACTGTCTTGAACCCATCTAATTTAATCAAAGGAGTAACACAGACACCAAGCTCTTCGGAATAATCATCAAGAACCTCAACCATTTCATACTGGTGCCTTACTTCAGCTGGGGTTGTTCTGTCCCAATCCGGTGACCAATTTCGGTATACAGCCCAAACGTCTCCACTTTTTGGGTAGATTCTAACACAACCACCCCTTCCAGCTTTCTCCCTACTTAGCAGGTGAGAAAATATGTTCACATGCTCAACAATTTCAGAGTTAAAGGCCCTAAAATTTCCACACGACTTGGTAAAGCCAGAATCCAACCAATTTACCAGCCCAAATTCGCTATCTGATTTCGAACTTAAGTAGCTGATATGAACTTTGAATGGTTTCACAGAGATGATTTCGCGGATCAAACAATACAAGCGAGGCATACCATCTTCCTCGTCATATAAAGCCCATATCTGCTTAGGTTTGAAGCAATCCTCTGATCTATCCTTGTCAAAATCATGAAAGTCAGAATCTGGGACTATTATTGTCATTGACCCAGTTTTCCTCAGTTCTGACTGATGAACAGCATTTTCCTGTGCGACCATTTTAGGTCTTTCACTTGATTCACCAAACTCAGCATCCGCCTTTCTCTTCTTCTGGGACTCTGCAACAGCAACTTCTGAAGCCAACTTGATCTCTTCCAGTTTTTTGCGGATTTCTGCTCTTGCCTTGTCAATTAGTAACCGTCTTGCATCAAATGCAGGAGCAGCTGAAAATCTTCTTATAGAAGCTTCAGTGGGAGTAGGAAGCTTAGCATTTTGTTTCAAATTTCCGCACCCATTTCCATCAGCCATTTTAACTTCTCCAGCAGTTTTTAGAGCCACTTCACCATTACTATAGCCGCATGTACCTTCAAGATCAATTTTTATCTTCTTAGCAGGTCTACCAGGCCTGCGGGGTATTTGTTCATTGCACACAGAATACCCGTTAAGAACCACGTTGCTCACCACCTTTTTCATATCTTGCTTCCCCCTGCCTCTTCTTCTGGTGATTTTCCTACCTGCCTGGTTCGAAAAACTGACAGTTGTGGATCGATTGGGATCTAAAACAGCAGCGGAATTTCCAGGGCTGGAGCTCCATTGAAAGGACAAATTAGAGACATGCTCAGAACCATGTCCAGAATGATGTCCTGATACCCCAGTATTTGCAGGATAAACAGATGTCGTTGGGACATATGTAACCCCGCAACCATGGCTTCCATATTCATTAGACCAAGAGCTATAGGGATAGGAACCATTAACTGGGGCTAAACCTGTTTCCACAGCTATGAAAACACCACGGCAATTCTTACAGGACAGTCTTTTGTTCAGGTACTTCCTAAGATATTCATACTGAACGTGACAAGAGGTACAAACCGTCCAAAATGTATCAAGCCTGTTATGAGAAACTGAAGAATTGGAGTAACTGTCATAGCTTCCAACACCAGAGGCATGCAGGGTAAACAAACTTCTCCTGTGATCGTAAGAGCTTCTTTTGGCACCATCGGACAACACTGTCCATGCTTCAGAGACAAGTCTAAATGCAACATCAGCTCCAACACTTTTGTTCTTATCCGGATGGAGCAACACAGCCATCTTCTTATACTGTTTCTTCAGCTTAGACTTGTCCGCAGAGGGATCTAAACCCAGTATTGCATAGAAATCAAATTCTCCATTAACCTTCGTCTCTGCAGCACTATGCACTCCAAATGTTGCTACCATTTGCGATATTCCTTCCAAATGGGGGTACATCACCTGAGCTTTTAAAGCATAATGTTTTGCACCCACAAAGTCTTTCTCCACAAATCTCCTTTCAGCATTTGCTTTAGCTTTTAGTGCTTCCTCCATGGTCAGTTCCATCTAAAAGCAAGAATTTCAGCTCAATTTCCCTACGAAATTTCTCAGAAGCTCAAAGAATTTTACAACCGAAATCCATTTCGTGGAGAAAACATGCTTACAGGGCCTGCAATTAAACAAGAAGTACTTTAATATACAATTATTTCTACCTTTAAAAATGATCCACTAATCGACCTTTAACAGTACTCAACATTTCAGTAATATCCTAACTTTCAAAGAATGACTCACAAAACCAACAAATCTTAACCCATCAACCATTATATGGGAAAACGTAAAACCAGATACGAACATTATAGGTTCAAGTTCGGAATTCTACCACAGCCTATTTGATTTACTGAGTTCAAACTCTATTACTTATTTAGTGGATTTTGTTAACACAAATACACAGGGTTCGAGCAAAGGCAAATGCAGCATATTAACGCTGGGTTCATTCATTTGTACCCAGTACTTTCAGCATGGAGTATAAATTTATGTGTAAAAAATTCACTAAAATTGTAACAAATAGTAGGTCTAAACTCATAAAAATAGATTCAATGCTAAGAACATTAAAGGTTGAACGTGTAGAGTTCAAATTCGGGATCCGCCTCAAGGTTCGAGCCAAAGCTATTCGGATGAACCCGTAAATTCTTAACTACAGATCTGAATCTATATTCAAACATACTCCTTACTTCATGCTAGAAAGAACAACAGCTCAAGTAAACCAATTGAGTCGGTCAAAATCAAGAGCATCGACTCCTTCAGCATGTTCAGTTTCAAGTAAAAAATTGTGACTAATTTTGACTAATTTTTGACTAATTTCGTGAGATCTAAACTAGAAACAACACAACAAGATAAAAAAAAAAATCATCAAAAGCAACAGATCATTTTAGCACAAAACTTAGCTGAAGCAAATGATATAAAAATAAGATAAGAATTAAGGTGAACTTACGGAGACAAAACTCAGACTGATATATGAAGTGAAGCAGCCGTAGATCAGCAAAAAAGCTGTGGATCCCAAAATTCGAAGCAGATCTTGACCAAGTCAAAATCACTAATGTGAAATGACAAACTCAAAAAACAAGTACGGAATTAAACTTTTACAAAAATTAAGGTTCAAAACGATTTATAAGAAAATGAGTGAGTTTTTTGAGTAGAAGATTGTGGCGGCTGACGGCGGCGTAACGGCGGAAGATACTGCCGGAAACACCAAAGAGTAGAAGAGGGTTTTTTTATTTTTACTTACTATTGCAACTAAACTGCAACAATACTGTGGGTTGTAGTTAAAAAATTAAAATATAAATAGTAGTACTACTTATAATTTGATAATGAAATGATTACTGAGTAAAAGTTTAGGAGCAGTTAATATTTCTAAAAAGTTAATAGTTTCTACTTTTATTAAAAATGTCAAATTGTTTTAACTTATTTTTAACTACAGTATAAAATTGGTACTTAATTATTATATTTTTTTTTATGTACTATAAGATATTAGGATTTGATCACACATTAAAAAAAAAGTCAACTTTGTACCTTGAATCTAATCATTTTTTTAAATCTGAATTTTATATAAAATTATGTATACATATTAATTTTTGTACTTTGAATATAGTCATTCTTTTGAAAAATAATATCTGTAAAAGGAATTAACCTTGTCCATAGGCATTGGGTTTTTGATTCTTATGTCCCAAATCGAATTTTTCTTGTTCAAAAATTTAAAATTTTATTTATAACAATATTTTTTAGTTGGAAAAATAAAGATGGAAAATTATTTTTCTTGGGGTGACCTAAACTAAAATGTTTGGTTAAGATAGTGGAAAACTTATTATATAAAGGATTCACAAATTATCTGCCACGTGGCCTCACCTTATTTGCTCTTTTAGTTCAAATGTATAGCAAATATAATTATTTGTAGTATTAAACTTACTTGTACGCAATTATTTGAGAAAAATGCATCTTTTATATTTTCTTCTCTTTAATTATTGATTCCCATGACTCAAAAAGGAGTTTTGTAGAGTAAAAGTAGAGATTCCAAGAGAGGGAAAGAGGCATTGAATACTTTTATTGTTTGTCACACTTTAATTGGAATAATATCTTTCCTTTCTATTTTTCTTCTTCCCTTTTATTTACAATGCATATGCTTGCAATGGAATAAAAGACAAAACTCAATTACAAATGCATCTAGTACCCTTTTGGTCGAGGCTTCCTCGGACCTTACATAAATGCAGAATATTTTATGTATTCGATTACCCTTTTAATAGATGTAAAGAGCAACTTCTAACTCACACAAACATAGATTAGGAAGAAAAGGAGTAATACTATAAGCTAAACTCTATCGATGGAAATTGAGGAGTGTAATGAGATAGTTAAAAATTCAGATTAACCTTTTTAGTGAGTTTTTTTTTTTTGTTGATTAATTAGATACTTAATAACAAAATAATAATTATATGGGTGGCACGATAGAGGAGTTGTCCAGTTGGACAAGATTGCTTGAAATAGTAGTAGATATATTACATGCCAAAGTTTTTCTAATGAAAGTAGTTCCTAGGACGTCTGCCCATAGTGCATCATTTGCAAATACCGGAGGAACTATCAAAATTCTAGTTTTGTCAAAAAGCCTTTTATTTGATCCTTCCTTAGCTAGTAGATTTGCCAGCCGATTCTGCTCTCTAAAGCTATGGGTGATGGCTGGGTTTCTAAGCTATGTCATCAATGACCTGCATTCACAAACAAATTTGTCGTAAGGAATATGACTATGTTTTAACACTCTAATAATCTCTTGTGAGTCGATGAGCTTTCGCAGGGATACTTTACCCTTCTTAGTGAGCGTAAGTGAATTTCAAATTAATATTGGATAAGTGAATTTCAAATGTTGGTGTGTAGGGTAAAATATGTTTACATTAAATGATCAAATAAGGAAGTGACACATGGAGCCGAAGATAGAAGATAATTGAATCCGAAGGCGATGATACTGTCTATTACTTGAGAGAGTAATACTCACAAAAATGAAATAAATGTCGGCCACTGTAGCATTAAGTGAGGAATATTCTATAGCATTAAGTACACGGTCCGTTACAGAGAATATAACATTCATTACCTGTCGTTATACTTTCTTCAATGGCCCTCATAATTGACATTAAAGAGGGGCTTGATCCTAGGACTTTGTTCCCTATGTGCAACTATAAATAGTGAGCTTTATTATCAATGTAGTGGACGAATTTTCTGGCAAACACACGCTATATTCTATTTAAAGCTCAATACAATTTTATCTTCTTATTTATTGATATCATTGTTATTGTGCCCGGAAGCCCTGCTCCCGAAATTGTCATTTTTGCTATTTTATCTCAATCTCAAGGCTAAGTATCATATTTTCATCTAATTCATATATTATTTCAGGATTAAATTAATTCACTTATATATAAACCACGTATAAATTTTAACTGTACCATTTTACAGATAAACAGTTTGGCTCTTAGATAGTTGTGTAATTAAGTTGGTCCTTGCCTCCTTTACTAACATGTTTGATTATTTGTTTTTTAGCAAAAAAATCATAGAAAATGACAGGTAATGGAGTTGACAACATACACAACCCTGAGGCTCAAGGAAATCATCCCCAGCACGAGGATTTGATCAGTGATACCCGCAGTGAGGGGAACGAGGACACTCCGGTCCATGATAGGCGGTCCCACGACAAGTTTGAGAGGCGACCCTTGATGATGCTGAAAAAGAGCACGTCGTCGAAGCGGTAAGGGTGTTGCAGGAGCAACAGGAGGTCATCTTAGGTCATCTCACACGGCATGATAAGGTTATAACGGAACTAAAACAGGTGGTATCAGGTGCTTTCAATAACGCGAATGGATAAGGTCCAATTCCTCCCGATGCTCCCACAAATCAAACAACGCAAAGGGTCGACAACAACACCCCGAGGGGAGAGGTCGGCTTTGATAGGGCCGGGGTAAACAGTTCTGGTCGCAACAACGAGAGCGATCCCTTCAAAAACGAACTCTTACTGTTTATGAGGGAAGTGAACGCTCGAATGGCACAAATTTCGGGCACGCAACCCATGCTGAAAGGGCCAAACTCAAAGAAATATACTCAATTGCTGTACAAATCGATCGCAACACCAGAATTGATCCCGAAGTAGTTTAAAATTTTGGACGTACCGAAATATGATGGGACTTCAGATCCTCAGGATCATATCACCACCTATACAACGGCGGTGAAAGGGAACGATTTAGCTCCCCATGATATTGAATCAGTGTTGCTGAAGAAATTTGGGGAGACCCTCACGAAAGGAGCCTTGACGTGGTATTCATATTTTCCCGAGCATTCCATAGATTCTTTTGAGATGCTCGCAGACTCTTTCATTAAGGCCCATGCTTAGAGCCAGAAAGGTACAAGCCCAAAAGGCCAATATATACAGGATTGCACAAGGAGAGTCCGAGTTGCTGCAAGAATTTGTAACTCGGTTCCAGAAGGAAAGGATGTTGCTCCCGGCAATTCTAGATGAATGGGCGGCTGAAGCATTCACCAAGGGTTAGAATCCGAGGAGTTCCGATGCTTCCCGAAAATTGAAAGAACACTTGCTCAAGTTCCAAGTGACAACCTGTGCGGATGTTCACAACCGGTACGAGTCAAAGATAATGATTGAGGATGATCAGATCGATTTCCCGATGCCAGTTAAGGGCCGAGAGAAGAATAAAAAGAAATCAAAAGACGATTCTGACACAAGGCGATGTTCTTCGAGTAGTTGGTTTTTGCCCTATGAATAGACCAAAGGACGTGGTGGAGGTTTCCTATCAATGGATAGTTTCATTACTAATAGAAGAACTGATCGCGTTCAGAACAACAAGTCGTTATAGGACAAGGAAACGTTGGGGTTCTCGAGATCCTTCCTACCCCAGACTTTTAGAATATGACTTCAACGTAAGTGTAGTAGAGTTGGTATTGGCTACGAGGAATATTAAAGAAGCACAGTTCCCAAAGCTAATGAGATCCGATCCCAGCCATAGGGATCCAAATTTATGGTGCGAATACCATAGGATGAATGGTCACCGCACTGGGGACTACCGGCATCTGTGCGAAAAGGTTGCAACACTGCTCAAAAATGGCCATCTCAGGGAATTCTTAAGTGACTGGGCTAAAAACAATTATGGTCGCAATCATGACAACACGGAGCCCTCAAAAGCAGGAGAAAATCCCCTGCGCCTAACGATCAACATGATTTCCAGGGGGACAAGATTAACGGGGTTACCTTCTTGGCGGCTAAGAAGACGAAGGTTTTAGTAACCCATAGCAAGAGACTCTGAAAAATTTCTGAAAATGATATCACCTTTACGGACAAAGACATAGATGGATTGTTGTTGTTGCACAATGACGCATTGGTAATTTCTCTTAATGTATTAGATTTTAAAATCAAACTTATCTTGGTGGATCCAGGGAGTTCGGCCAAAATTATACAATGAAGGGTATTAGAGCAAGCCGAACTTACCGGAAGCATCGTTCCGGCCACAAAACTCCTCATTGGGTTTAACCTGGCAAGCGTGACAACCAGGGGAGAGATCCCGCTGCCCAAGAACACCGAAGGGATGATGAAGATGACTCTTTTCGAGGTGGTAGATGGATATATAGGATTCAACATTGTGAGCACGTGATTTTTTCCTTACAAAAACTACTCCAAAATAAATCAAAAAATAAAATAAATTTCTTTTACTGTATAATTTTTGAATTTGCATGGTGTTAAATATTTGTTTTATGTCCGTAAATGTTTACTTTGTCATAATAAAATAAAAAATAAAATAAAATACAGGTTGCATGCATATAGGATTTAATTATGCATTTAAAAAATAAATAATAAATCACAAAAATATGTGTCTGTTCTAGTTTTAATATTTCACTGTGTGATTAATGTTTTGTCTATGTATTAATAGGAAATTTATCTTTGTAAGGGTAATTTTGTTTTTATTATTTTAATTAGGAATTTAATAATTAGGAATTTAATTAGAAAATTAAAAGAAGTAGAAATTAAGAGGGTAAAACGTTTCTGGGCCAAAAATCTTAAATAAAAAAATCAGGCCCAAACAATTTTAAATCCTCCACAGCCCAATCCAAACAAGCCTGTCCGGTCCAATTCAGATACGTCAAACGACGACGTTTCATCATCCTTCATCAAGGGCCGTTGGATCAAATCCAACCAACGGATGAGATTTCATCACCCTAACCCATAATCCTTACCCGACCCAATGCCCCGGTTCAACCCGTCCCCCTAACTTAAACCAAACGACATCGTTTGGTTAAGTGAATAGATCTTAGCCGTCCATCCTGCCTAATCCAACGGACAATGTCAATCCACCCCTCCCCTATATAAGGTCCAAACCCTTACCCCGGCCCCCCTAGCCAAATACCCCCCTCCTTCCCTGTTCATCATCCCTTCCGAAACTCACCCCTAACCCTAGCCGCCCTAGGATCCCACCACCTGAAACCCGGCGGCATCAATGCCGCCGGTCACCAAAATAACACCCCAGAACCCCCTGAACACCCTCTATCCGAATATGTTAGCCTCTTGGCTTGAATCTTCCTGAAGGTTCTCGAATCTTCATTTGAAGATTCGAGCCAAGCTCAGATCTAAACCAAACAACTCCTAGTTAACACCATAGCACCCCCTAGCATGCCTCATTATGGATCTGAAGTTTGTTTGGCTCGAATCGTTTCCAAGTTTCTCGAATCTTCTTTTGAAGATTCGGACCAAACAAGAACAAACTCAGATCTGTTCTAAACTGACACCAAATGACCCCTAGGTTACCCTCACCCGTGTGTTGTATTGGGTCCCCCTCGAATCTGACCGGAAATGGTTAAGTCCCAAATCAAATCTTCAAGAACCCTAGAAATACCAAGCTTTTGAATTCTGTCCAGATTGAATAAAGATTGAGGTTTAATCGACCTTAGTCGAAGTATTTTCAGTGGAAAATACTTCGACTAAGGTCTGTTTGATTTCAAGCAAAATCCGAAGCCAAGTTGAGTTCAAGTCTGATTAAAATTCAGAGGTACTTCTCGAATCTGTTTGTGTATTCTGTATGTATTTTCGTAACTTGTTAATTTTTCATATTTTTTTGTTTTGATTAATTCTGTCATCTTTGTCTCATGCCCGTCTATATGATCAAAATGTGAAACTGTTTCTGTTGATTGTGATTGTTTACAATGTGTGTAATCGACTCGATTAAGTTCGTCGATTAGTTATATTACGAATTTTCATTTCTGAAAATGCTGATTTGAAATAGTCTGTTTCTTTTTGTTTTAGATTGATTATGGACAAATGTTGTAAATAGTCAACTGATTAATACTAGTCAATTAAATCATGTTTGTTAGCAAATCAGTAAATTCAAATGTACAATGTGTATATATTGTTTTCTGAACAGGGCATTGTCAGTATATAGACAATGCTCCTGTGTATGTTTGATCTTGATTCAATGTTTAAGTCCAGTCTGAATTATTATAATGATTTCAGTGATATGTTGTTATGTTGTTAGTTTTGAATTCAGTGTGATTTTACAAGTGTTGATTAAATGTAATTGTGTTAGAAAGTTACATCCTTAGTAAGATTCAGTTCAAAACTTTAGGATTCGTTATAGCTGCTTAAACAGATTTTAAAATCTGTATTGTTAGATTCTGAATTTAAGGCAGTAATAACTGTAATTACAGTAGGATTTTCAAGGGTATTTCTGGGATAGAAACAGTAGGGTAATGTGATAATAGTAGTGGGTTGAAAGTGGAAAGTTAATGGCTATTATTTAGTGTGATAATGGGAAACAAAGGGTAATGGGCTGTTGAAAATCAGGAAAAAGATCACTTAATGGGACTTAAAGTAGTAAAAGCGGTAGTAAAATCATGCAATAAAAACGTATTTAGTAAAATCAAGATAATTAAGCCAATAATAAAAACAGTTAAGCGACCGTGCTAGAACCACGGAATTCGAAAATGCCTAACACCTTCTTCCGGATTAACAGAATTCCTTACTCAGGATTTCTGGTTCGCAGAATAATAAACAGAGTCATATTCTCCTCGATTCAGGGATTAAAATTGGTGACTTGGGACGCCTTAAAATTTCCAGGTGGCGACTCTGAAATAATTAAATAAATCCCGTTTCGACTGTCCTTCAATTGGAGAAAACTCCCCACGCGCCCCGCGGGCGCGGTGAAAAGGAGGTGCGACAGCTCTGGCGACTCTGCTGGGGACAAAAGTTTGTAACCCAGAACCACTGGTTCAGGGTTTAAAGAATTCGAGCTTAAAATAACTGCAATAATTGGCTTTATTTACTATATGATTTTCAACTGTTTATATGCTTAACATGCTAAATGTTTTTTTACCGCTTTAATATTATTTGAATTATGAATATATACAACTGCTACGAAACCCCCTTCTTTCTGAGTCTTCTGAATTTATGGTGTACACGTGCGCGTGACCCACCTTTCTGTTAAAGTCATACCAAATAAGACGGAGTTGGGACAAGTAACTAGGCCGGGCAGACTTTCGTGCTCCCGGTACGTTGCCCCCGCTTCGGCTCAAACTGTCCGTTTGGGTAAGCCAGGTTTAGAACAATCAACCTCAGGTTTTTCACTTAGAATAACTCAGCCATGTACCGGATCCCTAGTAGGAACGTATATTTGCATCATGTACATTTGGCCTTGGAGACTCAACACAGGGGTTGGGTCTGTCTAGGACAGGTGAACCCGAAATAAAAAGACCATCATGATGCATCCTACTTGCTACTTGTGCATTCATTTGCCTCGAACATGCTTGTTGACCAGCTTAAATGAAAGCATGATGAGAAGAAAGGAATAAAATGGGTTGTTTTAAAAAATTTCGAAAAAAGAAAAATAGTTTTAAATCTTGAAATAAAGGTATTTAATAAATAATAAAAAAAAATTTGAAAATAATTTTTTTTAGTATAAATTTTCAAAATGAAGTTTGACTTTATTAAAATTAAATTTCAGATACAAAATGAGCACCACACAAAGTCGCTCATCCACGAGTACAGAGGAATTTCTATTTCAACTTCAAATGTGGTGGTATGATTTAGGCGAAGATGGTAAAAAATGGGTCGTCAAGCATTTGGGAAATCTCACGGACATTATGAAAGTTAAACCCCGTGATGATCTGATTGCGGCGTTAGTAACTTTTTGGGACCCTGTTCACAATGTCTTTCGTTTCTCTGACTTCGAGCTTACTCCTACATTAGAGGAGATAGCTGGATATGCTGGTTTTGACGGAAGTCTAAGAAATCAAAGCTTGATATTCACAAAGGCTCCTTCGGTACATCGATTCTTCGGTCTTCTGAACATCAGCAGTCAAATCAGGAAAAGCAATGTCATCAATGGATGTTGTTCCTTCAACTTTTTGTATTCAAGGTTCGGAAAGTCAGATGGGTTCGAAATTCATGAGAAAGGCCTTACTAATAAGCAAAACAAAGACACTTGGCAGATGCACCGTCGATTTGCTTTCATGGTGGCTTTTCTAGGAGTCATGGTCTTCCCAAACAAAGAGCGAACAATTGATATTCGCACCGCGAAAGTTGTGCAAATCCTCACCACCAAAGAAAATCACACCCTTATCCCCATCATTCTATCAGATATTTATCGGGCTTTGACTTTATGTAAATCAGGAGCAAAAGTCTTCGAAGGATGCAAAATTTTGTTGCAAATGTGGGTGATTGAACATCTCCAACAACAGCCCAAGATCATACAGTATGGGTCAAACAATGATAATTGCATCGAGAGCTATGAGGAAAGAACAAAAAATTATCAGGCTCCAGAAGGGATAGAAGCATGGGTATCTCGTCTAAAGGCTTTAACGGCAAATCAAATTGAATGGACTCTGGGATGGCTCCCGATGAGGGAAGTAGTACACATGTCAACCTTAAATAGTTGTCTACTACTATTGGGGTTGAGAAGCATTCAGCCGTATGTGCCAGTAAGAGTCCTAAGGCAACTAGAGAGATATCAAATAGTTCCTGATGATGAAGATTTGAGTGTGCAAGTAATCGAATTACACCCAGAAGCCACTATTCCCGAGGCTCTACTTCAGCAGATGTGGAATGGATGTCGATACTTGAAAAGTGATACTCAAGTCCCAGACACTACAAAGGGTGAGATAAATCCTGGATATGCAAGGTGGTTTGAAAAACGGTCTCGCGTGGATGATGTACCAGAGCCTGAGCTAAGAAGGCCAACAAAAAGACCCCATGTTCAAAACTTCAATGATAAAATCCAAGAGCGGTTGATCTGGGGAGAAAAGGAAAAAGGGTACAAAGCAACTATCCATGCCCTAAAAGAAAATCTGAGAAGCCTCAGTTTGGAGAAAGATTTGCAAGCACAAGAAGCCGAAGGCGAGAAGAAGAGTCTAGCTTGTGAGAATGAAAATCTTCATGCTCGATTCCAAAAAATGAAAAGAGTTTCTGAAACACCAAAGAGGAGCTGGAAGGATCAAAAAACCATCGCCAATCTTTTTGAAAGAATGCAAGATTATGATTCCATTCTTGCAGAAAACGAAAGGGCATTGAGCAAAGCAAAAGAAAGGATCCAACAATAAAATAAAGAAGCCAGATCTAACAAGGAACGCCAAGATAGGCAATCCGAAAAAGACAAGGCACAATTCAAGAAGGAAAAAGACTATTGGATGCAATCAGAAGACCAACTTCGTGCACAACTAGAAGAGGCAAGAAGATGCAACAGAGAACACCAACAAGCAGACCTCGACAGAGAAAGAGCGCAAGCAAGATTAGAGCAGGCCAGACTCCGAGCTCTATTAGAATCAGCTCTAGATCGGGAAAATCGTGTCAGAGATATAGCCACCACTCGTCAGCAGCAATTGCAGAACCAAGACCAACGTCTCCAAGATTTCAGGGCACAAATCCACGACTTGGCAGTCTACACTTCTCAGAGTTACGTAAATTGTCAGGGAATGGACTATGAGAGGTTTACAGAACATGCACCCACTTTTGCTCGTCATCTAGCATTGGAATTGGAAAGGATGTACCGTACGCTGGGAGGTCATCCAGGTCAAGCTCCACATTGAGCAAATAGTCTAATAATATACAACACAAGTGGAACGTGGGGCACGTTGTGAGATGTTAAGAATTGTATCTTTTATTTTGATTTAAGTGTGTGTGTTTCAAACCATTTTCTTAAAATTTTCAAATGTGAGTCCATCTTTGTGTAATGAATAGAAGTGATTGCCTTTAGTCCGAACTACGCAAGGTCTGATTCATGTGGGGGCATGATACGTAGGCAATCTCTAAGATTCGACCACCACGATAAAAGATATATATAATAAATAAAAGTGAATAACAATAAAAATTTCAAGAAAACTGGGACGACACAAGCAGCCGAGCAAATGCATAATAGAAAGGGATTATTTGTCTAGGAGCATTGCATCTCAACGTGCGATTATATATGTGTTAAACTATCAAAACTAACAAGTTTGTTCATTTCCAGAATTCAAGCAGTTAGTTTCTCTAAAGAGTATACTGGCATATTATCACTATCATACAAGATCAAAAGGACCAATACCCGAAAGTATGTCTATCCCAGATGTTGACACAGGTATGGAGCTAGAGGAGATGGATGTCGGGAAAATGAAAGAAGAGATGTTTAAACTCAAACAGCAAATGGCTGAGATGTACCAAGCCTGGTCTACAGGACAGTTACCCCCATCTCACCCAAATAACCCTGCTCCATCAATGACCCAAACTCAGGATAATATCACCACTGAATTATCCCCAAATTTCCCCATTTACCAGCATTACCGAGGCACCACCTCTCATACACCGCAGTCTCCACCTCCAAAACCCCTTCCATATTTTCCTCCACCTATGACTCCTGTTTTCGTAGCACCTCCCCTGCTACATTCCACAAATCTCCTAGTGAGCCTACATTCCAGGCCCAGGACAACCAATATTACCCCCCGGAGCCCACCCTCAAGGCCTCCAAAATTAATTCAACTGCTCCTCGTTTTGATCTCCCAACCGAAATTGACAAGCCAACCAAAAATGTTGAACAAGAAGAGATGTTCAGGAAGGTCAAAAGTCTAGAACAATCGTTCCGAGACATGCGGGGATTAGGTGGGCAAGTCAGTGTAGCCTACAAGGATTTGTGCTTGTTCCCAAACGTACAATTACCAGTTGGCTTCAAGATGCCCAAATTTGACCTATACAACGGGCACGGCGACCCAGTAGCCCACTTAAGGGGTTTCTGTAGCAAGATGCGAGGAGCTGGGGGAAAGGACGAATTATTGATGGCTTACTTCAGTCAAAGTTTAAGCGGATCAGCTTTGGAGTGGTATACACGCCAGGACCATGGGAGATGGTACACCTGGGATGACCTGGCACAGGCATTCGCATACCATTTCCAATACAATCTGGAAATCATCCCAGATCGATTATCTTTGACAAAATTTGAGAAGAAACACAATGAAAGTTTCAGAGAGTATGGTTTTCGGTGGAGAGAACAGGCAGCAAGAGTGGATCCTCCTATGAAGGAGAGCGAAATGGTAGACTACTTCCTCCAAGCCTTGGAACCGACTTACTATGCCCACTTGGTTTCAGCGGTTGGGAAATCATTCAACGAAGTAGTGAAGATGGGAGGTATGGTGGAAGAAGGCCTCAAGACAAATAAAATCATGAGCTATTCAGCAATTAAGGCAACTACTCAAGCTATTCAAGGCGGGGTAGGAGGAATCGGAAGAAAGAAGAGGGAGGAAGCAGCAGTAGTTGATTCAGGAATTTGGCCGGGACCCAGAGGTTCACCGCTTTACTATAATCAACAACGACCTCGCCAATCAGCTTACCACCATGATTCATCCCAACACTACTATCACCCTTCAGAGCCTCATTTTTCCATTAACCATGCTCAAGCATACAATCAGCCACCTGTTCACACCAATTGGCGTGCTCCTGTCACACCAAATACTTACCCACGAGCCTATCCCGGACCAGGTTTCAGGCCTAGGCCAGCATTCAGGGGAGAAAGGGAACAGAAAAAGAAAACTTACACTCCATTGGGAGAAGTCTTACACTAGTCTGTTCCACAGGCTGAGACAGCTAGACATGCTGAGACCAATACAATCCAAGCTACCCAATCCTCCTCCAAAGAATCTGGATTACACCATTAGCTGTGAATATTGCTCCGGTGCACCAGGCCATGATACGGAGAAATGCTGGCATTTGAAAAATTCAATACAAGAGCTGATTGATACTAATAAAATCGAGGTTCAAACCCCCGAAGCCCCAAATATCAATAGAAATCCAATGCCAGCCCATCAAGAGGCTAATATGATAGAAATCATACAAGCTGATGGGGAGACAAAGAAGCCGTCACAAACTGTCATGATGATCAAGTCTCATGAAACCAAGCCAGATAAGCAGTTAATGGAGGAGAAGCCGGTGTCTAAGCAGAACAAAAATGGTGATGAACCGTCTATGATAGTCGATGAGGGATCATCGAGCAAAGTTGCCGCAAAACAAGAAAGGCCGAAAGTGATAGTACCAGGGGTTGCTAACAAACCCATTGTATTCGTGGAAGGAGCCCGTACAGATCGGGTTATTATTGCACCTGTAATCCAGCTGCCGGTCATCAACAACAAAGCCATCCCATGGAACTATGAACGGGTGACTGTAATGTACAAGGGCAAAGAAATCAAGGAAGAAGTGTGTGAGGTGCAAGGCTTGACACGTTCGGGAAGATGTTTTACTCCCGAAGAGTTGAGAAAAACTAAAAACAATCCAACGCCAACAAAGAGAGCTGTGACGGAAGAAGAGGCGGAGGAGTTTTTAAGAAAAATGAAACTCCATGATTATTCTGTTGTGGATCAATTAAAGAAGACCCCCGCTCAAATTTCATTGTTGTCATTACTGATCCATTCAGAGGAGCACCGTCTGGCTTTGATGAAAATCCTGAATGAGGCTCATGTTCCTGAAAAGATCTCTGTAAATCATTTGGGAAAAATAGCCAACAGAATCTTTGAGACAAACAGAATTACATTTGCTGATGATGAATTACCTGTGGAAGGTACTGAGCACAACAGAGCTTTTTACCTCACCGTGAAATGTGAAAACTCCGTAGTAGCCCGGGTATTGGTTGACAATGGGTCAAGTGCAAACATATGCCCTCTCTCCACTTTAAGCAAATTAAAAATTAAAGAGGAGAGGATCCAGAAGAATAGTATCTGCGTACGAGGGTTTGACGGTGGAAGCAGAGATTCATTTGGCGACATAGTGTTGGAACTAACTATAGGGCCAGTTGAATTCACAATGGAATTCCAAGTGTTGGACATAACTGTTTCTTACAACTTGTTGTTGGGTCGACCATGGATCCATGCTGCTAAAGCAGTCCCGTCAACACTACATCAGGCTGTCAAGTTTGAATGGGATCATCAAGAAATAGTCGTGCATGGAGAAGAAAGTTTAAATGCTCACAGCAGTACCATTGTACCGGTCAAGGGAACAGAAATTGACCAGGGACCATGGGTATACCAAGTGTCAGACACAGTGTCGGTAGAGAAAATTCCAGAGGGAAAATACCTTCCGAATCCAAAGATATCCTCTGCATCAGTCATGGTAGCTTATGAAATGTTAAAGAATGGCTTTATACCCGGCAGAGGTCTGGGCTTATCTTTACAAGGAATTATACAACCAGTATCTCTCCCCGAGAACTGGGGAACATTCGGTTTAGGGTTCATACCCACCGCCAATGACGTGATAAGGGCCAGGAAGTTGAAACACCAAGCATGGGTTCTTCCAAAACCAGTACCACATCTGTCAAAGTCTTTTGTCAAGACCGGTGCTAAAAATCGCCCGATAACAACAATTCCTAAATCCCGGGTCAATCCTGAGGAGGAATTAATTGAAAGGTTCGAGAAATTGTTTAGTGATGTGAATATGTTGGAAAGCGGAGAAGGGTGTAGCAACGCAGAAGTTCAATTCGTTGGGCCAGAAACAAAGCTCAATAATTGGAAAGCCACTCCTCTCCCAATTCGAAAGGAGTCTTGGTAGTTTATTTTGATTTTCTTTCAGTTTGTTTGGGTTACTTCAGGGTTGTAATCCCAAAGCTTATCTTACAGTTTGTTTGAAGTGTGCAAAACCTTGTTATCTTTCATCATCCAATAAAAAGCAGTTTTTTTATCATTCCTGATAGCTTTCTTTTCTTTTTCTTCTTTCCTGTACAGTTCCTTTTACGCTGGCTCTAGTGATATGGCATGCATGAGGAATCCTCAGCCCAGTCTTAAAAATCAATCTGGTTCCGAAATATTAATTCAAGAAATATATTGTGATTATGAATCAGAATATGATGAAGATGAGGTTTTTGAAGAGATTAGTAAAGAGTTAATTCACTTTGAGGAAAAAATCAAACCTAACTTGAGTGATACCGAGGACATCAATATAGGGGACACGAATAATGTCCGGGAAACTAAAATAAGTGTCCATCTCGAGCCAAATATCCGAGAGGAGTTAATTAAATCACTCATAGAATTCAAAGATGTTTTTGCATGGTCGTATGACGACATGCCGGGCCTGAGCACTGATTTAGTGGTTCACAAATTACCCACCGATCCAACGGTGCCTCCTGTCAAGCAAAGGCTGAGAAAATTCAAGCCTGATATGAGTGTGAGAATTAAGGAAGAAATCACCAAACAATTGGAAGCAAAGGTCATTCGAGTCACTCGATATCCTGTTTGGTTAGCTAATATCGTTCCTGTGCCAAAGAAAGACGGCAAAATTAGAGTATGCGTCGACTATCGCAATCTCAACAAAGCAAGTCCAAAGGATAATTTCCCATTACCCAATATCCATATTTTGATCGACAATTGTGCCAAGCATGATATAGGGTCTTTCGTGGATTGTTATGCCGGGTATCATCAAATTCTAATGGATGAAGAAGATGCAGAAAAGACGGCATTCATCACACCATGGGGAACTTATTGCTACCGGGTAATGCCATTCGGTTTAAAGAATGTCGGAGCAACCTATATGAGAGCAATGACCACAGTGTTTCATGATATGATACACAAGGAGATTGAGGTATACGTGGACGATGTGATCATAAAATCAAAGCATCAGGCCGACCACGTTGGGGATTTGAGGAAGTTCTTCTTAAGACTTCGCAGGTACAACCTCAAGCTTAACCCTGCCAAGTGCGCATTTGGAGTTCCATCTGGAAAGTTGCTGGGATTCATAGTCAGTCGACGAGGCATCGAGCTAGACCCCTCAAAGATCAAAGCCATCCAAGAACTGCCACCTCCAAGAAACAAAACTGAAGTAATGAGTTTGTTGGGGAGGTTAAATTACATCAGCAGGTTTATTGCTCAGCTCACAACAACCTGTGAACCAATTTTCAAATTGTTAAAAAAGGATGATGCGGTCAAATGGACCGATGAGTGTCAAGAAGCGTTCGATAAAATAAAAGGGTACTTGTCGAACCCACCCGTGTTGGTCCCGCCAGAGCTAGGAAGACCTTTGATTCTTTACTTGACGGTTTTGGAAAATTCATTTGGTTGCATATTGGGGCAACATGACCTCACTGGCAGAAAAGAGTAGGCCATCTACTACCTTATCAAGAAGTTCACAGCTTATGAGGCTAAGTACACTCATCTGGAAAGGACATGTTGCGCCCTAACATGGGTAGCTAAAAAATTGAAACACTATTTGTCATCCTACACTACATACCTCATTTCTCGGTTGGATCCATTGAAATACATTTTTCAAAATCCTATGCCAACAGGAAGACTTGCAAAGTTGCAGATATTGCTCACAGAGTTTGGCATCATCTATGTAACTCGGACTGCGATGAAAGCCCAAGCACTGGCCGATCATTTGGCCGAAAACCCGGTCGATGAGGAATATGAGCCATTGAAAACTTATTTTCCTGATGAAGAAACAATGCACATCGACGAGGTGGAGCGAATTGAAAAACTTGGCTGGAAACTTTTCTTTGTTGGAGCCGCTAATATGAAAGGAGTCGGGATAGGAGCTGTAATCATTTCTGAAACAGGGCATCACTATCCTGTTACGGCTCAATTACGATTTTATTGCACCAATAATATGGCTGAATATGAAGCTTGCATTTTGGGGTTAAGGCTAGCCGCCGACATGGGTATCCGAGAAATCTTAGTCATGGGAGATTCGGATCTTTTGGTACATCAAATTCAAGGAGAATGGGAAACCCGAGACTTGAAGCTCATACCATACCGACAATGTCTACATGATCTTTGTCAGTGTTTTCAATCAGTGGAATTCCAACATATTCCAAGAATCCATAATGAGGTTGCCGATGCATTGGCTACCCTGGCATCAATGTTGCACCATCCGGACAAAGTTTATGTAGATCCGATACATATTCAAGTCTACGATCAGCACGCTTATTGCAATATGGTTGAAGAAGAATTTGATGGTGAACCATGGTTCCACGACATCAAGGAGTATATCAGGATGAGGATATATCCCGCACAAGCCACAGGAGATCAAAAGAGGACCATTAGGCGATTGGCAAATGGATTCTTCTTAAGCGGAGGAGTTTTGTATAAAAGAACACCAGATCTTGGATTATTAAGATGCATAGATGCCAGACAAGCTACAGCTGTCATGTCTGAAGTACATTCAGGAGTTTGCGGACCCCACATGAGTGGATATGTGTTGGCAAAGAAAATCCTCCGAGCTGGTTACTATTGGCTTACCATGGAGCGAGATTGTATCAGTTTTGTGCGCAAGTGTCATCAATGCCAAATACACGGAGATTTGATTCATTCTCCACCATCCGAGTTGCACACAATGTCGGCACCATGGCCCTTCGTTGCCTGGGGCATGGATGTGATTGGACCAATTGAGCCGGCAGCATCCAATGGGCACAGGTTCATTCTGGTAGCTATTGATTATTTTACCAAATGGGTTGAGGCCAAGACATTCAAATCAGTGACCAAGAAAGCTGTGGTCGATTTTGTCCACTCAAATATCATATGTCGATTCGGAATCCCGAAGGTGATCATCACAGATAACGGTGCTAATCTTAACAGCAACTTAATGAAGGAAGTATGTCAACAGTTTAAGATTACACATCGCAACTCTACCCCATATCGGCCCAAGGCGAATGGAGCAGTAGAAGCAGCCAACAAAAACATAAAGAAGATACTTCGGAAAATGGTAGAAGGTTCAAAACAATGGCATGAAAAATTACCATTTGCATTATTGGGATACCGCACTACTGTTCGCACTTCAGTAGGAGCAACTCCTTATTTGTTGGTATACGGCACTGAAGCAGTAATTCCTGCAGAAGTTGAGATTCCTTCCCTTCGGATCATTGCCGAAGCAAAGATTGATGATGATGAATGGGTCAAAACCCGTCTAGAATAGTTAAACTTGATTGATGAAAAACGATTGACCGCAGTATGCCATGGTCAATTATATCAAAGAAGAATAGAAAGAGCATACAACAAAAAGGTGCGTCCCCGGAAGTTTGAAGTAGGTCAGCATGTGCTGAAACGTATTCTTCCACATCAGGTTGAAGCAAAAGGCAAATTTGCCCCGAATTGGCAAGGACCATTCATTGTGACCAGAGTATTATCGAATGGTGCACTATGCTTAAAAGATATTGAAGGCAAATGCATAGATATGGCGATCAATTCTGACGCGGTAAAAAGATATTATGCATAACTTTTTGAATGTTTGTATTTAGCATTAGTTCGAAGATTGGAATGACAAAAGCAATTTATTCTGCTATCCAAACACTATACCATTTGTTTCCCTTTTGAGCCATACTTGTTTCTTTCCTACCCTTTCTTGGAATCAATGAAAGTCAAATATGTAAAAAAAAAAAAATCACTATCATTTTGGGAACTATGTTTGACCTGATTCCTCAAAGAGGATACGTAGGCGCTTCGCGGCTCGGTCATAGGGTGCACAATATACATAATGTGCACAAAAAGAAACATCAAGCGACCCCAATCAAAAAACTGGGGCAAGAATTGTATTGGAAATAAGAAAAAGATCCAAGAGTTGTAATTTTAAACCCATACCAGAACTGTTTAGCTTTTAATACCTTTTCCATTTCTAACCCCATACCAGAAAGACCTTTCGACCAATCTTAGAAAAATGCTGAGTCAAGAAGATGGTTCATAACACTCTGGTACAAACAAGAAAAGAAAGTAAAAATGAGAGAGTCTTATAGGTGAAAACCCACACGGGCACCATAAGGCGACGGAAGTTGAGAGAAAAGTAAAATGAGAGAGTCTTATTGGTGAAAACCTTCGTAGGCACCATAAGGCGAAAAGGAAGTGAAAAAATGAACAAATGAGGAAAGTTTATTGGTGAAAACTCTTTAAGACATTGCAAGTCCAACAGGTCTGTGAAATGAAAAATGAGGTTGGATTATGGAAATTTTGGCGAAAACAAAAATGAGACAATTGAAAGGAGATTGATTAAAAGACTGGGTTGATTAATCCGAAATGCATACCCTGATCATTGGTGCCAGTAACTCCAATCAGATAAGTTTTTATTCTTTCTCCAACAGTCATCCAAACTTGGATTTTTCTTTTCATTCTATAATTGTCGAAATCAGCGTGTTTCGTCACTAATAATCTTACTTTTCTAAAAGCTTTGAGATAAGTTTTATTCCAAACAAATAAGAAGGAATGTCAAGGTATACTACCAAGATTCAAGGTTACATGATGCAAAATACGGCCATGAAAGGCGGGAGATAAAAAGATATTGGTGTAAGAAAAGTGAAATCAAAAGTGGATCAGCAAAGTCAGAAGGGACATATGATTACAGTTAAAAGGATTTGAAGGAAAACATACAGAGGGAAATCCTATAGTCAAGGATCAATTACAAGGACAAAACAGCCTTTTCAACCATTCCAAGGCAATAAAGAGAGACGAAAAGAAGCCTCACCATCGGCAAGAATACCCCAGTTAACCACCCTGCTTTAAACTAACGAAGTTATCTTTGATTTAAAACAGGGGCAAATACAATATTTGTGTCAGGAAATACCTGGTAAAGAATTAAAGAAGTCAGGCGTCCACCTGGAGAATGAGGATGAGAAAAAGAAGAAGTCAGGCGTCCACCTGGAGAATGAGGATGAGAATTAAAGAAGTCAGGCGTCCACCTGGAGAATGAGGATGAGAATTAAAAAAGTCAGGCGTCCACCTGGAGAATGAGGATGAGAATTAAAGAAGTCAGGCGTCCACCTGGAGAATGAGGATGAAGAAAAAGAAGAAGTCAGGCGTCCACCTGGAGAATGAGGATGAATAATTAAAGAAGTCAGGCGTCCACCTGGAGAATGAGGATGAGAATTAAAGAAGTCAGGCGTCCACCTGGAGAATGAGGATGAGAATTAAAGAAGTCAGGCGTCCACCTGGAGAATGAGGATGAGAATTAAAAAAGTCAGGCTTCCACCTGGAGAATGAGGATGAGAAAAAGAAGAAGTCAGGCGTCCACCTGGAGAATGAGGATGAGAATTAAAGAAGTCAGGCGTCCACCTGGAGAATGAGGATGAGAATTAAAGAAGTCAGGCGTCCACCTGGAGAATGAGGATGAAGAAAAAGAAGAAGTCAGGCGTCCACCTGGAGAATGAGGATGAGAATTAAAGAAGTCAGGCATCCACTTGGAGAATGAGGATGAGAAAAGAAGAAGTCAGGCGTCCACCTGGAGAATGAGGATGAGAAAAAGAAGAAGTCAGGCGTCCACCTGGAGAATGAGGATGAAGAATTAAAGAAGTCAGGCGTCCACCTGGAGAATGAGGATGAGAAAAGAAGAAGTCAGGCGTCCACCTGGAGAATGAGGATGAGAAAAGAAGAAGTCAGGCGTCCACCTGGAGAATGAGGATGAAGAATTAAAGAAGTCAGGCGTCCACCTGAAGAATGAGGATGAGAAAAAGAAGAAGTCAGGCATCCACCCGGAGAATGAGGATAAGAATAGAAGAAGTCAGGCGTCCACCTGGAGAATGAGGACAAAGAATAGAAGAATGTCAGGCGTCCACCTGGAGAACGAGGATGAAGAAGTTAAAAGAAGTCAGGCATCCACCTGGAGAATGAGGATGAAGAAAGAAAAGAAGCAGTCAGACACCCACCTGGAGAACGAGGGAATACAATTGAAGTGTTGAAATCAAAAGCCCGCTCATATGATAAAGGAGCACATTTAGAATCAATAAAGCAGAGGAGTCCAACAAAATCCCCAGCAAGAAACAACAAGAGTTCCAAAAGAAAATACGGGACACAATGAAAAGGAATACGGAATAAGCCAAATGCCCAAGAGTCACCAAGATATCAAGACAACAAGAAACGCAAGGGCATGATCTAGATAAGATTTTTATAATTCCTGTACCATAATCTAGTTTAGTTTTTTGTATTACCTTTGAAGTAAGGTGTAATAAGGAGGTCAGCAAGCAGTAAAAACAGCACGAAGCAGCAGTAACATCACAGTCCCATGGTAGTCCCAGCTACCCAAAACTTCCCGAACTACATTGACCTGATTCCTTTATAGCCAAGGATATGTAGGAAACCTTTGAAGCAGAGGTTCGGTCAAATCTTTCAAAAATGCTTCCCACGGAGTATTTGAACGGGCAAAAATCGCTCGTATCCGCTCACTTTATCTTTGCACGAAAACTCTTCGAGTTTCCGCGCAAAGAGGGGCAGCTGTGAGAACTTGACTTTTGCCTTACAAAAACTACTCCAAAATAAATCAAAAAATAAAATAAATTTCTGTTACTGTATAATTTTTGAATTTGCATGGTGTTAAATATTTGTTGTATGTCCGTAAATATTTACTTTGTCATAATAAAATAAAAAATAAAATAAAATACAGGTTGCATGCATATAGGATTTAATTATGCATTTAAAAAATAAATAATAAATCACAAAAATATGTGTCTGTTCTAGTTTTAATATTTCACTGTGTGATTAATATTTTGTCTATGTATTAATAGGAAATTTATCTTTGTAAGGGTAATTTTGTTTTTATTATTTTAATTAGGAATTTAATTAGGAAATTAAAAGAAGTAGAAATTAAGAGGGTAAAACGTTTCTGGGCCAAAAATCTTAAACAAAAAAATCAGGCCCAAACAATTTTAAATCCTCCACAGCCCAATCCAAACAAGCATGTCCGGTCCAATTCAGATACGTCAAACGACGACGTTTCATCATCCTTCATCAAGGGCCGTTGGATCAAATCCAACCAACGGATGAGATTTCATCACCCTAACCCATAATCCTTACCCGACCCAATGCCCTGGTTCAACCCGTCCCCCTAACTTAAACCAAACGACATCGTTTGGTTAAGTGAATAGATCTTAGCCGTCCATCCTGCCTAATCCAACGGACAATGTCAATCCACCCCTCCCCTATATAAGGTCCAAACCCTTACCCCGGCCCCCTAGCCAAACACCCCCCTCCTTCCCTGTTCATTATCCCTTCCGAAACTCACCCCTAACCCTAGCCGTCCTAGGATCCCACCGCCTGAAACCCGGCGGCGCCGCCGGTCACCAAAATAACACCCCAGAACCCCCTGAACACCCTCTATCCGAATATGTTAGCCTCTTGGCTCGAATCTTCCTGAAGGTTCTCGAATCTTCATTTGAAGATTCGAGCCAAGCTCAGATCTAAACCAAACAACTCCTAGTTAACACCATAGCACCCCCTAGCATGCCTCATTATGGATCTGAAGTTTGTTTGGCTCGAATCATTTCCAAGTTTCTCGAATCTTCTTTTGAAGATTCGGACCAAACAAGAACAAACTCAGATCTGTTCTAAACTGACACCAAATGACCCTTAGGTTACCCTCACCCGTGTGTTGTATTGGGTCCCCCTCGAATCTAACCGGAAATGGTTAAGTCCCAAATCAAATCTTCAAGAACCCTAGAAATACCAAGCTTTTGGATTCTGTCCAGATTGAATAAAGATTGAGGTTTAATCGACCTTAGTCGAAGTATTTTCAGTGGAAAATACTTCGACTAAGGTCTGTTTGATTTCAAGCAAAATCCGAAGCCAAGTTGAGTTCAAGTCTGATTAAAATTCAGAGGTACTTCTCGAATCTGTTTGTGTATTCTGTATGTATTTTCGTAACTTGTTAATTTTTCATATTTTTTTTGTTTTTATTAATTCTGTCATCTTTGTCTCATGCCCGTCTATATGATTAAAATGTGAAACTGTTTCTGTTGATTGTGATTGTTTACAATGTGTGTAATCGACTCGATTAAGTTCGTCGATTAGTTATATTACGAATTTTCATTTCTGAAAATGCTGATTTGAAACAGTCTGTTTCTTTTTGTTTTAGATTGATTATGGACAAATGTTGTAAATAGTCAACTGATTAATACTAGTCAATTAAATCATGTTTGTTAGCAAATCAGTAAATTCAAATGTACAATGTGTATATATTGTTTTCTGAACAGGGCATTGTTAGTATATAGACAATGCTCCTGTGTATGTTTGATCTTGATTCAATGTTTAAGTCCAGTCTGAATTATTATAATGATTTCAGTGATATGTTGTTATGTTGTTAGTTTTGAATTCAGTGTGATTTTACAAGTGTTGATTAAATGTAATTGTGTTAGAAAGTTACATCCTTAGTAAGATTCAGTCCAAAACTTTAGGATTGGTTATAACTTCTTAAACAGATTTTAAAATCTGTATTGTTAGATTCTGAATTTAAGGCAGTAAGAACTGTAATTACAGTAGGATTTTCAAGGGTATTTCTGGGATAGAAACAGTAGGGTAATGTGATAATAGTAGTGGGTTGAAAGTGGAAAGTTAATGACTATTATTTAGTGTGATAATGGGAAACAAAGGGTAATGGGCTGTTGAAAATCAGGAAAAAGATCACTTAATGGGACTTAAAGTAGTAAAAGCGGTAGTAAAATCATGCAATAAAAACGTATTTAGTAAAATCAAGATAATTAAGCCAATAATAAAAACAGTTAAGCGACCGTGCTAGAACCACGGAATTCGGAAATGCCTAACACCTTCTTCCGGATTAACAGAATTCCTTACTCAGGATTTCTGGTTCGCAGAATAATAAACAGAGTCATATTCTCCTCGATTCAGGGATTAAAATTGGTGACTTGGGACGCCTTAAAATTCCCAGGTGGCGACTCTAAAATAATTAAATAAATCCCGTTTCGACTGTCCTTCAATTGGAGAAAACTCCCCAATGCGCCCCGCGGGCGCGGTGAAAAGGAGGTGCGACAAACATCATCCTGGAAAGACCATGGTTGCACGAGATGAAAGTTGTGCCATCGACATATCACCAATTGTTGAAATTCCCAACTCCCGAGGGAATTAAACAAATAAGAGGTGACAAACCGTCGGTGAGGGAGATGAATGCAATTTTGATTACCAGTAGAAAAGGGAAAGAGCACACAACATAGCAATTACAGGAACCGGCAGCCACTCCCGAGCCAAGCAAGGTCAGCCAGAATAAAGAGGCACAAAAATTTTATCAAGTGCAAAGGTATTTCCAGGAACTAGAAAAGACGGATGCACCAAGTCCACAACGGAAGAGCTTGAGCAAGTCGCATTATTCGAAGATTTCCTGGAAAGGAAATTCCACTTGGGGACGGTAATGTACCTCGAGCTAAGGTCCAAATTTATTGAATTTCTTAAATTTAACATCGATTGTTTTGCGTGGTCACACGCGGACATGATAGGTACCCTACCGAAAGTGGCTGTACACAAGCTGAGCTTGGATCCCAGCATCCCTCCTATAAGACAGAAAAATAGCTAATTGTCGAGGCCAGAAATAGGTTCGTCAAAGAAGATGTAACTCGCCTACTTGATATCGGTTCAATCTGAGAGGTAAAGTATTTGAACTGGATAGCTAACATAGTAGTAGTTCCAAAGAAGAATAGTAAATTTTGCATGTGCGTAGACTATAAAGACTTGAATTAGACGTGCCCAAAGGACTCGTTCCCATTGCCAAACATTGATCAAATGTTCGATGCGATGGTCGAGCATAAGATAATGAGTTTCTTCGATGCTTACTCTAGGTACAACCAACTTAAGATGACCCCGGAGGACCAGGAAAAAACTTCATTCATAACGAACTTCAGCATATATTGCTATAATACGATGCCCTTAGGGCTAAAGAACACCTGAGCCACTTATCAGCTGTCATGTCCCCAAATCACAAGTGTCATGATGGAGCCTATCATGATACTTGGCAAGCCGAAAACTCATAATTTCCAGCATTTTTAATTCAAAAATATACTGAAATAGGTTAAGTAAATAGAAATCTCATAAAAACTAGATGAAACACCACAACTCAATACACAATTTCCCAAAATATCCGAGTGTCACGGAGTATTTGAGCATCTATACAATAACACGGTCTGATAAATAAAACACTGACTAGGAAGGTACAAGAGTGTAAACAAAACTAAAAGATACAGGAGTAGAGTCAAGGTCTGCGGATGCCAAGGCAGCTACCTCGATAACCTTTGACTGATAAAACTCCAGAAATAAGCGATCATCGTGTCCGGAAATACCTGGATCTGCAAACGAAGTACAGGGTATAGCGTGAGAACAACCAATTCAATAAGTAATTAGTCTAACCTTTGGACTGAAAGCAGTGACGAGCTCGAATAACATCGTCCAAATACAAAATTAACTAGTATGGAAATTAATAGAAAATATGACAATAATATCTCATAGAAACTTATAATCTGCAGGTATCAGTACAGGAATGTAGGCATGCTTTGAGGTTTAACAGTTAAACTCAATACAAAATAAAATATGCCAAGTCCGAATGATAGGAGGAATATGACATCTCTATATCCGCAATGCAATATGCATGTCGTATGCTATGCAACACAATGAAAGCCTCGTGTGCTCACACTCTCAAAGTACTCAACCTGACTATCTCAATTCTCACTCATCATACTCAATCAATCAGCACTGTACGATATTCATTGCGGTGTACATCCTGATCCCATCATGAATCAATAGTGATTGTGCTCACTGTAGATGTGCAGACTCCAGAGGGGCGAATCCTGCCCAAGTGCTAATAAAACTTGTTATGGTGCGTATCCCGATCCCATTGTGAATCAATAATACTTGCTGCGGTGTGCAATCCGATCCTATCATAAGTCATTAGTACCTGTTGCGGCGTGGATCCCCATCCCCATCAATACCACTCATAAACAGGCCCTCGACCTCACTCGGTCATCAATCTCTTCAGTCTCTCATTTACAACACTCATGCCAAGCAGCCTAAATCAATGATATATGATGTTACAACATATGATAATAAAGACGGAGGTATGATATGTAATGATGAATGTGACTGAGTACATAACTACAATTAAGCAAATAACTCAACATCATAGAACGACGAATGTGGGTCACAATAGCACCATCACATTGCCTAAACATGATTTCTAAATTATATCACAACTCAAATGCTCTAACACATAGAGTACATTAATAATATTCAAAAAAGATAACTACACAGTTCCACGGAATCGACTGAATTACAATTACTATGGTGCACGCCCACACGCCCGTCATTTATCATCCGCGCTACCTCAATAAATCAATCACCTAGCATGTAATTTCGATGATTCATACCCTCAGAACCAAGTTTAGAAGTGTTACTTACCTCAAACAGCGTAAATCTCTACTCCAACAAGCCCTTGCCTCGCGAATCGCTCTTCGAATGCCTCGAATCTAGCCATAAATAATTCGATACAATCAACTCAAGCTATAGGAATCAATTCCATATGAAAATTCCAAGTTATTAATCAAAAGTCAAAAGGTCAACTCAAAAATTCAACCCCGAGCCCATGTCTCGGAATCCAAACTATACCAAATTTACCAAATTCCGGCACCAAATTGTCACTCAAATCCCGAAATTTAACTCTCCAATCTCTAGCCCAAAACTCCCAAACATCCACCATAAAAACACACAAACTAGGTGAAAAATTTAATGGGGAAACAATATTATTGTATAAAAATGATCACAAGTGACTTACCTCCAGATACCCCTCAAAATCCCTCTCAAAACTCGCCTTAATCCGAGTTTGCAAATTTCAAAAATGCTAAAAACTTCGGAACCTTATGTTTATATTCTGCCCGGTGCTCTTCGCACCTGCGACTAACTTAACTGCATCTGCGGTGTCGCGGAAGCGACAAATCCTCCGCCTATGTGGTCCTCCTGGCGACCTTCTGAGCTCGCACCAACGGATAAGGTTTCGCACCTGCGGAGAGAGTTTGCTGCCACAGGCCTACTTTGCACCTGCGCTCCCTTCATCTCATCTGCGCTCTCATAGGTGTGGAAATTCCCTCACACCTACGCAACTCCCCCAGCTTGCCCAAAACTACTTCTACGATGCCCTTCATGCACCTACGGCCTTGCACCTTGGTCACATCCACATCACACCTCAATAGAGATATGAAATGGTCGTATGCAATAATAAATACCCAATTAGGAGTCAGGGTCGTATCCACTGAGAGTTATGATGAGAGTTGGGGGTATACATATATATAAAGTAAGCAAATGGGTTATCTACATTGCACTTCCACAACAAGGTTTTGTTTTTTATTTCTACTGTTACTCTAATGTATGCAATCTAAAGAAAATAGATTTTAGATAAATGTTTTTGAGGTTTTTCCAATTGGATTAAAGGCCTAGGGTTGTTACTATAACCTAGGTGTTTGCCTAATGGGATAAAGATATTAATGCTTGTTTTATTGATTGGGGTGTATTATAGCTCACAACTCTACATTACCCACTCAATACCTCTTAGTTAGAGAGTGGTTTGGAATTTAGCTTTCTCAAGACCAAATGGGTATCAACCAAAATAGTTGATAAAAGCTCAAGTCGGGTTATTACTATCTCTAGGTTGAACCCTTTAATTGGGTTAACCATTCTCTCAATTGACCCAATTCCTTGTTAGCTAAGTTATCCTAGACTAGGTCCTTCTTTCTCAAGTAGAGACTAAGTCAAATAGGCATGAATCAATGTTTGCAACCATTAATTCTACAATTGAAGCATGAACTAAGCTAAATAATTAACACTCAATCATAAACAAGCACTAAATTAATCACCCATAAGGTTTACACACTAGGGTTGGTCCACAACTCACAAACCTAGTAGAAGTCTAGCTACTCATAAAGAAATTATAGAAAATAGAGAAGAAAAGCTAATTAAACTCATAATGGAAGATTAAAATAATGAAATCTAATGTTGAAACACCAAAATAATGTAAATCTTCCTAAAGTAGTAAAGAAAAACTGCCACAGCTAGGGGTGCTTATCGGGCGGATAATTACACTTAACGGTTCAGCTTAACGGTTATCGGATTATAAATATAGTAATCCTCTAGCCATCCAATAAGATAATGGGCGGTATCGGATTAACAATTATCGGGCGGTTATCGGGCGGCTTATCGGCTAAACCAAATAAAAATATTTTGAACAATCATTCAATCAATACCAATACTACACATACTGTCATGCATATATTAACCAACATATATACCTTTCGTCCTTATATTCTCACACCTTCACTTTACAGTTTACACACCCCAAATACATGCGAAATACATAACACATGCACATTCTGGGCATATTCTCAATTACCTATACATCCCATTTCATCAATACCAAGACTACACATATTGTTATACACATATTAACCAAATTTATAAAACCAGAAAAACACATTAGTTCAATAATCAATTGAGAATTAGGAAATAAAAATTAGGGATTTAGCCATTTAGGGTTTCAATAGTACTTTATATACATAGGGGTAAAAGTATAAATATAAAATTCTTAATGGGTTAAGAGTTTACGCAATAAGAAAATTGAGTAATCCATCCCAAAACCGTTAAGCCGTTAATTATAAAATCTCAATCCGTTCCCCATCCATTACCCCGATAATCCGATACCAATAAGCCAATAAGCCATCGGTTCGGTTCGGTAACGGTTTCAGTTCGGTTTTGAACAACCCTAGCCACAAAAACTTCAGATGTTCAAACTTAACCTAATTGTGTGAAACTCATCTATTTATACAGAGCAAAAAATCGCTGACAAAAATGCCCTTCGGGAGGTTCTGCGGCCGCACAATTCCATGTACAATCTGCAGATTTCTTTAGCTGGCAAGACAAAGAGTTCTGCGGCCCCATATTTCTAAATTGTGGTCGCCGGGCAATCTTTTGCGATCCGCACATTTCTGGACTGTGGCCGCGAGGTAAATTTTTATGGTCTGCAAATTTCTGGACTGCGGCCGCAAGGCAATATTCTACGGCCGCACAATTCTTGTACGGTCCGCACTTCACAAGGGCTTCGGGACTTGGTCTTTTAGCATACTCAATGAACTTTGCATCTGTGTCAGTAAAAACCCAGTTGTGCGGCCGCATAATTCATGTGCAGATCGCATATTTGTAAAAGTCTTGTTAGAATTTCCTTCTTATCTTGCGACCGCAGATGGAATTCTACGGTCCGCTATTTTTTCTACGGCCGTAGAATTCCTTCTGCGGATCGCACATTTGTGCTTCTGCGCCCTTTATTGCCTTGTACTTCGGATCACTCCTTTTTGAGTTAGATTTCATCTCAGGAGACCAAGTTTCCAGCACTCTTGCAATTTGCACAATTTCATTAGTTTTGGGAACACAATTCGACATTTTTAGACTAAGACAAGAGCTAAAAGGTGTTAGTAAGAATTCAAAATACCCACTTATCACACTTGCGACCATGACCTTCGCATGTGCGATCACACTAGTCCAAGTCTGCCCAGCCATGCTTTAAGTTCCAAATTCGATACGTTTACCATCTGAAATCCATCTGAAGCCCCCGTGACCTCAACCAATTATACCAACAAGTCCTAAAATACAATACAAACTTAGTCAAGACCTCAAATCACATCAAACAACATCAAAAACACGAATCGCGCCTCAATTCAAGCCTAATGAAAGCTAGGACAATTTTTACAATCGATGCCAAAACCTATCAAATCAACTCCAATTGACCTCAAATTTTGCAAATCAACTACAGGCCTCCAAATCACTATTCGGACACACTCCTAAGTCTAAAACCACCCTACAGAGCTATCGGGATGATCTAAACTTCATTCTAAAGTCTTTTACACACAAGTCAACATCTGGTCAACCATTTCAACTTTAGCTTCCAGCCTTGGAACTAGCCAAATGGGCCATCGAAATGAGTGAATTTGACATAAAATATAAACCTAGAACTACGATTAAGTCACAAGTTAGGCCGACTCTGTGGTTGATTTTAGTTCGGGATTGCTACCTTGGGCTACTAAAGAAGTAGTGATGACGTCAGAAACGACATTAGAAGTTTGGACCTTATTTATAGACGGAGCCTCCAACATAAAAAGGTCTGGGCTCGGCATAGTATTAACCACACCTTCGGGAGAAACCCTAAGGTGGACCATAAGAACGATTTCGCTCACTAACAATGAAACGGAGTATGAAGCTTTGATTGCAGGAATTGAATTGGCCGAGGGACTAGTTTCTGCGGTCATAGAAATCAAATGTGACTCCCAGCTGGTAAAACTCTTTGACTAAGTGTTCATTGGCATCCACGCAGTCATCTAAGAAGTGCTCCCAGCCCACTCTCGTTCTGAACTGTCTATGCACGTCAAGGTTGTGGGGTAAAAGATCTATATCAATGAAACTCCGCTCCGGTATCAATTTTCTCACCGGCCACCACTCCCTAAATTTGTGGTACACCACCTGGCTCACGAACCTATCCTCCCAAACTTTGGGTTTTCTAGTTCGGGCATTGCCCCCAACCTGAGGCTCACCCCCCTCAAATACCTCCTCATCCCCATGCATCTCCTCCTCACCTCCGTCTGCATTCTCCCGGGATAATGAAGCTGTGGGAGAGGTGGAGTACTCACCACTGTCGGCTGCTGAGCCCTCAGACGACTCAGTAGGAACATGCTCTGGTGCTTGGGCAGTGGGTGATGGTGGAAGAGTGTCATCTGTCAATCTGAAACTTGAGTAGAAATGTGTTAGTATTGAGTCTGAAGAGATATCTTGGGAGGGCAAATACTCACTCCCCGACTGATCACAGGCTCTATCAGCTGCCTTAATTGCCTTTCTCATCTTCTTTATTTTTTGACGAGCCTGGGGAGTGAGCTTAACCAATCTCTGCTTCCCTCCCCGGGAAGAATCACCTCTGCCGGGTTGTTTGGAGCCTTTTCCTCTTTGTTTAACCATTATCTGCAAACACAATCATCTCACATTGTTAGTATCAATAGAGCAGTGAGCAACATTTATGCAGAAAGAATTGCAGACAGAATTGAAAAGTTGCAGCCAGGTTGCAGAAATAGCCCAGTGCGGGCCATATAAAATGGAGTGCGGCTGCATAGGGACCACCGCGGACCACACAATAATAACCGTGGTCCGCACAGGGATGGGGTTCAAACTACCCTTCCTCTGAATCTGACTAGTGCAGCCCACACAAAGTGGTACCGCGGCCGCACTGGGCCAGTGCGAACTGTACAATATGTAGTGCGGCTGCACTGACCAAGAGTAATCTTTCTGAAGTTTGTCAATGCGGTCTGCACAAAGTGGTATTGTGATCGCACTAGGTCACCGCGGACCGCACAAAAGTGACCGCGATCCCCACAGGGTGCCCAGTAGTGGCACTGAGTTAGGGTTCTTAGATTTTGCGTTTAAGTTAAACTTATGCTAATTTATGTCCCTACATATTTACCCAATCCATAAAACTCATTAAGTCCTCATAAATCAGCATTACAACCAATCTAACCCAGCTAGCGAACTAATTATGGGAGGAACAAGAATTATAAGCTAAGAAAAATTGAAAATAAAATGAAATTGACAGAATTGAAACAAGAAAATGGAAAATTATATTAACAGTTGTTAGATGAAGTGAGGACTGATCGATGTAAGTAGTTAATTACAAGAATACAGGAAGATGAACAGTGCTCTATGCTTTTGAGAGTTAAAATTGCGAAAAGGATAAAAGGGGGTCCCCAAGGTCTATTTATAGAAAATCCCCTAGGGCCCAGTCTCACTTACCAGTGCGGACTGCACAAAATGGACCGCGGTCCGCACTGGGCTATTATGATCAAACTTGGCCCAGTATCCTACTGCGGTCCGCACAAAATAGACCGCGACCGCAGTGGTCCACCGCGGACCGCACAAAGTGTAGTCTGGCCGCAGTGGAAAACTTCAGAGAGGTATCATTTTGGCCTTCACCAGTGCGGACTGCACAAAGTGTAGTGTGGCCTCATTGGCAACTTCAGAGACTGAACATTTTCTTCATTATGTCTTGCACTACATCAACACAATCCCTGCAACATCTCACAACCAGGTAGCCCAAAAATCAATCCTATACTACAAAGAAAATCAAAGAAAACAAGAAGAAAAACACATGGGTTGCCTCCCAAAAAGTGTCTGATTTAACGTCGCAGCACGACGCATGTTACCACCACATCACTTGAGATGAAGGAGCGCCACCACGTGGCTGTCATAAAACTTTCCAAGATAATGCTTGACCCGATGCCCATTAACTCTGAGGACTTCACCATTTTTGTTTTTCAAATCAAGAGCACCAAAAGGGGTCACAAACACAACTTCAAACAGTCCACTTCATTTGGATTTGAGCTTTCCCGAAAACAGACATAATCGGGAGTTGAACAAGAGAACCAAATCACCTACGTTGAACTCCTTTCCACAAACATATTTGTCATGAAGGTACTTCATCTTGTCCTTATACAAGGATGAACTGGAGTAGGCATGGAATCTAAATTCATCGAGTTCATTGAGTTGTTCAACATAAAGATTAGCTGCAACATGCTATTCAAGATTCAACTTCCTCAAACCCCACATGGCCTTGTCCTCTAACTCAACCGGAAGATGTCATGCTTTCCCAAGCACCAACCGATATAGAGACATCCCAATCGGATTTTTGTAAGTCGTCCAATAAGCCCATAGAGCGTCATCTAACTTCTTTGACCAATCGGTCCTATTTGCATTGGCCGTCTTTGACAAGATACTTTTGATTTCTCTGTTGGAGACTTCCACTTGACCACTAGATTGAGGATGATAATGGGTCGAAACCTTATGATTGACACCGTACTTGGAAAACAATGTGTCGAAAGCTTTATTGCAAAAGTGAGACCCCCTATCACTAATAATCGCACGAGGAGTGCCAAATCTTCAAAAATGCTCTTTTTAAGAAATGCAACAACACTCCGGGATTCATTATTAGGCAAAGCCACGGCTTCAACCCATTTTGAGACATAGTCAACCGCCACGAGAATGTAAGTATTCCCACAAGAGCTAACAAAAGGACCCATGAAATCGATGCCCCAAACATCAAAGATATCCATTTCAAGAATGGTATTGAGAGGCATCTCATACCTTTTTGAAATTCCACCCGCTCTTTGGCAATCGTCACACCTCTTCACAAAATCACCCGTATCTTTGAACAAGGTGGGCCAATAGAATCCACAACTAAGAACTTTTGAGGCGGTCCTCACCCCACCATGATGGCCACCATAGGGTGAAGAATGGAAAGCCTCTAAGATACTCAATTGTTCTTCCTCCGGGACACATCTACGAATCACACCATCCGTACAAATTTTGAATAAGTATGGCTCATCCCAATAGAAATCCAAACTATCCCGCTTGAGCTTCTTCCTTTGGTTAGAAAAGAGTTCACACGGGATTACTCCAGTCACAAGGTAATTGGCAACATCGACAAACCATGACATATCATTCATTGACACCGCAAGGAGTTGCTCGTCGGAAAATGAATCATTGATCTCAAGGCCATCACAAAGCCTCCCCTCCTCCTCCAAATGGGACAAGTGGTCCGCCACTTGGTTCTCACTACCTTTCCGGTCCATAATTTCTAGATCAAACTCTTGAAGTAGTAACACCCATCGCATCAATCTTGCCATGGAGTCTTTCTTTGTCATCAAGTACCTAAGAGCGGCATGATCGGTGTGCACTATGACCTTGGCCCCCATAAGATACGACATAAACTTTTCCATTGCAAATACTATAGCCAACAACTCTTTCTCGGTGATTGTATAGTTCCTTTGAGCCTCATTCATGGTCTTGCTTGCGTAGTACACCAAATGAAACATCTTGTTAACGCTTTGACCCAAAATATCCCCAACCGCAACGTCACTTGCATCACACATGAGCTCGAAAGGCAAGCTCCAATTTGGTGCGGTAATGATCGGGGTAGTGGTCAACTTAAGCTTGAGAAGCTAGAATGCTTGCATACATCCCTCATCGAACACAAATATTGCATCCTTTTCTAGCAACTTGCACAAGGGGTGTACCACTTTTGAAAAATCTTTTATAAACCTCCAGTAGAAACCCGCGTGTCCAAGAAAACTCCTCACCCCTTTGCCAAAAATGGGGGGAGGAAGCCTTGAAATCACCTCTCTCTTGGCTTTGTCAACTTCAATTCCTCGCTTTGAAATTTTGTGACCCAACACTATACCCTCTTCAACCATGAAATGACATTTTTCCCAATTGAGTACGAGGTTTGTGTCTTCACACCGGGCCAACACTCTATCCAAATTACCCAAACACTCTTCAAAGGAATCCCCAACCGCACTGAAATCATCCATGAATACCTGCAAGATATCTTCCACCATGTCGATGAAAATAGCCATCATGCATCGTTGGAAGGTCGCCGGAACATTACACAATCCGAACGACATCCGAGAGAAAGTGAATGTGCCATATGGACAGGTAAAAGTGGTCTTCTCTTGATCCTCAGGGGCAATTAAGATTTGATTATACTCCGAGTATTCATCCAAAAAGTAATAAAAAGCACGCCCAGCAAGACGATCTAACATTTGGTCAAGGAATGGCAATAGGAAATGGTCCTTTTGGGTCACCTTGTTTAGCTTCCGGTAATCCATACATACCCTCCAACCTGTGACTGTCCGAGTAGGAATAAGTTCTTTGTTGTCATTGGTCACCACAGTCATACCACCCTTCTTCAGTACACATTGCACCGGAGAAGTCCATGAGCTATCAGAAATGGGGTACACAACCCCGGTATCCAACCATTTGATCACTTCTTTCTTCACCACTTCTTGCATAGCCTTGTTCAATCTTCTTTGATGCTCCAAGGAAGGCTTTGCATCATCCTCCAAGATAATTTTCTGCCTACAAAATGCGGGACTTATTCCCCGAATGTCAGCTAGAGTCCATCCAATTGCCCTTTTTCGCTTTTGAAGCACTACCAAAGTGGCCTCAACCTACATGTTAGTAAGGCAAGAAGAAAGAATAACTGGTGAAGTAGCGTTTGAGCCCAAGAATTCATACCTGAGGTGTGGAGGAAGTGGTTTCAACTCCAACACCGGTGGCTCCTCAATTGATGGTTTTGTTGGTGGAGTTTTCTGGTTTTCAAGATCCAAAGACAATTTTCTAGGCTCATAAGAATAAAAGCCCATCCCATGTAAGGCATTCACGCACTCCACTCTACTTGATCCTCATTGACATTAAGATTTAATAGCACGGCCTTAAAAAGATCCTCCACGTTGATCATAGCACTGGTATCATCCACAATCACAGCTGTGACAAGGTCTACAAATGAGCACACCTCGGTGCTATTAGGTTGCTTCATAGACTTGCAAACATGAAAAATGACCTTTTCATCTCCCACTCGAAAAGTGAGCTCACCCGCTTCAACATCAACCAATGCCTTCCCCATTGCAAGGAAAGGTCTACCCAAGATAATAGGAACCTCATAGTCCACATCACAATCCAAAGTGACAAAGTCGGCCAGTAAAATGAATTTATCCACCCGGACAAGCACATCATCAATAATGCCCAAAGGTCGTTTTATTGATCGATCCGCCATTTGAAGTCTCATTGAGGTTGGCCTAGGTTGCTCGATACCCAAAGTTTTGAAAACTGAGTAGGGCATTAAATTGATACTAGCTCCCAAATCACATAGAGCCTTGGAAAAATCCGCACTCCCAATGGTGCAAGGAATGGTGAAAGCACCGGGATCTTCAAGCTTCGGGACCATTGAATGCACTATAGCACTAACTTGGTAAGTCATCTTTATAGTTTTACAATCCATAGAACTCTTCTTTGTAATAAAGTATTTCATGAATTTTGCATAACCCGACATTTGTTCAAGTGCCTCTACCAAAGGCATATTAATAGATAGGCTCTTCGTCATGTCAATGAACTTTTTAAACTGATTATCATTCTTCTGCTTCGCGAGCCTTTGAGGATAAGGTGGAGGTGGCCTTGGCAAAGGAGCCTTGGATTTTGGCACAACCGGCTCTGGCATGTCAATTATGTATTCCCTAGACGGGTTCACATCATTTTGGGTTCCACCTCGACTTCTTGAATATCAATCCTCACTTCATTGTTCATATTTTCATCAACCACATCTTCAACTACCAAAGGGACTTCGTCATCTTGCAATTCAACATCATCATCCACAACTTGCTTTTGCTTAGAGGCATTCACATCACCGCCTCTCCCACTTCTTGTTGTGACCGCCATAACATGATTGTTCCCACCCTTTGGGTTCACTACCGTATCACTTGGTAGAGCACCCTTCGGGCGAATATTCAATGACTGAGAGATTTGGCCTAATTGCACCTCCAAGTTTCGGATAGAGGTGTTGTGAGAAGCTAATTGTGCATCAGAATCCGCATTCCTCTTCATCATCTGCTTGAACATCATTTCAATTCTACCCATATCATTACCAGAAGAACTAGGACCTTGAGAAGGGAAATGGGGTGGATTGTTTGGTTGTTGGTACAATGGGGACCTTTGAAAGTCTTGCCCCCGATTGCCTTGGTTTCCATTGTTGTTCCACCTGCCTTGATTGTTGTTGTTGCCCCAATTGTTGTTATTTCCATTCCAATTGCCTTGGTTGTTGTTTTGATTACCCCAATTGTTGTTTTGGTTGTTGTTGTTCCAATTGCCACCACCTTGTTGTTGATTGCCCCAATTTCCTTGGGGTCGCCATTGTTGGTTTGAAGAGTTGCCTCTATTGCCTTGATAGTTGTTGACATATTGTACCTCTTCACTTTGATCATCATAACCATCATTTTTACACCCATCATATTCATCAACAAATTGCTCAGAATTTCCTTGATTTTGTTGCCTCCTTTGCCTTCTCTGGTTGACAAGCATACTAACACACTCCATGGTATTCACTTGGCGAGGATTCTAAACTTGTTGCAACTGCGCCTTAGCCAATTGGTTCATAGTAGTAGTAAGCTTAGCTATCGCTTGCCCATGGTCGTGCAACTCCTTATGCAAATGGATAACTGTAGGGTCACCTTGAGGCACATTTTCTCTACTCTACCATGCAGAAGAAGTGTCCACCATTTCATCAAGTACTTCACATGCCTCATCATAAGAAAGCTTCATAAAATTGTCCCCGGCCAATTGGTTAACAATGCATTTGTCACACCTCCCTTTTGCGCGCCCGCCCCCGAAGGGTTAAATGCACGGGTGGAGTTTTTCCAATTTAAGTGACAATATTCGAAATGGGATTATTTATTTAATTCAGAGTCGCCACTTGGGAAAGGTTTGGTTTTTGGTGTCCCAAGTCACCGGTTTATCTTGAATCCCAAATCGAGGAAATTTTCGACTTTTCCAAATAAAGTCTGCGAACCAGAAATTCTAAGTAAGGAATTCTGTTGACCCGAGGGAAGGTGTTAGGCACCCTCGAATCCCGTGGTTCTAGCACGGTCGCTTAAATTGTTATAATGGCTAAATAGCTGATTTAAATACATGTTGTGACTTATGTGCTTTTATTAAGTTTAAACCGCTTTTATTATTATCATTTATTTTTATAGAATTGCAACGTCGTGAAAATGCATCTCGAACCACGTCACAATCAATGCACCCGTAGTTGTTAACACATTTCGACTCCGTTGAGATTTGAATTTGGGTCACATAAATGTGCACCCGAATTTAAGAATGTAATTTAATTAAGTCGCGCCTAAAGAATCTAACGCGTTATTATCTTTGGGGAAAGCAGTGGAATTCACTAAACAGCCTAGCCTGAATTCTAAATATTTATTATGATTATTTATCGAGGGCCCCGCGATTTTGCATTTTTATTTGGCGAGGCTCGTCTCTATTTTAGAAAGGATATCCTAAAGTTGCTACATTTCTTGTGTGTTTGTTTCTAAAAATAGAAGAAAAGATGCATGCTAACCTCATTATAATGCTTTGGCCAAATCCAGATTTTTAGTTAATCGTCTGATTAATTATTTACAGAGTGAAGAAACGTTGTACCTCATGAAACATACTTTTAACTTGATAGAAGAATTATATACAAGATTGATGAAATGCTACGACTGCTGCAAGAGCTCCCTAACTCTGACTTATTTAGACAAGATTAATTAAAACTACTTATTAGAAAATGCGACTAATGATATTTGAAACTCATCCTATAAACTGCCTAATGAAACTGAAACTCAAGAATCTGAAATTGTATTATCTTTAGCTAGATTTAAAACAACCATTTGCCCTTACATATTCAAAGCATGCTGAAAGAGCGAGTTTAAGTTAAACAATCGTATTAAATAGCTGCACATTTCATGAATTGTATTTACATCTTGTATACTACTTAAACGAATAAAATGTCGCAGTTTCAGATTGGCATAGACTTTAATTAAGTACCACCTTAATAATGTATCTCTATTAGGCTAACTGACTAGAGACTTACATATCTTAACAACATTTATATAAAAAATTCGTAAGCAATGCAACAGATGATTATAACATTCTTCAGATCTTTCGATTCAACTTTCATTGCAACATCAGACAGATTCGAAATGTGTACCTGAGGAAATGCTTACAATGAAGAAAGTAGGGGAGTCAGTTGAGCAACAGTGCAAGCGGAACAGCAGTAACAGATGAACAACAGCAGGACAAATTCCCAGTGCAAAAAAATGCTATTTAGAGCCAATGAAAGATGGCAGAATGTAGCAAATTCCCAGCAATATAGAATCAGAATTTAACCAGAATGGATCCAGAACTGAACTGATATTACACACAACCAATAATCTCAAACAAAACTCAGGATAGATCAATATAGAACAGGCAAAATCCAGACTAGTTGAGAATCAAGACAGAGATGAAAAATGCAGTTCCCTTCTTCTGTGTTAGGCCTCTCTTTATCTATTTCTGTCCGTGTGTTTTCAGATCACTCTCCCTTTCCTGTTTTCTTGTCAATGCCCCTTATCAGTGTATTCCCTTCCCTCTAATGGTTCTCCCTCTGTGTGTGTGTCTATATGTGTATATGTATGTATTTTTGCTCTCTCTTCTCTTTTCTCTCCCAGTCTATCCGATCTCCTCTATTTATCTTCAGGGTCCATCCCTTTATAAGCCTTCAACTTACCCCTTTTAACAGCCTGTTTAGAGTATCAACACTCCTCCCATGTGCCTTCAACCTTTTCAGATTCCGATTAGTTATTTAAGTATTAACCCCATCATTCCCTTGGCAGACTTAACTTTAAAAGGCTTAATATTTCTTAAACTAAAGCAAGGTATGGGGCAGTAGAATATATCTGACAGCATATGCTGTCAAACCATTTTAAAATTAAAAGCCCTTTTATGCAGGAAACAGGCTGTGCATAAAGCACATGAAGTGCACCAATGCACATGCTGTGCATGAGTGCACATGCCCTCCAATTCAGAGTTTAAACCAAACATCTCTTTTACATTACTGATCCAAATCAACAGCTATAAGTAAGCAAAACTGGTTCTTAATCGATTCAGGCAAATGTTCAACAGAAGCAAATCGATTTACTATGCTCAGACAGTTGAAACTAATTGACGACACATGTCGACTCGACTATATTAGCATCAACATACACAATCGTAGCCAAAAATCAGACATTTAAACAGTATCGATACATGGTTCGAATTATACTGACTAAGCAGAAATACACTCGAGGAGTCAACTAGTCAGTCCAAACTCGAAAATCAGCTACTTGCACAAACAAATACATAATGCCTTATCAGAATAGGAGGGGGAATTTAGACAAACAAACAGAGGTTCAGGCAAAGTGGTTGAAGCACAGTTGATAGAGGTCAAGGACATAAACAGAAAACGAACAGACCCTTACAACAATCAAACAAACCAAAACAACTAAGAAAAGAAAGAAAACTCACCTTAAACCGCAAAAAGATCAAAACCTTAACTCGGACTTGGTCAGGCCTTTCTTAAGGCTGAACGGACTTTAAACGAAGTGTTTCTCAGACGAGAAACACTTTGATTAAAGTCCATTAGACCTTAATCTCTTCGGTTGAACCAGTGACGGAGGAACACAAAATTTCCAAAACTCAGATCTGGGATTCATGCCTCCCTGATCAGATTCGGACCAAACCAAGTATGGTTTGGTCACGAGGGGGTCTGGGGAGTGTCTGGTATGAAACTGGGGTTAAACTGAGTAGATCGAGTTTTGACTCGAATCTTCAAATGAAGATTCGAGAAGGTGGAGAGGGATTCGAACTACATGGTTGATAGATCTGGGTTCAGGATGGCAAGGGCGTTCTAGGGTGTTAAGGGGAAGGTCACCGGCGTTCATGCCGCCGGCTTCCATGGTGAAGGATACAGGGGAGGCTCTAGGGTTTGAAGGGGATGGGGTTGAAGACGAAGGCTGGGTATCGGATAGGGGGGGGAGGGTAAGGTTATGAACTTATATAGTTAATGGGTGGACGGATCTCGACCGTTAGATCAATTTAGATCTACGGTCTGGATCTGATGGTTAAGTGGAACGGTGTCGTTTCAAGTGTTGAGGGTTTGGGTTCGGTCCGGGTAAGACGGGTCGGGTTAGTTTATGGGTTATGGGGAATTGATCTTGGCCGTTGATCAATTTGAGATCAACGGCCCAGACCACACTGGATTAAAACGGTGTCGTTTAGACACCCTGGGCATCACTGGTGTTGGACCGAGCAGGCCTGGTTTGGACGTTGTTTGTTTTGGGCCAATTTAATGAATTGGCCCAATCCGGAAGAAGAAAGGGCCCTTTTCTCTCTTTTTTTTTTTATTTCTTTTCTTATTTATTTTAAAAACAAAACTAAGCAAAAAAAATCAAATTAAAATTAAATACACACTCAATACAATTATTTGCACACACACTAAAGATATTTCAAAACAGGTAAAATCAAACAAAACAAAATCACGGACAAAGAGGCCTCTTTATGCCTTTCTATGTTACGGTTCAGATTATGCATGACACGTACACATTTGAATTTTGTTTTAATAAAGTAAATAAATAAAAATGGGCCAAAGTCGCAAATAAATCAACAAAGTGCCGCACAGAAATCCAAAATTGTACAGCAGGACCAATTTTTATTCTTTTGGAGCGACTGTCGTGCAAAAACAAAAATCACGTGCTCACAGGTGCCCCTCTTTGTTCGGAAACACGAAGAGTTTTCGTGCAAAGATAAAGTGAGCGTGTATGAGCGATTTTTGCCCATGGACCACTCCGTATGAAGCATGTTTTTTGAAAGATCTGACCGAATCTTGCTTCAAAGATTTCCTACATATCCTGGGCTAAACAGGAATCAGGTCAATGTAGTTCGAGAAGTTTTGGTAGCTGGGACTACCATGGGACTGCAATGCTTGCTGCTACTGCTGCTGCTGTTGTCACTGCTACGTCACTGACCGCCTTATTACAACCAAACGAAAATTAGAAACTGAACTAACTACTATATGTATGTCAACTGCTAGTTACAAGATTCCTATCTATGATTCTTTTACGACTTGATCTTGGGTCTTAGCTGATTCTGCTTGTAGACTCCGATCTGAATCTTGATGCTTGCGAGTTGCGGCTACTTGTTCAACCTCTGGGATACTGAGTGAGACGCGATTGGCAGGGTTTAGGACCTTAGTCAAACGTTGGAGTCGATCTGCTCTCCATTCACTCTGATATCTCGGGATGTCTCCTTTTGTCTTTTTCTTCTTTGATTCTGAGTTGAGACTCATCTCGTGGGTCATTTCGATCCGTGTGGCTCGAGGTTAGACCTGCGGGAAAAAACAAACAAACGAACGAAATTTTCTGCCCCAGTTTCACTAGGAAAATTTCGTTAATTATTTACCAGGAAGTTCATAAAATTGATGAAAGAGGATATGCATGCTTAGTTCAGGGTTGGAGCCCTAATACCGGCTAGCTGGGGAAAGGTTCAGTTTAGAGTTTAAAAACTCTAAAGCCGAACAAAGGAAGAATTCAGTTTAGGATTTAAAACCCTAATGCTGACTAAAGGAAAATTCAGTTTAGGGTTTTAAAACCCTAATGCTGATTGCATGGAAAGGTTCTCGGGTTATGCCGAAAAAGATTTATTGAGTTATGCTGGGAAGATTCATCGGGTTATGCCAGGAGGATTCATCGGGTTATGCCGGGAAGATTCATCGGGTTGTACCGGGAAGATTCATCGGGTTGTACCGGGAAGATTCATCGGGTTATGCCGGGGAGATTCATCGGGTTATGCCTGGGAGATTCATCGGGTTATGCCGGGAAGATTCATCGGGTTGTACCGGAAAGATTCATCGGGTTATGCCGGGAAGATTCATCGGGTTATGCCGGGAAGATTCATCGGATTGTACCGGGAAGATTCATCGGGTTGTACCGGGAAGATTCATTGGGTTATGCCGGGGAGATTCATCGGGTTATGCCGGGGAGATTCATCGGGTTATGCCGGGAAGATTCATCGGGTTGTACCGGAAAGATTCATCGGGTTATGCCGGGAAGATTCATCGGGTTATGCCGGGAAGATTCATCGGGTTATGCCGGGAAGATTCATCGGGTTATACCGGGAAGATTCATCGGGTTATACCGGGAAGATTCATCGGGTTATGCCGGGAAGATTCATCGGGTTATGCCGGGAAGATTCATCGGGTTATGCCGGGAAGATTCATCGGGTTATGCCGGGAAGATTCATCGGGTTATGCCGGGAAGATTCATCGGGTTATGCCGGGAAGATTCATCGGGTTATGCCGGGAAGATTCATCGGGTTATGCCGGGAAGATTCATCGGGTTATGCCGGGAAGATTCATCGGGTTATGCCGGGAAGATTCATCGGGTTATGCCGGGAAGATTCATCGGGTTATGCCGGGGAGATTCATCGGGTTATACCGGGGAGATTCATCGGGTTATGCCGGGAAGATTCATCGGGTTGTACCGGAAAGATTCATCGGGTTATGCCGGGAAGATTCATCGGGTTATGCCGGGAAGATTCATCGGGTTATGCCGGGAAGATTCATCGGGTTATACCGGGAAGATTCATCGGGTTATACCGGGAAGATTCATCGGGTTATGCCGGGAAGATTCATCGGGTTATGCCGGGGAGATTCATCGGGTTATGCCGGGAGGATTCATCGGGTTATGCCGGGAAGATTCATCGGGTTGTACCGGAAAGATTCATCGGGTTATGCCAGGAAGATTCATCGGGTTATGCCGGGAAGATTCATCGGGTTATGCCGGGAAGATTCATCGGGTTATGCCGGGAAGATTCATCGGGTTATGCCGGGGGTTTTGGGTAGGAAAAGTTCCTTGGGTTATGCCAGGGAGATCCATCAAAATGCATGAAAATATTATGGGAAACTTACCTTTGGTCGTTTTCTGCTGCAGGGTTGTTTCAATGCTTGCGCGCTTTATCTCTTTTGGGCTAAACCTGCTTCTTGCACAGCTGCTTTGTGTCGCACCTGTCTCAATTTTCTTAAACAAAGAAAGATTATTAGTTTGACAACGGCGGTTGGTTTGGGGGCCTTGATTGTTCCAATTGCTCTGTCTTGGCCCAATTCTTGTTGAGAAACTCTGCTATTGATTGGATTTCACATGCGAAAACCTTTGGACTACTCAGACTTGCGTTTCCAGATTTTGTGATGATTTGTCTTATAAGGCTTTGGCTTTTCTGTCCCTTTCTGCTTGGGGATTTTGGTGGGGATTTTATCAGGGAGACTCTGTGGGGATTTTTTTTTTGTAGCAAACTTGCTGGGGATGTGCTGGGGTGGACTTCTTTGGGGAATTGTACAAGGGATAGCCTGTGGGGATTTGTCTGTTTTGGAAGCAAATCAACTATCATGGCCAGTCGAGATGGGACTGACGCGCCACCGAGGTTGTACATTTTATTCGACTCTCGCGAAACGGAGCCCTGTAAAACCGGTCCTGCCACCTTTCTTTGCGATTACTACGGAATTAAGAGTTAGATTGAAAAGAACTCAAAGAGATCTATGTAAAGGAGAACATATGAGTTTAAAGAGAAACGCCCCTTTCGGGGAGAAAAAAGGGACTTATCTGTAGTGTATGCCAGTTTCAAACTGACATGACATGCCTTTTGGACTGGATGCCCGACCTCCGAGAACTTGCATTTCCTCATGAATCAAAACAGATCTATATTTTTTCAAAAACCCGGGAACCTTGCCAGGACTTTCTGAGGTGGAATCATCTTTTTGGCCGACAACGCCCTTTGCGGGTTTTCGCTAGTCGACCTCTCTCATTTCTCTTCTTACTGTCGCCTGCTAGTACTCCTTGCGAGTTTTTACTAAACAAGCTCTCTCATTTCAATTTCTCTTCTCTCGTCGCCTCACGGTGCCCAAAGGTTTTCACCGACAAGACTCTCTCATCTTTATTCTCCTCATTTTGTTGTATCGGACCCAAATAATTCCATCTTCCTATTTTGAAATGCTTTGCTGATTGATCAGAAGGACTTAAAAAAAAGGTTTGGGGTGAAAAGAATTTGGATTGAACTACAACTTTGGAACCTTTTGGGTGGGATTATTGCTGAATCGTTATAACTTCTGCCCCAGTTTTACTTTCGGGGGAATTCCTGGATTTTATTGTTGGTGTGACTGAACCCCAAGGAGAGGTTGCCTACGTATCCTTTCGGAATCAAGTCAAACGTAGTTCATACACACTTTTGTTTTTTTTGGATTTTTGTTTTTGTTTTTGTTCTGTTTTTGTTTTGTTTCTGTTTTTTTTTTGTTTTGTTTTGTTTTGTTTTTGTTTTGTTTTTTTTTTCACTTTATTTTCAACAATATTTTCAGGTTCCAAAGAGGGTAATCAAAGAAGAGTAACCAGCTCAAATGGGTTTTGCAAAGGGTTGGTAGTGTTTGGGTAGCGAGAATGAAAGCCTTCGTCATCTCAAACTGTGCAAAGATATCGCCAGAGTGATTTAGACATATCGCTGCACCTGCTTTCCAAGCAAGGCTGACGTCGTTTCTTTCGACGTCGCCCAGATACAAATGCTCCATTTGGTAACGTTCTTCAATGACGTATGGACCATTCTTTCTGGGTATAATTGCCCGTGACAAACCGCAGTTATTAAGGTTATCATTCTGTACGGGTCTAAACCCATTTACTGCTCTCGAACTCTGCTTTAGTAACGAACATTTTCCAAACCATGAACCAATTTTCTTTAGTTGTTCCTACTTTTCAGATTCTTTATATCTCAAATTTTGACTCATTATTTGAAGTCTGATCGGAGTTCTCGTGATCCGGGCATGAAGTCCTCAAACATGTCATGTTATCTAAAGCTGCATTTATCAGAATTGAAGGGAACACAAAAGAAAACGTAGAAGAAGAAAATGAGTAATCAAGCACGATTTCATTTCTTGGCATTTTGGGGAAGATAAGGAAAAAGGTTGACATTCAGGAAATTAAAAACATGAAACTGAAGAAAAACATCCGAGCCACCTTCTGGGGTTACTTGTGATACAGAGAAAGTGGCAAGACAGGTTCATTAGGACTTCCGTTTGATCAAGAATGGCGTAGCCTTCTAGTTTTGAAACTAGGTGCTTGGTCCCATGTACGATACTTCAACGATGCTAGTGCCCTCTCCTGGCTGGACCATGTGTATTTTGCATAGCTCTTCCCTTGTCGCCTCACATATTTCCTCACTCTCGTCGAGCGGGGACACCTCATCATCTCCCTCTTTGTTGTATTTTGGTTCCTGTGGTATGCGTCCGACAAACACTGGCTCATTCGGCCGAGGTATTTTGACCGTCCCCATACCATGGAGGCCTGCTTGAATACATCACTTATTCCTTTTTCTTGTTCCGGAGTTACCCTGGGTCCCTTTTCTGTATCAGCAATAGCAATTATGGCTTTCAGTGCCAGATCGACTTCCTCGTCTTCACAAATCATCCCAACTATCGGCCCGTTGTCGTGGGCGGGCAACGGATTATTGGTCACATTTGGGATATCCTCGTCTCTCAACACAATCTTCCCTTGGTCTAACAGATTCTCTACAGCTTGTTTCAATGTCCAACAGTCGTTGGTGTCGTGCCCTTCTACCCCTGAATGGTATGCACATCTGACACCCCGCTGATATGATGGTGATCCCGGGTTCTGCCCATTTGGTGGTATGGGCTGCAACAAATTCATTTGGACAAGCTTAGGGAATAGGACGGAATAGGGTTCACCGATTGGTGTGTAGTTGGGTCTCCTGGGTGGTTCCCGAAGACGGAAATTATTTTGAGGAGGTCGAGGATTGTAGTGGTTTCGGTGAGGAGGCTAATTCCTAGGACGTGGGGCCTGCCCCCGATTGACTGGTTGTGACCGTTGGATATAAGGTTGGGTGCTCATAACCATGTAAGGCTGAGGGGCGTAGGTCGCATTTTGGTGGGGGAAATAATGTTGCGAGGTTCTTTCCGAAGAACAAAGCCCGGGATTACGATATTCTCCCACCTCTGACACTACCATGGATGTTTCCTCTTTCTTCTTCCCTCTTGCTATTCCTCCAGACCCGCTTTGGACGGCTTGGGAGGTTGCCTTTATGGCTGCCTGACTCAAAATTCTTCCCGTTTTCAAACCGTTCTCCACCATCTCTCCGATCTTAATCGCTTCTGCGAAAGGCTTTCCCATGGCCGACATCATGTTTTGGAAATAGTCGGACTCTTGAGCCTGGAGAAAAGTAGTGACCATCTCTATCTCGTCCATGGAAGGTTTTACCCTTGACGCTTGCTCACGCCATTTGATGGCGTATTCTCTGAAACTTTCCGAGGGTTTCTTCTTTAAGTTTGACAAAGCATTTCTGTCTGGTGCGATGTCAATATTATATTGAAACTGCCCTACGAAGTCTCTGGCAAGATCATCCCATATATGCCAGCGAGATATGTCCTGGTCCATATACCATTCCGAAGCGACTCCCACCAAACTTTCTCCAAAATATGCCATTAGCAGTTCTTGTTTTCCGCCGGCTCCCCGCAATTGGTTGCAGTATTTCTTAAGATGTGCAATGGGGTCGCCGTGCCCATCGTATTTCTCGAACTTCGGGGTCTTGAAACCCGCTGGCAGGTGCACGTGAGGGAACATGCATAGGTCGGCGTAAGAGACGCTCTTCTGTCCGCTCAATCCTTGCATATTTTTCAAACTTTGTTCAAGGCTTCTCATTCTTTTGGCAATCTCATTTTGTTCTGCAATCCTGGGGCTCTGATCCTGCCTGGGCGCAAGCTCGTACTGAGGCGGTAGAGGATTAGTGCTGGTACGAATCTAGTTGGTTCCATTGAGAACGATGGTGCTTGGAATGTAAAAGAGGATGAGTCAAAGCTTGGCTTGTACGTGGCAGGTTGTGCCGTAATCGGGCAAGGCGATGCAGTAAAGATGTTCATGCTTGCATCGGTGGCTGACATTCGGGGATGAGGGTCAGAAGGCGATCCAGCAGAGAAGGCTGAGGTGGCTGGGTACCCGAATGGGGTAGCAGGATAATTTATGGGAACATTTGAAGTCCCACTTGACCTGGAGAATAATTCAGGGAATCCGGGGATGACACTTGGCGGCTCTTTCCCACTATTCCAGTCGTCCAGCATTTCCAGCATGCGGAGCCGTAGGATTCTATTTTCCTCCGCAGTTGCGGATTCAGGTGTGAGGACGGCTGAGATCGAGCTTTCCTCGGAAACCGGGGTTGTTTGCAACGGAATTTCTGAAGACATTTCCACACTTCCTTTTGACCTGGTGAAGTAAGTGTGAGTACTGCTTCTGGCCCTAACAACAGGCAGTTGAACACTTCCCCTCGACCTTGTGAAGTATGAGTGCGAGGCCAGACTTTCACCAAACCAACCGTCTTTTCAAAAACCCTGGATATACTCAACGACAAGCGCACGGTTAATTTGTAGCAAATAACAGATAGTTAATCTCACGTTAGGCATGATGCACCTATACAGTTAAGTGGACTACTATATGTTTGCTACGAGAGCATGTGTCGTTCCGGTATTTCCCTCTTATTAGTTTTTTTTCTTTCCTTTTCTTTTCTTTTTGTTTTATTATTTTGCAGTAAAAGAAGCGCGACCGGATTCGATGAGGATTGCCTACGTATCACGATGCCTACGTGAATCAGATCATTATGTAGTTCGAAGCTAAAAAAAAAATAAAGAAGCAAGTGCTCATAGGACTCAAAAGATTTGTCTATTCTTTGTTTATTTACTTATTCATTATATATATTTTAAACGAAAAAAGAAAATGTGTTTGGTTGATTTTGTTTTCATAAATTTGTTTGGTTGATTTTTTTCATTTGTTTCACCTTTTCTACGGAAGAAAGAACGTATGTGATGTTGCCTCTTAAATTTTGAAAGAGGGACTTTTAAGAAAATGATGCGGAATTATGAGTTTTATTTATTTACAAAAGCACTTCTAAAGAAAAATCCTAATATTTTGAAATTCAATTTTTCAAATTTTTTTTGAACATTTTACAAAAGAGAGACTAAAAAGCAAAGAGTATTTTTTTGGATTTTTATTGCTGATTTTTAATTCTTATTTCATTATTTCACATGAAAGACTTCAGAAAGAAGGAAACTATTTTTATTTGAGTTTAAAGAAAACTTCTATATTAATTTTTATTTCTTTTCTTTTCAAAGGGAAATATATATATTTTTTGATTTTGAAAATTGGGGCCGGAACCGATGAGGTTTGCCTACGTATCTCACATCCGGTGAGAATCAGACCCGCGTAGTTCGGTCAAATTAACCGAATTAATTTAGAACAAAATTCTTTCCTTGTATTTTTCAACAAACAACTTCCCAAAAATAAAAGACTATTTTTCTATCTTTTTGTTTTTCTTTTTCATAGTAAATAAAACATTTTTCCCTTTTATTATCGCAAAATTTCGGCAGAGTTTTGACAGTAATTGGGCATTGCTATTTTTCAAAGTAGAAAATTAGCCTTATACACTGATATTTTTTTTTATTATTATTTTCAAATACTCCAAAGTCAGGTAACATGCATGTCCGAGACAAATAAATGCGCGGAAACAAATAGGATGCAACAAGATGGTCTTTTCATTTCAGGTTGCTAGTCCTAGACGGACCCAACCCCTGTGTTGAGTCCCCTAAGTCAAATGCAACATGATGCAAATAAGCGTTCCTACTAGGGATCCGGCATGAAGTCGAGTTATACTAGGTTTAAACCTTGGTATTTGTTCTAGACTGTGTACCCGAGCGGACAACTCGAGTCGAGGAGGGGCAACTTACCGGGAACCAAAAGGCCGTCCGGCTTCGTAACTTATCCGTCCTCTTTCTTATTCCAGGTATCGACACTAACAGAATAAGGAGTCTCGACCAGCGAGCTTCTCCCCGGAGGTGAAGAGAGAAGGGTTCGGCACAGTTTATATGCAGTTCAGATAATATCAAAGCGGTAAAAGACAACATTTAGTATGTTATGTCAAAACATGTAATATATATCAGATAGTGAGGCCAAATACAACAATTATTCTAAGCTCGAATTATTGAACCCTGAACCAGTGGTTCTGGGTCTAATTCTCCAGCAGCGGTTTTGTTATACTGGTTTATAACCTGGGTATACGTTCTAGACTGTGTACCCGAGCGGACAACTCGAGCCGAGGAGGGGGCTACGTACCGAGGACCCGCGAGATCGTCCGGCTTTGTAACTTGTCCGACCTCTTTCTTATTTCAGGTATTGACACTAACAGAATAGGGAGTCTCGACCAGCGAGCTTCTCCCCGGAGGTAAGAAGAGAAGAGTTTCAGCACAGTTTATATACAGTTCAGATAATATCAAAGCGGTAAAAGACAACATTTAGCACATTATGCAAAAACATGTAATAAAGATCAGATAATAAAGCCAAATATAACAATTATTCTAAGCTCGAATTCTTGAACCCTGAACCAGTGGTTCTGGGTACATCCCCAGCGGAGTCGCCAGAGCTGTCACACCTCCTTTTTACGCCCCGCCCCCGAGGGGTAAGATGCGCGGGTGGAGTTTTTCCAATTTAAGTGACAATATTCAAAATGGGATTATTTATTTAATTCAGAGTCGCCACTTGGGAAAGGTTTGGTTTTTGGTGTCCCAAGTCACCGGTTTATCTTGAATCCCAAATCGAGGAAATTTTCGACTTTTCCAAATGAAGTCTGCGAACCAGAAATTCTAAGTAAGGAATTCTGTTGACCCGAGGGAAGGTGTTAGGCACCCTCGAATCCCGTGGTTCTAGCACGGTCGCTTAAATTGTTATAATGGCTAAATAGCTGATTTAAATACATGTTGTGACTTATGTGCTTTTATTAAGTTTAAACCGCTTTTATTATTATCATTTATTTTTATAGAATTGCAACGTCGTGAAAATGCATCTCGAACCACGTCACAATCAATGCACCCGTAGTTGTTAACACATTTCGACTCCGTTGAGATTTGAATTTGGGTCACATAAATGTGCACCCGAATTTAAGAATGTAATTTAATTAAGTCGCGCCTAAAGAATCTAACGCGTTATTATCTTTGGGGAAAGCAGTGGAATTCACTAAACAGCCTAGCCTGAATTCTAAATATTTATTATGATTATTTATCGAGGGCCCCGCGATTTTGCATTTTTATTTGGCGAGGCTCGTCTCTATTTTAGAAAGGATATCCTAAAGTTGCTACATTTCTTGTGTGTTTGTTTCTAAAAATAGAAGAAAAGATGCATGCTAACCTCATTATAATGCTTTGGCCAAATCCAGATTTTTAGTTAATCGTCTGATTAATTATTTACAGAGTGAAGAAACGTTGTACCTCATGAAACATACTTTTAACTTGATAGAAGAATTATATACAAGATTGATGAAATGCTACGACTGCTGCAAGAGCTCCCTAACTCTGACTTATTTAGACAAGATTAATTAAAACTACTTATTAGAAAATGCGACTAATGATATTTGAAACTCATCCTATAAACTGCCTAATGAAACTGAAACTCAAGAATCTGAAATTGTATTATCTTTAGCTAGATTTAAAACAACCATTTGCCCTTACATATTCAAAGCATGCTGAAAGAGCGAGTTTAAGTTAAACAATCGTATTAAATAGCTGCACATTTCATGAATTGTATTTACATCTTGTATACTACTTAAACGAATAAAATGTCGCAGTTTCAGATTGGCATAGACTTTAATTAAGTACCACCTTAATAATGTATCTCTATTAGGCTAACTGACTAGAGACTTACATATCTTAACAACATTTATATAAAAAATTCGTAAGCAATGCAACAGATGATTATAACATTCTTCAGATCTTTCGATTCAACTTTCATTGCAACATCAGACAGATTCGAAATGTGTACCTGAGGAAATGCTTACAATGAAGAAAGTAGGGGAGTCAGTTGAGCAACAGTGCAAGCGGAACAGCAGTAACAGATGAACAACAGCAGGACAAATTCCCAGTGCAAAAAAATGCTATTTAGAGCCAATGAAAGATGGCAGAATGTAGCAAATTCCCAGCAATATAGAATCAGAATTTAACCAGAATGGATCCAGAACTGAACTGATATTACACACAACCAATAATCTCAAACAAAACTCAGGATAGATCAATATAGAACAGGCAAAATCCAGACTAGTTGAGAATCAAGACAGAGATGAAAAATGCAGTTCCCTTCTTCTGTGTTAGGCCTCTCTTTATCTATTTCTGTCCGTGTGTTTTCAGATCACTCTCCCTTTCCTGTTTTCTTGTCAATGCCCCTTATCAGTGTATTCCCTTCCCTCTAATGGTTCTCCCTCTGTGTGTGTGTCTATATGTGTATATGTATGTATTTTTGCTCTCTCTTCTCTTTTCTCTCCCAGTCTATCCGATCTCCTCTATTTATCTTCAGGGTCCATCCCTTTATAAGCCTTCAACTTACCCCTTTTAACAGCCTGTTTAGAGTATCAACACTCCTCCCATGTGCCTTCAACCTTTTCAGATTCCGATTAGTTATTTAAGTATTAACCCCATCATTCCCTTGGCAGACTTAACTTTAAAAGGCTTAATATTTCTTAAACTAAAGCAAGGTATGGGGCAGTAGAATATATCTGACAGCATATGCTGTCAAACCATTTTAAAATTAAAAGCCCTTTTATGCAGGAAACAGGCTGTGCATAAAGCACATGAAGTGCACCAATGCACATGCTGTGCATGAGTGCACATGCCCTCCAATTCAGAGTTTAAACCAAACATCTCTTTTACATTACTGATCCAAATCAACAGCTATAAGTAAGCAAAACTGGTTCTTAATCGATTCAGGCAAATGTTCAACAGAAGCAAATCGATTTACTATGCTCAGACAGTTGAAACTAATTGACGACACATGTCGACTCGACTATATTAGCATCAACATACACAATCGTAGCCAAAAATCAGACATTTAAACAGTATCGATACATGGTTCGAATTATACTGACTAAGCAGAAATACACTCGAGGAGTCAACTAGTCAGTCCAAACTCGAAAATCAGCTACTTGCACAAACAAATACATAATGCCTTATCAGAATAGGAGGGGGAATTTAGACAAACAAACAGAGGTTCAGGCAAAGTGGTTGAAGCACAGTTGATAGAGGTCAAGGACATAAACAGAAAACGAACAGACCCTTACAACAATCAAACAAACCAAAACAACTAAGAAAAGAAAGAAAACTCACCTTAAACCGCAAAAAGATCAAAACCTTAACTCGGACTTGGTCAGGCCTTTCTTAAGGCTGAACGGACTTTAAACGAAGTGTTTCTCAGACGAGAAACACTTTGATTAAAGTCCATTAGACCTTAATCTCTTCGGTTGAACCAGTGACGGAGGAACACAAAATTTCCAAAACTCAGATCTGGGATTCATGCCTCCCTGATCAGATTCGGACCAAACCAAGTATGGTTTGGTCACGAGGGGGTCTGGGGAGTGTCTGGTATGAAACTGGGGTTAAACTGAGTAGATCGAGTTTTGACTCGAATCTTCAAATGAAGATTCGAGAAGGTGGAGAGGGATTCGAACTACATGGTTGATAGATCTGGGTTCAGGATGGCAAGGGCGTTCTAGGGTGTTAAGGGGAAGGTCACCGGCGTTCATGCCGCCGGCTTCCATGGTGAAGGATACAGGGGCGGCTCTAGGGTTTGAAGGGGATGGGGTTGAAGACGAAGGCTGGGTATCGGATAGGGGGGGCAGGGTAAGGTTATGAACTTATATAGTTAATGGGTGGACGGATCTCGACCGTTAGATCAATTTAGATCTACGGTCTGGATCTGATGGTTAAGTGGAACGGTGTCGTTTCAAGTGTTGAGGGTTTGGGTTCGGTCCGGGTAAGACGGGTCGGGTTAGTTTATGGGTTATGGGGAATTGATCTTGGCCGTTGATCAATTTGAGATCAACGGCCCAGACCACACTGGATTAAAACGGTGTCGTTTAGACACCCTGGGCATCACTGGTGTTGGACCGGGCAGGCCTGGTTTGGACGTTGTTTGTTTTGGGCCAATTTAATGAATTGGCCCAATCCGGAAGAAGAAAGGGCCCTTTTCTCTCTTTTTTTTATATTTTTATTTCTTTTCTTATTTATTTTAAAAACAAAACTAAGCAAAAAAAAATCAAATTAAAATTAAATACACACTCAATACAATTATTTGCACACACACTAAAGATATTTCAAAACAGGTAAAATCAAACAAAACAAAATCACGGACAAAGAGGCCTGTTTATGCCTTTCTATGTTACGGTTCAGATTATGCATGACACGTACACATTTGAATTTTGTTTTAATAAAGTAAATAAATAAAAATGGGCCAAAGTCGCAAATAAATCAACAAAGTGCCGCACAGAAATCCAAAATTGTACAGCAGGACCAATTTTTATTCTTTTGGAGCGACTGTCGTGCAAAAATAAAAATCACGTGCTCACAGCATTGATTTGTAGTATTTATGCCCCGGTAGAAGGTTTGTTGGATCATGGCCTCGGTCATATAATTATTTGGGCACTCCTTCACCATCGTTCTATACCGCTCCCAAATCTCATGCAAAGGTTCCGTTGGCTCTTGCTTGAAGGCTAACAAGTGAGGAATATTCTATGGAATTAAGTACACGGTCTATTACAGAGAATATAATATTCATTTTCTGACATTATACTGTCTTCAATGGTCCTTATAATTGACATTTAAGATGGGGTTGATCCTAGGACTTTGTTCCCTAGGTGCAGCTATAAATAGTGAGCTCTATTATCATTGTAGTGGACGAATTTTCTGGCAAACATACGCTATATTCCATTCAAAGGTCAATACAATTTTATCTTCGTGTTTATTGATATCATTGCTATTGTGCCCGGAAGCACTGCTCCCGAAATCGCCAATTTTGCTATTTTATCTCAATCTCAAGGCTGATTATCATATTTTCATCTATTCATTTGTTATTTCAGGATCAAATTAATTTACTTGTCTATAAATCCCATATAAATTTAATTGTACCATTTTACGGGTAAATAATAAAATAATTAAAATATCTTAATAGTGTAAGATTAACACTTTGGTGGATAGTACCACATACAATTTGGTCTAGATATACATGTGATCCGAATGTCTATTGAAAATAATCTCCCTACCTGCTCAAAATAGGAATAAAGTTTGCGCATATATTACACGTTATCATCCCTAGACCCACTCATGGAATTATACTAGGCATGTGGTTATTGTTTACATTTTTGTCTGATCGTATTCTCCATTAATGAAGAAGTGGAAAACGAACTGGAATTCATTAGTGCAACAGCAGGCAACAAATTTAAATGGCTTGTACTTTTGTCTGTTTCAGATGGAACATAACTAAATGCATTTGTCTAAGCTAGCAAGTAGCAACATATAAACTTTTACCAATACTTTTCGTAGTGTCAAATGTGGCAATTGGAGGGAAGTGGACACTAAAAATAAGCATAAACCATAAACTAATGTTGGATTCCAAGTGTAATCATAATATGGACAATTGGAGATCTTATTCATGTTAATATAGTGTTATCATGATATTTATTGAACACAATTGATTGCTTGACCGTTTCTCAGCCCTACCCGCAAACATTTTGATTATTTAGCATGTAATTCAACGATGATTCTCTTTTGTAAATTTTTTCCTTTTTTTATATTTATTTCTTTTAAAAGTCATGTTATGTACAATTCTTTTAAGTATGCAATTATTACGGTAATAGAAACTAAGAGTCCACCAAAATATATAGAGAATCAGGCTTTCTATCAGTTCTCATTATAAGAAACAGACTGTAAAACTAAACAGTATAGGGAACCAGGTTCTCTATATATTCTCACAGTAAATAGGCAGTAAACAAAAAACACATGATATTTACGCGAAAAACTCCTTGCTCAATGGATTAAAAATCACGACCTACCCTAGTAGGATTTTAACTCACTAAACCGAGCAAACTTCAGATTACAACTTATTGCAATCTAGTAATTAAATTCTTAATCTCTCACCCCTTAAATTTAACTCTATTGTGAGCCCTCACCAATAACTCTATTGCAAAGCAACAAACATTGACTAACTCTAGTCAAGAAACTAAACCAAACAGTGGTTTAAATTTATCCTACAAAGACACTTCTTGAAAGTAGTGTAGGATTACAAATAAAGAACAAAATAACAAAGACTCAAACCTAATTACTTAAAATATCCTCAATCTTTGGATTTGATCCTTCAGGTTGCAACATCTTTGTTCTTGAGAGAGGTGGTGGCTAGCACTTGAGAGAATATGATTTTTTGTTTTGCAAGTGTTAGGAAATGAAATCCCTTGCCTCATGTTGATAATATGTGTGTGAGAGGTCATCAAAGATGATACAATAAAGTTACATTTAGTTTGGCCTTAGCAAGCTACAACTGTGCTATTGTACTGCTGGTAGATGATATAGTGCAACAGCTTTTACAACAGTAGAGTTGATTGTATGACGACCAGGGGAACAGATTCATATTTTTTCCCTCTGTTGTTCCCTTATCTGATTTCATTGATAATTGAACCAGACATCTAACTAGTTACTCTAAACGTAAGGGAACAAATTGTATCAGGTTCCTAATTTGGTTCTCTCATGAAGTTTTTCAAATCATCAAAACAAAAGATGCATAACTTATCAATTTTACCCTTTTTAGTGATAACAAACTTAGAATTGATATTCTCCCTGAGAACCAGATCTCCATATTGTTCCCTTACGAATCAGGCATATTCCCTTGAGAACTAGACCAAAGGAACTGATCACAACTGGTTCCTCAAGACTGTTTGGCAAATTATCAAAATACAAAATAGCATAACTTATCAGTTTCCCCATTTTTGATGATAACAAGCCCAAAATTGATGTTCCCCCTGAGAACCAGATTCCCCATATGTTAGCCTACAAATCAGACCTATAATCAATATGTTAACAACAACTTTCTCCTTGCAAAGTAGAGCTATCTTTCTTACACAACACAGTATATCAATTCGATTTTGTTCCTCCCCTATGTTGATACCTATGTAACTTTCCCCTTTTGGCATCATTGAAAAGAATAACAGAAGAAGCATAACCAAAAAGAAGTTCAGCAACATTAACACACGACACTTGGGCAACACAACATAAACAATAACAAAAACAACAAGTGAATGTCATTACACAGAATAAGGTGATTGCCCATACTAGAGTAATTATAAAAAAAAGCACAGTAGTTTCAACAATACAAAATATGACAATTTAAACAACTAAAGTACCAATGTCATCAAACACATGAGTAAAAAGAAGATAGAAATTTGAGGAAATTTAGAAGGGGTGAAAGACATAGATTGCTGGGCAGGAAGAAAATTAAGGAGCTAAGGGCTTGATGAACTTGACCATTCATTCATTCACAGTTGTCTGATCAATGATCAACTGCTCTTTTAGGTCATCTACCTATTTTCTCAATCTTTTATTCTCACCCTTCAATCGAGAAATCTATTCTGCCACAGAATTAGGGGAACTTGGTTCTCTACTTCTCTGGTTGAGCTGAACCATCAGTCGAAATGCTATGAATCTAACCAAGCTTCCCCTCATCAAGAAAAAACCCAGTCTCATTCACATACAACATTAGAGTATCATCGTCAGTAATAGACAAATTTGCATAGAAGTTTTTATTTTTTCTTCATAATCTTTGGGATTTGGAAAAACAAATAGGTGATTCTATTTTTGGAACTCAATATTATCAAGAAGTTCCTCCATTTTTCAGCAATATCAGTGTCAAACACTCTGCCCAACAATACATTCTGAGACTTAGGAGTCTCCTTCCTGATAACTCAATATTTTGCTTCTATAAGGAACCAGGCTCCTCACTCACACTACCATTACTTTTCCTGATGGTCAGGTCTCCATCTTTTTCTATTCAATCTATTCACCTTTACCATCTGTTGCATCTTTCTCATCCGATTTTCTTTTCTCCATTTTAATCCTTTTTTTTAATTCTTTATCACAAGTGAAGATTTTTCCACTTTATTCTCTCTTTCACATTCACCATATCAGCAGGTCATGCCACTTCATCATCAATCAGCCACTTTTCATCAATTTTTATTGGATTGGAGGTTCGTTTAAACATAGAGCTCAAAAGAAAATGATCATCATCAAAATTAACATCCTGATTGGGGGAGCAGGTCCCTCATTCATTTCCTCTTTTTCCAGCACATTCACCAATTCCTCCATACTTCAAGATTTCTACAAACCCAGAAACAATTCCTACCTCACTATATAGAATATTATATCTACCCCGTTCCTTTTCAATTAAACTCCCATCAAAATCTACCAAAGACTTCTTGAGGTTTTGATTCAGATAGAGTTAGGATTAAGTTGGGTCACTTCTGAAATATTTGGAGAGAAGGATTCTTTTTTAGACAAGGTTGATTTTGGTTTTGAAGAAAAGAATCGGTTTTGGTTGGGTGTAAGAGAAGGGACTTGTTTTTTAGTGCAACAGGTCAGTTTAGAAAAGGTTTAATATTTTGGACTTCAAAAATTAGGAGAGAGGCGGGAATAAATTAATGACCTGACATTTCAGCAGTTTAAAAAGGCATATAAGTATTTAAGAGACTACTAACATGAGTCACAACCAGGTTCCTTGACGGTTTTTGAAAATATGAGCAAAAGCTTCTAGAAGTGCAATGTCACTCTTACTTGTTTTGTACTAAAACTGCCATTTATGTATACCTGTAACAGTGTAAATTTGAGTTACATGTTGCAAAAAAATATTTTTTTAGTATTGTACCTTTCCTTCTTAACATAGCCAATCATTAAGGGACCATGTCCTTAGTTGAGCTTGATCAATCCCAACTCCAGACGGTTTCTTTCAAAGTGTTCTCTCCTTAGTGCCTTGGTGAAGATATCTTCTAACTGATCCTCCATCTTGCAAACCTTCATAGAAATAATCCCCTTTTTAATATTGTCCCTCAAAAAGTAATATCGCACATCAATATGCTTTGTCCTCTTGTGTTATACCAAGTTCTTTGCCATGTTTAGGGCTCTTGTGTTATCACACAACAATGACACACAATCTGTAAACACGCTTAAATCTTCTAGTCGTTTCTTTATCCATAGCAGTTGAGCACAACAAGAGGCAACATCCACATATTCAGCTTCAATAGTGGAAAGATACACAAAGTTTTATTTCTTTGTACCCCAAGAGATCAAGCATGACCCCAGAAAATGTGCCATTCTAAATGTGCTCTTTCGATCCACCAGATATCCAACATGATTAGCATCAACATATCCAACCAAGTTAAAATTATCTCCTGGAGGATAAAAGAGGACCAGGTCCTACGTTCCCTTAGGAAACCTCAAAATTCTTTTGATAGTCTTCAAGTGAGATTCTTTTGGACTTCATTGGAACCTAGAACACAACCCAACACTAAAAATAATATCAGGTTTGCTAACAGTCAAATACAAAAGAGATCCAGTGATACCCCTACTAAATAATTAATAATGTTCAAGAAATTGTTCTTGTTGCAGGTTCATCCATGTCTAACCAAGTAGTAGTGGCAATGAGTATATCAATTGTCTAAGCATTCTCCATCTCAAATCCTTTCAGCAGCTCCTTGAAGTACTTAAACTTCAGAATTTGAAGGACGGGGTTCCTCCATATTTGAAACATCATTGACATCAACAAAATTATGACTTCCACTTCTTTGTTCTGCATTAGGTATACCTAATGCAATATCAACAACCCTATGTTCAGCTTCAGTCGTGGTGATAGAGGGACCAGGTTCCTCTATGCCTTTTGAAAATTCTACTACATCTTCTTCATCACTCTGCTTGACTCGACTCATCAAATCAGTCTTTCCATTTGCAATATCTATAACTTCACCAAGACACTTGTAAATTATCCATCTTCATCTTCTTTGTTATGTGACCCTTTGCCACCATTGCTGAGAACAAAATATTTTGCATTCAAAATCTCTCAGGTAAGTCATCTTGAGTTTTCTCCCATTGAGCAGTTCATAGAGAGACTTCTCGAGAAGGGACTTGATCATGCACTTGTTAATCTAGTAGCAGGCAGTGTTCACTGCTTCAACCCACAAACCAGGTCCTCCATAACCAACTTGTACAATAATAAAATCTCACATGCCCTAGTCGTCCGAGCATTAACTCAGCATCATCATCAATGACACTTAGGAATGTTAGATCACCAATATTTAGTGCATCAAGGTCTGCAACATAGATGTTCTTGAACCTTTTGGCTATCAACACAACTTCACCAATTTTGATATTGGAGACAGTGCAAGATTTGGACAGGAACTTCACTTCATTTTCCCTTATCATAGATTTGAGACACACTCAACAAGCCATATTTCAAGTCATTCGTGTAGTATATATTTTTAATTGCATGGGAGAGTGTTTTACAAATTTTTCCAACATAAAAAATATAGCCCTTATTGACGTTTCCAAAGGACACATTCCTACCTTGGAAGGCCTGGAGTAAGAGGAAATCATCCATTTTTCCAAACATATGCTTAGAGCAGCCGCTATCCATGTACCATTTTTTGACTGCTACCTCTCACTCCAGCCTGCACACGAAATCACTAATTAGATTTAGGAATCCAAGCCATCTGGGGTCCCTTATAATGATTGAACGAGTGGATCAAACTTTTTATTGCACATGAAAGCAACACACACTTTCCTTTTAGAGGACTAGGTTCCTCAATAGTATGCTTCTTTCCATCAAAAACTTTATTTTTCTATAGAGACTGAATTTTAGCTTAAATAGAGTCCTTGTAATGACCAGTTTAACCATAGTGAGTACACTGCCAGTTAGAAACCATAGTTACATACTTGCTATGGGAATTATGGGAGGTTTTATTCTTTTGGAACTCGATTCCTTGCTTGTCTCCACTATTACTCTTGTACATAGACATTATTACATTAGATCCTCCTAAAGCTGTCTATTCTTTTTAAGCTCAGTAACAAGACTTATTTTAACTTTTTTGAGCTCACTACCATGCTGAAGTCGAGCCTCATTAGCCGCTTCTTTACCATTAGGGGTGTCCATCCATTTTTCATTTGTTTTTTCACAAGGTATTTTCTCTATTTACTTCTTCCACTTCTTCCTTTAAGTCTACATTAGAAATTACCATATCATTCCTCTCTTGTTCTATGTCTCCAATTGCATTGATTAAAGCATTTTTCTCATTAATGAGGTTATGATAAGCATCAATCAAAACATTTTCTAAGGACATCAATTTTTTCTTAGAGTAAGTTTTCAAATTTCATTGAACATCAAGAAAACTTACCTCATCTTCCTCCTTGTCCTCATCATCATCAAATTTGGCCCTGAGTGCAAAGATTGACTCATATTCTGAAGATCCATTGAACAACCACCATAGATGTATCTCCTTGATCATCTTCACCTTCAGATTCACTAAAGAAATCTCCCCAGGCAGCAAGGGCTTGCTTCACTACATTGTCAACAATATTTCTTCTTTTGAAGTTTCGATCAGGGACCTGGTTCCTCTTAGCCGCCTTATCAGTGTTGATTTTATAATGATTCTGCTTATGAAGAGGATATTTTTTTATAAAGTGTCTAGGTTTTCCACACTTATGACAACAATCATTTCCTTTAAAATTCCTACGGGAACTTTCTTTCTTTGGGATCCCACCATTTTTTTGAACCATCTTTTGAAATATTTGAGTGAGATACATTATATCAGATTCATCACTACATGAGTCTGTAACAGCCTGACTGGTCATTTTGAGTATATGCACTTCGCTCGGTGATTTAGAGCCAAATTCTATGTTTTGAAGCCTTTAGAGCCTCATTATAGCCTTTTTTAATTGCGTGCGCAGTATAGGTATAGACCCGGGAGGCTTATATGCTTAAAAATGATAAAAACAAGAATTTTTTCCTAATAAGTTAATTTTAGTTGATTTCGGTCAACATTTTGAGTAAATGGATCCGGACCCATGTTTTGACAGTCCCGGTGGGTCCTTATTGAAATATGGAATCTGGGCGTATGCCTAGAATTGAATTCCGAGGTCCCTAGCTTGAGTTATGATTTTTTATTGAAAATTAAGAGTTTGAAAAATCTAATGTTTTTAAGAATTGATTGAATGTTTGACATTGTTGATACCGGCTCCATATTTTGGTTTCGGAGCCTGTTACAGGTCCAATATAATATTTTTGATTTATTTGTGAAATTTGGTGGGAAACGGAGTCAGTCTGACGTGATTCAGACGTCTGGCGGTAAAAATAGAGATTTCAAAGCTTTCTTGAAAATTTTATTTGATTTGGTGTCCAATTCATAGTTCTAGGTGTTGTTTTGGTGATTTTATCGCTCGATCTAGTTCGTATGATGTTTTTAGACTGGTGTGCACTTTTGGTTTGGAGTCCCGAAGGGCTTGGGTGTATTTTTAGGTCATTGGTTGAGAGACTAGTAAAGTTAAGAAATTTAGGAGTTTGACCATGGTTAATATCCGATTAAGACGACCTCTTTTCAGTGTTTTGAGTGCGCGAGCAGGTCCGTAACATGTTTTATGATTGAAATTCATATACGGTTTGTGTCCGGGAGATTTCGGATGAGTTTCAGGGTGGTTTCGGATCATTTCGGAGAAGTTTGGGTTTTGCTGGTTTCTGGTGTGACACTGTTCATTCGCAATTGCAAACCTTTTATTCATTAGCAATTGTGAAAACTTTGTTCATTAGCAATTGCGAACCTTTTGTGGAAATTGCGAAAATACTATTCATCTGCAATTGCCAACCATTTATGGCAATTGCGAAACACTGTTCATTCGCAGATGCGAAGTTTTGTTCACAAATACGACATCTGCAGCCTTTTAAGTGCTGAGAATTCCGTGTTTTTGCTTCATTTTTCATATTTTTGAACCCTATCTTTGAGGTGAGGCGATTTTGAGAGGGGATTTTCATACCAAAATATTGGGTAAGTATCTTTAACCAATTTTCAACTATATTTCATGATTTTATACAAGATTTAACATCAAATTCATGAGGAATCTATGAAAATTTTTGGGGATTTTGTCAAAGTTTTGAAAAATGAAAAATTGAGATTTGAGAGTCGAATATGACTCGAATTTGAAAACAAAACACATATTCGGACTCGTGGGGCTATGGGTAATAAAGACCTACCTTTGGACCCGGGTTTTGACCGGGCGGGCCCAGGGTTTAACTTTTGTTGAATTTTTAGATATTGAATAAAATCATAGCTTATTAATTGAAATTATTTTTTCTTACATTGTGTGGTGTATTCAAGTTGTCATTGGCTAGATTGAGTCGAACGGAGGCGAATTTGTAGAGGAAAAGGCTAAATTAAGTGTTGGATTAGCCGAATTAAGGTAAATGTTTTGCCTAACTTTGTTGAGGGAATTTTTTCTCCTATTTGTCATTGGTTGCCACATGAGGGGTATACATATATGAGGTAATGAGCGTATATGTATGTGCCAGGGTTAATCATGCCCGGGGTGGTGGATTATGTTACATTTACGTTTGTAGAATTTCGTGACCTCTTGCTTCATGCCTTACTTGACTCTTAGATACCAAGAACATGATATTAAATGATAGAAATCAAGACTTAACTTATTATAACTTGATCAAAATTGACGGGAATTCTGAGAACACATTGATGTGTCTAATTCGGTTATCTCTTTGCGAAATCATTACTACATTACTACGGTCGATATTCTTGAGATACTAGACTATATAATTGTGTTGTGGATCATTTGTGAGATTTTTGTAAGTATTTGAATAATACGGTTCTTGAGGATTGTTGAATCATTGTTAACTTGGAAGGTTGTGATTGGGAATTGTTTGGAATATCCGTTAAAACACTCTCCTTGATGTCATTTATGATTCCTGCCTTGTTTGTCATTATTATACTGCATATGCTTGGTAAGGAAGAGTATAAAGCATGAAAGGTGATGTCGTGCCATTGTTTATATATTATCATGTGAGGGAGAGTGTAAAGCATGAAAGGTGATGCTGTGCCACATTATTGATAGTAAACGCACGAAGGGTGATGCCGTGCTGCATTATTGAGAGTAAAAGCACGAAGGGTGATGCCATGCCGCATTATTGAGAGTAAAAGCACGAAGGGTGATGCTGTGCCACATTATTGAGAGTAAAAGCACGAAGGGTAATGCCGTGCCATATCATGTGAGAGTAAAATCACGAAGGGTGATGCCGTGCCATTTCATTTATATTGTTATGCTTGTATGTTATTGTGAGGTCATGGTACGAAGGGTGTTTCCGTGCAGGTGAGGACGAAGGACATGCATTATGATGTGATATCTGTTTCCCGTGTATATGTTTGTGCCCTTACCTTGAGTTATTATTGTTTTATCTACATATATTGTATGACTTGTTGTTATTGTCCTGTACTTGACCTTTATCTCAATTGTTGTTGCACTGTCCATGTCTTTTACTTGCTTAACTTGCGAATACTGTACCTATTTCCTGCTTTTACAATTATACTCATGTTGTATCTGTTCTATTGCACTTTAGTTTAAGCCTTCCACCATGCCAACCATTCATGACCTTACTTGTTAACTTGCAAAGATCATGTATTCTGTCTTAATTGTTATATTTGTACTTAGGCCTCCAATATGCTAGTTAATTGAAGCTGATATTCCTTGTTTTCTATTTGTTGTTATTACTCACATGCTTTCCGCTTAGTCCTTTACTGTAACCCACATGTGCATCCTTGCCACTGTTGTTACTTGCGTATTTCCTACTTAGTAATTCCTATTATTGTGTTCCTGTGGTATGGTTGGCTCTGTTATAGGATCATTTGGAAAGATGAGTTGAACGCACTAAGGGTGTTTCTGTACTAATTGAATTGTTATATAAATTTATTTGTACATGGTGAGGATGAGATAAAAGCATGAAGGGTGTTACCGTGCCTTGTGATTTGATATTTTGGACATATATCTCATACCAGGAAAGATCGTAAATACTCTACTGTGGTTCTTTTTAGTAATTAGAGACTGTCTCACCGAGTTGTATGTGATACTTTTACTATCTCACAGAGTTGTATGTGATACTTTTATTCGTTATACTTTGAACTACTTTACTGTTAATCTATTGTACAGGTTATAGCAATAAGCATCTTTTTAACTAAAAGCCTCGTCACTACTTCAACGAGGTTAGACAAAATACATACCAGTACATGGGGTCGGTTGTACTGATACTACACTTCTGCACGTTCCGTGTAGATTTTGGAGCGGAGTTGCTGGTGACATTAGGTGCTGATTCGGAAGATATTTGTGTGTTTGGATATATCTGCCACTTGTCCTTGGTAGTTTAGATCAGTGCTAGCCTGTTTATGTAACCTTCAAATAGAACGTGTATTTATTTGTATCAGTTTTGAAATTTCAAATCTTAGAAGCTCGTGATTCGTACTACCAGGTCTTGGTAAACTTATAAAGGTTCAGTTAGCTATTCTCTATTTTCTTATTATCTCAGTCGCATTGTATTTTTCATGTTAGTTGGCTTACCTAGTGGGTTGAGTTAGGTGTCATCACGACTTGTGATTTTTGGGTCGTGACAGAGTCGCTGTGGGCAGCTTTGAGAACCAAGTTCTTCTCCTTCTTGGGTTCTCTTCTTTCAAGATCATTCTTTCTCTTCATCTCCTATGTTTTGAGATTTCTAGTAAGCTCGTTAGTAGTCAGCTTCTGCAGGTCTTTGAATTCAGTGATAGCATTAACCTTACTCTCCCAGGACCTGGTAACACTGAGTATCTTCCAGACCATCTTGTTGGTTGGAATGATTTCGCCAAGTGAATGAAGCCCATTAATTGTGAAGGTAAAACGAGTATGCATCTCTTGAATGGATTCATCTTCTTTCATTTTAAGGAGTTCATACTCAATTGAGCAGATCTATTTTGGATTGCTTTACCTTAGTAGTTCCTTCGTGAGCCGTTTGAAGAGCTTCCCAGATTCCCTTGGCAGATTCACATGTCGAGATACAATTATACTCGTCTGGTCCAATACCACACACAAGAATCTTCTTCTCCTTGAAGTTCTTCTCAACATCTTTTCATTCAGCACCATTGTATTCTTTTCTTGTCTTTGGAACAGTCCTTGTTCCGTCTCCAATAGCCTTCATAGGGACAAAGGGACTGTCACAAATCACGTCCCAAAGCTTAGAATCTTCAGCCATTATGAAGTTATGCATTCTAGTTTTTCACCAACCATAGTATTGGCCGATAAATCCTGGGGGTCTATGGGTTGATTGTCCTTCCTCAAAGTTAGGTGGAGCAACTATGATGAAGATCTTTTCTAGGTGTTAACCTTTTAGAAAGAACTTGCTCTGATATAAATTGGTAGAAACTAAGAGTCCACCAAACTATATAGAGAATCATGTTCTCTATCAGTCCCCACGGTAAGTAACAGACTGTAAAACCAAACAATATAAGGAACTAGGTTCTCTATCTGTTCCCAAAGTAAATCGACAGTAAATAAAGAACACGCGATATTTACGTGAAAAAATCCTTTGAATGGATTAAAAACCACGACCTACCGTAATAGGATTTAAACTCCACTAAACTGAGCAAACTTCAGATTACAACCTATTGCAATCGAGGAATTAAACTCTTAATCACTCACCCCTTACAATAACTCTATTATGAGCCATTTGCAATAATTCTATTTTAAAGCAACAAACATTGACTAACTCTAGTCAAGAAACTAAACCAAACAGTGGTTTAAATTTGTCCTACAAAGACACTTCTTGAAAGTAGTGTAAGATTACAAATGAAGAACAAAATAACAAAGACTCAAACCTAAGTACTTAAGATATCCTCAATCTTTGGATTTGGTCCTTGAGGTTGCAGCAACTTTGTTCTTAAGAGAGGTGGTAGGTAGCACTTGAGAGAATATGATTTTTTGTTTTGCAAATGTTAGGAAATTAAATCTGTTGCCTCATGTTGATAATATGTGTGTGAGAGGATGCAATAAAGTGTCATTTAGTTTGTCCTTAGCAAGCTGCAACTGTGTTGTTATACTGCTGCCAGACGGTACAGTGCAGCAACTTTTATAGCAGCAGAGTTGACTGCACGACGACTAGGGAAACTGATTCATATTTGTTCCCTCTGTTGTTCCCTTATCTGATTTCATTGAGAATTGAACCAGATATCTAACTAATTACTCTGAACACAAGGGAACTAATTGTATCAGGTTCTTTATTTGATCTCTCATAAAATTTGTCAAATCATCAAACAGAAGACGCATAACTTATCATACACCTTGCTATTGGTTTTTAAAATTCTCACGGTATATTTGGAGTATCATAAATTCAGATTCATATACTAGCATAAGTACTGCATAAATATGGTTAACTTTTTTATAACATACCATATCTTACGTTGGTTTAGACGGTCCGTTGTAGCCATGTGTTGATACACGCGTTACAATTCTTCCAAAGAAATACGAGTTCAAGCTGATAGATAGGCTGTCATGTGTTAAAATTTGTTGATTTATGTCAAACAGGAGTCTTGGAGCAACGGTAAAGTTATCTTTGTATGAGATATAAATCATGTAAGATAGTTTGTTATTGGCAAGTTGGAAGTGGGATTCTTCCCACATCGGAAGAAAGAAGTTCTGTGCCTGTCATGTGAAACAACCCCGGGACCGACCTTACTCGTACCGTGCATGTTAGCCTCGGAACTGATCATTATGAAATAGCACATAACAGGCACGAGATTGACTCAACAGGCATGAGACTGACTCAACAGGCACGAGATTGACTCAACAGGCACGAGATCCTATAGTTAATTATTTTTAACAGAAAAATCAAATTTGTTTGAATTTTAAATTCAAAATTCGAATAAATAGTCGTGTCTGTTTGTGAAACAAGACATCTTTTCTGAAAGGGTCTGATGGTTGCCTATAAATACACAAGAATTCCAACGAAGTGAATATAGAAAATCACAAGTGTTATTGCAGGCTTTGTTGTATCCTGAAGATAATCGTTTTGTATTTTCCCTAAATTAGTATACAGACAATAACTTTTTAAGGACAGTCGATTTTCATGCTTCAAAGCCAATTTTGATTATTATTTTCTAACAATCTTAAAGAGTTATTCTGCTATGGAGAAATTGATGTCTGTTTTGAGAATCCGAAGGAGTTCATCAAACTTGATCGCTTTGATGGAACGAACTTTACCCGTTGGAGAGACAAGATGATATTCTTGTTGTCCGCTCTCAATATCTACTATGTTCTTGATTCTGCCTTGCCTCTGATGCCTGAGCCCACAGCAGAAGATTCTAACGTAGTCAAGGAAGAAAGGAAGAAACGAGAACATGATGAACTGTTGTGTCGCGGCCATATTCTGAATACTTTGACAGATCGACTCTATGATCTTTACTTCATTCTGAAGTCGCCAAGAGAGATTTGGACTGCTCTACAAACTGCATACCAGAATGAAAAACGAGGTATTGACAAATTCCTGGCTCTACAGTACTTTGAATTTAAAATATTTGATACTAGGCCTATAATGGATCAGATTCATGAACTGCAAATCTTAGTATCAAAACTAAGTGATCTTGAAGTTAAAATTCCTGATGCACTTCAAATAGGTGCTATTCTTTCGAAATTGCCTTCCTCTTGGAATGACTATAGAAAGAAAATCCTACATTCTATGGATAAAATGACTGTGGAACAATTTCGTACTCACATTCAAATTGAAAGTGAGACTCATGCTCGTGATGCTATTAGTCAGCCTTTGAGTTCCACAGTCAATTTTGTCAGTCGGAATGGTTCAGGAAGTGAACAAACATCTGAAAGTTTCCAAAAAGTCTTCTTTTAAAAAGAGAAAGAACTTTAGTTGTCATCATTGTGGAAAGAAAGGCCATATGATTCGGGACTGCAGATATAGAGAGGCAGGAATAAATTTCAATGCAGGCAATACCAAAAAGTCTGGAAAGATTAAAAAATCTGGAAATTCTGAAAAGGCAAACGTAGTGGAAAATTCTGCCCAAGGACTGGTTGCCATGGTTTCCGCAATGCAAATTGGTATGGTCACAGAGTTGAATGTGGCTACCGCTGCTACAAATACTCAAGACTGGTGGCTAGATTCGGGTGCTACTATTCATGTCTGTTATGACAAGAAGATGTTCAAGACATATGCAGAAGTGCAGGATTCTGAACAAGTCTTGATGGGAAACCATGTTGCGGCAGATGTTGCTGGAAAAGGAAGTATTGAGATTAACTTCACATCTGGCCAGAAGTTGACATTACTGAATGTGTATCATGTTCCTGATATGAAGAAAAACTTAATGTCCGCTACTTTGCTGTCAAAGAAAGGCTTCAAGATAGTTATTGAGTCTGATCATGTAATAGTGTCTAAGAATGGAGTTTTTGTTGGAAAAGGCTATAACTGTAACGACATGTTCAAATTGAGTATTAATGAAATAAATTATATTTCTGCTTACATCATTGAGTCTGATTCTTGTTTATGGCATGCTAGACTAGGACATTTAAATTTTGGCTCCTTGAATTATATGTCCAAAAATGGTTATATCTCATGTAAAACTCAACATATAAAATGTGAAATTTGCATACAAGCAAAGATGACAAAGAAACCATTTCGTAAAGTTGAAAGATCCACAGAACTATTAGATTTAATACATTCAGACTTGTGTGAATTAAATGGAGAATTAACTAGAGGAGGCAAAAGATATTTTATTACTTTTATAGACGACTTCTCTAGATTTACATATGTTTACCTACTTAGAACTAAGGATGAAGCTTTTCAAAAGTTTAAAGAATACAAGTCTGTTGTGGAAAATCAAAGGAGTAGGAAAATTAAAATTATTCGAAGTGATAGAGGCGGAGAATATTTTCCTAACAAATTTAATAAGTTATATAAAGAGCATGACCTAATACATCAAATGAGTGCCCCTTATACTCCTCAACAAAATGGGTTAGCAGAAAGAAAAAATAGAACTTTGGTGGATATGGTTAATGCTATGTTACTTAATGCACATCTGCCACATAATTTATGGGGTGAAGCACTACTAACTGCATGTTATATTTTAAATAGAGTACCTTCAAAAAGTATGCATATTTCGCCTTATGAGCTTTGGAATGGTAGAAAACCAAATTTAAATTATTTTAAAGTGTGGGGGTGTATATCCTATTATAGAGTACCTGACCATCAAAGAACAAAATTGGGTCCTAGAGGAATTAAAAGTGTTTTTGTAGGATATGCACAACACTCCAAAGCTTATAGACTGCTAGATCTAGAATCTAATGTCATTATAGAATCTATACATGTTGAATTTATTGAAAATAGATTTATAAATGACAATGTTGATGAAATGACTGAAATAAATGGAAAACGTATTGATGCTAATAAATTGTCGCTTTCTGAAATTATTAAAACTAAGGAAAGAAGTGATGATATGCAGATAGAACCAAGGAAAAGCCAAAGAATAAGAAAAGAAAAACATCTTGGTTCTGATTTTATTTCTTCACAATCTATAGTATTTCTTGTTGAAGGAGATAGGACAAACGTTTGTAATCAAATTCCTATTGTATTAAATGTTGAAGAAGACCCAAAGACGTTTCAAGAAGCAATGTCTTCTAGAGACGCTGCCTTTTGGAAAGAGGCCATTAATGATGAAATGGACTCAATTATATCCAACAACACTTGGGTTTTGGTTGATCTTCCTCTTGGATCAAAACCTATAGGTTGTAAGTGGGTCTTTAGGAGAAAGTACAATACAGATGGTTCTGTCCAAACCTTCAAAGCAAGATTAGTTGCAAAAGGTTTCACTCAAAAGGAAGGCATAGACTATTTTGATACATATGCTCCTGTTGCAAGAATAACATCCATTAGAGTCCTTTTATCCTTGGCCTCTATCTATGATCTTTACGTACATCAAATGGATGTTAAAACAGCCTTTTTAAATGGGAACCTTAGTGAAGAAATATATATGCAACAACCTGAAGGTTTTGTTCTTCCGGGAAACGAGAAGAAAGTTTGTAAATTGATAAAGTCTCTTTATGGTCTTAAACAAGCGCCTAAACAGTGGCATGAAAGATTTGATAGTGTAATACTATCAACCGGATTCGTACATAATAATGCAGACAAGTGCATTTACTCTAAATTTACAAAAGAATATGGAGTAATAATTTGTTTATATGTCGATGACATGCTGATTTTTGGTACGAATCTACAAGGAATTACCGAGACCAAGAAGTATCTAACCTCAGTTTTTAAAATGAAGGATTTAAATGAAGTTGATACTATTTTGGGAATCAAGGTCAAAAGAGATAACAAGCAAGTGACTTTGTCACAAGCACATTATATAGATAAAATCCTTACTAAATTCAGTCATTTAGGAATAAAGGGGTATAATACTCCTTATGATTCTAGTGTTAAGCTAACTGCAAATACTGGAAGAGCAGTAGCACAGTTGGAGTATGCAAGTGCGATAGGTAGTATGATGTATGCAATGCATTGCACTAGACCCGACATTGCATTTGCTGTTTGTAAACTTTCAAGGTTTACCAGTAATCCAGGTAATGATCATTGGAAAGCAATAAGTAGAGTACTTGGATATTTAAAATATACAAAGCACTTAGGCATTTGCTATAATGGTTTTCCTAATGTATTAGAGGGATATTCTGATGCAAGTTGGATTACAAGTGTTAATGATAATAAATCCACATCAGGATGGATATTTACTCTAGGCGGTGGAGCCATTAGTTGGGCATCCAAGAAACAAACATGTATTTCCCATTCTACTATGGAATCTGAATTTATTGCATTAGCAGTTGCTGGAAAAGAAGCAGAATGACTGAGGAATATGTTACTTGATATAAAGTTGTGGCCACAACCTATGCCAGCCATTTCCATATTCTGTGATAGTGAGACTACAATGTGTGTTGCTCACAATAAAATATACAATGGGAAATCGAGACATATAAGCTTGAGACATGCTTATATAAGAGAATTAATTACAAATGGAGCTATAGCTATAATATATGTGAGATCAAATAAGAATTTGGCTGATCCACTTACGAAGCCATTAGGTAGAGATGTAGTACAACAAACTTGTGGAGGGATGGGGCTGAGACCCTTAAATTAAATACAAGGAATAGGAACCCCACTTTGAGTTAGTATACACTCTAACAATATAAGTTCAATGGGTAATAACAAGTTACTTGTATTGTTTAAGCACTGATCTCCTCTTTAGGAGCCCTAATTCTATTGTACTACTTACTGTTATGTGAGGAGTTAAGGAGTTGTTAAATGCTTGTTATAACAGGGGCATAAAGACAAACTCCAAAGTGCATACTGTTACATGAAGAGGTTGATTAATCTTAATGGAATTATTAATGTCTAGAGTAACAGGGACATAGTAACTAATTTCACCTATATGAATATTGAAGTGGTGCCGCTTCTAGCAAGATTTAAAGGGTTGATCTTGTAAATATTCATGAATTCAGGATGAGAACATGGCCGTAAATATGCTAAAGCGAATACTGGATTTTCTAAGCTACTAGATAACGCTGTGTGTGTGGTACTTTCGATTTTGGCACAAGGATTTGTGGTTCAAATCTTAAGATACCATTAACTTCGTCAAAACTTTAATATACTTACACTAAAGGAAAGTTCAAATCTGTAAAAGATACTTTCAATTATTCAGAAGTGTTATGAAGTGAAATAACAAACTAGTGGGGGATTGTAAGATAGTTTGTTATTGGCAAGTTGGAAGTGAGATTCTTCCCACATCGGAAGAAAGAAGTTCCGTGCCTGTCATGTGAAACAACCCCGGGACAGACCTTACTCATACTGTGCCTGTTAGCCTCGGAACTGATCATTATGAAATAGCACATAACAGGCACGAGATTGACTCAACAGGCACGAGACTGACTCAACAGGCACGAGACTGACTCAACAGGCACGAGATTGACTCAACAGGCACGAGATCCTAGAGTTAATTATTTTTAACAGAAAAATCAAATTTGTTTGAATTTTAAATTCAAAATTCGAATAAATAGTCGTGTCTGTTTATGAAACAAGACATCTTTTCTGTAAGGGTCTGATGGTTGCCTATAAATACACAAGAATTCCAACGAAGTGAATATAGAAAATCACAAGTGTTATTGCAGGCTTTGTTGTATCCTGAAGAGAATCGTTTTGTATTTTTCCTAAATTAGTATACATGCGATAACTCTTTAAGGACAGTCGATTTTCACGCCTCAAAGCCAATTTTGATTATTATTTTCTAACAAATCACATGTTCGAACAGTAAAAGGAGTCACTAATGCTTGTATTAAGATAAGCTATCTACATTCTTAACCCTAGCATGCGACCCTTCCAAAACCATGCGTAAACAATTTTTTTTTTGTGCACCAGACTACTCTGATCTCCATATCAGTTGGTAAAAAAAATCAAATATAAATTACTTTTCATCTTTCATACATCGTCCTATGATGAAACGACACTCATCTAATGACAACATGCAGATTTTATGGTGATTCCTGTGACCTTTTGTTTTGTCTTCTTCTTTTGACGCTTACAATGGTTTGTGAAAATTAACCAAACAAAATAAGCTAAACGCAAAGGAGAATGAGAGGTTTTAAGAAAATAAATATAGAGAAATTTTCATAAAGCACTATATTTTAGTGGTAATTAGCTATTTATAGATATCATTTGCTATATTACGGATTGTAGATATGTTTTATGTTGTTATAAGATGTATTTAAGCTACTGTATTCATGAATACAGTAGCAAAAATAGGCGTGAATCAGGGAAGTCCAGCTAATTAGTTGTTGTATTCGAGTGTATTCGTCTGTATTCATGGCGTGAAACATGAGATTACAGCTGGACAGATTATTGTATTCAACTATATTTGACTGTATTCACGGCGTGAAACGGGAGATTACACTGTTTTTAAACGGAAAGTAAATCAATTAACATAATAGACTCCTAATATAACTCAACAAACTCAATTATAACACACAAAATTTATATTTCCAATTATAAAAAAGATTCTCAACCGAAAAATACCCCAAACATATAGCAATCCTCAGAGAAATTATATAATACGTCTGAATACATAAATTATATTAATTAAAAAATATATGAATACATTCATGGCATATAACGAGACAGTGAATAGAATGAAATACATAGAATATAGCGGGATACATTGAAATACAATGAAAAAAAGACAGTGAATACAATGAAATACATTGAATTGAGCGAGATACATTGAATTACAATGAAAAAAATACAATGAATACAATAAAATACATGAAAATATAGCGTGATACGTTGAAAATACATTAAAATATATTAACAGAAAATCAAAGTTGCTCAGCCCCAAACTCCGTTGTCTTTGTTAAAAGAACAAACCCTAATTTTAAGCGAATTCGCCATCGAACAAAAACCTTGAATCTCATTGAGCCGAAATTCGGATCTACATAGACAACAACTTTTGAGAGCAGCTCGGTGACAAGAGCTTTGAGATATATGTCTATATTAATTATCTGTTCTCTTTTGTTAAAACAAATGGAAAATTAAAATAATTTTGATATGCAGAAAAAGTCAAGGGTGAAAGATCTGCGTCGGTCAGGGAAATGCAGTTTGGAGAAAAGAAGAGTAAGAGATGAAGATATTGATGGGATTAATAGACTTAAAAGTGTTGTCAAGAGTATTGAGAATGGGTGAACTGAATAATGAACAGTTGCATTGGTGCGAAGACAAGATGAGCAAAGTTAGAGTTTCTAATGGAATTGAAAATGAGGATGAGAGACACAAAACGTGGGATTTCTCAGCATTCCTTTTACCACCGTGATGAGACATCGTGAACTTGAAATCACCGTTTGTGATTAATGGTAGGTGATATGGATGAGAAGAATTTTGAGATTGAGCATCGTGTTTTCAGGGAATGGGGGAAGAGAATGACATGTATCAAAGTAGAGAGAAAAAGAAAATAGTGTAACTAAATAGCGTATTTAGTGGCTTATGGGTAGAAAGTAACCAAAATTAGATATTTTGCTATAAACATTAAAAGGTATCTATAGAATATAATTTTTTTAAATGGTATTTATTTAAAATAAATAAGGTGTTAACCTTTGCTATAGGAGGTAAAAATTCCATAAAGAGAAATTTTCATAAAGCACTATCTTTTAGTGGTAATTAGCTATCTATAGATACCATTTGCTATATTACGGATTGTAGATATGTTTTATGTTGTTATAAGATGTATTTAAGCTACTGTATTCATGAATACAGTAGCAAAAATAGGCGTGAATCAGGGAAGTCCAGCTAATTAGTTGTTGTATTCGACTGTATTCATGGCGTGAAACATGAGATTACAGCTGGACAGATTATTGTATTCAACTGTATTTGACTGTATTCACGGCGTGAAACAGGAGATTACACTGTTTTTAAACGGAAAGTAAATCAATTAACATAATAGACTCCTAATATAACTCAACAAACTCAATTATAACACACAAAATTTGTATTTCCAATTATAAAAAAGATTCTCAACCGAAAAATACCCCAAACATATAGCAATCCTCAGAGAAATTATATAATACATCTGAATACATAAATTATATTAATTAAAAAATATATGAATACATTCACGGCATATAACGAGACAGTGAATACAATGAAATACATAGAATACAGCGGGATACATTGAAATACATTATAAAAAGACAGTAAATACAATGAAATACATTGAATTGAGCGAGATACATTGAATTACAATGAAAAAAATACAATGAATACAATGAAATACATGAAAATACAGCGTGATACGTTTGAAATACATTAAAATATATTAACGGAAAATCAAAGTTGCTCAGCTCCAAACTCCGTTGTCTTTGTTAAAAGAACAAACCCTAATTTCCGGCGAATTCGCCATCGAGCAAAAACCCTGAATCTCATGGAGCCGAAATTCGGATCTACATAGACAGCAACTTTTGAGAGCAGCTCGGTGACAAGAGCTTTGAGATATATGTCTATATTAATTATCTGTTCTCTTTTGTTAAAACAAATTGAAAATTAAAATAATTTTGATATGAAGAAAAAGTCAAGGATGAAAGATCTGCGTCGGTCAGGGAAATGCAGTTTGGAGAAAAGAAGATTAAAAGAAGAGGAAGAGATGAAGATATTGATGAGATTAATAGACTTAAAAGTGTTGTCAAGAGTATTGAGAATGAGTGAACTGAATGATGAACAGTTGCATTGGTGCGAAGACAAGATGAGCAAAGTTAGAGTTTCTAGTGGAATTGAAAACGAGGATGAGAGACACAAAACGTGGGATTTCTCAGCATTCCTTTTACCACCGTGATGAGACATCGTGAACTTGAAATCACTGTTTGTGATTAATGGTAGGTGATATGGATGAGAGAAATTTTGAGATTGAGCATCGTGTTTTCAGGGAATGGGGGAAGAAAATGACATGTGTCAAAATAAAGAGAAAAAGAAAATAGTGTAACTAAATAGCGTATTTAGTGGCTTAGGGGTAGAAAGTAACCAAAATTAGATATTTTGCTATAAACATTAAAAGGTATCTATAGAATATAATTTTTTTAAATGGTATTTATTTAAAATAAATAAGGTGTTAACCTTTGCTATAGGAGGTAAAAATTCCATAAATATATTAAGCATCTAACTCACAATGAAAACAGGATTCTGGGCCTTCACCAAACGATTACTCCCACGCAATATGAAGTTCTTTCTTAGCCCATTCCAATTATATAGACACTCTTCCATATTTGAATTTATTTAAATTAACATCCTTATTTTGCTCTTGTTTATATGCTTCTATAATAAAGAAATAGCATGTTGAAAACACAAAACTCTAGCTTTGGAATGTCATTTATATATTTTGTTCTCATATTTCAATTGTCAAAAGTATTAGCACTATATTTTTCTGAAACTTCTCGTTTGATCAAACACCATCGTAAAATGAAATGACAAGCATATCGTCTAATATTCTTTCAACATTTCCACCGCACTTCCGAACTTTCTCTGAAGCAAATTGTAGTTTTTAGCATAAAGAATATTTTACACCTTAAAACTAACCGTATTGATTAGATCTTATTAATATGGGTTTTTTTTGGAAATTCACTTGAACCGAAAGTTCCTCTCGATTCTCGCTTAATAGTAGTAATATATATATATATATATATATTTTTTTTTTTTACGGCGGAAAAAAATATATATTTGTCTCATTAATATACTAGCACTTCGTAACATTTATAGTGGGGTGTTTTTTTTTCTTCTAAATTTACTTCGTCTAGAGAAAAACCTCTCACCTTGTATGAAGAAAGAAGAAGAAAATAAAAGGAAAGAATATTAGTCCCTCTCGAAATATTAATTAGGAGTAATTATATTAAATATCACCATATAGTAGAAATTACAATTACCAACAGGAGAAGAAGAAGAAGTAGAAGAAGAAAAGATAATTAACATAAAAGAATAATAATAAGGCTAGGCTTCAATAATCTTCATTCAGCTCCAAATTTGAACATTTTCAAACATTCACGGCGTTGCAAAGGAACATGAGCGACGATGTGCACGCAGCGTCGCCGCCGTGTCTTCCTCCTCCTCCACCACCACCACCTCCACCGCCGCCGCCGAACAAAAACCTTTCATAATAATCCACACAAAACAAAGATAACGACAACTCCACTTCATGGCGCGTCCAATAAACTCTCCTCACAACCTCCGAATCAGAAGCTGACTGATCCACTCCTATTGGTTTCCACTTTCGCAATCGATTCAACACTGGCCTAACACACACCATGTACAGCCGCCGGTACCCTCCGAGCGCCAAAACCACCGTCCTCACTCCCTCCGGCGGCGGCGACACGTGGCGAAAGCAGAGGTGCTCCCACAGGGAATCGTCTTGAGTGATGGCGCACCATTGTTTACATACACATGCAGCAACTCCTAAGGAACGACCGTCGAGCCTCTTCAATATCTCTATCAGCACATCTTGATTATCATTTATGAAAAACTTGCTTCCCATTTTTTGTCTTACAGTACAAAGAACAATGTATAGAAAGCTAGAGGTTGTAGAGATAATAGAGAAGTAAAAGAAGTAATGGGGGTATTTGTAGAGAAGAAATTAAAGGGTTTTGACTTAAAAGAGTATATGGTTTTCTTTGGTCTTACAATGCAAAATGTATTTATACAATCATCTTTTTATAACAATTAATTAGTAACCTAATAAAAATGGTAGGAGTAGTTGATATGCAGGCATAATTGTATAGAAAAATCTTTTGTACCGTCAATATATGTTATTTCCTACGTTCTAATTTACGTCAACCTTTTCAAAATATGAAGGTCGAACTCACTAATTTTTTTAATATAAATTTTTTATATTTAGAGACTACATTAAAAAATTATTTTGGAAATGTTTTTCTTGAGCCAAGGGACAATCGAAAATAACCTCTTTATCTCTCACAAGACAAAAGTTTGCGTGCACCTTACCCTCTTCAAAAGCGGTTTTATAGGCAAAAATATATGGCACGCGAACTCATGGTCTCTCCGCAAAATTAGATATTTTATGTATATATTTTATAAAATTAGTATAATATTAACTGTTGTCACCCATGTTCCAAGAAGGTTGGTGAACTTGGTTGAAGGTTGAGTTACTTATCAAGAGGAATATGGATCAATTCTCACTTAATATTTTTTCCTCCTTTTTTTAATAGTGTACCCATATATTAAAAATCCTAGATCTGCCTCTGCCTCAGGACCCACTTATGAAAACATACTAGGTATGTTATTATTGTTGTTACAGAAACAACATAAAAAGATATGATAAACTACAATAATTAACAATTTAATATATTTAAAAAAATTTATAAAAATTACAATAATAAATTAATAGACTTTCCATAGTAATAGTTACATTCATATAAATTGAAAATAGAGGGGGGTTTTTATTTTTTTTTTATTTTTTTGCAAGGATAGGGAGGTTGGTAGGTATCGGGGAGAGAAGAGAAGAAGCCAAAAGGAAAAGTGCCAAGGGGCAAAAGAGCTAGAACCAAGAATCCAAGAGTAGCTTCTGAATTATTAGATTGAAGATGATGTTAGATATTGGGAGTTATAGGTGTGGGGGTGATGTATAGCTAGCTGGGGTGATTGTGGGGGGGGGGGGATATTGTTTGTTGTTTTTGTTGTTTGTATAGTTCAATCTCCAAATGACAGACTTTTTTTTGGGTCCATTATTTTGTGAGTGAAGTCAGATGTGAACGTTATTGTGTTGTGTAGCGTAAGATGTGTTGTTTTGATGTTAATGTTTTAGTTTGTATGTTGCTTCAATGCATGAATATGGAGATCGTGAAAATCCCGTTTCTTTGTAAATTGACATTAAGCATTCATGAGTTAATAACTAGTAAAACATTATTATTACATCTGGTAAAATTACTTTGGAAGAGTAACTTTCAATAGACTTTGTTTATTTCGAAATTCTATAAATTCATAGAATATTCGCAAAGAGATCAAAGACATCAAATATTATTTTCTTAGCCACCGAAGTGATTAAAAGATATTTTTCTTTTTCACGGAGATCAAATACATTCTAAGGAAGTCCACATTATCCTATATACAAAAAATACCCTGCTTAAGCCTCGAATATTGGAGAATAAGAAGAATCATACGAATTGTACCCACAAAGACTCATCTATAAAATTATTTTTATATATTTTTGTGATAGCAATTATTATTTTTTTAAAATAGACTTTTTTTTCAGTTCAAAATATCCATGATTATATAAATTGAAGTATTGTTATTAGTAAACGCTTGCTCCAAAGTCAATAATCTGAACGTTATGGGGCTAAACTCCTGTACCTCTCTATGTCCTGTGCTATCTACACGATTAGTCTTTCCGATCTTTGTCTTAATTAATAAGTAGCCTGTTTGACCAAGTTTTTTTCTTTGTCAAAAGTGTTTTTTCTTTTGCCAAAGGCACTTTTGACCAAAAATTGAGGCGTTTGACCAAGCTTTTGGAAGGAAAAAAATGTTTTTGAGGAGAAGCAGAAGCAGTTTTGGAGAAGCAGAAAAAAATAACTTCTCTCCAAAATCACTTTTTTGAGAAGCACTTTTGAGAAAAATATACTTAGAAACAGTTTTTTAAAGCTTGGCCAAACATTAATTGCTGCTCATAAGTGTTTTTCAAACTAATTAGCCAAACACAAACTGCTTCTCACCAAAAGTATTTTTGAGAAAAGCACTTTTAAAAAAAACACTTCTTAAAATAAGCTAATTTTTGCAGCTTGACCAAACGGGCTATAAATAAACCTCTACAGTCTGCATCGATAAATGCAATCTATATGAAAACATGGATGTGAATTTTAGACCAAATTAGAATCCTAGTCCTAGGCCTAGATAGGGACCTCGGTTTTATTTGTATGCTCTTTTTTATTTCTCGTGAGTGGTGAGGAGTGTTTCACCAAAAAGTGTTAAGCACTTTTTAGTTAAACCAATTTTAATAAATGAATAAGGGGTGAATTCAAGTTAAAAGTATTAATAAATTCTAGATCTGAAATTTAGCAACTTAAATGATGTGAACCGTGTTTCAATCAATAAAATGCCGAGTTAATGCTCAACGATTAGAAATAAATATGAGAATGAATGCATACAATAAATGTGATAAATGACATTTAATGTAATAAGAAGCAAATAAGTCACCCAAATATTGGATGAGGTAGACGCTTCCTTCTTCAAAGATAACATGCGACAACATGCAATGATAGTGAACAATGTGCCCTCGGATCTTGTGAACCAGAGAAGAATGTTGTATGATGGAATCAAACAAGAAAGACAAGACACGTTTTTTGTATATTCTTGATAGTCAACTCTTTTACAGGATGTTCTTTTACATAAGTTTCGAATCCCCTTCTTGTTCTCTCTCTCTCTCCTTATTTATAAGGGATATTCCTAGAAAACCCTAGAAAAGTACAATGTGAGGGAATATTCAACAGAATATTCCTATTCATAGTCACAGGAACGTTCTAACAATTGTAGTCATTGTTCTGTATCCGACCTCAGCACTGATCTTCCCCTTTGAGCGACTCCTCGCCACTAGACCGCACGTAATCTCGACCTCGACCTCAGCTCGTCCATTTGTACTCGCCACGCTAGACCGAATTTTGACCCATACAGTTAGTCCCTCCGCTTATTGAGGTCGTCCTCTTGGGAGTCCTTGATGAGCGAATTTCATCTGTATCTAATCACAAAAATGTTCCTCCATGGCGGACGGGCTGAATTGTTTGAGGTCGCGTTGGTGACGGGTCGGCTCAAAGGTTGTGGTTGGCGTGGCTAACATAGTGTGATGACCTAAAGGTCATCACTTGTTTTAAAATTAAATTCTACGTTCTGAGGCCTTAAAAACCTCTTTTAGCATCACCTTGATTTATGTACGCACTCCGGGCGCGTAGTCGGAAAGCCTATATGTGAAAATCTGTGGAAAATGATAAATTTTGACTATAAAATGAGTTAATTTGACTTCGATCAATATTTTGGGTAAACGGACCTGGACCCTTGATTTGACGGTCCCAGAGGGTCCGTAGGAAAATATGAGACTTGGTCGTATGCCCGGAATCGAATTCCGAGGCCCCAAGCCCGAGAAATGAATTTTTAAAGAAAATTATTTTCTGAAATTGTTTAGAGGATTTGGAAATGAATTTTGATTAGAACATGTTGGTATCAGGCCCGTATTTTGGTTCCGGCGCCCGGTACAGGTCTTATATGTGATTTAAGATAATTCTGTGAAGTTTGTAAGAAACAGAATCCGTTTGACGTGATTCGGACCTTAAATGCAAAATTTGATGTTTAAAGAAGTTTTGGAAAAATTTTATTGATGTTGAGGTTTAATTCATAGTTGTTGATGTTATTTTTGTGATTTGAATGCACGAGCGAGTCCGTATGATATTTTTAGGGTGGTAAGGATGTTTGGTTTGGAGCCTCGAGGGCTTGGGTGAGTTTTGGATAGGCCGAAGGGTGAATTTTGGACTTACGGAATTGCAGGCCTGCAGGCTTCGCATTTCCCAACTTCCCTTCGCAATTCCCAGTTCGCATTTTCCAACTTCCCTTCGCAATTCCCAGTTTGCATTTTCCAACCTCCCTTCGTAATTCCCAGTTCACATTTCCCAACTTCCCTTTGCAATTTCCAGGCCAGCAGAGGTCAGGGTTCGCAATTTCGCAATTCCCATACGTGAGACCTACAACTTTTATACTTAGACGATTTTAAACCCATTTTTGATATCCTCTCAAAATATAAACACACTAGAGCGATTTTTCAAAGGCTTCTTCTTCTCCAAATCAATTGTTAGTCATTTTTAACTCATTTTCTTCAATCATTAACATCTTTTAATATGATTTCAACTTAAAATCAATGATTTTCATGGGGGAAATTAGGTGTTTTGGGTAGAACCTAGGTTTTTCAAAAATTGGGGATTTGGACCTCGATTTGAGGTCCAATTTCAAAATAAATTATATATTTGGGTTCGTGGGGGAATGAGTAATCGGGTTTTGGTTCGAACCTCAGGTTTTGAACATGTGGGCCCGGGGGCGATTTTTGACTTTTTGGGTAAAACTTTAGAAAACTCATTTTCATGCATTGGGGTTGATTCATTTAGCATTTACTAATGTAATTAAGTAACTTGTGACTATATACGAGCGAATTGGTGGTGGAATCAAGGGGTAAGGCTATAGTTGAATCGTGAATTGTGTTCGTGGCATCGAGGTAAGTGTTTGGTCTAACCTTAACTTGAGGGATTAGGAGTTGTGTCTTATTTGCTACATGTTAATTGTGGAGTACGACATATAGGCATGGTGACGAGTATCTATACATTGGTGCCAAGCATTCCCGTGAGTCTTGTATTATAATTGTTATGACTCCGTTGTGTTTTGTTGTGCTTCATATGTTATTATTGTCGATGCCCCCTTTTTCCCTCCTAAAGAGCGAAATCGGGTTTACGACATTATGGACAAAACAACTCTTATTCCCCTTTCGAGGAATCGGGATATGAAATTTGAAGAGTCGCCACCTAATGATTATAGTACATTAGGACACTTAAAAAAAGAGGATTTTGAAAGATAAACCAGAGTTCGGGTAAGGGCTTGAGATTATCTCGAGGGGAAGGTGTTAGGCACCCCTCAAGATCCACTAGTGTGGTTCCCGACCGTGCTTAATTATGACTTTAAGAAGAGTAGGAATAAACAAGCAAAGTTTGCACATAACAAGTTGAAAATTTTTGAAAGAAGAAAGACACAAGTGTTTTTAAAAGGAGAAAGCTTAGTTGAAGAAACATTAATTTAAGAAAACATCAATAACTAAAGAAGGAGAAAAGGAGTCCCAGGTTTAAATATAATATGAATCAGTTTGGTGCAATACCCAGCAATCATTCTCGCACGAGATATTAGCGCACCGTCATCATCTCCATATTCTACCCTTCCCGCCCCGTAAAGGTTAATTAAACGTGTGGATTGGTCGCGAGTGCTTATTGCATGCTATTACCCGTCCCGTCCTATAAGTCCTAGAGGGTATTTAGGACCATTATTCCTATAAGGTAAGGACTAGGTTGAACCCTTAGGTTTGAAGGTCAAAATACAAGGCGACATACAAAACAAATAAGACTTCATGTAAGGGATCACATAAAGGCATGTAAGAGGCTCAAATGTCCCTCCACTGATAGACATATAATTAGCACGTCTCAATCACATTTAAGGTCTAAAGAAATGAGAGTTAAAAGCAGGAATATTAAAGATAGGTTTTGGCAGAAATCAAAAAGTTTGATCGAAATTTTCAGAAGTATAACTAAAAAATGGCAGTAGGTATATAATAGTTTAGGAATTAGTAAAAGACATATTGAAACACTTTCAAAATATAGTAATGATGTAGTAAAATAGCACGATTCTGGACAAGCAAACAACCCAGTAGAAGACATGATAAAACATATGCCTGATTCAGAGAGTATGTCAAAATGGGACTGGAGTTTTAACAGAAATCAGAGTAATCCTCAGCGAAGCAAACAAGGAATGGAGTTCAGTAGTTTAAGAAAGAGACGGAGTAGTCTGAAAATTGGCAAAACAAAATCAATCAATTTTAATAGGCCTAAAGCTTGCCTAGGCGTCGTATGTATTGCCTACTTGAAAGGTGAGCATGCATATTAATCCAGTTTTAAGGAGAGGAGGCATAGTTCATCAGACTTATGTTGTTAAATTAGACAAATTAGTGAGGCGTTCAGCAATTGCAACTCAAACGAAGATCCTAAGTAACATGATGTCTAATGCACATAAAGCTCCTAAAACATGGTCCCTAAATGCAGTAGCAATTTGTATAATAGGTTGTTAATTAATCGTGATTACAAAGTGAGTATAATAACGAGCTGAAAGTAAAAGAGCCTAAAACAGGATTTCTAATCGTGTGAGATGCATATCCTATGCAGGATATCTATTGCACAAATAAGTAAGTAAAACCCTATAGACATGTTCTCTACCCATTAACCAAGCATGCATAATCCCACCCAATTTCACTATAGCCCCAATTATTCATTACAAGTTATTACAGACGAAGTAATCAGATTACAGTAGCGAAGAGTAGAAAAATAAGAAGCTATTCTATAGGGAGCCTTCAACCAGGCCCAAGTCTCCAATCCTCACTTCTTTCGAGTTTCACAACTTTTACCAAGGTTTAGGTGCGGCAAAGCTCCCTAAAGGCCCATTGGGACCCTTGGCCAATACCAGGCACCCAAAACAAATTAACAAGACAAGTGCGAGTGTGGAATTATGAGCCTTGTGCAACAAAGTTCAGTGGGTACTCAAGGTACCCAAAGTAATGCTTACACTAAGGTGGCTGACCCTAAACTTCTAAGAGTAGTGAGATAGTGATGGAGTTTCAAAAGATTGAATTGAAAAGCAGTTTGAAATAGAAGATACAATGTTAGGTAAGCACAAGCAGGGGCAGGGGAGAAGGGGACAAGTAATTCACGAGTGAGAACACAGTTACACAAACATCAAAGAGAAGCACAACACTTAAACAATCAGGCAGGTTTCAACCAAAGAGGTCAGAACTTCATGCTGATAACTACACTGGGGTTAGGGGATAAGGAAAGACATGCATGAGACATATAAGGGGAGTAATGGGCATGCCAGATTAAGATAGTCATGTTAATCAACATAGAAGCATGCTAATTGCAGCAAGAACAACAAAAGCATAAGTAGAAACATACGAGAAACAAAAGGAAGTGCAATACCCATAGAAAACATATTGCTTTGAAGCTGTAAATCAAATAGGAGACATACCAGTTGAAGGCAAAGTAATGCAGGACAATAATGAGTTATAATATGCAAAGTGGTGAAGTGAGCAGCAATATAGAAAGTGTGCAGCGATAGTAGTGAAGTGATCAGCAATATAGAGAGCAATGGAACAATGAAGCAGCCTGAAACTCAGCCTGAGTTTCAAGCTAGTTGAGCAGCCAGTAGTCACAAGGGAGAGAGATTGTGTGAAACAAAGAGAGAGTACTGAATTACTTCTTTTGTGTAAGAGAGAGTTCAGAAAATAATTCCCTCCTCCTATGCTAAAGAGAGGGTAGAGTATATATAGTCTTCAAATAAGTGAAAAATAAGGTAACACATATAGACTGATTATAATTATAGAAAGAAAACCTATTAGAATCAATTAAAACTCAAATTGCCTTCAATTAGGGAGTCACAACTCAAACGGTAAAGAAAAATGCATCAAATAAGGAAGGTACAACATAATTACAAGTAAGGAAAGTAAATAAGCATATAGTGTGCATATAAACAGACTGATTTTGAAAGCAATTAGTTAAGGAAAAATCACGGGTGAGATGGAAAATCACAGGGAATCATCCTTAAGTAAGGAAAACATCTCACAATCAAGGAAACAATTCAAATCAGTGGAGCATCTCCAAGGAAATCATATACGAATAATCAGGGATTCAAAGAGATGTACAGAATTATTTAGAATAACAATTAGACCTATAAACACAATAGGTGTGAAAATCAGAGAACACTAAGCGAGAAGATCACAGTTTCAACACAAGACAGGAGCCCTAATAGAAACTTAAAGCATGGAACTCGGATTAACCAGAAAACCACACAAACAAGCTCATAACACAAACATAAACAAATAATACAGGCATAAGCACATAATACTCAAAAAGAAGCAGAAGATATAGTGATTTTTGAAAGGGGTTCGGAAACCCTAGCTTTTGAGAAAAGAACAAAACGTTTAAAATTTGAGAATCAGGTAGAAGGTAGTGTAAAACACAAAAGGATAAGTTAAAAATGCTTTAAAAAGATAGAGATCGAGATACTTAGGCGGAAATTAGGGTTTTTGCAATAAATCGGTGAGGTAAGGAACCTGGCTGTGAAACTCGTTAATAATGGCGTTCATAGTGCCATCGGACTGAAAACCATCGGAGAAAAGGCCGGAGATAAGCCAAGCAAGGCTTCCAGTGACCATCTTGCATGGTGGAAGTCTCTGGAGCCTCAAAACTTAGATAAGATCAGCGAGACACAGCTCCATGGCGACTGGTGGTCGAGAGAAGTGAGGACGGAGCATGGCCGGAGAGGCGATGAAGCTCGTCGGAGAAGGAGGAGGGAACCAGAGGGTTCTAGAGAGAAGGAGGAGACGAAGAAACCAAGAGAGAGACCGGTCTCTATGAGAAATGAGGGGTCAAAGGGGGGGTCGTTTGATTTAATTTGGGAAATAGAATCTGGGCCGTTGATCTCATTTGATCAACGGCTCAGATCAGATCAAGGCTGGATCGGGTAAATTAATTGGGTATGGGTTGGGTAATCTAGGAATACGGGTTGGGGTTGAAATTGAGGGTGCAATTTGGGCTACAATTGAAATAAAAAGGGACTGCAATTTAAATAGCCAATTTTCCTCGTTTTGATTTGATAAAAATAGTAAATAGTGTTTAAAATCAAATTAAAAATACATGGTTAATAAGCAATGCATAAGTATTAATTTAAAAATATTAGAAATGATTTTGTGATTACGAATGCTATTAAATCGAGAAATAGGCTAAAATTGCAATTTCATGCAATTTTAGTTTAAAAATACCAAATGGACTTGTAAAATTATGCAAAAATCATGTAAATTATATTATGTGTAAATGCGAGAATGAAAATAAATTATTCGCCAAAATGACAAATTTTCGGAATAATTATTGGTTTTTATAGTGCAAAATAGGCCATAAATTGGTTTTAAAAATCTTTAAAAATTTGGGGAAATACCAAAGCCTTTGGGCGTGCTTGTAAATGCATACATATGCTATTTTGAAAGTTTTGAGTATAAAAATACATAGGGAAAAATTGGGTATCAACAATTATCACCATTGTTCCCTTGCCGGGATGTTTGTTTTGATAGTATTGTTCCCTTGCCGGGATGTTTGTTTGATATTATTGTTCCCTTTCTGGGATATTGTTGAAATATCATTGTTCCCTTGCCGAAAAGTTGTTATATTGCTCTTGTTCCCTTGCCGGGATTCCTTGAGATTATTGTTGGCTTGTAACTGGGAGCGGGGGCCTACCACAAGATTTAATGAAATGGGAGCGGGTGGTACGCCTACCACAAGATATGATGAAATGGGAACGGGTGGTACACCTACTACAAGATATAATGAAATGGGGGCGGGTGGTACGCCTACCACAAGATATAATGAAATGGGAGCGGGTGGTATGCCTACTACAAGATATAATGAAATGGGAGCGGGTGGTACACCTACCACAAGATATAATGAAATGGGAGCGGGTGGTATGCCTACCACAAGATATAATGAAATGGGAGCGGGTGGTATGCCTACCAAGAGATAAATGAAATGGGAGCAGCTGGCACGCCTACCACGAGATACATGAAATGGGAGCGGCTGGCACGCCTGCCACAAGATACAGGAAATGGGATCGGGTTGCACGCCTGCAACAAGATGTGAAAAGAAAGTGAAATCTGCCTTTGTTTTCCTTATTCTTGTAGTGGTCGGATTTTGATTCCTTTATAATTCTCTTGATATTCTATTTTTTACCTGTTATTCCCCGAAGCATGTTTTCCCCCTCCCATGTTTACTTGTTTATTCTTGCTTTACTTTCCGCTGTATATTATAGAACTGCACAGGTTTATTTGGTGTTCTGGTCCTAGCCTCGTCACTACTTCGCCGAGGTTCGGCTAGACACTTACTAGCACATGGGGTTAGTTGTGCTGATACTACACTCTGCACTATGTGCAGATACTGGAGCAACTTTTGGACCGTAGTTGGAGGCTACCTTCAGTCAACGCGGAGCTCCAAGGTAGACTTGCAGGCGTCCGCAGGCCATGGCGTCTCCTCTATCTTTTATTACCTGTTTCATCTTTTTGCTTCAGAAACAGTGTGTCTTTTACTCTCGGACCTTGTATTTAGCAGTCTTAGACCGTCTGTGACACTGTGATACCAGGTTTTGGGTGATTAAGGCTTAAGTAGTTGTAATAGCTACAAATTCAGATATTTTATTATTTTTCTTCTGCTTAATTAAATGTTCCACTGTTTATACGTTATCGCTTTATATATGTTAAAAAGAATTACTTGGATAATAGAGCAATTAGTTTAAAGGACTGGCTTACCTAGCTCACATTAGTAGGCCATCACGACTCTCGAGGTTGGAAATCCGGGTCGTGACAAGTTGGTATCAAAGCTCTTGGTTACATGGGTCTCACAGTTCACAGACAAGCTTAGTAGAGTCCGAGGGATCGGTATGAAGACGTCTGTATTTATCCCCCAGAGGCTACAGAGTTAGGAAAAACTTCATATTTATTCTTTCCTATCGTGCGGTTTGGTTTCTCAATGCTAATTGAATTTCTACTCTGTTCTTTCGCGGATGGCGAGAACACGCGCTTCCTCATCCACTGACCAGCAGCCCGAGCCCCCAGCAACACCTCCCATGAGGGGCAAAGGGCGAGGCCATGCTAGAGGCCGAGGTAGGGGCAGAGCTCAGCCCCGAGCAGCAGCACCAGCACTAGCAGCGGAGCCTCAGGTTGACTTTGAGGATGAGGCTCCGGCCCCAGCAGTTCTGGTGGGCCCAACTCAGGTCCTAGAGGGGTTTATTGCTACCCCAGTACTTCAGGATGCTCTGGTCCGTCTAGTGGGCCTTATGGTAAGTGTCACCCGGGCAGGCTTGCTTCCTGTAGCACCAGCCGTCTCTCAGGCTGGAGGAGGAGCCCAAACTCCTGCTACTCGCACTCCGGAGCAGGTAGCTCCCCAGTTCCAGACTCTAGCAGTTTAGCCAGTTGGAGCAGTTCAGTCGGGTGTGGTAGCTCAGACCACTGATGGAGTAGCTATGTCTGCCGATGTTTTGTGGAGGTTGGATAGGTTCACCAAGCTCTTCACTACTACTTTCAGCATGTACATCTACTGAGGATCCCCAGGATTATCTAGACAGTTGTTATGAGGTTCTCAGGAACATGGGGATAGTTGAGACCTATGGGGTCGATTTTGCCACTTTTCTCTTGTCTGGATCCGCCAAGACTTGGTGGAGGGATTTCTGCTTGGCTAGACCAGCCGGATCGCCAGCTTTGATTTGGGAGCAGTTTATTCAGCTATTTATGTAGAAGTTTCTCCCCATCACTCAGAGGGAGGCCTATCGGAGGCAGTTTGAGCATCTCCAGTAGGATTCTATGACTGTCACCCAGTATGAGACCAGATTCATCGACTTGGCTCGTCATGCTCTTATCATACTTCCCACCGAGAGAGAGAGAGAGAGAGGGGGTGAGGAGGTTCATTGATGGACTTATTCAGTCGATTCGTCTTTAGATGGCTAAGGAGACAGGGAGTGAGATTTCCTTTCAGGAGGTGGCCAATGTGGACAGGAGAGTTGAGATGGTTCTGTCGTAGGGAGGTGGTCAGTGGTCTGACAAGAGGCCTCATCATTCAGGCAGATTCAGTGGTACCTCGTCTGGAGGTAGGGATTCATATGATAGGGGCCATCCTCCCAGGCCTTTTCAGTTAGCACTTCAGGTTTCTCACAATGCTTCAGGTGGCCATGGTTCTCAGATGCAGTATTCTGATCAACTATCCTACAATGGACCACTAGCTCCTATCAGTGCACCGCCGCTTCAGAGTTTCCAGGGTCGTCATCCCCAGTAACCGAGGGCTTGTTTTAGTTGTGGCGACACAAGGCACATTTCTAGGTATTGCCCTCACGCACCGAGTAACTCTCAGTATCAAGGTTCCCGTGCCATAGTTCAGGCACCAGGTGTTCCACAGCCTGCCCTGCCAGCTAGAGGTGGGGATAAAGGTACTATAGGTAGAGGTAGAGGTATTAGAGATAAAGGTAGAGGTATTAGAGGTGGAGCTCAGACTGCTAGATATGGAAGCCAGCCAGCAACAGGCCATCCCAAAGATGTAGTTCAGGGTGGTAGGGCCCTGCCCCCGATGTTATGCTCTTCCAGCCAGGCCCGAGGCTGAGGCTTCTAATGCAGTTATTACAGGTACGGTTCTGGTTTGTAATAAAGATGCTTTAGTGTTATTTGATCCAGGGTCTACGTACTCATATGTGTCATCTTATTTTTCACTGTATCTAGTCATGCCTAGTTCTTCTTTGAGTGATCCTATTTATGTGTCTACACCGGTGGATGATTCTATTGTGGTAGATCGAGTCCATCGTTTATGTATAATGGTGATTGGGGGTCTTGAGAGTGTAGATTTGTTGCTTTTGGGCATGGTTGATTTTTATGTCATGTTGGGGATGGATTGGTTATCACCTTACCACGCTATATTGGACTGTCATGCCAAGACTGTAACCTTAGCCTTATCGGGTTTGCCTCGTTTAGAGTGGAGAGGGACTCCTAGTCATTCTACCCGTAGTGTTATCTCTTTTGTGAAGGCTCGACGTATGGTCGAGAAGGGGTGTTTGGCCTATTTGGCATATGTTAGTGATTCTAGTGCTGAGGTTCCTTCTATTGATTCTATGCCTGTTGTTCGTGAGTTTCCTGAGGTATTTCCTTCAAACCTGTCGGGTATACTACCCGACAGGGATATTGACTTTTGCATTGATTTGGCTCCGGGCGCTCAGCCCATTTCTATCCCGCCGTATTGTATGTCCCCGCCTGAGTTGAAAGAGTTGAAGGAGCAGTTGCAAGGCCTGCTTGAGAAGGGTTTCATTAGACCCAGTGTTTCACCTTGGGGTGCACTAGTGTTGTTTGTTAAGAAGAAGGACGGATCAATGAGAATGTGTATTGATTACCAGCAGTTAAACAAGGTTACAATCAAGAATAAGTATCCATTGCCAAGGATTGATGATTTGTTTGATCAGCTTCAAGGTGCCAAGGTATTTTCGAAGATTGACTTGAGATCTGGCTACCATCAGTTGAGGATTAGGGCATCCGATGTCTCTAAGACAGCTTTTCGCACTCGGTACGGGCATTATGAGTTCTTGGTGATATCATTCGGGTTGACAAATGCCCTAGCAACTTTTATGGATTGGATGAACCGAGTGTTCAGGCCTTACTTAGATTCATTCATGATAGTTTTCATTGATGATATTTTGATCTATTCCCGTAGTCGGGAGGAGCACGAGCAACATCTTAGAGTGGTTCTTCAGACCTTGAGGGATAGCCAGTTATATGCTAAGTTCTCGAAGTGTGAGTTCTGGTTGAGTTCAGTTGCATTCCTGGGTCATGTTATGTCGGCAGAGGGTATTCAGGTTGATCCGACGAAGATTGAGGTAGTCAAGAACTAGCCTAGACCAACATCAGCTACAAAGATTTGGAGTTTCTTGGGATTGGTAGGCTACTATCGTCGGTTCGTGAAAGGGTTCTCATCTATCGCAGCCTCGATGACCAGGTTGACCCGGAATGGTGCCCAGTTCAGATGGTCAGATGAGTGTGAGGCAAGCTTTCAGAAGCTCAAGACAGCTCTGACTACGGCACCGGTGTTGGTTTTGGCCACAGGTTCAGGTCCTTATATAGTTTATTGTGATGCATCTCGTATTGGACTTGGCACAGTGTTGATGCAGTATGACAAGGTCATTGCTTATGCTCCGCGGCAGTTGAAGATTCATGATAAGAACTATCTGGTTCATGATTTGGAGTTGGCAGCCATTATTCACGCGTTGAAGATTTGAAGGCACTATCTATATGGCGTGGCATGTGAGGTGTTCACGGATCACAAGAGTCTGCAGTACTTATTCAAGCAAAAAGAGTTGAATTTGTGGTAGAGAAGGTGGTTGGAGTTGTTGAAAGACTATGATATCACCATCTTATATCATCCGGGAAAGGCCAATGTGGTGGCCAATGCTTTGAGTAGGAAGTCAGTCAGTATGGGCAGTCTAGCTTTTATTCCGGTCAGTGAGAGACCGCTTGCTTTGGATGTTTAGGCCTTGGCCAATCAGTTCGTGAGGTTGGATGTTTTTGAGCCCAGTCGAGTGTTAGCTTGCATAGTTGCTCGTTCTTCTTTATTGGAGCGTATCTGTGATCGGCAGTATGATGATCCCCATTTGTGTCCTTAGAGACACGGTGCAGCACGGAGGTGCCAAGCAGGTTACCTTAGGTGATGATGGAGTTTTGAGATTGCAGGGTCGAGTTTTGTGTGCCTAATGTGGATGGGATCTGAGAGTTGATTTTAGAGGAGGCCCATAGCTCTCACTACTCTATTCATCCGGGCGCCACGAAGATGTATCAGGATTTGTGGCAGCATTATTGGTGGCGGAGAATGAAGAAGGATATCGTTGCATATGTGTCTCGGTGTTTGAATTGTCAGTAGGTTAAGTACGAGCATTAGAGGCCCAGAGGTTCCTTTCAGAAGATTGAGATTCCTGAGTGAAAGCGGGAGCGTATCACTGTGGACTTCATTGTTGGACTCCCACGGACTTAGAGGAAGTTCGATGCAGTGTGGGCTATTGTTGATAGGCTGACCAAGACAACGCATTTCATTCCTGTGGCAGTCTCCTATTCTTCTGAGAGGTTAGTTGAGATCTATATCTGGGAGGTTGTTCGCCTTCATGGTGTGCCCGAGTCTATCATTTTGGATCGAGGTACGCAGTTTACCTCCCATTTTCGGAGAGTAGTTCAGCGAGGATTGGGCACACGGGTTGAGATGAGCACAACATTTCATCCTCAGATGGACGGGCAGTCCGAGCGGACTATTCAGATTTTGGAGGATATGCTCCGAGCTTATGTCATTGACTTTGGAGGCTCGTGGGATCAGTTTTTGCCTTTAGCAGAGTTTTCCTACAACAACAACTACCAGTCGAGTATTCATATGGCTCCGTATGAGCTTTATATGGTAGGCGGTGTCTGTCTCTAGTTGGATGGTTTGAGCTAGCAGAGGCTCAGTTATTGGGTACGGATCTGGTTCAGGATGCCTTGGACAAGGTCAAGATCATTCAGGATAGGCTTTGTACAGCTCAGTCCAGGCAAAAGAGTTATGCCGACTGCAAGGTTCGTGATTTGGCATTCATGGTCGGTGAGCGGGTATTGCTTTGAGTGTCGCCTATGAAGGTCGTGATGAGATTTGGGAAGAAGGGCAAGCTTAGCCCTAGGTTTATTGGCCCGTTTGAGATTCTTGATCGAGTGGGAGAGGTGGCTTATAGACTTGCGTTGCCACTGAACTTATCAGCCGTGCATCCAGTGTTTCATGTATCCATGCTTCGAAAATATCATGGCGATCCATTCCACGTGTTAGATTTCAGCACTATCCAGTTGGACAAGGACTTGTCCTATGAGAAGGAGCCGGTAACTATTCTAGACCGGCAGGTTTGTCAGTTGAGATCGAAGAGTTTTCCTTCTGTTCGTGTTCAGTGGAAAGGTCAGCCTCCTGAGGCATCGGCCTGGGAGTCCGAGTCCGATATGCGGAGCTGTTATCCCCATCTTTTACTTGACTCAGGTACTTCTTTCTTTTGTCCGTTCGAGGACGAACAGTTGTTTTAGAGGTGGAAAAAGTGATGACCTTTTTGTTTTAAAATGAAATTCTACATTCTGAGGCCTTAAAAACCTCTTTTAGCATCACCTCAATTTGCGTGCGTAGTCCGGGCACGTATCCGGAAAGCCTATATGTGAAAACCTGTGAAAAATGATAAATTTTGACTATAAAATAAGTTAAATTGACTTCGGTCAATGTTTTGGGTAAACGGACCCGGACCCATGATTTGACGGTCCTAGAGGGTCCGTAGAAAAATATGGGACTTGGGCATATGCCCGGAATCGAATTCCGAGGTCCCAAGCCCGAGAAATGAATTTTTACAGAAAATTATTTTCTGAAATTGTTTAGAGGATTTGTAAATGAATTTTGATTAGAACATGTTGGTATCGGGCCCGTATTTTAGTTCCGGCACCCGGTACAAGTCTTATATGTGATTTAAGATAATTCTATGAAGTTTGTAAGAAACGGAATCCGTTTGACATGATTCGGACCTTAAATGTAAAATTTGATGTTTAAGGAAGTTTTGGGAAAATTTCATTGATTTTGAGGTTTAATTCATAGTTGTTGATGTTGTTATAGTGATTTGAATGCACGAGCGAGTCTATATGATGTTTTTAGGGTGGTGTGCATGTTTGGTTTGGAGCCCCGAGGGCTCGGGTGAGTTTTGGATAGGCCGCGGGGTGACATGTTGGACTTACAGAATTGCAGGTCTGCAGGCTTCGCATTTCCCAACTTCCCTTCGCAATTCCCAGTTCGCATTTTCCAACTTCCCTTCGCAATTCCCAGTTCGCATTTCCCAACCTCCCTTCGTAATTCCCAGTTTGCATTTCCCAACTTCTCTTCGTAATTCCTAGGCCAACAGAGGTCGGGGTTCGCAATTGCGAACCCCTGTTTGCAATTCCCATACCTGAGACCTGCAACTTTTATACTTAGACGATTTAAAACCCATTTTTGATATCCTCTCAAAATATAAACACACTAGAGCGATTTTTCAAAGCCTTCTTCTTCTCCAAATCAATTGTAAGTTTAACTCATTTCCTTCAATTATTAACATCTTTTAATATGATTTCAACTTAAAATCAATGATTTTCATGGGGAAAATTGAGTGTTTTGGGTAGAACCTAGATTTTTCAAAAATTGGAGATTTGGACCTCGATTTGATGTCTGATTTCAAAACAAATTATATATTTCGGTTCGTGAGTGAATGGGTAATCGGGTTTTGGTTCGAACCTCAGGTTTTGACCATGTGGGCCCGGGGACGATTTTTGATTTTTTAGGTAAAACTTTAGAAAACTCATTTCCATGCATTGGGGTTGATTCATTTAGCGTTATTGATGTAATTAAGTAACTTGTGACTAGATACGAGCGAATTGGTGGTGGAATCAAGGGGTAAAGCTATAGTTGAATCGTGAATTGTGTTCGTGGCATCGAGGTAAGTGTTTGGTCTAACCATAGCTTGAGGGATTAGGAGTTGTGTCTTATTTGCTACATGTTAATTGTGGAGTACGATGTATAGGCATGGTGACGAGTATCTATATGTTGGTGTCAAGCATGCCCGTGAGTCTTGTATTATAATTGTTATGACTCCGTTGTCGTTTATTGCGCTTCATATGTTATTATCACCATTGTTCCCTTGCCGTGATGTTTGTTTGATATTAATGATCCCTTGCCGGGATGTTTGTTTTGATAGTATTGTTCCCTTGCCGAGATGTTTGTTTGATATTATTGTTTCCTTGCCGGGATGTTGTTGAAATATCATTGTTCCCTTGCCGGGAAGTTGTTATATTGTTGTTTTTCCCTTGCCGGGATTCTTTGTGATTATAGCGGGTGGTACACCTACCACAAGATATAATAAAATGGGAGCAGTGTACGCCTACCACAAGATATGATCAAATGGGATCGGGTGGTATTCCTACCACAAGATATAATAAAATGGGAGCGGGTGGTATGTCTACCACAAGATATAATGAAATGGGAGCGGGTGGTACGCCTACCACAAGATATAATGAAATGGGAGCAAGTGGTACGCCTACCACAAGATATAATGAAATGGGAGCGGGTGGTACGCCTACCACGAGATAAATGAAATGGGAGTGGGTGGCATGCCTGCCACGAGATACATGAAATGGGAGCGGGTGTCACGCCTGCCACGAGATACAAGAAATGGGATCGGGTTGCACGTCTGCAACAAGATGTGAAAAGAAAGTGAAATCTGCCTTTGTTTTTCTTATTCTTGGTAGTGGTTGGATTTTGATTCCTTTATAATTCTCTTGATATTCTGTTTTTACATGTTATTCCCCGAAGCATGTTTTCCCCCTCCCATGTTTACTTGTTTATTCCTGCTTTACTTTCCGCTGTATATTATATAACTGCACAAGTTATTTGGTGGTCTGGTCCTAGCCTCGTTACTACTTCGCCGAGGTTAGGCTAGACACTTACCAGGACATGAGATCGGTTGTGTTGATACTACACTCTGCACTATGTGCAGATCACGGAGCAGCTCTTGGACCATAGTTGGAGGCTACCTTCAGTCCACGCGGAGATCCAAGGTAGACCTGCAGGCGTTCGCAGGCCCTGGCGTCTCCTCTATCTTTTATTTCATGTTTCATCTTTTTGCTTCAGAAACAGTGTGTCTTTTATTCTCGAACCTTGTATTTAGCAGTCTTAGACCGTCTGTGACACTGTGACACCAGGTTTTGGGTGATTAAGGCTTAAGTAGTTGTAATAGCTACAGATTCAGATATTTTGTTGTTTTCTTCCTCTTAATTAAATATTCCGCTGTTTATACATTATCGCTTTATATCTGTTAAAAAGAATTAATTGGATAATGGAGTAATTAGTTTAAAGAATTGGCTTGCCTAGCTCATATTAGTAGCCGCCATCACGACTCCCAAGGGTGGGAAATCCGGGTCATGACACATAGGTTAATGTTATGACCACACGCATGATCATTACCCATCTTCTCGATACAATGCATCATTTCCAGTGCCTTTGTTGCTTCGATCTTAGTGTCACTGACAGTTTCTTGCATCGATATCGGCGCCTTAATACCCTATAAATAGGGGAAGGGAGGTTCAAAGATGAGGTTTTTGAATTCCATACTTATTTGGTACTTTGCTTGCTTTTTTTGTTTTATTGTTTTTGTGGGGGCGTCTTTCCAGCCCTTTGTAAAATATGTATTGGAATGGAGTGATTGAAATGAAACAGTTGTCTTTTGTTGTGTATTTCTAGCTCTTCTTTCTCTTTTTCTCTTTTTTTTGTTGTGAGTTCTTTTGCGAGGAAGTCCCTGACTTTAGGTTCACTTCGGACAAGGTTGTCGACTCAAATGAGGTTAAAAGTAAGCTAATTGGAGCGAGGTCGAATGTAAGCTAATTGGAGCGAGGTCGAATGTAGGCTAATTAGAGCGAGGTAGAATGTAGGCTAATTCGAGTGAGGTCGAATGTAAGCTAATTGGAGCGAGGTCGAATGTAGGCTAATTAGAGCGAGGTAGAATGTAGGCTAATTCGAGCGAGGTCTAATGTAGGCTAATTCGAGTAAGGCTAAATGTAGGCTAATTCGAGCGAGGTCTAATGTAGGCTGATTCGAGCGAGGTCGAACGTAGGCTGATTCGAGCGAGGTCGAATGTAGGCTGACTCTAGCGAGGTCGAATGTAGGCTGATTCTAGTGAGGTCGAATGTAAGCTAATTCGAGCGAGGTCAAATGTAGGCTATTTCGAATCTAGGCTAATTCAAGCGAGGTCGAATATAGGCTAATTCGAGCGAGGTCGAATGTAGGCTAATTTGAGCGAGGTCGAATGTAGGCTAATTCGAGCGAGGTCGAATGTAGGCTAATTCGAGCGAGGTCAAATGTAGGCTTAATTCGAGCGAGGTCGAGTGTAAGCTAATTCGAGCGAGGTCGAATGTAAGCTTAATTCGAGTGAGGTCGAATGTAAGCTAATTCGAGCGAGGTCGAATGTCAGCTAATTCGAGTGAGGTCGAATGTAATCTCCCCTTGTGTTGGTGTGATGTGCAAATTTGGCGGATGTGTATGAGAATATCATTGCTTTGTTTATTCATTGGAGAATATTACTTTTCTTTTCGGTCCGTACATACATTTAAGGAGTCTCGGTCTATCTAGTCCCTTCATCTTTCGGCCTAGAAAAGTAGTCAATAGGCGAGGTGATGAACTTAATACTTAAACTCCAAGACACCCCCTTGTTGCCTCATTAAAAACCTCCCCGAGAAAATCCAATTGGGAAAAAACTCGGGTGAGGGAAAAAGAGTTGACTTGGAGGACGTCCCTCTTCAGAAGTTGACGTATTTGATATGGGCGACGTTCCAATTGTTTAGTAGTAATTTTCCCTCCATTGTTTCTAGCCGGGATGATCCTTTGTTTGCTGTTGCCATGATTTTGTATGGTCCGTCCCAATTGGTTCCCAGTTTGCCTTCCCGTGGGTCTTTGCTTGCTTGCGTTTTGGCTTTGAGTACATAGTCCCCTACCTTGAGTGGTCTGACCATGGCTTTTTTTGTTGTAGTACCATTCTGCTTGCTGTTTTTGAGCTATCATTCTTACGTAGGCCATGTCTCTTTGCTCATCTGTTTCGTCGATGTTTTTCTTTCTGCTTTCATTGTTACATGATCCGCTCTCGTTGGAGTATCTTAGACTTGGTTCTCCAACCTTGACTGGTATCACTGAATCAGTCCCATAGACTAGTGAATATGGCGTTTCTTCTATACTGGTTTTTAGCGTGATGCGGTATGCCCATAGCACTTCCGGTAGCAATTCTGGCCACAGTCCCTTGGCGTCCTCAAAATTTTTCTTCATGATGTACAATATTGTTTTATTAGAGGACTCCACCTGACTATTGCCTGTGGGTGATATGGCGCGGACAGTATTCACTTGATGTGCTGCTTCTCAAAGAATTTGGCGGTTTTTTCCCGGTGAATTGGGGTCCGCTGTCACAACTAATTTCTTTGGGGATGCCAAAACGGCATATAAATGTGATAGCTTTGTGTTCGCGTATTTGGGCGAATGCACCTGCTTCTACCCACTTGGAAAAATAGTCAGTTAACACCAAAAGAAATCATGTATTACCTCGCCCTGTTGGGAGGGGTCCGACTATGTCCATCCCCTATTTGATGAACAACCAAGGCGATGTGACTGAGTGGAGGTGTTTCCCCGCCTGGTGGATCATTGGAGCATATTTTTGGCATTGTTCGCACTTTCTGACGAAGTAGGCGGCTTCCTTTTTCATGGTGGGCCAGTAGTAGCCTGTCCGTATGAGGCATCTAACGAGGGCTTGGTTACCAGTATGGGATCCACAGTGGCCTTCGTGCACTTCTTCGAGGACGTGCCTAGTTTGATTCGGTCCTAGGCATTTCGCCAAGGGAACACCAAACGTTCTTTTGTATACGTCATAGTTGATGACGTTGTATCTAGCCGCCTGCATTCGAAGCTTTGTGGCTTTTTTTTGTCGGGTGGGAGCAATCCATCCTGCAAATATGACATAATACGCCTACGCTAGACGAACGGAGTAGGGTGATTATGTTTTCTTTTGCGTCTATGTTCTTGGTGGACTGCTGCTAATTTGGCGAGGCCATCTGCTTTGATGTTTTGTGCTTGGGGTATTTGGTCGAGTTGGCACTCATCGAACTCGGGCAATAGCTTATGAATTTCTACCTGCCTTTGTTCTTTGATTTGGAAAGTCCTTGTGACTTAGTTGACGATGAGTTGTGAGTCACATCGAAGGATGACTCGCTATGCACCATACTTGAGAGCTAGTTCCAGTTCTGCAATTACGGCCTCATACTCGGCCTCGTTGTTAGTCATGTTGGGACACCGTATGGATTGATGAATGACTTTGCCTGTTGGTACCTCGAGCACGAGTCCTAGTCCAGATCCTGATGCGTTGGAGACGCCATCGGTGTACAGGACCCATAGGTCCAGTGACTTGGTGGAAGTACGTGCGGCTTCCTGCTCGACCCCAGGCTGTATTTTGGCGCTGAAGTCGGTGACGAAGTCGGTGAATACCTGTGACTTAATCGCCGTTCACAGCTAATATGTTATATCAAGCTCGCTTAATTCGATGGCCCACTTGACTAATCTACTCGACAACTTGGGTTTATGTAGGATACTTAATAAGGGGAAAACCGTGACTACCGAGATGGGGTGGCATTGAAAATAAGGTCTCAGCTTTTGTGAAGCTACGACTAATGCCAGAGCCAGTTTTTCGAGGAAAGGGTACCTCGTCTCGGCATCAACCAGGGTTTTGCTATTGTAATAAATTGGATATTGCGTACCTTTGTTTTCATGTACCAAGACTGTGCTTATTGCCTCGTTGGATATGACCAAGTAGATTAAGAGACGTTCGCCTGGTTCTGCCTTAGCGAGTAATGGGGATGAGGAAAAATACACCTTTAATTCTTTTAGGGCACTAATGCATTCAGATTTCCACTGGAGTCCGTTTTCCTTTATGAGTATGCCGAAGAATTTATGGCATATGTCTGAGGATCGTGAGATGAACCTTGACAGGGCGGCTATACGACCAATTAGTTTCTACACATGTTTCTTGCTGTTCAGAATCTCAGGTATTCCTTCTATAGCCTTGATTTGGTCGGGATTGACCTTGATGCCTCTCTGTGATACCAAAAAACCTAGGAACTTTCTCGAGGTCACGCCGAAAGCACACTTTTCGGGGCTTAGGTTCATGTCGTATTGTCTAAGTATGTCGAAGGCTTCTCTCAGATGGTCGATATGGTCCTCTTTTCTTTCTGATTTGACCAACATGTTGTCTATATAGACTTCCATCATTTTGCTGAGTTGTTCTTTGAACATCTTGGTGACCAATCTCTAATAGGTCACCCCTGCATTTTTCAACCCAAACGGCATGACTCTGTAGCAGTACGTTCCTTGGTGGGTAATGAAGGTGGTTTTCCCTGGTCCTCTTCCTCCATGAGGATCTGGTTGTAGCCTGAGTAGGCATCCAAGAAGCTTAATAACTTGTGCCCTGCTGTTGCGTCGATGAGCTGATCGATATGAGGCAACGGGAAGGAGTCTTTTGGACAGGCTTTGTTTAGGTCCGTGAAGTCTACGTATATGCGCCACTTCCTATTTTTCTTTTGCAACATGACCACATTGGCTACCCATTGGGGGTACTTTGATTCCCGAATGGAATCATTGGTGAGCAAATTTTCTACCTCTTCGTGGACGGCCTCATTGATTGCAGTATTAAATTTTCTTTTGATTAGTCATACTGGCGGGTAGAGTGGATCGACATTAAATTTGTGTGTTGCGATGTCTTTCGGGATACCTGGCATATCTGCAAGGGAGAAAGCAAATAGGTTGGTGTTATCAGTTAAAAATTTATGGAATTTACATGGCTCTGTGAGTTTGTGGCTGATATAGGTTTTTTTGCTGTGGTCTCTTTCATCCAGCTGGACGGGATCGAGGTCTTCCACTGTTGACTCTGTGGCTTCCACAACAACGGGGTTTCTAACGACGTCTGTTTATTCGTCAGACTTGGGCCCCGACTTCGATAATTGCTATGCTCCTAAGCCTTCCTCTCTTAACTGTTAGGTGTATGTGCAATCTTGGGCGATGTGGTAGCATTCTTGAGCTGTGCGTTGTTCACCGCAGATGCTGAATATTCCCCATAGGGTAGGGAACTTGATGACCTGGTATAAACTGGAAGGGATGGCCCTCATGGCATATATCCAAGGTCGCCCTATAATGGCGTTGTAGGCAGTGTCTTGATTCATGATATAGAACGTTGTTTCAAGGGTGACACCCCCGGCTAGTACAAGCAATGTTATCTCTCCAGAGGTTCGTGCAACTGCATTGATAAAACATGTTAGTATTATGCAGGGTGGTACTATCTTATCCTCGAGTCTCATCTGCGTGACAACTTTGGGATGGATAATACACGCGCAGCTCCCGTTGTCTACCATGATTCTTTTTACATCAGTATCTGAAATTTGTAAAGTAATGACAAGAGTGTCGAAATGAGGAAAGGTCAAACCGTGGGTATTTGACTTATCCAAGATGATACTGTCTTCGAGGTCATCATACCGTTCATGGGTGATCGACAGCTTCAATGTGTATGTGGTGGAGAATTTCACATGGTTGATTGTTGCTTCAATGCCTCCCCGATGATCATTTGGATGGTGCAAGCGGCGAGGGGTGGTTTTTGGGGGCCTTGATTCGATTCTCGTCCGCGTGCGAAATTGGCTCTCCCTCGGTCGCTCATCAGGTCTTTTAGATGTCCTTGATGGATCACGTTCACTACTTCTTGCCGGAGGGCTATGCAATCTTCGGTCTTGTGGCCTCGTTTCTGATGGAACTCACAGAGGGCATTCGACTTTCTGGTGTTTGGGTCTGACTTCATCTTTTGTGGCCATTTCACTTTGGGACCAAGCTTCTCCAAGGCGTAGACTATTTCTGAAGAAGATACACAGAAATTGTGAGCAGATAAAAGTGGAGGCATACCTCTCTCATTTCGGTGAGTTCCCGTTTGTGGCCGGGATGTCCCTTCGGCTTAGCGAGGAGATAGTGGTATGGTCGCTATGTTGTATGGTTTGGGCCTTTCCCGATTGAGGCGTGGGTCTGTGTGATCTCTTCCGCTATCATTCCGTCGATCCTTTCTTGATACCATTTGGATTGTCATTAGCCGTTGGGTTGGACCATTAAGGTCCTCTTCATCTGCCTTCACCTCGGCGCAGTAAGTGTTGTGAATTTCTTCCCAAGTGACGGGAGGGTATTTCATAAGTCTGCTTAATAATTTTCTGGTCGCCCTTAACCCATTCCTGTTCAGCCCGTTTTGAAAGGCCGCTAACGCCATCCCTTCTGATACATTTGGCAGGCTCATTCTTACCCTATTGAACTGGGCGAGGAAGTCCCCGAGTCCTTCACCATGCGATTGTTTAACAGCGAATATGCCATTGACTCTAGCTTTTGCCTTCTTGGCCCCAGCATGGGCAGTGACGAACTTGTCAACTATTTCTTCGAACGTCATTATGGAACGTGTTGGCAATTGTGAGTACCATGTCAAGGCTCCCCCTATTAGGGTTTCGTCGAACTTCTTCAGCAGCACCGCCGGTACCTGTTCTTTTGAGAGGTCATTGCCTTTCACCGCCGTGATGTAATGAATGATAAGGTATTCAAGGTCTGTTGTGCCGTCATATATTTTCAGATATGGTGGAATTTTGAAAGTTTTGGGTATGGCATTTCGGATGTCTCCTCGTTGTATAGTTGTTCCACGAACCGGTTGACGTCTCTTTTTGGTAGGATTTTCGAGGCGCCTGGTATCTTGTCGACCCTTTCTTGATGCTCCCTGATTTGGTCGCGGAGTACTTTATTCTCGTTTTCTATTTCTTCTATTTTCTTCAGAACAACTACGAGAGTATCATTACCTACATCGATAACGGTGTGAATGTTACCTGTTGGGAGAGGGGCGTGTTGCTCGTTGATAACTATTGGGGTGTTCACTCTTGCGGTGTTCCTACTTGCCCCTTGAGAAGGTTTGTCAAGTATGCTGCTCAGGGTACTTGTCAGCCATGCCTCTAGTAAATTTTTCACTGCGGGAGAGGCTTCTTTTGTCATGGACGTAGAGGCTCCCTTTTCATGCGAAGCGGTTACACTACCATGAGGAAGGGGTGAATTACTTTGTCTTGGTGAGGCGTTTGGCATCACATCTTCCACGTCCTCTCTGCTCACCTCATTGATGGTGCCTAAGAGGTTAGTAGTGACACCTATCACTGCTTTTAGTCTTTCCTCTCCTTTTCATGCCATGGTTAGCTTGTACAAACAAGGAAGGGAAAGGTTTGTTGTTGCGTTTTTAGATCTAGAAGAAACTAAACTTTTTAACTAGGATCTCCTCACTGACGACGCCAAATTGTTTGACCAAAAAGTGTTAAGTCCTTTTTAGTTAAATCAATTTTAATGAATGGATAAGGGATGAATCCAAGTTAAAAGTAATAAATACTAGATCTGAAATTTAGCAACTTAGATGGTGTGAATCGTGTTCTAATCAATAAAATGCCGAGTTAATCCTCAATGATTAGAAATAAATATGAGAATGAATGCATACAATAAATGTGAGAAATGACATTTAATGTAATAAGAAGCAATAAGTCACCCAAATGTTGGATGAGGTGGACGATTCCTTCTTCAGAGATAACATATGACAACATGCAATGATAGTGAACAATGTGCCCTCGGATCTTGTGAACCAGAGAAGAATGTTGTATGATGGAATCAAACAAGAAAGACAAGACAAGTTTTTTGTATATTTTTGATAGTCAACTCTTTTACAGGATGTTCTTTTACATAAGTTTCGAATCCCCCTTCTTGTTTTCTCTCTCTCTTCCTATTTATAAGGGATATTTCTAGAAAACCCTAGAAAAGTACAATGTGAGGAAACATTCAATAGAATATTCCTATTCATAGTCACATGAACGTTCTAACAATTGTAGCTGTTGCCCTGTATCCGACCTCGGCACTGATCTTCCCCTTTGAGCGACTCCTCACCACTAGACCGCATGTAATCTCGACCTCGACCTCAGCTCGTCCATTTGCACCCGCCACACTAGACCAAATTTTTGACCCATACAAGGAGTAAGTGTGGAATTTGAGATATTGGGGCATGTGGGTTTACATTTAGAGGTCGTACTTAGTAACTTTGTGTAGCTAATTACAAATACAATGTACTACTTTTTTTCACTACATACATTAGTCTTCGTTCTTAAAGAAGTTGTCCACGTTCTTAAATGGAGGAATTATAATGTAGATGTTAAATAATAATGAAACGTATTTAGTGAATATATTTTTAGACCAAAAGGGTTCAACCGTATCCCCTTCGTTAAAGAATTATACTGTGCAAATAAAATAAAAATATTTTTTTTATTTTTTCTATGTCTGAGTTGCTAAATTTCCTTGATAGGAAGAAAAATTCAAATACAGTGGTAAAAGAGGTTCAGAATTTCTTTAGATCGTGAACTGATATATTAAACTTAAAATAAATAGATTAAGTTGTAATGATAGTATAAATCTGCTCCTACGATTTCACTAAACAAAGCGATAAACAATATCTACTGCCACAGACAAAAGTCATATCATAGGATCTTATGCATGCTTTCCTTCTCTTTATTGCACAAAAAAGAAAAAGAAAGAACAGAAAAGGGAAAAAATAAACAGATGTAACTTTTGAAAGTCCAATCCAATCAAACCAAAAGGAAGAACTTAAGATATTGGTCAGACAACAGTGGTGTACCAATATGATTGTCTTTTGGTGTTAGGATTTTGGTCAAGAAAGGAAAGCCCCAAATTCCTATGAGACAGAATGGATATATTTAAAATATCACTTCTAAAGAGAATCTTGAATTGACATTAGTTCTTTATAAACAGTTAAACACAAGTGTGCATATATCAATGTGTCAACCCTACACCCCCAACACCCCCACCCCACGCTACTGTATTGGGCTTTCTAAGAAAGTTTACTTCTATACAGTTATAGCTTGTTTGGATGGTTGATATGTATCGTTTTCGTAATGTATCATAATATAGTATAGTATAGTATTGTATTGTATTATATCGTTTTGATGTATATAATATTTGGATATATTATATTATTTATCGTCGTTTCATGATGTCATGCACCAATAATATGAAAAATAAACTTGCAATATTATTTTTAAAAAAGTCATGTACAAAGTATAATTATTATATAAAAAGATAGGGTAAAAGATAAAATGCGATTATTTAAAAATAAAGAAGGGTAAGATGATAGAAAAAAATAAAGTAACGACGTAACCACACCAAATCGGTCGTTCCATAAAGTAGCAATTTTCGTCGTTATGTACCGACAAATTTAACGATACGATACAATAGAGTTTAAGTAACCATCAAAACAAATATTGTATTTAAAGTAATAATACGATACAATACAACATATAAAATAGAATTTTTTTATACTATCCGTCATTCAAAAGATAGCATTATAATTAACCGTTCATGAAATATATGATTGGTAATAAAAAAAATAAAGCAGATTACATACTATAACAGGTTAACTATATTGAGATGTACACCACAAGTATATATAGATTAAGGAGTCGTTAATAGTAAAATTGTTTTCGTATGACATATAGGTCACGAGTTCGAGCTGTAGAATCAATATATAAAGTAAGTTGCTTACATTACACCTTTTAAAATGTGATCCTTCCCCGGACTCTGCATGAATACGAGATGATTCGTGCATTATACTGCCCTTTAATATATATAAATTAAATTTTGTAAGATATGATGAGGGGTAGGGGAAAGGTTGTGTGTGTAGGGGGTAGTAGAAGGAAAGAAACTTGTCATTGAAAATTGTTTTTATTGTGTTGGATTTCTCTCTTGGATATATATGAGAAGAACAACTATGGATTCTTGGTAACAGGAATTTGATATTAGCAAACTTACAAAGGAAAAACCCGCAAAGTCCGCAAATATATATATATATATTCACATTTTTCACTCACTCCATCAACTTCTCTCTTATGTACTTTGTTTTTGTAGCATATCTGCTCTAAACTAACAAGTCAAACATGGTTAAAATAATGTCCAAATTAATATTAATCAAATTTTATAATTTAAAACTGTTGAAATCATATCATTGTCGGTTTTTAATATGCTACCATACACTAAAATTTATGTTTTCACTTGTGCAGACGGAGACGAACATATAACGAAGAAATTTTCAGTTTCACTTGTGTAGTAGTCATTCATATGACGACATATTGCAAATTAAATGAGCTTAATTTATATGTTAAATAGAGTTAATTTTCAGTAGTTGGCACTATTAACTAGCTATTAAATGTAATATTCCCATGTGATTGATAAAAGACTAAGGGGTCGTTTGATAGTATGTATAAAAATAGTACCAAATAACGTGTATTAGTAATGTGCTGGATTAATTATGCTCGGTTTATAATATCTTATTGGCTATTTGGTTTAGTGTATTAAGTGGGCGTTTGGGCATAAGAATTGTAAAATTCCAAAAAAGGGTGAAAAAATTTTTCAAGCGAAAATGGTATTTGAAATTTTGAGTTGTGTTTAGACATGAATATAATTTTGGGTTGTTTTGAAGTTTTGTGAGTGATTTGAGTGAAAATTTTGAAAAACATGTTTTTGGAGTTTTTCAAATTTTCGAAATTTTCCAAAATGCATCTTCAAGTGAAAAATTGAAAATTTTATGAACATACACTGATTTCGAAAAAAAGTAAATTTTTTTTGGAAAAAAAGAAAAAATTTCTTATATCCAAACAGGCTCTAAAGGTTTTGAAATGACAATTCTGTCTTTATACATGTTTATCCATATATTACAAATTATGATATTACTAATACCATAGTTTGTTATGTGTAATTATACTGAATACTGGTATATAACTAATACAAGTATTAATTATATATATATATATATATATATATATATATATATATATATATATATATATATATATATATATGAAAAATAATTACCAAACAAGAGATTAATAATGTCAATATATATATATATATATATTATTTCCCTAATACATCATACCAAACTATTCCTAAATAAATAAGGGAGAGAGGGGGGAAGGTTATTGATGAGTTGATTTTCACACCCTTTGTTCAAATAAATAAATGCATACTAGTTGTCTTCGTATTAACATTGATCAGTTAATCATGATTAATTAATATGTATTTACACCTTATATTATAACTTAACTGCTGTAAATTAACATGATTAAATACAAATACAAATACAAATACAGAATGCAGAGTAAATATTTTTCACAGACAAGTAACACTAGTGATAATCACACAGTGATGTCAACTTCAAAAAGAGGGAAGAAATAAGCAACTAGTGAAAAAGCCAAGCAGATTCAAATAATGCACTAACATCTGCTCAACTTAACAGGGGTAAAAAGCATTAATGAAGTTTCTTTAACAGTACAATTGTGATAAAAGCTTTGCAGAAAATGAACAAACAAGAAAGGTAAACAGAAAAAGACTTAGGAAGAGAAACTAAAAGAAATGGCAACTGCCACTGTGTTTCAATCAATACAAGAAAGGGACATCTAAATTTAACTGCTCTTTTAGCTCAATGCTTACATTCTGGAATCTAAGGTTTTACTATTCCGATTTAAAAAAATAAAGCATAAAATAATGTAGTACTAAATGTATTTTTCTACATTATTTATGCTGCAAATTTGGAAGGAATCTCTCCTGGTTCAAACATAACTAATCTGTTTTCCCCGTGGAGCCAGAGTATACTATTTGATGGATTCTACCAATCTCTTGAAGTCGGGGGCGGAGCTACAGTTTGTAAAGGATGATCAGTTGAATTCTTCGCCAAAAACTCTTATTATATATGTCAAATACTACTTTGAATCAAAGTACCCCAAGTTGATCGCCAATAAAGTGACGGTCAAAAAGAAAAATAGGAAATGGAGGATGTGCGTGTATTTCACATACTTAACAAAGCATGTTCGAACGTGTGATGACCTAAAAGGTCATCTTATGTTTTAGAACTCGATTCCGTGTTTCGAGACCTTCAAAACATCATTTTATTCCTTTTTAATTTACGTGCGCAATCAGGGCGTGTTTCCGGAAAGCTTTTATGTTGAAAGTTGATAAAAATAATAATTTTTGCCTTTAAAAGTTGATTTAGTTTACTTCGGTCAATGTTTTGAATAAACAGACCCGGAGTCATATTTTGATAGTCCTGGTAGGTCCGTATCGAAATATGGGACCTAGACGTATGCCCGGAATCGAATTCCGAGGTCCCTAGCTCAAGATATGAATTTTTATTGAAAATTGAAAGACTGAAAATCTAATGGTATAAAGAATTTGATTAATGGTTGATCTCGTTGGTATCGGGTCCGTATTTTGGTTCCGGAACCCGGTACAGGTTCATTATGATATTTAGGACTTGTTTGTAAAATTTGGTGAGAAATAGAGTTGGTTTGACGTGATTCGGACGTCCGGTTGTGAAGTTAGAAGTTCTAAAACTTTCTTGAAATTTCATTCAATTTTGTGCTAAATTCATAGTTCTAGGTGTTATTTTGGCGATTTGATCACACGAGCAAATTTGTATGATGTTTTAAGACTTGTGTGCATGTTTGGTTTGGAGCCCCGAGGGCTCGGGTGAATTTCGGATAGGCTTCGGAATGTTTTAGACATAGGAAATTCTGATTTTTTTTTGCAGCTTCAGTGATTGCTGGTTTTCTTCTTCGCTTTCGCGAAGCTACTCTCGCGAACGCGAAGAGTAAACTGGAGCTGGGTGGATTTTGTTATATGCGAACGCGGAGCAGGGGGTCTTACCCGTCGCAAACGCGACCGGCATCTCGCTAACGCATAGAGTTAGGGACATAGGGGAGGCCGGTCATTCCTTCTATGCAAACGCAAACAACTGTTCGTGAACGCAAAGGCCAGGGGGGCATAGACTTCGAACGCGAGGAGGAATTCACGATCGCGTAAGCCTAGCAAGGCATCTCTTCGCGAACGTGGCAGGCCCTTCACGAACGCGAAGAAGACCTGCCTAATCTCTTAAAGACAGAACTCAAATATGGGATTAAGCTATTCTTTTATATTTTCAAAAACTAGAAGACCTAGAGGCGATTTTCAAGAGATAATTTCTTCCCCAACTTGTTGGTAAATGATTCTAAACTACTTTCTTTCAATTACCCATTACATTTCATGAATTTTCAACCTAAAATCTATGATTTTTAAGGTGGAAATTGGGGGTTTAGATAGAATTAGGGATTTTTGTATAATTTGAATTTGGACCACGATTTGAGGTTAGATTTCGAAACTAATTACATATTCGGCCTCGGGGGGTGAATGGGTGAATGAATTTGGTACGAACCTCGAGTTTTGACCAAGTGAACCCGGGGTCGATTTTGACTTTTTGGGAAAAGTTTGGGAAACCTAAATTTATGTGTTGTAATTAATTTCTTTAGCAATATTTGATGTTATTAAGTTAATTATGGCTAGATATGAGTCGTTTGGAGGCGAAAACTAGAGGAAAAGCAGTGAGTGGCATGTGGATCGAGGTAAGTGTTGTGTCTAACTTTGACTCGAGGGATTAAGAATCCTTGACTTAATTGCTATGTGAAAACCTATGTGAGTGGCGTATAGGTGGGGTGACGAGTACCTATGCACCGCCAATTTATCTATTTTGCCTGTTTTATTCCCGTTCTTCTTGTATTGTCTTTTCCTGTCTTAACTGCTACATGCTTTACTTGTAATTCCATGCTTAATTTCTACTTTTTAGACATTATATCTTTTGTTGGAAATGTTAGTTCTTTCGTAGCTTCGTTGTTCCCTATTATTGTTTGAGCTGGTTATTGGTACTTTCAAGGCATATTATGTTTGGTGTCGCTGAGTAGTATTACTTGTATAAAGTCTCGTAGTGTATAATCTTTCCAAATGCTTTGGTTTGGAGTTGAGCCATGTGAAGAGTTATGTGATTTGAATTGTGTAATTTCTGTACTTGCTGAGTAAATAATATTGATAGGGTGGGATCAGGTTGCGAGCTGCAACAGGTGTCATAAGGATAGATTGTGGTGAGATAAGAGTGAAATGGAATTGTGATTATCGTGATATGGTGTGATCAGGTTGCACGCCACAACAGGTGTAATAAGGGTGGATTGTGGTGAGATAAGGGTGAAATGGAATTGTGATTATCGTGATACGGTGTGATCGGGTTGCACACCGCAACAAGTGTAATAAGGGTGGATTGTGGTGAGATAAGGATGAATTGTGATTGTGATTATTGTGATATGGTGGGATCGGGTTGCACGCCGCAATAATCTTTATGTTTATATTTTCCCTTGACTGTGTTAGCTGAACGGTAGTCTTAAACTGTACTTAAGGATTGGTTATAGCCGAGCACTATGATATGTTTCGAGAGCGGTATTCATTCCTTGCAAGGTACTACTTTATTTTGTCCTGTCCTTCTTTTTGCTTTTATTATACACTGTATGCAGGTTATATTGTAAATGCCGTACCGTAGCCTCGTCACTACCTCGTCGAGGTTAGGCTCACCACTTACTAGTATATGGGGTCGATTGTACTGATACTGTACTCTGCACTTTCTGTGCAAATTTTGGAGCAGGTAGTGGCTGATCGAGAGGTTGATTGCAGCTTTTACAACTAGGAGACCCAAGGTAGTCCTGTTGCCGTCCGCAGGCCCTGAAGTCCCCTCCTATGTTCCTACATTTACTGTTTACTTCCCTTCATAAATAGTTGTACCTTCTTTCGAACAAATCTTTGTAGTAAATCTTAGTGTGTTCGTGGATTGTGACACCGGATTTTGGGTAGTATTAGTAATAGTTTTGGTAATAATATATAAACAAAGAGGCTATTTACTTACTTCCGCATTTATTTTTACTGGTTTTAGCTTGTTTATGGTTAATCACTGAAACGTAAAGAATTTGGCTAAGTCAAAACTCTAACATTAGCTTTCCTAGCAAGTGTGATGTTAGGTGCCATCACGGTCCCGATGTTGGGGATTCCGGGTCGTGACAAGTTGGTATCAGAAAACTAGGTTGCCTAGGTATCGCAATTCATGAACAAGCTTAGTAGAGTCTGAGGGATCGATACGGAGACATCTATGCTTATCCCTTAGAGGCTACAAAGCTTAGGAATAATTTTACTTATATTCTTCTCTGTCGTGCGATTTGACCTCTCAATGCTAATTGAACTCTCTACTCTTATTCCTTCGCAGATGGAAAGAACACATACTGCTTCATCAGCTGAGCAGCAGCTAGAGCCCCCAGTGGCAGCTCCTACGAGGGGTAGAGGATGAGGCCGAGGTCGTGCTAGAGGTTGGGGCAGGGGAAGGGCTCAACCCAGAGCTCGAGGAGCAGCACTATTAGTGGAGCCTCAGGTGGAGTTTGATGATGAGGTTGCAGCATAGACTGTTCCTGCCGGACCAACGCAGGTTCCAGAGGGGTTCATAGCCACCCTAGTGCTTTAGGATGCTTTGGTCCGTCTAGTGGGCCTTATGGAGAGTGTTGCTCAGATCGGGACATTTCCCGTGGTACCAGCCGTCTCTCGAGCTGGGGGAGGAGTTTAGACTCCCGCTACTCACACTCCGGAGAAGATGGCTCCCTAGTTTCAAACTCCAACAGCTCAGCCAGTTGGGGCAGTTTCACCGGGTGTTGCAGCACAAACCAATGACGGATCAGCTATGTCTTCTGAGGCTTTGTTGAGATTGTACAAGTTCACCAAGCTCTTTCCAGTTCATTACAGTGGGGCACCTTCTGAGGACCCATAGGATTATCTTGACCGCTGCCATGAGGTGCTGCGGAACATGGGGATAGTGGAGACCAATGGGGTCGATTTTGCTACGTTCTAGATGATAGGGTCCACCAAGAGATGGTGGAATGACTTTGTGTTGACTAGACCAGCTGGGTTGCCTGATTTGACTTGGGACTAATTGTCTCAGATATTTCTTGAGAAGTTCCTTCCTCTTACACCGAGAGGACTATCACAGGCAGTTCGAGCGTCTCCAACAGGGCAATATGACCGTCACTCAGTACGAGACTCGATTTGTTGATTTGGCCCATCATGCTCTTCTTATACTTCCTACCGAGAGAGAGAGAGAGAGAGAGAGAGGGTGAGGAGGTTTATTAGGGACTTGCTCAGCCTATCAGATTCAGATGGCTAAGGAGATTGGGAGTGAGATTTCTTTCCAGGATGCAGCCAATGTTGCCAGACGAGTTGAGATGGTTTTAGCTCAGGGGGTTGGTCAGGGGTCTGACAAGAGGGCGCGTCACTCCGGTGGATTCAATGGAGCCTCATCTGTAGGTCGAGGTGCTTTTGGTAGAGGCCATCCTCCTATGCCATTTCATTCAGCACTCCAGGCATCCCGTGGTGCTTCGGGTGTTCGTGGTCCTCACATGCATTATTCAAATTAGCCAGCCTACAGAGCACCACCAGCTCCTATCAGTGCACCTCCTATTCAGAGTTATTACCATGGTCAGCTGGCCCGTCCGGGTCAGTCTCAGTTTCTATGGCCACATTATCAGGATGGGTGTTTCGAGTGTGGTAGATATGGTCATATTAGGAGGACCTGTCCGAGATTAGTGGGCATTCCGCCACAGCAATAGGGTTCTCGTGCCATGATTCCAGCACCGGGCGCGCCACTGCCCGCTTAGCCAGCTAGAGGTAGGGGTTAGAGAGCCAGAGGTAGAGGTCAGGCCGCTAGAGGTGGAGGCCATCCAGTAGGAGGTCGTCCCAAAGATATGGTTCAGAGTGGTGGGGACCAACCCCAATGTTATGCTTTCCCAACCAGGCCTGAGGCTGAGTCATCCGATGCTGTTATTATAGGTACTATTTTAGTTTGTAGTAGAGATGCTTTAGTTCTATTTGATCCAGGGTCTACATACTCCTATGTGTCATCTTACTTTGCTTCATATTTGGTTGTGCCTCATGATTTTTTGAGTGCTTCCGTGTATGTGTCCACACCGGTAGGGGATTCTATTATTGTAGATCGTGTCTATTGTTCGTGTGTGGTTATTATTTGGGGTCTTGAGACTAGTATAGATCTTCTACTTCTCGATATGGTTGATTTTGATGTCATTTTGAGGATGGATTGGCTATCACCTTATGAAGCTATATTGGACTATCACGCCAAGACAGTGACCTTAGCCTTGCCGGGGTTGCCTCGATTAGAGTGGAGGGGGATTCTTGGTTACTTTACCATCAGGGTTATTTCTTATATGAAGGCTTGACGTATGGTCAAGAAGGGGTGTCTATCTTATCTGTCTTATGTCTATGATTCTAGTGTAGAGGTTCCTTCCATAGATTCTGTACCAGTTATTCGAGAGTTTCCAGAGGTATTTCCTGTTGACCTACCGGGGATGCCACCCGACAGGGATATTAACTTCTGTATTGACTTGGTTCCGGGCACTCAACCCATTTCTATTCTGCCATATCGCATGGCCCCACCAAAGTTGAAAGAGTTGAAGGAGCAGTTACAAGATTTGCTTGATAAATGCTTTATTAGACCAGTGTCTCGCCTTGGGTGCGCTCGTGTTATTTGTAAAGAAGAAGGACAGATCAATGAGGATTTGCATGGATTACCGGCAGTTGAACAAAGTTACCATCAAGAAGAAGTATCCATTGCCGAAGATTCATGACTTATTTGATCAGCTTTAGGGTGCCAAGGTGTTTTGAAAGATCGATTTGAGGTTTGGCTACTATCAGTTGAGGATTAGGGCATCCGATATCCCTAAGATAGCTTTTTAGACTCGGTATGGGCATTATGAGTTTCTAGTGATGTCATTTGGGCTGACAAATGCCCCAACAACATTCATGGATTTGATTAACCGGGTGTTCAATCCCTATCTGGATTCCTTTGTGGTTGTTTTTATTAATGATATCTCGATCTATTCCCGTATTTGATAGGTGCATGAGCAACATTTTCGGACCGTTCTTCAGACTCTGAGAGACAGCCAGTTATATGCTAAGGTTTCAAAATGCGAGTTTTGGTTGAGTTTAGTTGCTTTCTTGGGTCACGTTGTAGCAGAGGGTATTCAGGTGGATCCTAAGAAGATTGAGGTAGTCAAGAACTGGCCTAGAACCACTTCAGCCATAGAGATTCGTAGTTTCTTAGGATTGACAGGTTATTACCTTCGATTTGTGGAGGAGTTCTCATCTATAGCAGCCCCGTTGACCAGGTTGACCCAGAAGGGTGCCCCATTCGGATGGTCAAAATACAGAATTTTTTTGTCTTTATATAATTTTGAAAATACAAAAAAATATATAATAGTTTCATGTTAGCCTTTGGCATGGGGTAGTATTTTTTTCTTACTTTAAAATGAGTCAATTAAGATGTTGGATCATAATTTTAAGAGTTTTAAAACCCAATTCTTGGCCCAATTCGGATTAGTCCATTAAGCCTAGGGACCCTTCTAGACTCTTCTTTGAAATAAAAAATAAATAAAGAAGACCCTAAGGACTTAACACAAAATACCTAGGGACTAATGGGCAAAATACACAAAGATACACCTAAACCTAGACTCTACCTATAAATTAGTGCTTAAAAAAATCAAAAAAAAAGAGAAGAAGAAGGAGGAAGGAAAACAAAAAAGGCTGCGCATCGTCTTCTCAAAAACTGACCCTCCGTTCGTTCTCTTCTTCACAAACAAACACCAGAGAGACCCACTCCCTGTGCGTCGTCTTCCTCAAGCGCCCCCCTCGCCTGTTCATTTTATTCGGCAACAAAGAACCAAGAGCAACGACCTCAACTCCTTCCTCTCAGATTTAAATGACCCCACCCCTGTATTTGGATCTTCTTCGTTCCCTGAAGCAGCCATTAGAGATACCAAACAAACAGTCGCTGTCGCTGGACCTCCGTTCACCATGAAGCTGCCATTTCCAGCGAATCTTCACATCACAAACGACCAGCCAACACCATGAACAGCCACGCACAACAGTAGCCGATCCGCTCCCTTCCATTCTGTCACGAAAAACATGACACTCATCTCCCTCTCGCCGGAAAAAACTTACTCATAGCCACACACGCGTACAGAAAGGGAAAGGGACTGTAGCGAACTCGTCGAGGTTTTGTGAGCAAAAGAGGCACGTAAATATGGTTTCAAGATTCGCTTGGTTTATTACAGATATCATCCATTCAATCTGTTTTGAAATCGCGATAGAGGTACTGTCGGAGGTGAGGTTGTTCGTCGAGGTCATTGGAAAATGTTCCGTTGATTCGCGTTTGTCGCCGGTTTGTGGTTCCGGTCGTAGCTCTTATTGTTGTCCATTTCCTCCGGCCGAGTTTGGCAGTCAGAATTCAACCTGGATGTATATTTGAGTTTCATATCAATGCACATTTGAAAAGCTTCACAAGGTCCCTTTCTCTCTTTCATTAATTCTTTCATTTTCGTTCCTGGTAGTTTGAGCAAGATTCAGTTGTTTCATGGTATTAGCATAAATTTGTTTTGTATGCTAGTTAGCGGATTGATCGTCTAGATAATTATTTACCGTTTAAGTCCATATCATTGCATTTGCAGTGTTGCTATTTTTAGCATGTGTTTGTGAGTTAAGTATTATTTTATCATTAGTTTTAATTGAAAAACTCTGAAGGAAAAGCTCTAAAGGATGTTATTAAGTCAAATGAGCCCATATGATTTACTGCATATAGTTTTGGCCTTACTTTGTCAAGAATAGCTTCACATGCATATTACATATATGACTACATTAATTAACATTCCCATGGCATAATCTCGTTTATGTGTTACCGATAAATTTTTGGGTCTTGATCTATTGGATGCATTTGACGAATGTTTAAATAGAAAAATAGGTTCGTTTTGATTCAAATCAGTTTGGTTGTTCGCATTTTGAGATGTCCATTTGCCCCGTTTGTGATATTTGTGGGTTATGCCATTTTTTAGTTGAGTACAAATTTGCGCGGAATAAATTGAGGTGTGACATAGTGTAAAACTAGATAACCCATGGCCCTCAGATAATTAATAATAACTCTTTTAAAATTGAGGTGTGCCATTATGAAATTTTCCATGGCCCTCGCAAAGCCGAAAACTCATAGTTGCTTTAAGCGCGTCATTTTAATAAAATTACCTTCCTAAATTCGGGTGCGCATTTATGTGACCCAAATCCAAATCCCAACAATATTAAAATATGTCAAAGACCACGGGTGCATTTATGTGACGTGGTTCAAGACGTGTTTTGGTAACATTGCAATCTTCTTAAAAATGATTAAAAGCGGTTAATTAGTTAAAATTGTATCATAGGCTAAACATGTACTAAAATCAGATAATAGGCCAATTATAACAATTAAGCGACCGTGCTAGAACCACGAAACTCGGGAATGCCTAATACCTTCTCCCGGATTAATAGAATTCCTTACCCGAATTTCTGTGTTCGCGGACCGATAATAGAGTCAATCTTTTCCTCGATTTGGGATTTAAACCGGTGACTTGGGACACCTTAAATTATCCTAAGTGGCGACTGTGAATTTAAAATAAAAATAATACCATGTCGATTGTCACTTAAATTGGAAAAACTCCCTTACACACCCTCTTCCGGGGGTGTAGTAAAAAGGAGGTGTGACAGCTCTGGCGACTCCACTGGGGATCGAACCCAGAATCTCTGGCTCAGGGTTCAAGAATTCGAGCTTAGAATAATTGTTATATTTGGCTATATTTATTATCTGATTTTATTATATGTTTGGGCCTAATGTACTAAATGTTGCTTTTTACCGCTTTGATTGAACTGTATATAAACTGCTACGAAATCTCTCTCTTCTCTCTCCTGAGGAGTGCACGCTGGCGTGACTTCTTTCTGTTAGTGTCATATCCCAAATAGACGAGGTTCGGACAAGTTGCAAAGCCGGATGATCTTTTGGTTACCAGTACGCAGCCCCCCCGACTCGAGTTGTCCGCTCGGGTAAGCCAGGTCTAAAACAATAAACCTAGGTTTTAAACCTAGTATAACAAAGCCTCATGCCGAATCCCTAGTAGGAACGCTTGTTTGCATCATGTGCATTTGACTTTGGAGACTAAACACAGGGGTTGGGTCTGTCTAGGACAAGTGTACCCAAAAACAAAAGACCATCTTGATGCATCTTACGTGTTACTTGCGTATCTGTCTGTTTCGGCTTGCATGTTGACTGGCTTCTAGAATAGGGAAAGAAAATGAAAAAAAAAGTAAAAAAGAAAATCAAAAAGAGGAGAAAGAAGAAAAAGAAACAAAAGTGAGAGGTAGGTATTTAGAAAATTCTGAAAATCTGCAAAATTCTGAAAAAAAAAAGTCATTTCAAAACGAGCCAAAATTTTCAAGTGTCATGTTTTCGTGTTCCGTCAAAATTGGGAGAACTACGCGGGTCTGATTCTCACCGGATGTGAGATAAGTAGGCAAACCTCATCGGTTCCGGCCCATAATTTTTAAAAAATCCAAAAATATTTGCCTTTACTTCCTCTCTAGAAAAGTCTTTTTTTTTTGAGATTCCAATTTTCAAAAAAATCCAAAAATATTTTTCATTACTTGCTTCTTTAGAAAGCCTTTCTTTAAGACCCTAATTGTTTTTAAAAAAAATATACAAAAAATATTTTCTTTTAATTTCTTCGAAAAATCCAAAAATATTTTCATTCTTCTTTCAAAATTGAAAAGAAAATTTAAAATTCAAAAATATTTTCTTTTTTAGAAGTATTTCTTCCATAAATTCAAAATAAAATTCCAAAAAATATTTTCTTTCTTGATTAGAAGTTTTGTTTTTCAAACTTCCAGAAAAAAAATCAAAAAATCTTTTTTCTTTAGAAGTCTTACTTTGCAAAAATGCTGAAGAAAAATCAAAATCCAAAAAATATTCCCTTTCTGCTTTATAAGTCTTTCTTTCGAAAAAATAAAATAAAAAAATAAAAAAAAGTTAGTTTATTTACTTTATTCATGATCTTTCCGAACTACGCAAGATCTGATTCATGTTCCTATATGATACGTTGGCAACCCACATTAGGTTCGACCACCATTAAAAAGAAATGAAAAAAATGAAGAAATGAAAAAATATTGATAATAATAAGGATCGACTGAGTCCATTCTAACATGTTTTGTTTTGAATTGTGAAGAAAGTTGAGGTGGTCGGTTTGTGGTAAGCTGGAAATACAAGATCCAAGGAAAAATGATAGATGACATCGAAGCTGTTACAAGTGCTCAAGAAACTCAGGGTCGGAGGGTTCAACAAGAGTCTATTGTGTTTGAGAAAAATAGAATACGGAAACAGTAAATGACCGAAATGTGTCAAGCATGGGCCAATGGTCAAGGACAGCCTCGTCATGAGTCACAATTTGCTACACAGCAAGAGCAGTACCACTCTTCTGAGTACCACTTGTACTCGTTTGATCTTCCTGCAAACATTGAGAAGCCTGCCCGAAAGATGGTACAGGAAGAAATGACCCAAAGAGTGAAAAGCTTAGAACAACGGTTGAAAAACATGCAAGGGTTGGTAGGTCAAAAGAGTGTTGCCTTCAAAGATCTATGTATGTTCCCCGATGTCCACTTGCCGCCTGGTTTCAAGACTCCCAAATTTGAAAAATACGATGGACATGGAGATCCCATAGCCCACCTGAAAAGGTATTGCAATCAACTAAGAGGTGCAGGAAGAAATGAAGAATTGTTAATAGCTTATTTTGGGGAAAACCTTACGGGAGTAGCCTCCGAATGGTTTATGGATCAAGACACATCTCGCTGGTATATCTGGGATGACATGGCACATGCCTTTGTCAAACAGTTCTAATATAACATCGACATCGCCCCAGACCGCATTTCCCTTTCAAACCTGAAGAAGAAGCCAACTGAAAGTTTTAGGGAATATGCCATCAAATGGAGAGAACAAGCAACCAGAGTTAAGCTACCCATGGACGACCACGAGCTAATCACTGTCTTTCTTCAAGCTCAATAGCCAGATTATTTTCAAAATATGATGTCCGCAGTGGGTAAATCCTTCTTGGAAGCAATCAAAATGGGGGAAATGGTTGAGAATGGTTTTAAGATAGGCAAAATTATAAGTCAAGCAGTTCTCAAAGTCGAAACTCAGGCTGTCCAGATCAAATCTGATAATTTTAGTGATACGAATGAGAAGGTTGAAGAAATCATGATGACATCAGGGTCGAGAAGAGGTCCTAGGAGAGCGTCTTAAAGGTATGACCAACCTCGTCTATTTTTCGATAACTCCCCTGAGCATTACTATCCCCCTCAAAACCCATAACACTCTGTTGTTCCACCTCAGTATGTTGCCCAGCCACCAAAATACCCCAGAAGGCGAGCACGAGCATCACAAAATCTCTACCAGCCTCTACAAAATTTTCAAGTGCCCTATAACCCACATCCCTGCCAGGGGTATAGCAGGGAACAAACATTGAAAGATAATTTTACACCAATAGGAGAGTCCTATGCAAGCTTATTTGAGAAGTTAAAGAATCATGACATGATTGCACCCATTCCTCCAAATCGTATGGACTCACGTGCATGGAACTGTGACACATATAAAAGGTGTGAATACCATTCCAATGCCCAGGGGCACAATGTTGAAAGCTGTCGGGATTTGAAAAGAGAAATAGAAAGGATGATCCAGAAAAACCTGATTGTGATCCAAGACAGTGACACCCAGAATATCGCGCAAAATCCTTTACCCGCACATGATGATGCACACTTTGTGGGAATAATGTCAGGTGACATGGAGTATGAGAATCCTCTCGGGAACTTGCTAACTGAAGTTAATGATGTTGAAATTGGGGAAGGCTCTGCTGATTCTGATGAGCAAATTCGTGGCTAAATGTCAAGCCTATCAATTGAAAAGTCATTCCCTCATCACTAGGAAGGAATCTTGGTAGTTTGTTTTGATGTTTTTTCTATTATCTGGGTTATTTCAGGGTTGTGATCCAGATTTTATTTGTTTTATTGAGTCAAACCCTTTTATCCCTCTATTCTGTTTGTGTGAGTCTTGTCTTTCTGTTCTGTTGTTATTTTCATTAGCCGGGTTATTTAGGGTTGTAACTCGGATTTTAGGTTGTTTGTCTTGTTGTTTACTCAATGAAATACAGTTTGTGCTTTTGTGTCATTCCATGCTTAGTTCTTTTCCCGCTAGTCTTAATGACATGATATGCATGCAGAATTTTTTGCCAGATCTTAGAAAATTGATTTAAGTTTGAATTGGACAACTGAGGAAAAGGCATTTTTGAGGTTGAATAAAGAGTTGAAATACTTCGGAACTAAGGTCGAATAAAATTCACCTTCAAATCATTGTGAAGATCGAGCTTGAGGATATTTAATCAATTGAAGTTTGTTAGAAATTTTGACATTAAGGGATGGAAAGGGTCTTGTGACCATGACACACCAAGAGGACACACATGTTCGTCAATGCTGTGATCGCGAAAGATACTATGTTTGGAATTCTCGAGGCTGGGAGGCCCTCTTTCTGCTATCCAAACACTTTATATCCTTCGCTCCCCCTTTTGAGCCTGTGTTATTTTTCTTTGACTACCCTCTTTTGGAATCAATTTTAGAGTCCAAAGTCAAAAACAAAAAAAAGAAAAAAATGAAAAAAAAGAAAAAAAGTCCATGTCCCAAGAGTACAAAATGGGGCAATTTTCAAGTGAAAAAAAAATGAAGAAGAAAAGAATTGTCAAAGGTCCATGCCCTAAAAAATAGAAGCTGGGGCAAACAAAAAAAAAGAAAAGAAAAGGAAAAAAAAGAGAAAGAAAAGAGAAAAAAAAGAAAAAAGAGAAACAGAAGAAAGATGAAAAATAGTTTAGGTCAGATGTTTGAACTGCGTTAGACCTGATTCCTTTAAAAAAGGATACGTAGGCAGCCCCACGGTTCGGTCCAGCCAAAGAAAAAAGAAAAGAAAAAATAGAAAAATCCAAAAATCCCCAGCATCTGAAACTGGGCAGAGATCTTTTGAAAGAGTCGATTCCAAGAGTTGTAAGTCTACAACCCCTCATTCTGAGTTTATTTTGAGCCTTTATGCCGACCTTTTCGTCCAACCCTATCCAAATACCTTCCAAATAAAGACATGCCGATACGCCTTCAAGAATGCCAATAGAAGTATGTAATGAGCAACGACCATCACGCGACATAGAACATTGTCAGGATGCTCGCGCAAGAAAGCAAAAGAAAAAGAAAAATAGAGAAGAAATGAGAGAGTCTTACTGGTGAAAACCCTCACGGGAACTGTAAGGCGACGGTAAGCAGAGATGAATTAATGAGAGAGACTTGTTGGTGAAAACTCCTCGAGGCACCACTAGTCGAAAGTGAGTCATAAAGATGGTGTGAAGAATTGGCATAAACATGCCCGACTTCAAAGGTCATAAGAATAGAAAAGGGAAGAGTGAATTAGTTTGATAGATCGGCCACTAAGTCCAAAATGCATGTCATGACCATTAAGGCTAGTTAGTGAAAAAGGAAAAAAAAGTGAAAAAAAAGAAAAAAGAAAAACTCTTCCTTCTGTCCTTCCGACAGGGGCATTTTTTGTTAATAATTGTTTCTTTGCATCATTTTGTCATTCACTCTGAGTCGGTCCTTGTCAAAACAAGCAAGAAAAGATTTCAAAATCTACTACCAGCTTTTCAGTTGTACCGAGTAAATTTGGCCAGAAAACTCCGTTGTTAATGTCAACATGCCTTGAGGATTCATACAAAGGCTCTCCCAAAAGACTCTTGTCAGCCTGCTTGGCGCAAACAAAGATAACTTGTGATTCTCTCTGACAGACAAATTGCTCAAAGCAGGAAGTCATTCAAGATATTAGAAAAGGTCATCTAAGAAAAGATCTCCAGTTGGGATAATGCTGATTGAGCCAGAAATACAAATGGTACCAAGTGTGAAACAGTAAGAGTTGGTGCAGAATAAAAGTTTCTTGAGATCGACTCAAGATGATTGAGCAAAAGCCAAGATGCTCAAGACACAAGGCCATAAACCGACCACCATTTTTAACACTGACCAATTTTTCTTTGTGTGAAACAAGAACAAAACAGTGCAAGGAAAGCGTTTCAAAAAAACAAAAGAAAAAAAAAAGAAAAAGAAAAGAAAAAGAAAAACAAAAAAAGGAAAAGAAAAAGAAAAGAAAAAAAACAAAAAAAAAAGAAGAGAAGGAAAAGAAAAGACGAGAAGAGCCGACAAAGGGAAGTTTCTCAAATCTTTGCCTCTATTTGTCTTGCTATTGTGCATAAAATCTTGCCATTAATCTTTACATTTTTCCTCCTAGGATAAAATTCCTAGTCTGATGGATTTTCCTCCCAATATAAATCTTAGTCTGATGAGTCTTTCTCCTAAGATAGAAAACCTAGTCTGATGAATTTTCTCATAGGATATAAATCTTAGTCTGATGAATCTTTCTCCTAAGATAACAAAATAGACATAGTCTGATGAATTTTCTCCTAGGATCACAATCTTAGTCTGATGAATTTTTCTCCTAAGATAGAAAACCTAGTCTGATGAACTTTCTCCTCGGATAGAAATCTTAGTCTGATGAATCTTTCTCCTAAGATAGAAAACCTAGTCTGATGAATTTTCTCCTAGGATAGAAATCTTAGTCTGATGAATCTTTCTCCTAAGATAACAAAATAGACCTAGTCTGATGAATTTTCTCCTAGGATCACAATCTTAGTCTGATGAATTTTTCTCCTAAGATAGAAAATCTAGTCTGATGAATTTTCTCCTAGGATCACAATCTTAGTCTGATGAATCTTTCTCCTAAGATAGAAAACCTAGTCTGATGAATTTTCTCCTAGGATAGAAATCTTAGTCTGATGAATTTTTCTCCTAAGATAACAAAAATAGACTTAGTCTGATGAATCTTTCTCCTAAGATAACAAAATAGACCTAGTCTGATGAATTTTCTCCTAGGATCAAAATATTAGTCTGATGAATTTTTCTCCTAAGATAGAAAACCTAGTCTGATGAACTTTCTCCTAGAATAAACGTCTTAGTCGGATGAATCTTTCTCCTAAGATATCAAAAACAAAAACAAAAAAAAGAGAAAAAGGATATAGTCTGATGAATTTTCTCCTAGGATTAACGTCTTGGTGTGATAAATCTTTCTCCTAAGATAGAAAATCTAGTCTGACGAATTTTTCTCCTAGGATATCTTGAAAAAAAAAAGGAAGTCTGGATTTGAAAAAAGGGGAGTCATTTTTTAGTTTTCTTAAGATTATCAATGTTTAGTTTTCCTGAAATCAGGGGGGACTCCGCTTGGAGAATAAGGTCAGTCTTTACTTTGGTCAAGCTTAGTTTATAGTTTTCATAGTCTATTCTTTAGTTTACTCTCATCATTGCATCAATAGTACAAGTGGTTTACAATTTTTCTAACAACTCACAAATCTTCCTAGTGCAAACTGGGGCAGAAAAAATTTCTTTTTTTTGGTCTGTTTTGTTGTAATAAGGCGCCCACCTGGAGAACAAGGGAAGACAACTCAAGTTTCTAGGGAAAGAAGTGTTGAAGGAAGACAACTCGAATTTCAAGGGAAAGTAGTTTCGAAGGAAGACAATTCAAGTTTCAGGGGAAAATGGTTCAAGGTGCAAGGGAAAATAGTGTCAAGTAACAAGAGAAGACAGTTCAAGTTCAGCAATCAGGCGCCCACCTAGAAAAAAAGAGGGAATTCAATTCAGAATGCAATTCGGGTCAGCAACAAAAGAAGCTCGCATCAAGAATGCGAGTTAGCAGTCCTAGATGATCAACAGAAGTTAGTCACAATCTAGAATAAAAAGAAAAAAAAAACAAAAAGAAAGACAAGAAGTAAATCTAAAATGCAGAAGTTAATGAAAGATGTGAGCTGCTCAAGACATGGCTGAGGTCACAAGCTCTGCATGTCCCGTCTTGATTTGAAAAGCTGAAGAAGATTGAACCAACACCAGCAGCTAACAAGCATCAAGGTTCATATCAGGGCCCGCATGAAGAACCAACCAATACTCAAGATCAAGCTTCAAAAGACTCATAGATAGGAATTTTGTAACTCATAGCTGATAGACTTAGTTAATCTTTTTCATTTTTGATTTTGATGTAATAACGGGACTGCGGACTGGAACCTCGATGGAATGGCACCTCAACCGGCTCTCCACCTCGGCATACTCCATTATCTTACTCACCTATGAACTATACGTGGCCTGATTCCTTTATAGCCAAGGATATGTAGGCAGCTCAGATAGCAGGGCTCAGTCACATTCTCCTTTCTCTTCGTTTTGGTCTCCCTAAATAAGGGTCGGGTCAAAAAACCTGTCTAGTCGTTCTTTGTCTGAAAACTCTTCGTGTTTCCAGTCAAAGAGGGGCAGCTGTAGACATGTGATTTTTGACCCTCCCTAAGATTTTTTGTATTTTAGCATGTAAATATTTAATTAGGCCTAATATAGCTATTTTAACTATTTTTAACTTCTTTACTTTATTTTCGTCATAAAAATGGAAAATTACGAAAAAAATATATTTTTAGCTTACGTATCTTTTATAAATTTAAATAAAAATATACAAAAATAGTACTTATTTTTATCTTTATATAATTTTGAAAATACAAAAAAAAAAATATAATAGTTTCATGTTAGCCTTTGGCATGGGGTAGTATTTTTATCTTACTTTAAAATGAGTAAATTAAGGTGTTGGATCATAATTTTAAGAGTTTTAGAACCCAATTCTTGGCTCAATTCGAATTAGTCCATTAAGCCTAGGGACCATTCTAGACTCTTCTTTGGAATAATAAACAAATAAAGAAGACCCTAAGGACCTAACACAAAAGACCTAGGGACAAATATGCAAAATACACAAAGATACACCTAAATCTAGACTCTACCTATAAATTAGTGCTTAAAAAATCAAAAAAAAAAAGAGAAGAAGAAGGCAGAAGGAAAACAAAAAAGGTTGCGCATCGTCTTCTCAAAAACTGACCCTCCGTTCGTTCTCTTCTTCACAAACAAACAGCAGAGAGACCCACCCCCTGCTCATCGTCTTCCTCAACCGCCCCCCTCACCTTTTCATTTTCTTCAGCAACAAAGAACCAAGAGCAGCGACCTCAACTCCTTCCTCTCAGATTTAAACAACCCCACCCCTGTATTTGGATCTTCTTTGTTCCCTTCCTCAGAAAATCAAAACGTTGAAGACGTGAAGCAGCCATTAGAGATACCAAACAAATAGTCGCCGTCGGTGGACCTCTGTTCACCACGAAGCTGCCATTTCCGGTGAAGCTTCACATCACAAACGACCAGCCAATACCATGAACAACCACGCACAACAGTAGCTAATCCCCTCCCTTCCATTCTGTCACGAAAAACACGATACTCATCTCCCTCTCGCCGGAAAACACTTACACATAACCACAGATGCGCACAGAATGGGAAAGGGATAGTAGCGAAATCGTCAAGTTTTTGAGAGCATAAGAGGCACGTGAATATGGTTTCAAGCTTCGCTTGGTTTATTACAGATATCGTCCATTCAATCTGTTTTGAAATCACGATTGAGGTACTGTCGGAGGTGAGGTTGTTCGTCGAGGTCATCGGAAAATGTTCCGTTGATTCGAGTTTGTCGCCAGTTTGAGGTTCCGGTCGTAGCTCTTGTTGTTGTCCATTTCCTCCGGTCGAGTTTGGCAGTCGGAATTCAACCTGGATGTATATTTGGGTTTCATATCAATGCACATTTGAAAAGCTTCACAAGGTCCCTTTCTCTCTTTCATTAATTCTTTCATTTTCGTTCTTGTTAGTTTGAGCAAGATTCAGTTGTTTCATGGTATTAGCATAAATTTGTTTTGTATGCTAGTTAACGGATTGATCTTCTAGATAATTATTTACCATTTAAGTCCATATTATTGCATTTGCAGTGTTGCTATTTTTAGCATGTGTTTGTGAGTTAAGTATTATTTTATCATTAGTTTAAATTGGAAAACTCTAAAGGAAAAGCTCTAAAGGATGTTATTAAGTCAAATGAGCCCATATGATTTATTGCATATAGTTTTGGCCTTACTTTGTCAAGAATAGCTTCACATGCATATTACATATATGACTACATTAATTAACATTCCCATGGCATAATCTCGTTTATGTGTTACCGATAAACTTTTGGGTCTTGATCTATTGGATGTGTTTGACGAATGTTTAAAAAGAAAAATGGGTTCATTTTGATTCGAATCAGTTTGGTTGTTCGCATTTTGTGATGTCCATTTGCCCCATCTGTGATATTTGTGGGTCATGCCATTTTTTAGTTGAGTACAAATTTGAGCGAAATAAATTGAGGTGTGCCATAGTATAAAATTAGATAACCAACGACCCTCAGATAATTAATAATAACTCTTTTAAAATTGAGGTGTGCCATTCTGAAATTTTCCATGGCCCTCGCAAAGCCGAAAACGCGTAGGTGCTTTAGGCGCATCATTTTAATAAAATTACCTTCCTAAATTCGGGTGCGCATTTATATGACCCAAATCCAAATCCAAACAATATTAAAATATGTCAAAGACCACGGGTGCATTTATGTGATGTGGTTCAAAACGTGTTTTAGTAACGTCGCAATCTTCTTAAAAATGATTAAAAGCGGTTAGTTAGTTAAAGTTGTATCATAGGCTAAACATGTACTAAAATCAGATAATAGGCCAATTATAACAATTGAGCAACCGTGCTAGAACCACAGAACTCGGGAATGCCTAATACCTTCTCCGGGGTTAACAGAATTCCTTACCCGAATTTCTGTGTTTGCGGACCGATAATAGAGTCAATCTTTTCCTCGATTCGGGATTTAAACTGGTGACTTGGGACACCATAAATTATCCCAAATGGCGACTCTGAATTTAAAATAAAAATAATCCTGTGTCGATTGTCACTTAAATTGGAAAAACTCCCTTATACACTCTCTTCCGGGGGTGTAGTAAAAAGGAGGTGTGACACCTATTCTTCAAAGCGGTTGGCAGAGATTTATATCCATGAGATCGTTCGTCTTCACAGCATGCCCATGTCTATCATTTCTCATCAAGGTACGCAGTTTACCTCGCATTTTTGGAGGGTAGAGCAGCGTGAGTTGGGAATGCGGGTTGAGTTGAGCATATTATTTCATCCTCAGATGGACGAACAGTCCGAGCGTACTATTCAGATATTAGAGGATATGCTTCGCGCTTGTGTTATTGACTTCGGAGGCTATTGGGATCAGTTCTTGCCGCTAGTAGAGTTCACCTACAACAATAACTATCAGTCGAGCATTGAGATGGCTCCCTATGAGGCATTATATGGTAGACGGTGTCGGTCGCTGGTTAGATGGTTTGAGCCGGGGGAGGCTCAGTTATTGGGTATAGATTTGGTACAAGATGCCTTGGATAAGGTGAAGATCATTCAGGATAGACTTCGCTCAGCTTAGTCCAGGCAAAAAGGTTATGCCGACCGTATGGTTCGTGATGTGTCATTCATGGTCGGAGAGAGGTTGTTGCTTCCGGTATCTCCCATGAAGGGTGTAATGAGGTTTGGAAAGAAGGGCAAGTTGAGCCCTAGGTATATCGGGCCTTTTAAGATCCTTGAGCAAATGGGAGAGGTGGCCTACAGACTTGCGTTACCACCAGGCTTATCAGTGGTACATCCAGTATTCCATGTGTCCATGCTTCAGAAGTATCACGATGATCCATCCCACATGTTAGATTTCAGCACTGTCTAGTTGGACAAGGATTTGACCTACGAGTAAGAGCCGGTAGCTATTCTAGACCGACAAGTTCGTCAGTTGAGGTTGAAGAGTTATCCTTCGGTTTGAGTGTAGTGGAGAGGTTAGCCTGTTGAGGCAGCTACCTGGGAGTTCGAATTCGCTATGCGGAGCAGATATCCCCACCTTTTCACCAGCTTAGATACTTTTCTATGTCTGTTCGAGGATGAACGATTGTTTTAGAGGTGGAGAATATGATGACCTAAAAGGTCATCTTATGTTTTAGAACTCGATTCCATGTTCCAAAGCCTTCAAAACCTCATTTTATTTCTCTTCGATTTGCGTGTACAATCCAGACGTGTTTCCGGAAAGCTTTTATGTTGAAAGTTGATAAAAATAATAATTTTTTCCTTTAAATATGATTTAGTTGACTTCGGTCAATGTTTTAAGTAAACGGATCCGGACTCGTGTTTTGACAGTCCCGGTGGGTCCATATGGAAATATGGGACCTGGGCATTTACCCGAAATCGAATACCGAGGTCCCTAGCTCGAGATATGAATATTTGATAAAAATTGAAAGACTAAAATCTAATGATTTAAAGAATTTGATTAATGTTTGATCTCGTTGGTATCGGGTCCGTATTTTGGTTCCGGAGCCCGATGCAAGTTCATTATGATATTTAGGACTTGTCTGTGAAATTTGGTGAGAAACAAAGTTGTTTTGATGTGATTCAGACGTCCGGTTGTGAAGTTACAAGTTTTAAAACTTTCTTGAAAATTTCATTTAGTGTGGTGCTAAATTCGTAGTTCTAGGTATTATTTTAGTGATTTGATTGTATGAGCAAGTTCGTATGATGTTTTAAGACTTGTTTGCATGTTTGGTTTGGATCCCCGAGTGCTCGGGGTGAGTTTCGGATAGGCTTGGGGATGTTTTAGACTTACGAAATTTTGATTTTTCTGCAGCTTCTGTGATTTTTGGTTTTCTTCTTCACGTTCGCAAAGCTACTCTCACAAACTTGAGCTGGGTGGTTTTGTTCTATGCGAACGCATAAGCTCGGTCGCGAATGCGGGGCAGTGGGGGTCTTACCCTTCGCGAACGTGACCGGCATCTCGCGAACACGTAGAGTTAGGGACATGGGGGAGGTCAGTCATTCCTTCTACGTGAACGCAAACAACAGTTCGCGAATGCAATGGCCAGGGGGCTTAGCCTTCGCAAACGTGAGGAGGAGTTTGCAATCGCGTAACCTAGCAAGGCAGCTCTTCGCAAATGCGGCAGGCCCTTCGCGAGCGCGAAGAAGGCCTACCCAGTCTTTTAAAGACATAACTCAAATACGGGATTAAGCCATTCTTTTATATTTTCAGAAACTAGAAGACCTAGAGGCAATTTTCAAGAGATAATTTCTTTCCCAACTTGTTGGTAAATGATTCTAAACTACTTTTTTTCAATTATCCATTACATTTCATGAATTTTCAACCTAAAATCTAGGGTTTTCATGGGCGAAATTAGGGGTTTGGGTAGAATTAGGGATTTTTATATAATTTAAATTTGGACCTCGTGTTACACCCCATGCTTTTGTAACGTGAAAGTATGTCAAGTCAATTGATGTAAGATCGGACATAAGATCTTCTTTAAAAGTATATAAAGTGATTTAATGTTGTTACACCCCGTACTTCACACGTCACTGTCATTATAGGATTATCTAATGTAAACTCAAAAAGGACTAAATCCTTCTACAAGGAAGGTTTACTGAAGTCTTAAGTAAGTTAAGATGAATATGAGACATGTTAATCATGATTTAAATGCTTTTAAAGTCATGATATGACTGTATATGATGTTTGGATATGAAATATAAAATTTTGAAAAAATCGGATTTAAGTTGCGGAAAAATTGACTAAGGATTTGCCTTGTAATAAAGCGTTCTGAGCAATACATTTCATGTGTTATATGAGGTTGTTTTGGGACATATTATATATCAAAATGAAGGTCATGTAACCTAGTTTCCAATGGTCTAAACAATTTATTCATACGACATCGGGGTAGAGAAATATGAATTTATAAAATAGGGCCTCCAAGTCACACCGCCGTACTTCGGAGAAACTGGCAGTTTTATAGGCATAGTTGTGACTCAGTTTTCTCCCAATATATTGAGAGTTACATGGAGATATTTATATGTAGTTAAATCCCTATGTGGTTTGTTTCCAACGCTGCAAACCATTTGTCAATACAATATCGGAGTAGAGAGATACAAGTGTCCGAAGTGGAATTGCTCAAGCTGCCAAGCAGACAGCTTACCCACCTGCTTGGAGAATTGAGGCGGTGGTCTTATCACCTTATATCTCGTTAACAACACAGATTTAACTCACACCAAAACACTCTCAACATCTCCAAAACCCTACCTAACATATCCCAAGATCCCAAGAACCAAACTCAAGGAAAATCAACTCAAATCATCATCAAAGGTGTTGAAGACTACAAGAGAATGCTTCTATGGTGTTGTGGTGTGATTGAAGGCTATTGTGGGCTAAGTTGAGATAGGGTTTCTAGTTGTAGCTACTGTCCAAGGTATGTATAACATCTTCTTGATTGTTTCTAAGGTTAATCTTGTGTTTGTTGTATTTTTGAGTGAAAACCCATAAGATGCACTTGAAGGAACATGGGATATGGTTGTCTTTTTGGTTGGATTGTTTTGTGGCTAAATATATGGTTTGTGGTGGCTGAAAATTGTGAGAAATAATTTAATAATATTGTGGCTGTTGTGGTTTATCTTTTTTAGGTGTTAATTAATTTGATTGAAGAAGAAAAGATGAAAAACAGGTGATTGACGATAAAAAATTAAGGTGCTTGACGTATGAGGCTATTTTGGAAGGAATTTTGTGGATGTTTTAAATAGAAATAAGATGGTACATATAAGTATGATGTTCTGAAGGTTATAAACTAATTTATTGAATAAAAGTTGGATTCAATTCATATCTTGTTATGAGTAAAAACGAGCTTGCTGCTCAATATGATTGTTAAGTTAATCGGAGAAACTCATATTGGATTATATTGTTATAACTGCTATTGTTGGTTATAGTTGTTGTTGTTGGGTTGTTGATGACCCTTAGTGGTCTTTGGGATATTAAAAATAGGGAAGCTGCTGCCCAATTTTCTTTAAGCCATACGACTATCCAAATACGATGGTACGACATTATATGTTAACTGCAATATCATTTCACTTGTTGTAGATGCAAGACATTGTGTCGAGCTTGGTTGAGTAATAAGGAAGATATCATATGGGTATGTTAAGTCTATCCCTTCTTTTCCTTTTGGCATGATCCATATGATACAACGAAACAAGCACATAAGCTTCACAAATGATTCTATTCTTAGAAGTACTAGGGTTGCCTATGTTCTTGATTTCCCATATGTCCTACTATCATATCATTTGTTCATGGGTCTTATGAAATTTTGAGAGATCTTATTGACTTACTTCATTATACATTGAATTCATTTATACATTATATTGACCAATGACTAGATGACATTATATACGAGTATAGTATATGTATATGGGGTATGGGAAAAGGTTATGGCATTATATACGCACCACCACCTGATCAGTTGGTATACGTTTATAGATGCCAAGATGATATGATTAGATGCCCTTAGAGGCTTGATGATGTTATGTATGCATATAGTTATGCATGATATGACATTTACATGCACATGCATGACATTATAAATATTTTTATTATTCACAAAGCTACTCCGACTTACAGGTTGAGTACTTACTTCATATTTCTTTCATGTCTTTTATATGCTACTTTTCATTCCTTAAATACTTGGTACATTATTTGTACTGACGTCCCTTTTGCTGGGGACACTGTGTTTTATGCCCGTAAGTCCTGAAAGACAGGTTGACAGTCCTCCTAGCAGGTTCAGCTCAGCGAAAGATGTTAGTGCACTCCACTTACTCTGAAGTTGCTTATTTGATTAGTATGATTTGGACATGTATTGACTGGTATGGCGGGGTCCTGTCCCAACCTTTATGATGTTTATGTACTCTTAGAGGCTTGTAGACAGATATCAGGTATATAGATACTTGTATGGCCTTGTCGGCCTATGTTTTGAGTTTACAAATGATCATGTCAGCGTTATAGGTACGTATGTCACATGTATAAGTTTCAATATCATGTTGGGTCATCCTATGTCTAGTATTCCCTTATGTTTTATTCTGATTATCTCATGACGACCCTTTTGGCTCATTTACCAATGATAGTACGATAAGAAAGATATGTGACATAGGTACTCGGTTGAGTAAGGTATCGGGTAGCCGTCGTGGCCCTCCGATTTGGGTCGTGACACCTCGATTTGAGGTTGGATTTCAAAACTAATTACATATTCGGGCTCGGGGGTAAATGGGTGAATGGATTTTGGTCCGAACCTCGAGTTTTGACCAAGTGGGCCCGTGGTCGATTTTTGACTTTTTGGGGGAACTTTGGGAAATCTAAATTTATGTGTTGTAATTGATTTTTTTATCAATATTTGATGTTATTAAGTTAATTATGGCTGCATACGAGTGGTTTAGAGGTGTAAACTAGAGGAAAAATGGTAATTGAGCAGTGAGTAACTTGTGGATCGAAGTAAGTGTTGTGTCTAACTTTGAATCGAGGGATTAGGAATCCTTGACTTAATTTCTATGTGAAAACCCATGTTTGTGGCATATAGGTGAGGTGACGAGTACCTATGCGCCGTCAATTTATCTGTTTTGCCTATTTTATTCCCATTCTTCTTATATTGTCTTTTCCTGCCTTAACTGCTACATGCTTTACTTGTAATTGCATGCCTAATTGCTACTTGTTAGACATTATATCTTTTGTTGGAAGTGTTAGTTATGTTTTAGCGTTATTGTTTCCTATTATTGTTTGAGTTGGTTATTGGTACTTTCAAGACATATTATGGATAGGTCTCGTTGAGTAGTATTACTTGTGTAAAGTCTAGTAGTGTAAAGTCTTTCTAAATGCTTTGGTTTGAAGTTGAGCCTTGTGAAGAGTTTTGTGATTTGAATTGTGTAATTTCTTTACTTGCTGAGTAAATGATATTGATATGGTGGTATCGGGTTGTGCGCCGCAACAGGTGAAATAAGGGTGGATTGTGGTGAGATAACGGTGAACTATGATTGTGATTATTGTGATATGGTGGGATCGGGTTGCACGCTGGAACATGTGTAATAAGGGTGGATTGTGTGAGCTAAGGATGAATTGTGATTGTAATTATTATGATATGGTGGGATCGGGTTGCACGCTGTAACAATCTTTATGTTTATATTTTCCCTTGATTGTTTTAGCTATACAGTGGTCTTATATTTTACTTAAGGATTGGTTATAGTTGAGCACTGATGATATGTTTCGAGAACGGTATTCATTCCTTGCAAGTTATTGCTTTATTTTGTCCTGTCATTCTTTCTGCTTTTATTATACACTGTATGCAAGTTATATTGTAAATGCCCCGCCGTAGCATCGTCACTACCTCGTCGAGGTCAGGCCCGACACTTACCAGTATATGGGGTCGGTTGTACTGATACTGCACTCTGCACTTTCTATGCAGATTTTAGAGCAGGTAGTGGCTGATCGAGAGATTGGTTGCAACTTTCACAACTAGGAGACCCAAGGTAGTCCTGTTGGCATCCGCAGGCCCTGGAGTCCCCTCCTATGCTCCTACATTTACTGTTTTACATCGCTTCATAAACAGTTGTATCTTCTTTCGAACCAATGTTTGTAGTAAAACTTAGTGTGTTCGTGGATTGTGACACCGAATTCTGGGTAGTCATAGTAATAGTTTTGGTAATAATATTGAAACAAAGAGGCTATTTACTTAGTTCCACATTTATTTTTAATGGTTTTAGCTTGTTTATTGTTAATCACTGAAACATAAAGAATTTGGCTAAGTCAAACTCTAACATTATGTTAGGAGCCATTATAGTCCCGATGGTGGGGATTCCGGGTCATGACAGAATGATTCATTCTCATTAATCCACATCGACCAACTCATCGCGCAAAAGTCGTGCATGAACTATTGAGTTTTTTGGATGCTTACTCAGGCTATAACCAAATTCTTATGAAGGAAGAAGACTAGGAGAAGACCACATTCATCATCTACCAAGGAATGTGTTGTTATAGGGTCATGTTGTTTGGGTTGAAGAACACAGGGGCCACATAAAGATTGGTAATCAGGATGTTTGAAGACCATCTCGGTAAGACCATGGAGGTATATATGGACGATATGTTGGTCAAGTCTGAAAAGTCAGAGGATCACATCAATCATTTGAAACAAACTTTCGACATACTAAGGCGGTACAGAATGAAGCTGAACCTGGAGAAATGCGCGTTTGGCGTAGCCTCTGGAAAGTTCTTGGGTTTTTTGGTGTCACATTATGGGATTGAGGTCAACCTAGACCAAATCAAAGCTATCGAGGGGATACTGGAACTCTTAACCACCAAAAATCAAGTCCAAAGGTTGACTGATGAAATCGTTGACCTGTCGAGATTCATCTCGCGGTCGTCGGATTGATGTCATAAATTTTTTGGCGTACTCAAAAAGGATAACGAGCTCGATTGGAATTCCAAGTGCATCCAGGGTCTACGAGAACTGAATGCATACCTATCATCAACACTCCTAATTTCTAAACTTGAACATGGGGAGCAACTCCTCGTCTATCTAGCCGTCTCAGAGGTAGCGATAAGCACAGTTTTTATCTGCCAAAATAAAGGTATGCAATCTCCCATTTATTACACTATCAAAACACTCATCGACACCGATACGAGGTACCCGCACCTCAAAAAATTGGCTCTAGCCTTGGTCATAGCTTCACAAAACCTTAGACCCTACTTCCAATGCCACCCCATCTCGGTCATCACAACCTTTCCCCTTAGGAGCATTTTGCATAAACCTGAACTATCGGGGAGGTTGGACCAATGGTCCATCAATCTGAGTGAGCACAATATCACATACCAGCCTCGAATGGCGATAAAGTCGCAAGTGCTCACCTACTTCGTCGCCGACTTTAGTGCAAAAATAATGCCTGAATTCGAAAGAGAAGCCATCCAATATTCCCTCCAAACACAAGACCTCTGGGTCCTATACACCAATGGCACATCCAACACATCAAGGTTCAGGATGGGACTCGTACTCAAGGTCGATACGGGCGAAGTAATTCGTCAGTCCATAAGGTGCCCAGATATGACTAACAATGAGGCCGATTATAAGGTTGTAAATGTAGGGTTGAGGCTAGCACTCAAGTATGGGGCGAAACGATTGAAACTCCGTTGTGATTCCCATCCCGTAGTCAACCAAGTCACAGGGACTTTCCAAATCAAGGAACACAACTTGCAAAAATATCAGACCTAAATCCGCAAGCTATTGCTTGAGTTCGATGAATACCAGCTCGATCAGATCCCACGTTTGAGTACATAATTTTTTCCCTACAGAAAACATTCCTACAAAATCCACACACAAAAATAACTTTTTTCTAATTGTTTTTTAATTTATAAATTTTAGGATTTTTTTAAAAATTGTTTGTTAACATTCAATTGCATTTTCATGCATATTTAATAGCTTAAAATTATGGAAAAATCATAACAATTGTCACATTTTTATTTCATGTCATCTTAGATTTAATTTGCATTCTTAAAAATTGATTACTCTTTAATTGTTAGAATTAATACATAAAAATCAAACATAATATTTTTAAAGTTTTACATGCGTTTGTTAATAGATAAATAGAATTAATTTGGATAATTAGATTTAAGTTAGGTTTTAATTTAGGATTTAATTATTTATAATTTAAAGTCAATGGAAAAAGAAAAAAAAATTAAAGAAAAGGAATTAAGGTTTATTTTTGAGTCTTAATTAGAATCTAGGCCAAAGAGCAACTTCAGTGGCTCAAAACTCCCTAATTCGCCCAACGCAAATTTCCCCTACCTGGTCCAGCCTTCCCCAACACCCTAAACGTCCTCATTTTGACCTATTAAATCCCCACCCTCCAATCTCTTTGTTTACCTTGAAAATGTAATTACAATTAGATTTGATTTTGTGATTCTAAAAATATTTGATTTATTTTTATTGCTAGTTGTTAGGTAGTAGATGCTAAGTGTGAGACTAGAAAATAGGATAAGAGCTTGAAGGCAGTGTGATAAGCAAACCGAGCAAGTGAGAATTGGGGCCTCGAGCTGGCCTATATGGGGCCTCGAGGTCGAGTTGAGCCTTAGGCTGTGAGCGGTCGATGAAGGACTAACAATTCTAAGAGCTTTGATCTAAGTTCTTTTTGATCAATAATGAGCAATAAATGAAGAACAATTAATGGAACATAATAAATGTAAGTAATAAATATATGTAATAGAATCAAGAGAGAGAATGTGTTTAAGTTAGAGAGCAGAGAATGTTCTTGTCTTGAATGTTGTGTGTAATATCATGCGTGCAAAAAATAACAAGGGTCCCCTTTATATAGGAGGGGGAATCCCAACATAGTACATGTGCATTTATTACAAAGATATGCGGCTGGTACATCCATTTAATGCCACGGTACGGACTAGTACTTATTCTTAAGAACTTGGTCAGCTCAAAACACTTTCTTTGGGAATCTCCCAGTCGTTCATTATAGCCACTGATTTGTACTGCCCCGAGGTCGGGCATAGGGAAACCTCGGGGTCGAGCCTCGAACTGTGCCTCTAGCCTTCTGAAGATGGGCCATGGGATGTCGTGGTGATCCCAAAATTGGATTCCCCGATTTTAGTCGTGTATAGATAGTCCACGCATTTCTTAGAATAGAATGATATGAAACGATTTTGGCATCGACTTCCTCGAGCCTCTCATAATGACATCATGCTTATGACGTAAGCTTTTGTGATAACTGAAACGTCCAATCGGTTCATCTTTTCAGAAGTGTTCAATGGACCGTTGGTTTATTTTCTCAAAGCGATAAGATCGCCGCCGATCCGTCTCCCAAAAAATATTGATTGCGCCTGTCGATACGTTTTCCAAAGGCATTGATTGCGCCATCGGTTACGCTACCACCTTTCTATTAATAGGATCTTTCTTGAACCAAAACTCCATCCAATCATTCTTCAACAGCCTTTAACTCTTTTCTTCTCTTCATCCTCATCCAAACCCTATTTTCCATTTTTCAAGACCGTGACCGTAAGGTCACATGGTAGCGGTTTCGATAGTTATGTCATGGCTCTTTCTCAGAGATTTTCCCCCCTAGTGGGATTGTACTGGTTTGTTATTTTTGTTGTTGTTGTTGTTGTTTTTGGCCCAAAATAATGAGAGAGGGCTTCAAACTATTCCCGTATTAGAGGATATATGGACCATGGACTTCTGCTCATCTCTCTTAACTTCAACCTGGTGTGGCACTTCACTCCTTTTTCTTTCCATGGAGTGAGGTGGTTCCATCTACTAAATCTTGCATCCCACAACGGTGCAATATCTCAAGAAGCGGCTTCCCAATAGTAGTGCTGGCGGGACCCATACTCCCCAAAATTTTCACCAAGCCACAATTTCCCCTGCCTGTTAAAAGCTTTTGCTCTTTGATATGCTACAACCTCTTCCTTACCTTTTTCTGCTTCGGAGGAGATTCTCGAGGACGTCGTTTGGAAGATCGAAATGGGGTCCCCGAGGAAATGGTTCTCGCAGATATTGCTTCCGAGGATGTACCTCTGAGGGTAGATTAGACTTTTAGCTGTTATTTTTTGCTTCTTTGTTTTAGTGTAAGGACCCCTCGTGGGCTTTTGTAATCATCGTTTATTAATAAAAAAATGTTTCTTCAATTTGTCTTTGATTTGTGCTGGATTTCCCTTTGTTTGCATTTGTAAAGAATCTGAGCATGTGATTTTACTGATCGGTCCGAATACCGGACCCGTGCATAGGTATTCCCTTTTGTTCTTGATATGATATTCCCTGAAACCCTTTGCCGTTCCTTGGACTAAGTTCGGATTGACTTGATAGAAACTTAGGCCTCCGGAACCTCCGACTTCAAGTTGAGTGAGAGTGGGGCCTCAAATTTTTGAACAAAACTTAGCCCTTTTAGGCCCCGTTGATAGTCGTCGAGGGATGAAGTTGCTTGATCACCTCAAAATAAAGATAACCCTTGGGACTTTTCAAATAGTCCCCGAGTGAGAGTTTACCTGAACTCGGGCGACCTCGAAAACCTTACTTTGTGTAATGAAGACAGCCCTAAAGCGTCATAGATAGACCCCAGATGAGGATACGCCCGGACTCAGATGGCCCCTAGGCTAACGTAACCGAGAGAGCATTTAACTTGATCTGAAGGTCGAAAATAGCCCTGAGGCTTTATTAATAATTCTCGAGTGAGAATTGGCTCAGGCTCAGGTAGCCCGAGGGCCAAAGAATCGAGTGAATGACCCGCACTTGTAATAATAGAGATCCTCGAGATAGGGTACCATCTCGAGGTCAGGTTTATATGAATAGCTCCTTAGAGTTTAATTTTATTTGATAGAGGTCCTCAAGATCGGGCACTATCTCGAGGCTAGGTTGGCATTGATGGCTCCTTAGAGCTCACCGTTATGGTAACATAGATCCTCGAGATCAGGTAGCATCTTAAGGCTAGATTGGCATGGGAATTTTTGATCCCTCGAACGTTGTATGACAGCGTCATTCATATGTCTCGGTCACGAAGCGACCAGGATGGTCCCGCCAATATACTTCCCTAAAAGTGATAATGGCCTAGTTAGAATTAATTGGCTTTCAGAGTAAGCGGATAGTCGCCTCTTGCGCTATATATGAGTTTGCTCTCCCCTTATTTGAGGGTTCCGCTACTTTGAGCAGTTGTCTCTTTTATAGAGCTCTCCTTCCTTGTGTCAGCCTTTTTATCATTTTAATTCAAAATTTTCGCCTGAGTTTTCATTTACCTTCTCTCATTTTATCATAGCTATGTCTACTACACAAATCCATTCACCAAGAAGAGGAGGGTTTCGCCTCTGATTCCCGCTCGATCGATGGTACACCGCAAGCATCTGGCGAGCTAACCTCAAGATGTTTTGTCTTGAGGAGGGACCTTTTGTTAGAGAGACCTCCCAATGTTGAGGGACATTGGGATCATGCATCAAGGTTCACTTCATCAATAGGAGAGGGACACCTTGAGGCAGTGAGGAGAGACTGCGGATGGGGAGAAAAGGTGGTAGTGCAGGTAACTTCCTCGGAAGAGAATATCACGGCTCATGTAGAGGGTTTTTTGAACATATACATGTACTCTTCACGTTTGGCCCTCTTGATAGAGTTGTGCTTGACTTTTGTCGAAGATATCAAGCTACCTTGGCACAGGTTCACCCGTCATTCTGGAGGATAGTATTGATGATGAGGTTCTTTGCGGAAGAAATTGGGCTCGAGTTCACCCTTAGAAATCTCATCAGATTGTACCGACCCTTTCATTGCCGAGGCCTAATAGCTTTTCCATGGCAATCTACTAAGACCTTTGTTGCTGACGATGAAGAAAATAGGGATCGAGGGTGGATGAATCAATTCATCCAAGTGCGGACTGTCGATATTATCCCTGTGGAGTTCCTACCACCAGGCACTTGCATTTTTATCATCTTGCTCATGGTGGAGGTGGACTCCGTAAAGATATTTTCCTTTTCCTATGTATAGCAATCTTGTGGATGCCATACAAGGTCCCCGACTTGGCGAATTGGGCTTAAAAGCTGGCAGCTCGCTCGACCTACGATGAGAGCAAGTGGCGAGACTTGTCGAAGGGTAGATAGGAGGCAAAACAACACGGTACGTGCTGCGTAGTTTATTCTCTTTGACAGGTACTTTCTTTTATGTGTGTTAATTTCGCCACAGCTGGCATTGGAGAATTTCCTGAGGTGAGATCGTGCTACCTCGGAGAGGAGGAGGGGCTATCGGTTTCAGGACCGAGGAATAATAACAAATGAAAGGAACCCTCGCAGGGCAAAGGTGCTCATAGCAAGACGAGTCCTGCTCGGAGGCCCAGAGAAGATATCTCGGCTGAGCATGAAACACCCGAGGCTTCTGGACTTAGAAAGATGGTTCGCCCTTTGCCGCTGTCTTCTTTTCCTGTCGAAGGTACTTCGAGGGACAAGGATTTTCTGTCGCCGTCTTCTTTTCCCGTCGAAGGTACTTCGAGGTGTGTTTGAGGACAGGGGCCGCCTAACTCAAGCGAGGTCTCGAACGATCACATTCTTATTAGGAACGGTTCTGCTGGGGCCGGTGAGACCAAGCCAACAGGTGTGCGTTCGACATTTGAGGAGGCTCAATGGGTTTGTTCTGTGGTGAGTTTTGGCCGACAGTATTGGTTTTTCAGTTTTGCACTTTCATTTCCTTATTGAGCTCCTTTTTTGTAGGCCTTTGACAAGTTTAAGTCTGAGCTACTTTGTCGTGAAGCCAGGTTGCGAAAAGCCTTGGACGTGGAGAAATCACTCATGCTTCTTTGTGAGAAAAGGGGAGAGGAGTTGGTATACCTGCGGTACGAGGCGAATCAAAGGATGAACAACGAAGGCCACCTTAAGAAACAGGTAACCTTTGCTCCGAGGGAATGCATGCTTCTTTTTCCACCCTCAAAGATTAATATTTTGATTCTTCAGTTGCAGAGCAAGGCAGAAGATCTAGAACGCCTTTGGGGCGAGGTTGGCCAGGCCAAGTATGAATGTAATGAGATAAGGGTTCAGATAGGTTCCCATACTGTGGCTAAGAAGAATGCTTTGGCCGAGGTGTCTGCCCTAGAGATACAGCTCCAGAACGCTCGTGAAAACAGCTCGGTTCAGATGAGCAGGATTGCAAGGCTCGAGTCCGACCTTTTGAAGATGAAAGCCAAGATCGTGGATACCCGAGCTGAAGCTGAAGAGATTAGGGCTAATGTTAACAAGAAAGTGGCCGTCTATTTAAAAGACACTACTGATGCTCGAGCTAAGTTGAGAGGGGCTTCCGATCGGGAGGGCAGAAGCAATGAATACACCTGGTGCAAATCTCGGAGAGAAACCCTCGAAGAGATTCACACTAGGGGCTTCGATCTCTCGGAAAAGATATCGCAGGCCAAGGCGATGAATGCGACGCCAGATTCCTCATATATGATGCCGAAGATAATGGAGAAGAGGCCGATGGGGCCGCAGTCCCCGAGGGGAAAATAGACTAGGCTTTTTTCTTTTTGATTTATTGTATGGTGTTCTTAGAGAACTTTGTAAATGTAGCCTTGCATTGTTTCATATATGCATATACAAAGAAACCTTTCGTTTTTTTCCTTATGTGAATTTCCATTTGCTTGAGTATGTCTTTCTTTGTTTTGAATTTATACGTTCCTCGATAATTGGCCAAGTGAACTGAGCTTCGAGGTAAAACCCTTAGGTTTGGAAATTGGCCCTGAGGCTTGTTGGGCTGGCTAGTAGGCTCTTACGCATTTGCCTTTAGGCGTTTTTAGTTAACTGTTTCGGGCTTAGTCTCTGAATCGAATTTTGACTCGAGCTCATTGACCCTTAACTTTTTGAATTTTAAGCTGTCTCTTAGGCTCTTACGCATTGGGGCGGTACGAACTCTAATGTAAGCCGACATCTAGGCTCTTATGCATTGGGTCGGTACGACCTCTAATGTAAGCTAGCGTCTGGGCTCTTATGTGTTGCGTTGGTACAACCTTAATGTAGGCTGGCTCTTAGGATCTTACATGTTGGGTCAATACGACCTTTAATGTAGACTGGCGATGGTGGCTCTTATGTGTTTGGTCGGTAGGACCTTTAATTTTAGCCTGGCGACAATGGCTCTAACGTATTGGGTCGGCACGACCTCTAATGTGGGCTTTATTTTCCCTCGTTAAAGACTTTTTGAAGTTTTTATGTTCACCCGACTCTTCGAAGGCTCGATAAGAGCCTCGATTGTGAGCCGTTATGTAGCGATAAATGAGCACCTTGGGAGGTTTTGCCCGATGGAAGAATTGTTTCGAAGTCTATTCTTTGGAGCTGATATGATCGAAGCTCTTTTTGCTTATGCCTAGGGTAGCCTGATTAACTGGTTTTTTTCGATGTTTATTGGAAGAAATTGAAGGCATGTAATTTTATAGCGACGGTCGGGTGTCCCCGAGTCACGTGAGTTTGGGTGGAGCCTTGTGACCATAGTCATTGTGTTTGGCCATAGCCTTTCAGTCCCGAGTGAAATAGTTTTGGCGTTTATATCGAGGGTATGCCTTTTAGGGGTTTTATAAGTTTGAATATATAGCCTTAACTTTAAGATCGGGATGATGACTTTTTTCAAGGTCTTATGAATTTTAACATGCCTTACTTGAGGTCTTGCAGATTTGGTTATTTGGTACAAGTATAATTCATGCCTTGCTTGAGGTCTTATAGATTTGGTTACTTGGTACAAGTATAATTTATGCCTTGATTGAGGTCTTATAGATTTTGTATTGCCTTATGAAGGTCTTACAAGCTCGAGGTTGCCCGCATGGGGTCTTATAGCCTTGGGTTTGCGACAAATCGATGGGGTGGCAGTCGGCGGTAGTCCCCGAGGCATCAAAAGTTTCTTAGCTCTGGAGTCGTTCCTTGTAAGCCTGGTATTGCCTCATTGAGGGCTTACGAGTTCAAAGTTTCCGACCTGGAGGCCATATGGCTTCGAGATTTTGACGTTAGTCCTCGAGTGTTTGGGAAATTTCTAGCTCTAGAGCCATTTATTGTAAAAAATGGCAGACTTCTTTGAAGCGTGAAGAGTTTTGATGGAGGAAAGAATATTCTTTGATTACTTGGCACAAGTATACATGTTTTTCGTTGTCAAGGGTTCGGTTATTCTATGCGGACACAGTTCGTTCGATCATTTGGCCCGATACATCATCTTCCTATCGAGACCCTTTTTGGCATATTCTTGACTTCTCCGAGAAGATGATCTTCCGGGGGGGATGCCCCCAGTGTTCGAGGTTGATTTTAGAGAAGCCTTGAATACTTGTTAAGTTCTCCTTAGGTAGCATATAGATGTTGCCTCGTTAAAAACCTTGCTAGTAAAACCCTTCTTGGGATAAAATTCGATCGAAGGAAAAGAGTGCAATGCATGTATTAAAACTTAAGGTCTTCGAGCTGGACAACGCTTCGACTGTTTTGATCGGACACCTGCACAAAGGTTAGTGTAAGTTGTAAATAAAAAAGGGGATGGTTATACCTTAGTGGTGATGGCACTTTGAGCCTCGATATGCTTCAAACATTTGCTTTGGGATGCGGCACAGTCCTTTGCTTGTTTTATTCGGGTGTAGCCGAGAATGTGTCTCGTGATTTCTACTTCATTGTTTTCTTATCCTTTGGCCCCTTCGATGTTGAAGGCGTTGATGTCGGTGCCATATCCTGCACCGCGAATATCTCCCTAGTTGCATGTTGTTCCCCATACACAGTTTTTATTCCGTCCTTCGTCGGAAACTTTATCATTTGATGAAGAGTACTGCTCTTATGCAATGTATCCATGGCCTTCCGAGCAAGGCGGTGTACCTCATGTCCCCTTCGATGACATGAAATTTGGCATTTTGGGTCGTGCCGGCCACGTTGACCAAGAGGGTGATTTCCCTTTTTGTTGTTTCACTAGCCATGTTGAATCCATTGAGGACTCGAGAGGCGGGCATGATCTGATCGAGCAGTCTAAGCTGCTCCACCACCCTCGACCTGATAATGTTGGACGAGCTACCTGGATCTACAAGCACATGCCAATGCATCATTTTGAGGCTGAGACAGGGTCTCGATGTCCTCGTCACTAAATGTGAGAGTGTCCTCGGGTACGTAACCTCGAGTTCGCATCTCTCTAGTGATGGATATTTTTCTTCTTTTGAAAATAGGTTCCTGCGAGATGTCGATTCCTCCAACGATCATGAGGATGACATGTTGCGGCTCATCTGTTTCATTTTTTCTATTCACCTCTCTTTCCCGGAACTGATTTTTGGCTCGGTCGCTAAGGGACTCTCGGAGGTGCCCTTTGCTGAGTAGCCGGGCTACTTCTTCTTGGAGCTATCTGCAATCTTTGGTCCTATGACTGTGTGTGCCATGAAATTCGCACACTAAGTTGGGGTTCCTTTGCGACAGATATGATAGTACAGGTCTTGGCCACCTAGTGTCTGTGATTTTACCGATGGCAGATATGATGTCTGAAACGTCAATGTTGAAGTTGTATTCCGACAAGCGGAGTGCCTCCATTGGTCCTGTGTGTCTGTCGAATCCGGCTCTGCTCATGAGTCCCCGAGGATTCTAACCTCGATCTGTCTTTCGATCAATTCGGGGTATGTTACGCCTTAGGGCGTTTCTCCTATCTTCGGTGTATGATTGGTACCTTTCCTTGTTTGGCTTTGGATACTTTGCCAGGAGTCTGCTTGGATATACCGAGCCCGAGGAGGCTCCCAATTGGTTATCCTCGACCCTAATCTTTGACTGATAACGGTCGTGGACATCCGACCAAGTCACGGCGGGATATTCAACCAAATTCTGCTTCAGCTGCTTTGAAGCCACCGAGCTTCGTTCATTCAAGCCTTGGATGAAGGCATGTACTGCCCAGTCATCAGAGACTGGTGGTAATTCCATTCGCTCCATTTGAAAGCGAGATACGAACTTCCGTAGCATCTTGTTTTCTTTTTGTTTGACTTTGAAGATGTCGGATTTCCTTGTATCCACCTTGATGGCACCGACATGTGCCTTTATGAAAGAATCTACCAGCATGACAAATGAGTCTATTGAATTTGGAGCTAGGTTGTGATACCACATCATGGACCCTTTCAAAAGTTTTTCTCCAAATTTTTTTAGAAGGACGGATTCAATCTCGTCGTCCCTTAGGTCGTTGCCCTTCATTGCACGTGTAAGCAGTGACGTGCTCATTGGGGTCTGAGGTTCCGTTGTACTTCAGAAGGTCGGGCATTCTAAATTTTTTCGGGATGGGCTTTGGAGCGGCATTCACCGGGAATGGATTTTATACGAATTTCTTTGAATCAACACCCTTCAGGATCGGGGGTGCGCCTGAGATCTGGTCGACCCTTGAATTGTAGGTCTCCACCTTTTTGTTGTTAGCTTCTATCATTTTTTCGCCTAATTCAATCCTCTTTCTGAGGTCCTCGAGAATCTTCATAATAGCGGGGTCGGCTGCTGACCCGTTGTTACTCGATCTTTTCGGTACCTGTTCGGCTTGAGGAGTCGTTTCCGGTGCTGCTATGTTGGAGTTTTTTGGTGGCTTTGCAGTTGAGCAATCGCCAGCTATTGTGCCTGTAACATCTCAAAAATAATGTGAAGGCTAACCTCTTGCTCCCCTCACGTTGGGATTTCTTAAGCTTCTTATTGGTTTTCCTGGCATATACTCCTGTTGGTATACGAGCTTATGTCGACGTGTTGGGCGTTGTGAGAGATCTCGTCCAAGAGAATTGGTTCTGGTGTATCCTCAGGATTTCGTGGTGGTACACCAATACCTAGAACGACTACACCATTCTCTCCATGGTCCTCAAGACCATTGTTTTCATGTGCGTTTACTGAGTTAGACATTTTGACCTGAAATCAAAGATTATTGGACAAGAAAAAGTGTGAAAGATAACTTACATTATGTATTAAACCAGCACAAAAACAATCACTATATTTTTAGCCCCACGGTGGGTGCCAAACTGTTTACCTTGAAAATGGTAATTACAATTAGATTTGATTTTGTGGTTCTAAAAATAAGTGATTTATTTTTATGCTAGTTGTTAGGTAGTAGATGCTAAGTGTGAGACTAGAAAATAGGATAAGAGCTTGAAGGCAGTGTGATAAACAAACCGAGCGGCTGAGAATCGAGGCCTCGAGCTGGCCTATACGGGGCCTCGAGCTGGTCTATACGGGGCCTCGAGGTCGAGCTGAGTGTTAGGTTGTGAACGGTCGATGAAGGACTAACAATTCTAAGAGCTTTGATCTGAGCAGTTTATGATCAATAATGACAACTAAATGAAGAACAATTAATGGAACACAATAAATGTACGTAATAGAATTAAGAGAGAGAGAATGTGTTTAAGTTAGAGAGAGAGAATGTTCTTTTATTGAATGTTGTGTGTAATATCATGTGTGCAAAAAGTAACAAGGGTCCCCTTTATATAGGAAGGGGAATCCCAACATAGTACATGTGCATTTATTACAAAGATATGCGGCTGGTACAGTCATTTAATGACACGGTACGGACTAGTACTTATTCTTAAGGCCTTGGTCAGCTCTAACCACTTGCTTTGGGAATCTCCCACTCGTTCATTATAGCCACAGATTTTTACTGCTCCGAGGACGGGCATAGGGAATCCTCGGAGTCGAGCCTCGAACTGTGCCTCGGGCCATCTGAAGACGGGCCATGGGATGTCGTGGTGATCCCAAAATCGGACTCCCCGATTTTAGCCGTGTACACTCTTCCATCCAACGGCCATGAGCTCCACACTCCACCCCTTTTAAGTGTCGTAATCCCCCTCCCCCATCCTCACAAACCCTTAGGGACCCCCATTCTCTTAATCTCCCTCCTCTCTAATCCTAACCTTAGCCGCCCTAAATCCCCATACCCTGCCGGTGGCGGTGCCACTCCAAACCACCCCAAATTAACATCCCATGTTCCCCACACCTCCGTAATCCCTAATCCCCTACCAATTTCCCCAAATCCCCCACCAAACTTCTCCAATTTCGAATCTAAAAAGAAGAAAAAAATAGAAACCCTAGTTTACTTTCCTCTTTTGATCTTGTTGATTTTCAGGACTATATTTGACCTGAAACTTACGCTAATTGATTGTTCTTAGCGAAAAAAATTGATTAGTGTCATTTTTGGTCCATCTCAAAGGCGTTCGGATTCGATGTTCGACCAAAATTTGTCGGAAAGATCTTTCTTGCCATGTTTAGATAATTTTCCATTTTCTTTTCTCTTGCTTCATGAGTATTAATCTGTTCTTCTTACTTTTTAGCATATTAGGATTTAATGCCATTTGATTCTATGTGTGCATGATTTAATTAATAGTTAACTTCATGATTTTATTTGAATAACTGCTTTAGGATTAATATCTTCTTCTTTTTTATCATTTTGCTTGCTTTTCTGTTTTGACCGAATTGATACCTAAATCTCCATTTCAGTTGCATGATCATTTAAAGTAGTTAATGGATTATTTTTGTTTAATTGAAAAAAGTTTTAGTTAATTTTTGCTTGCATGTTTTAGTTAATTGCATGATTAGTAGTTTTTTTGTGAACATTAACGAAGCATAAATATATTAATACTAGTAAACCGAGATAGTCTTACATAAAACTACATAGTCCCTAAGGACATTTCTATTGTTTATAGCTATTAGGCTATTATAAACAGAGGTACTTAAGAGTTTTGTTCCAAAACAAACAACATCCTTGTACTTTTTCCAAAACAGCTTCAACAAAAAAAAAGTGGACAAGCATGCTAGATACATCTTCTTGGCTTGAAGTGGTTGATAGCTTCCTTTTCTAGATGATGGGCTATTGTATTAGCCTCCCTGAAGTTATGGTTGATTATTGATATCTTCAACTGGTGCATTAATAACCTGCAGTTTAATAAAGTATTATTACTAAGAGCACTATACCTATTTAGCATTTTGATCATTTCTGAAGAGTCTGTTTCAATTTCCATCGTTGGAAAAGACATCTCCAATGCAAGTTTGAGACCTTGCTCCAGTGCTAGTAATTCTGCATGCAATGGAGATGTTGTATAACAAGATTTGTGGAATAGCACTATCCAGTCACCATTGTTATTACGAAAAGCTCCTCATAAACTTGCGTGTAAGTTAGTCTTTGAAAAGGCACCATCAACATCAAGTTTGATAGTATTTTGAGAGAGTTTTAGCTAGTGAATGGATATTCTTATTTTAGGTTGTTGGAGAGAGTTTCTTTCAGTAAAAAAATTATACTCCCGAGATTGGTTAAGGACTAGATTGACATTAAGATCATGGTCAAAATTATTGACATTGTTATTATTTTCATTTTTCCAAAGGTTCCAAACGGAAAAAGGAAAAATATTAAACCATTGACCTTGCTGTTACTTTTATTCAATTGACCATTTTTAAGGGAGATTAGCCCGTGGGTGATGTTGTTATTATAATTTAAGGTTAAACCAAGGTCCTTCCAAAAGCGGGTAGTGTTGATACCCATTTTTCCCCTATATATTTTTAAATATGCATAAATGCCTTAAAATAGCATATATATGCATATATAAGCATGCACAAGGTTTTTATAATTTTTCGCATAATTTTAAGGGTTTAAATTGATTTATTTTCTCCCATTCTACTCATAAAATCCCTAATAATTATTCCCCAAATTATTGTTATGATGATTTATTCATTTAATTTCTATTCTTATACCAAAATATGGGTAATATAATTTTTATGCATTTTTATAATTGCATTTGGTATTTTTAAGCTAAATTGCATATAATTGCAATGTTTGCCTATTTTGTCATGACCCGAATTTCTCACCCTCGGGAGTCATGATGGCGCCTACTAGTGTGAGCTAGGCAAGCCGACTATTTGAACAAATTACCTTTTTCCCATTTTAATCCTTTACAAGAAATTATGAGCAATAACTTAAAGACAGCGGAATTTATATCAAGCGAAAGAAAAATAATAAAATTACTGAGTATAACCAATACAACTGTTTAAACAAGACTACCCAGAACTGGAGTCACAACTTCATAGACGGTCTAAGAGTACTACAAATAAAGGTATGAAAGAAATAAATACAACACTGTCTCTGGAAATACATGAAAGAAACAGGAATAGTAGATAGAAGGAGATGTCAAGGCCTGCAGACGCATGCAGGACTACCTCGGGTCGCTTGATGAACAATAAACAACAATCTCACTACGGTCTGAAGTCTACAACACTCGGGTCTGCACAAAGGAGTGCAGGATGTAGTATCAGCACAACCGACGCCATGTGCTGGTAAGTGCATAGCCAAATCTCGGCGAAGTAGTAACGAGGCTAGGACCACACTACCAAATAAACCTGTGTAGTTTAACTATATACAGGGGAAAAGAAGAACAATAATATACAGTCAAGTATGGGAGGGCGAAACATGTTGCGGGGAAACATCGAATAATAACAGAAAAACAACAAATAAATATGAGGATCACCACAGTTCAATGGAAAATAGGAAGGGGAAATCATGCTGCGGGGTACAACAAGTATCAACAGGAAACCAACAATTAAATGTAGAGAAACCGTAACTCAGTTATTAATAGAAATCAGGAAATCAAAGACAAGTGCACGGCATCACCCTTCGTGCTTTAACACTCTCTCACCAAAACAACGCACGACATCACCCTTCGTGCTTTAACACTCTCTCACCAAAACAATACACGCCATCACCCTTCATGCTTTACACTCTTCCTCACCCAAGCAACAAATCACAAGGTAAATAGGGTAAGGGAATCTATAACATCGAAATAAAATCAAGTAACAATAGAAAATCAGTAAGTAAACGTAAAGGGCAACATAACTCAATTATCAGCAAGAATCAGGAAAATCAAGGATAAGTACACGGCATCACCCTTCGTACTTTTACTCTAGTCCTCACCATAAGAATCAACATAAACTGCACGGCATCACCCTTTGTGCTTTTACTCTCATCCTCACCATAAAATCAATATAATAGGCACAGAATGGTACATCATGTGGCACGGCATAACCCTTCGTGCTTTACACTCTTCCTCACAAAATTATACACGGCATCACCCTTCGTGCTTTACCACTCTTCCTCACCAAAACAATACACGACATCACCCTTCGTTTTTTTACACTCTTCCTCACCCAAACAACAATCACAAACAATAGGGCAAGGGAATAATGAAATTATGATAAGAATCCCGACAAGGGAACAATAGTTCAACAATCAAGTCCCGGCAAGGGAATAACATCAAAAGAAACATCAACATCCCGGCAAGGGAGATAACATTTAAAGCAATAATATCCCGGCAAGAGAGATAATATAATGATTCTCTTCTCTTTATCACTTTTACTTCACAACTTACTTCACCACTTTGAGCCAATGTTCTAAAAGGTTCAATTTCAACTTATACTTTCACATTTCATTGTACAACTCGAGCCAACACTCCTCAATATTCAAATGTCACAATTACTTCCACAAACTTTGCCCAACAATAGAAATCATCATCAAAGCATGAATAATACAATGAAGCCATAATAGTCACAATATAAGACTCACGTGCATGCTTGACACCAACGTATAGATACTCGTCACCATGCCTATACGTCGTACTCATCAAATACCACATAGCAAAAAGGACTCGACTCCTAATACCTCAAGCTAAGGTTAGAACAAACACTTACCTCGATACCACGAACATAATTCAAGCCTCTACTATCGATTTACCTCTTGATTCCACCACCAATTCGCTTGTATCTAGCCACAAATTACTTAAGTACATCAATAAATGCTAAATAAATCAATTCTAATGCATGAAAATGAGTTTTCTAAAGTTTTACCCAAAAAGTCAAAAATCTCCCCAGGCCCACATGGTCAAAACCCAAGGTTCGAACCAAAACCTGATTACCCATTCCCCCACGAATCCAAATATATAATTTATTTTGAAATCGGACCTCAAATCGAGGTCCAAATCCCCAATATTTGAAAAACCTAGGTTCTACCCAAAACACCCAATTTCCCCCGTGAAAATCACTGATTTTGGTTTGAAATCATGTGAAAAGATGTTAATGATTGAAAGAAACGACTTAAAATTGACTTACAATCAATTTGGAAGAAGAGTTGTCTTTGAAAAATCGCCCAAGAGTGTTTTGGTTTTGAAAGAGTGTGAAAAATGAAATATTTTCAGCTAAGTTATAAAATTGCAGGTTGCAGATATGGGAATTGCGACCAAGGTTCGCAATTGCGAACCCAGACTTCTCCTAAGTTGGGAATTGCGAACAACTTCTCGCATTTGCGAGTTGGGAATTGCGAAGAATGCATCGCATTTTCAACGACTGGCTAAGAGGGGAGGCATTGCATTTGCGATAGATTTCCTCGCAATTGCGAAGTAGCTGGCCCATTGTTCGCATTTGCGACAAGGCCTTCGCATTTGCGAACTCGCATTTGCGAGCCAGGCTTCGCAAATACGAAACCTGCAGGCCTGCAATGCAACAGCTGAAAGTCTGCAATTCCACAAGTCCAAAATCCACCTCGTGGCCTGTCCAAAACTCACCCGAGCCTTCGGGGCTCCAACCTAAATATGCACACCAACCTAAATACATCATACGGACTCGCTCGTGCATTCAATTCACTAAAATAACAATAACTATGAATTTAACATCAAAATCATGAAATTTCTCAAGAACTTTAAATTTTCCAATTTTCTCAAGTACGGTCCGATTCACGTCATTTCAAGTCCGTTTCTTACCAAATTTCACAGACTCATCTTAAATCACATATAAGACCTGTACCGGGCTCCGGAACCAAAATACGGGCCCGATACCATCAAGTTTTAAACACATTTCACTTTCAAAAAATCATAAATATTCCAGAAAATAATTTTCTTCAAAAATTCATTTCTCGGGCTTGGGACCTCAGAATTTGATTCCGGGCATTCTTCCAAGTCCCATATTTTCCTATGGACCCTTCGGGGCCGTCAAATCACAGGTCCGGGTCTATTTACCTAAAATGTTGACCGAAGTCAACTTAAATCCATTTTAAAATCAAAATTCATCATTTTTCACAGATTTTCACATAATGGCTTTCCGGCTATGCGGCTGGACTACGCACGCAAATAGAGGTGATGCCGGAAGAGGTTTTTAAGGCCTCAAAATGTAGAATTTACTTTTAAAACAAGTGATGACCTTTTGGGTCATCACACATTTAGTGTATAATTATATTTTATGTGCATAAAATTAGTCCCTATATTTTTAAAATGGTAATTACATATTTTAAATCATTTTGGTATAGAATTTGTTTTCCCAGAAAACTATTTATTATTTATTAAAAGTTAAAGTAGGGAAAATGGCTATTTAAATTATAGCCAGATTTGGCTTTCAATTGTAGCCCAAGCTGAACCCACTCCCCAACCCAATTTCATACCTAATTAACCCGACCCAGACCCTATATACACCTACCCAAACCCAAAACCCATCTACATAGTCAAATCCCGACCGTTGATCTCCTAGATCAACGGTCCATACGACCCCTTTCCTTTTTTAATTCCTAAGACCACCCTAACCCTAGCCATTCTTCACAGTCCGCCGCCTTCAGATGCTCTCGTCTCATCTCTTCTCTCAACCTAACCCTAATACCTCTTCAACCGCCGCCTCTTTCTCCCATCCTCTCCGATGACCACCTTTCAACCCCAAGCCTCCAATGGTTCCTTCATTACCTTGCTCATCATCTCTGAGGCCTTCAAGGGCCCTGTGCCCGTCAACCTGTATCTAGAGTTACTAGTTTGGCTGTTCATGGTTTCTCCGGTGTGATTTTTAGCAAAATCACGCAATATTTGTTACGATCTTTGTAGTTTATAGCATGTTCTTCCGTTTCTATTTAGGTTTCCTTTGAAACCCTAACTTTTGTTTGTATCTCTTAGATCTGTGCTATTTTTAATGATTCGAGTCTGTTTCTTTCTATGTTTTACACTATTCTCAAATCTCTTTTGCAAAAATCATTGATTGTGAGTTGTTTTACTTACTTTTAAAAGTTAGGGTTTTTAGAACTTTTTCTTCACTCTGTTTAAATCAATTCTTCATGTTTAAACCTCTTTCCTTTGCATATCTCGACTGATTCTGTGTTTTTCTCCTTTTTTGAACTTGTCTATGTTGAAACCCCCAGTGTTTGGTCTTAACCTTGGGTTCTGAGTCTGTATTTGATGATTTGTTCATCTAATCTATATGCTTGCTTGTTTCTCATGAATCCTTGAGTTTTGTGTGATTTTTACCCTACTATGCCCATTAGGGGTTCTAATGTTTACTTCTCCCGCCTATACTATGCTTATTCTGTTAACTCCTCTAATTAGTGCTATGTTCTATGCGAATCCCTGATTTTGTGTGATTTTTACCCTACTATGCTATTAAGGTTTCTGATTTTGCCTCTTTCCTATTGTGTGTTTATTCTGTTTGTTCATAGGAATTTATGGTAATTTCCCCTAAATCAATGCTATTGTCCATCGGAATTCTTGATTCCCTGTGATTGATATCCTTCTAATCTCTTGTGATATTCTATACTGATTTCAACCTCTTAGTCATTTTTCTTGCCTTATTTCATGGTCGATTATGCTATCAACTGACTCTTATGTTATTTCCTTAATTGGAATATTATGTACCTAACCTTAATTGCATGTTCTATACTTGCACTATGCTGAAATTATTTCCTTATGTGTTATATTCCATGTCTTATGTGATCTCTTTCCTTATCTGTCTTTACCGTTTAAAATTAACTTCCTTAATTAAGGGAGTACTTTTACTAACTTTATACTAATTGATACCTAGTTCCATAACTACTGCTTGATTTTGATTCTTACCTTATTATTCTGCCTATTTTCAGACTATATATAGGCTCTCTCATTAACACACAGGACACGAACACTTGGGTTAAAAAACTATCTCTCAAACTTAAAAATTTCTGCTCTGTCTCTTGTTCTACTTGCTACTGCTCTAAGTTAGTCGGCTGCAAGACAAGGCTAACCATTTGTGTTCTCTTGTTCTTTCACTCTGCTTACTATCCTCTTTACTTGTATGTCCTAGTTTCAATTCAAAGTTCCAACAACAATATGATTCTCTTATTATTTCAGTTCCTCTTGTTTCTGGTTTGCTTCTATTTGTGGTTCTATTGTGAAACTTGTAGTTGAGGGTTACATTGTTAGCATGTTATCATGTCTTCCCCTCCCCTTGAGATCAGTATATTTCCCCTTCTGTTTGTTTATAATCATGTCTACACTAATCATCTCTTACTTGTTATATGTTTACCACCATGGATCTCCCAAATCCCTACCCCTTGCATGTGGATCTTGTTCTTTATGTCTGATTCTGTGGCTATGTCTAGCTAGCTACTTCTGGGCATCACTATGCTAATTCCCAGGTCTTTGCTTAATTATGTATCCTATGTATTCCCAAACTCCCTTGACCCCTATGTGTGACTACTGAGTTTACTTGGTTCTGTGAATTGTCTATGTGCAAACCTGTCCTAAAGTGTTTGGACTTCTGTTCATCTCTTCAACCCTTTTCTTTAAACAACCTCTATTGCTTTACTAAACTACTTTCAAACAGACCCTCTTTTATATAGTTTTTTTTTTACTAAAATCACTTTCACTCTACTCTTAGTCAATAAGTTCTGCCCTCTCCAGTATATGTACTACCTTGGGATCCTCTTGATAACCCTCTGAACTTTGACATACTGAGGCTGGCCTTCCACACTGCACTTGTTCAATTCTTGGTTACTAAATCTAGGTGTAAGCATTGCCCGCGATCCTTGAGATCCTTAGGGAACTTTAATGCACCTAGACTCTGATTTGTCTATGGAACTAAGGCATATGAGGCCATTGGAGGTTTTGGGAAAT